>NC_141696.1:5709200-6325959 GCF_964263255.1 Lissotriton vulgaris | reverse complement strand
GAAGTGCTGGTTCATCTTTATCATGGTGAGCCGCTCCACATTTGCGGGCAAGAGGCGGGACCTTTTGGAAGTCACAATGCCACCAGCAGAACTAAAAACACGTTCTGAAGACACACTTGCGAGTGGGCAAGACAAGTAATTGATAGCTAGGTTGGTGAGCTCTCGCCATATGTTTCTTTTCCCATGCCAATACGCCAATGGGTCCTCAGTAATATTGACCACTGTTGAGTCATCCAGGTAGGCCTGCACCATTGAAACAATGTTCTCCCGCATTCCTGTACTTTGCACTTCTGTGTCCTTTCTGGGACAAGCAAACCCTAGCTGACTTAGCCAATCCTCTTCAGACATATCGCCTGTGCCTGGTGCAGATGATACGGTTGCTGGTGTGGTTAACGGCTCAGAGGAAAAGACACTCACTTCTGCCACAGGCACAGAAGTGCTTTTTTGGGACGCCTGTTGGCCTGCTGATTCACTAGTACTGTCTTCTCCTACAGTTTCCTTCCTCTCTCTTTCAAAACGAATGGCTGACCGAGCTAGCCAACCTTTGTACTCTGTAACATCTGAAGTTTCAAAAGGAATTAATACTTTTCCTAACAATGGCTTTCTGTAACGTGGATCCAGAATAGTAGCGCAAATGTAGTGCTGTTGTTTCTTGATATTTACAAGCCGTTTATTGCTAACTAGGCGTTGTAATAATCTCTGCGCCAACTCATATGCTTCATTCTTTCCAGCATCCTTTAATTCTGAAGACACCACCTTGACTTGGTGCTCGAGCTTCAGCAACAATGGGATAGCTTTGCTCAAAGAACAGTCCTCCCTGCTGACTTCACGCGTGAAGACCTCAAAAGGACGAAGCATGTCTGTCAGGCTTTTAACTAGCTGCCATTGCTTCACCGCTAGCATCATTTCTGTCGTATCACCACCCAGGTTGTAGAAATACTCATTGACTACTGGAAACGGATCTATGACAGAATTTCGACAGACAGAATTTCGACCTACACAAATATCGGCGTAATTATATCGATAGAAAAAATATCGACGCCCTATGTACAACATGGTAAGTACCAAAATATCGAAAAATTAATATCGATGTAAAAAATATCGTTGTTAAATATATCGATTTTTTTTAATTTAAAATAACATAAAAAAACGGTAAATAATACATAATAATTACTTAAACATATTTAAATATATGTAATAATTGTTAAAAAAAATAATAATACATATTTAATAATAAAAAAATAATAATAAATAATATATAATATATAATTACTTAACAATAATTACTATTCCCACTCCAGTGGGTGCAACAGTAGGGAAAACTGACCCTGAACACTTAAAATACCCCTTTACCCAAAAACCTAAAACTGACCCTGAACCCTAAAAATACCCCTTTACCCATAAACTGAAAACTGACCCTGAACCCTAAAAATACCCCTTTACCAAAGAACTGAAAACTGACCCTGAACCCAAAAAATACCCATTTACCCAAAAACTGAAAACTGACCCTGAACCCTAAAAATACCCCTTTACCCAAAAACTGAAAACTGACCCTGAACCCTAAAAATACCCCTTTACCAAAGAACTGAAAACTGACCCTGAACTCAAAAAATACCCCTTTACCCAAAAACTGAAAACTGACCCTGAACCCTAAAAATACCCCTTTACCCATAAACTGAAAACTGACCCTGAACCCTAAAAATACCCCTTTACCAAAGAACTGAAAACTGACCCTGAACCCTAAAAATACCCCTTTACCCATAAACTGAAAACTGACCCTGAACCCCCTTTACCAAAGAACTGAAAACTGACCCTGAACCCTAAAAATACCCCTTTACCCAAAAACTGAAAACTGACCCTGAACCCTAAAAATACCCCTTTACCAAAGAACTGAAAACTGACCCTGAACTCAAAAAATACCCCTTTACCCAAAAACTGAAAACTGACCCTGAACCCTAAAAATACCCCTTTACCCAAAAACTGAAAACTGACCCTGAACCCTAAAAATACCCCTTTACCCATAAACTGAAAACTGACCCTAAACCCTAAAAATACCCCTTTAGCAAAGAACTGAAAACTGACCCTGAACCCTAAAAATACCCCTTTACCAAAGAACTGAAAACTGACCCTGAACCCTAAAAATACCCCTTTACCAAAGAACTGAAAACTGACCCTGAACTCAAAAAATACCCCTTTACCCAAAAACTGAAAACTGACCCTGAACCCTAAAAATACCCCTTTACCCAAAAACTGAAAACTGACCCTGAACCCTAAAAATACCCCTTTACCCATAAACTGAAAACTGACCCTGAACCCTAAAAATACCCCTTTAGCAAAGAACTGAAAACTGACCCTGAACCCTAAAAATACCCCTTTACCAAAGAACTGAAAACTGACCCTGAACCCTAAAAATACCCCTTTACCAAAGAACTGAAAACTGACCCTGAACCCTAAAAAAACCCCTTTACCCAAAAACTGAAAACTGACCCTGAACCCTAAAAATACCCCTTTACCCAAAATTAATTAATATTACAAATAAATTACTTCCCACCCTATTCCCCTATAAACCCACAACCCGCTCCAGTAGTAAAACATATAATTTAGTTAAAAATACACATAAATTATCAATTAATGAATCAATTAATCAATTAAAATAAAGCATTGCCAATTAATATTTAATTGCAAAATAAATTAATCATTGAAAAATAATTATTTAATTACAAATAAATTACTTCCCACCCTATTCCCCTATAAACCCACAACCCGCTGTGGTAGTAAAACATAATTTAGTTAAAAATATACATAAATTATCAATTAATTAATCAATTAATAAATTAAAATAAATAATTGCCAATTAATATTTAATTGCAAAATAAATTAATCATTGAAAAATAATTATTTAATTACAAATAAATTACTTCCCACCCTATTCCCCTATAAACCCACAACCCGCTGTGGTAGTAAAACATAATTTAGTTAAAAATATACATAAATTATCAATTAATTAATCAATTAATCAATTAAAATAAATAATTGCCAATTAATATTTAATTGCAAAATAAATTAATCATTGAAAAATAATTATTTAATTACAAATAAATTACTTCCCACCCTATTCCCCTATAAACCCACAACCCGCTGTGGTAGTAAAACATATTATTTACTCTTATATATTTTTAAATTATAAAAACATATTAAACACATATTATAACAATTAATTTAAATACTTAACTTATATTTCTAACACATATTAGTAAATCGAAATTACTTACATCGATATATATGCTATCGATATTAGTAATTTCGATATATATGCTATCGATATTAGTAATTTCGATATTACTTACCTTAGGGTCGATATTCTGGCCATCGATATTCTGGACATCGATATTCTGTCCCATCGATATTAGCAACTCGATATTAGTGTAGGTCGAAATTAAAAACTCGATATTTTGACTGTTTACCACTGGAAACAGCTCATGCAGACGCTCAAGCATGTAGAAGGTTGAGTTCCAACGTGTTGCCACCTCCTGGATAAGTGCTTTCACTGGCATTCTACGTACATTTTGCTGGCGCCTCAGCTCCTTCCGGGCCTTAAAAGAATGGTTGAAATGTGTGCATATTCTTCTGCAGATGGTCAGTATTTTGTCGACTGCAGGTTCTTTTTTCAAGAACTTTTGCACAACAAGGTTCATACAGTGCGCCAAACATGGCACTCTGAAATAGTCACCGTCCGCCATGGCCTTAACTACATTGCTGCCATTATCAGTAGAAACATAACCAACCTTGCAATTTCTTTTGGGCAGCCATTGCAAGACCTTTTTGTTAAAGTCATCCAAAATGTTGTCTGCAGTATGAGTTTTCTCCATGCCAAACATGGCTAATGTTGCATGTTTACGAGCACCCTTAAAAATGTTGACCAAGTCACCACCTGCATTTATCCGTTTTGCAACCCCTGAAAAAGAGACCCAGTGTGCAGTGATGCACATGTAATCAAGGGCTTGGCAACTGGTCCACATGTCTGTTGTCAGGTGTATAGTGTGAACAGCACTCTTCTGCAAAGCTGCCCCAACCAACTCAAGCACCTCTTTATGTAGTGCTGGAACAGCAACCCTGGCAAAATAGAACCAGCTAGGAACCTTCCATTTAGGGGCCAGTGTTGCCACGAGTTCAAGAAAACCCACACCTTCGACAAACGAAAAAGGGAGAAGGTCCACCCCTAGCATTTTAGCCAGCTTAGTGTTATACAGGCGCACAATTGGGTGGTTGCGTTGAAATGGCCCATCTGAGGAGAACATGTCTGTAATGCTGCGCTGGACAAGTTTAATGGATGATGCTGATGCCTTCTTCGACCCACTTCTGCTCAGTGTTGACATTTTCCGCATTGGTGTGTCTCCCAGACTCTCAGTGTGCCTCCTATGTGTTCCGGAGGGTGTGGTGCTGCCAGGGGTACTGGGTGCGCCCGGATAAATGTCTGACGCTTCTTCTACCTCCCCGTCATCTTCAGATGAAACACCTAGTACTGGTATATTTTGGCCACTTGCCCTTTGGGATTGCTTTCCCTTGATGTTTGCTAGGTGCGCAAACCATTCAACAGCGTGCCTTCTTTCAAGATGACCTATCTGGCCTCCGGTACCATAGTTGGTACCAATCTTACCACGGCTAACTGTAGTCGTACAAATGGAACAAACGGCTAGGTTATCATGCTTTGCATGGACACTAAAATAGTTCCAAACTGGGGACTGGAAACTTCTGGTTTTGCCGCACGAGGTGATGATACTGCCAATGCCAGATGAAGCAGTGGTGGATGAGCCTTGCAGACATCTACTCGGTTGTGCAATTATTGCAGCAACCCTACTTGAGGGAGTCGAGCTGGATGGAGTTCCCCTCTGGGGAGAAAATATGGGAGCTGTAGGTTTTGTTGAACTTGTACTACATGACTGCGTTGGTGGTGCTACCAGTGCCACATCGCCAGGGTCACGCTCAGCATGACGTCGGGATAGGGTATAAATGTCTGTCTGCTGCATGGCCGGTGTGGCTGGAATGACGTGTGTGATGACTAGGTCATTGCTGTCATCCTGTTCATCAACATCAGAATGCACCACTTCATCAAGTCCGACGTTCGGATCCATAAGTATGAGCTTTCCGGGGCCCTTCCTTTTAACATTTGATACCTTTCTCAGCTCATGGTGTGCCTCCCTCTCAGACGTCGGAGATGGTTGCCATTCTAGATCCAGATCATCTGATGGAGCGGGGCTTGAAGAGGAACTTCTACACACCCTCCTTGATCTTTTCCTTGCTGGGGAGCTGGGAGAAAATGAATCATCAGGAGGAGTGGCTTCGTCTTCCTGACTTGATACCCCGGCTCCAAAGTCAATTTCCTCCTGTGCCCCTACTTCTGGAAGAACAACCATTGTGGCCACTTGCACCGCTCCATGCGCCGCTACATGGGCCTCTTCACTGACCTCTACTTGCAACTCTCCATGGACCTCTCCTTCTCGGCCTTCTCCTTCTCGGCCTTCTCCTTCTCGGCCTTCTCCTTCTCGGCCTTCTCCTTCTCGGCCTTCCCCTTCTCGGCCTTCTCCTTCTCGGCCTTCTCCTTCTCGGCCAGCTCCTTCTCGGCCAGCTCCTTCTCGGACAGCTCCTTCTCGGACAGCTCCTTCTCGGACAGCTCCTTCTCGGACAGCTCCTTGCGCATGTACTTGTGCTTGTACTGTTAGCTCATGCAGTTGTTGTTGCGGCTTTGGTTGTTGAATAGTACTTGAGCCAACATCACTGGTCGTTGGTGATTGAACCACTAAACAGGCTACCTGTGCAGCACTCATTGTGGACTTTTGTTCTTTTTTCCACATAAATTTAGTGGTCGAGGCACCAGACTCCTTGGTAAGTGGTGCCACTTGCTTCTTCTTCTCCTTAGTAGAGACATCTTTCTTGCAAGAGGAGCTACGGCACCTCTTTTCGGACCCATCTTCTGATTCTTCTTCAGATGTCGGAACAGCAGGCCGCAGCAGGACTTCTTCCTGGCACTGATGCTCAACGATGATGCAGAGTTCTTGACTTTATGCACCTAAAAGCAAACGAAGACAGAGGGACATCAGTTAAATATATGTTGCATATGTGGCGCTTCAATTAATAGTTTGCAAGTAGGCATTTATGAATACACACGTGCACACCACAATATGGAAATATCAAAAATAAGAATTGCTAAATTTTTGGGAAACAGGAATTTAACATTGATCCAAGAGAGCCCACAGAGAGGCTTGTAGTTTCATGTACCACTGACTCAACCTGGGCACAATGGGTGAAAGCAAGGAAAAATGGGTGCAGGCCTATGGCACAAAGCTCACTGCCTGCCTTCAAAATGGCCGCTTGACCCCCATCCACATGGCCAGGAGGACCATGCCTCAAAATGGCCCCACCCAACATAGCCAGCCCCCAACCCCTACTCCAAAAAGTCAAAAAAGACAACACAAATCACCACAATCCAATGCCATCCATCAAGTTTCAGAAGGTTTATGCTGCCTGCTGGTGGTTTTCTGGTGCAGAATTGCACTTTTTGCAATTTCGCGAGTGCGAGATTGTTGCTTCACGACGCAAACGCGGCAAAACACCCGCAAAATCACCAAAACAACCGCAAAAGTCGGAAAACACACACAAAAATCACCACAAAGAAAATCAACTTATAGACTTACTTGTGAAATCAAATTTCGAATACACACGTGCACACCACAATATGGAAATATCAAAAATAAGATTTGCTAAATTTTTGGGAAACAGGAATTTAACATTGATCCAAGAGAGCCCACAGAGAGGCTTGTAGTTTCATGTACCACTGACTCAACCTGGGCACAATGGGTGAAAGCAAGGAAAAATGGTTGCAGGCCTATGGCACAAAGCTCACTGCCTGCCTTCAAAATGGCCGCTTGACCCCCATCCACATGGCCAGGAGGACCATGCCTCAAAATGGCCCCACCCAACATAGTCAGCCCCCAACCCCTACTCCAAAAAGTCAAAAAAGACAACACAAATCACCACAATCCAATGCCATCCATCAAGTTTCCGAAGGTTTATGCTGCCTGCTGGTGGTTTTCTGGTGCAGAATTGCACTTTTTGCAATTTCGCGAGTGCGAGATTGTTGCTTCACGACGCGAACGTGGCAAAACACCCGCAAAATCCCCCAAACCACCCCAAAAGTCGGAAAAACACACACTAAAATCACCACGAAGAAAATCAACTTATTAACTTACTTGTGAAATCAAATTTCGAATCCAAAAGTAATACAAATGGCCCCCCACCAACATAGCCAGCCCCCAACACCACCCCCAAAGTCGAAAAACACACACAAAAATCACCACAAACAACATCAACTTATCAACTTACTTGTGAAATCAAATTTCGAATCCAAAAGTAATCCAAAAGGCCTCAAATCCAAATATCCAGCAACATCCACAAAAAGTAATCCTTCCCAGTCAAGATCGAATCCAAAATGGCCAGGAAACAGGAACAGGAAGTTGGAGACTGGGGCACTTCCTTCACCCCACCCCAATGGGAGGAGCTTGCTGGACAGGAACAGGAAGTTGGAGACTGGGCCACTTCCTTCCTTCACCCCTCCGCCATTTTTATTTTTTTTTGTAATTTCGCGAGTGCGAGATTGTTGCTGCCCACGCCGCGGGCCGCGGGCAGTGCGAACACAAGCAAAAAATCCGCAGCGTGCGGATTTGCGGATTTTGCGGGAAATCCGCGAATCTCGCGGATTGCGGATTTACCGAAAATCCGCGAGCGGAACGGATTTTACGCCCATGCTTATTTGAAATCAGTAACCTTACTTCCCAGTAGCCAGCCTTCAAAAGCCTTAGTGGCACAATCTACAAAGTCAGTCCAATCCTGAGACTGAGTTTTCTGGGTGTCTCTGAACATCAACCTGTACTGTTCAGTGGTTAAACCAAACCCATCAATCAGTGTATTCTTCAGGACTTGGTAATTGTTAGCATCCTCAGCTCTAGTAGTGAGGAGCTTATCTCTACCTTTGCCTTCAAAGGAGAGCCACAAGATAGCTGCCCACTGACTCTGGGGGACACACTGTACAGTGCAGGCCCTCTCCAAAGCAGTCATCCATTTGTGGATGTCATCCCCTTGTGTAAAGGGGGGCACTATCTTACTCAGGTGTCTAGTGTCTAAACTCCTGTCTTTTACTCTTGGGAGAATGCTGCCACCAGTGGGATTTGTCCCACTCAATTCTTGCTCTCTAGCAAAGGCCAGTCTCTCTTTGGCCAGGGCAAGTTCTTCCCTTTCAATCCTCAGATTGACTTCCCTCATCTTAGCTTCATAGACTCTTCTCTGAGGGGATGTCATCCCTCTGTGAGCAGAGGCCTGAGAGCCATTGGTTCGAATGGATCTGTTAGAGCCTCCAGAGAGAGATCTAACTCGTCCACTCCCAATGTTAAGCCCACCTGAGAGTGGCCCTAGGGGTCCCCTAGTACCATTCTCATGTCTGCTTAAGTTGGTCCTCGTTAGCTGGCTAACTACTGCTTGACCTTTGTCTGCCTCATCCCCTGATAACTCCTGATCCTCTACATCACTGTCTACTCTAATGGCATTGAGGTCAGGGTCCCCAAGGGTTCCCTCTAAGGGGGGCATATTCCCATCTGGATTAGAAGGGCCAACATGTTCAGCTCTTCTGGCACCATAAGTCTCTAAGAGACCTATCAGAAAGGGAATGGTGGGGTTAGACCCCTGTCTTAGCTTCCTGGAGGTACACACTTGTCTCATCTCCTGGAAGCTAAGGGCTGCATATCTGGAAGGGACCCGTGGAGGGTCCACAACCACAAGAGGGGTCTCTGAAGACTCTCCATGGTTAGACATGCTTTTCTAGTGTGGTGTAAGTGATGCACCTACATACACTATATGTTTGCCTACTGATCCCTTGCTAAGAGTTGTAGTCAAGGTGTGCTAAGCCTTGTTGAACTACAACAGCTGGTTCAGTAGAACTCAGAGTATTCTAAGCTAAGTTATATGTACCTGGAGTACTTATGTGATCTTTCACAAGATATTCTTAGGATACGTGTGGTAAAACAACAGCAAGCTCAAATCCCAATCGCTGCTCACCAATTTTAGAAGTTGGCCTGCTATATAATGTTCACTATTCTAGTGAGCACTTTGTATCAGTCCAAACAACCCTTATTGATGATTGGTTGTAAGTCAACCTTATAGACCAGCTATCCTAGTAGCATGGACAAGAGCAGTCTAAGGCTAAACTCTAGAGGGCGTGTTAAGCCAGCTGTTTTACCATCACATATACCCCTTGAACACCAAGTGAAAGGACACCACACAAGTGTTATGAAAATAAACAGTTATTTATTTAGATCACAACAGCCCTGTACTATTTATGAGGACAGGGTACTAAGCACACAACAAAACTCTTGGTCTATAAGGTTGACTTACAACCAACCATCAATAAGGGTTGTTTTGACTGATATATAATAGGAGAGGGAACAGAGCTGCCGGAATGGAAAGCACGCAGAAGGGAGACTTGGAAGACTGGGTGGACCTTCATGTGCGGTGGAAGATATAGCCTCATGGCCACAGGGTTGACCACCTTCTCGATGACAAAGGGACCCACGTAACGAGGCAACAGCTTCTTGGGGCCATGCACATTGAGGTGCCGGATGGAAAGCCAAACCCTGTCACCCGAGCGGTATGCGGGTTCTTTCTGTCTATGGGCGTCAGCATATTCCTTGTAGGTGTCCTTAGCCCTGGCCAGTTCGAACCGCGCTTGCTGCCAAAGTCTGCACAGGGAATCATGATAAGACCGCACCATGGGTAACTGGCTGTCTCGGGTGTCCTCCCAGGCCGAGGTGCGAGGGTGACGTCCGTGGAGGCAAAAGAAAGGAGACATGCCAATGGCCGAGTGCTTGCTGTTGTTCCGCCATCCAGATGACCTCAGACCATTCCCTCTCAACCGTAAGCAGCAAACAGCGGAGGTACTGCTCCATGGTGTGGTTAGTCCTTTCAGCCTGGCCATCGGTCTGGGGGTGGTACGCTGAAGACAGGCGTACGTCCATCTCGAGGATCCTGCATACCTCTTTCCAAAAGCAGGACACGAACTGTGGTCCCTGATCCGTTATGACAACGGATGGAATGCCGTGGAGGCGAACCACCTCCTGCACGAAGATCAAGGCTAGTTCCACTGCGGAGGGCAGTTTCACCAAGGGTACGTAATGTGCCATCTTGGAGAGGTGGTCCACTATGGTGAGAACCGTGGTGTGCCCTGTCTTGGTGAGAGGGAGTTCAACCACGAAATCCATGGAGATGGTGTGCCACGGATACGGTGGAACCGGAATGGAACGCAGAAAGCCAACAGGGGGCTAT
This sequence comes from Lissotriton vulgaris, assembly GCF_964263255.1. NCBI lineage: Eukaryota > Metazoa > Chordata > Amphibia > Caudata > Salamandridae > Lissotriton > Lissotriton vulgaris. The sequence goes on along the minus strand of NC_141696.1, from coordinate 6,315,591 downwards.
GATCTGTTCTTGCCTAGCAGACAAACGGCACAGTCCGTCACATGGTTTCTCGTGTCGGTTACCAATGTTGGCCACCAGAACCGTCTCCGTACGAGATCAAGTGTTTTGTGGTAGCCAGGATGGCCGGCGAGGACATGATCATGGCACAGGCCAAGGGAATTTTTCTGTTCGGGTGCCTCAGGAAGGTACAATTGTTCTCCCCTGTACTGCGATCCGTTCACCAGTGTCAAGCCTTCGTTGTCTTCATCCAGGACCGTTTGGCCGGCCTGCTTCACGCCCGGTTTCGTAGATGCGACTATGCCCTGGAAGTGTTTTTCCGGTATTATGGGGACCGGCTCGAGGCTTTCGTCATCTTCGTCGGACTCCTCAAGACGCGAAAGAGCATGCGCTTTGGCGTTGTCTTTCCCTGGCCGGACCGTGATCATGAAGTCGTATTCATTGAAGAACAGGGTCCATCGGAGCTGTCGGGCTGTGAGGGCACGTGCTGATCGTAGAAACTGGAGGTTTCTGTGGTCTGTGTAGATGGTCACTGTGTGTTTGGCGTCTTTCAGGAAGTGGCGCCATTCCTTGAACGCTTTTTTGATGGCCAGGAGCTCCCGGTCTGACACGGTGTAGTTGCGTTCAGCGGGTAGGAGCTTCTTGGAATAAAAGGCCACCGGATGCAATAGTCCTGTGCTGGTGCTCCTTTGTGACAGCACTCCTCCTATGGCGTCTTTCGAGGCGTCTGCCTCCACGATGAAGGGTTGTTCGGTATCGGGGTGCACCAGGACCGGAGCTACGGTAAAACGCCTCTTCAGTTCCCGGAAGGCGTCGTCTGCTTTTTGGTACCAACCAAACCGTACTCCCTTGCGCAACAAGCGTTTGATGGGTGCCACCATCTCGGAAAACCCTGTGATGAAACGTCGGTAGTAGTTGGAAAAACCGAGGAACCGTTGGACTCCTTTCACGGACTCTGGGGTAGGCCAGGACAGGATGGCTTCCACTTTCTTGTTGTCCATTTGGATGCCAGCTGGAGTGATGATGTGCCCCAGGAACTCAACAGACGTGACGTGAAAAACGCTCTTCTCCAATCTCACGTACAAACAGTGTTTCTCCAACTGTTGTAGGACAGAACGCACGTGCTGAATGTGTTCTTCGGTGGTCTGTGAGTATATCAAGATGTCGTCTATGTAGACGATACAGAAGACGTCGATGAAGTCCCTCAACACCTCGTCGTTGAAGAACTGGAACGCTGCGGGGGCATTACAGAGTCCGAAAGGCATGACCTGGTACTCGAACAGGCCGAACTTCGTCCGGAAAGGCGGTCTTCCATTCGTCTCCCTTCCGGACTCTGACTAGATGGTAAGCACCCCGTAGGTCCAGTTTCGTGTAGATGGAGGCGTTTTTTACCTGGTCCAAGAGATTGGAGATTAGCGGCAGCGGGTACCGATTTTTCACGGTGATGGTGTTCATCGCGCGAAAGTCTATGCAGGTCCTCAGATCCCCTTCCTTCTTCGATACGAAGAAAAGAGGAGAGGAAACCGGAGACGACCGATGGGGTGGCGGCGTGTTGGCCCCCTTCTTGTCGAACACCTCGGCTAGGTTCAAATATTCTTTCGGTATGTCTGCTTGGGAAACCATCCCCATGCCTTGTACTGGTAATTCTAGCTTCTGGACGCATTTGCCTGACTTCTTGGTATCGTACACACTCGAACCGCGCTGCTAACTTCATTTTTGTCATAGCGCTTGTTTGCATTACATTCTAAGCTTTGCGCGTGGGTGAAAGCAGCTTGTGGACCTCGCACTTGATTGATTGTGCTTTGGGAACATCGTGCCAGACTGTTTTCCATGTAAAAAATATTGCGTTTGTTAAAGCAACATCCGTGCCTCACGCTTAATTGCTTATCTCTTGGGGACATCGCGCTTAACAGCAATTATCCTCGAGACGTGACGCATTGTCTGTAGCATAACGCCGAACCTCGTGCTGTTACCTGCGGTTGTGCCCAGCTTTATTTCATTTGATTGTGGCTGCTGTTGCCATCTGCATTGTGCATTTTTTGTGTTCTGCCTTATTAATTAGTGGAATAGACACTTGTAGGAGCCGAGCTCTGTTTCACTTTCCTTTCTCCATTTTGGATCCTGGTTTGTTGTGTGTTCCCTTGGCCCGCCCACCCTCCCCGCTGACGCCTCCCAGCTGACCCTCCCACCCACGAATTCTACGATCACCTCCTCCCTCCCACAACTGTGACCACCTGGATCTGATCCTAGGCGGCCGCTCCCCTCACGCTCCCTGACCAAGCAATCTGCCTGCAATTCTAGCTTCTGGACGCATTTGCCTGACTTCTTGGTATCGTACACACTCGAACCTCGCTGCTAACTTCATTTTTGTCATAGCGCTTGTTTGCATTACATTCTAAGCTTTGCGCGTGGGTGAAAGCAGCTTGTGGACCTCGCACTTGATTGATTGTGCTTTGGGAACATCGCGCCAGACTGTTCTCCATGTAAAAAATATCGCGTTTGTTAAAGCAACATCCGTGCCTCACGCTTAATTGCTTATCTCTTGGGGACATCGCGCTTAACTGCAATTATCCTCGAGACGTGGCGCATTGTCTGTAGCATAACGCCGAACCTCGTGCTGTTACCTGCGGTTGTGCCCAGCTTTATTTGATTTGATTGTGGCTGCTGTTGCCATCTGCATTGTGCATTTTTTGTGTTCTGCCTTATTAATTAGTGGAATAGACACTTGTAGGAGCCGAGCTCTGTTTCACTTTCCTTTCTCCATTTTGGATCCTGGTTTGTTGTGTGTTCCCTTGGCCCGCCCACCCTCCCCGCTGACACCTCCCAGCTGACCCTCCCACACTCCGCCCCTCCACCATCCATTAAATGCCAGATGCTCCAACGCGCAGCGTCCACGCGCTACGGCCGCGCCGAAGGTGCGCCAAAGGTAAGCCCGTCTACGCCCGTCCGCGCCAGGACCGCGCCCAGCGCCATACCCCCTGGTCCTCGTAATGCCCACCCCTCCCGCATTACTTACGATGCCACCACCCTCCTAGCCCTTAACCCCGGCCGTTCCCCCAACTGCGTCCAAGCCACCCCTGGGCAAACACATGGACCGTTCTCCTGCTACTCCTGCAAATTTGACGGCACCAAGAACAACTCCTCATCCACGAACACACAACAGATATCCGACCCCAACCACCTACAATGCATCCTGCTCAACACCCGCTCGGTCCACAGACACGCCATCGACCTCTGGAATCTACTAGACACCATCTCTCCGGACGTCGCCTTCCTAACAGAAACATGGATGAACGCTACATCAGCCCCAGACATCACCATTGCCATCCCGGAAGGATATAAGATCATTCGCAAGGACCGTACCGGCCACACAGGAGGAGGCATCGCTATCGTCCATAAGAAATCCATCCGCATCTCAACAAGCTCAGACGTCAATCTCGCCAACACTGAACACCTTCACTTCCAGATCCACATCGACCCCAAAACCACACTCAGAGGCACCCTCCTCTACAGGCCACCAGGTCCCCGCGCACAATTCAGTGAAGACATCACGGACTTCAACACTCCACACACGCTCCCCTCCGAGGATTACATCCTTTTGGGAGACCTCAACTTTCACCTTGAGAAGAACAACGACCGCAACACCACCACCCTCTTGGACAACCTCGCCAACCTCGGACTTAAACAACTTGTCACTACCCCCACCCACATCGCAGGTCACACACTCGACCCTATCTTCACCTCCAGCAAACATGTCTCCTTCAACCACACCACAGCTCTCCTTTGGACTGACCACAGCTGCGTTCACTTTACCTACAACAAGCCCACATCCAACAACCACCTACATCCCACCCTGCAAAGAAACTGGAACAAAATCACCTTCGACCAGATCTCCTCATCGCTTCTTCTAAACCCCCCAGCCCACTCCTCAAACCCCGACCAAGCAGCCACCAACCTCTCCCAATGGTTATCCAACAGCGCCGACACCCTAGCACCTCTGAAAAAACGACAATTCAAACTAGGCAGTAAGAAGGCCTCCTGGTTCAACGATGATCTTAAGAAATCCAAGAAACTCTGTCGCTCCCTTGAGAAGGCCTGGAAAAAAAGACCCAACAACCAGCACCAAGGACACCTTCAAAAACGCCACCCGCATACACCACCAACTGATCCGGACTGCCAAGAAGGCCGCATTCAAAGACCGACTAGATAACAACGCCCACAACAGCAAGGAATTATTCAACATCGTCAAGGAATTTACCAACCCCGCAGCCAACTCCAATGACATCGCCCCCTCTCAAGCCCTCTGCGACTCCCTAGCCTCATTCTTCCACAACAAAATTGCAGACATCCACAACAGCTTCGACAACCGACCCGAAGACCAACCCACCCAACCCCCTGCCGGACCCCCACCCCCCTTGAACATCCTCAATGACTGGAAGCCAATCTCTACTGAGGACACCATCCGTCTGATGAACTCTATCCACTCAGGATCCCCCACAGACCCATGCCCTCACCACATCTTTAACAAAGCAGACTCCATTATAGCACCGCACCTCCGAGACGTCATCAACTGCTCCCTCAACTCCGCAACCTACCCGGAAAGCTGGAAACATGCCGAACTCAGCGCCCTCCTGAAGAAACCCACAGCTGATCCCACCGAACTTAAAAACTACCGCCCTATCTCACTCCTCCCATTCCCGGCCAAAGTCATCAAGAAAGCGATCAACAACCAACTCGCCGCCTTCCTCGAAACCAACAAATCCCTCGACTCCTCACAATCCGGCTTCCGAGCCAAGCACAGCACTGAAACCGCCCTCATCGCAGCAACAGACGACATTCGATCTCTACTGGACAATGGAGATACAGTCGCCCTCATCCTCCTCGACCTCTCCGCAGCCTTCGACACGGTCTGTCATAGCACCCTTTTACATCGCCTCAGAGACGTCAGAATCCAGGGAAGGGCACTGGAGTGGATCACCTCGTTCCTCACCGGAAGAACCCAGAGAGTCCGTCTTCCACCATTCAAGTCAGAGGCCACTGAATTCATCTGCGGAGTACCACAAGGTTCTTCACTCAGCCCCACCCTCTTCAACGTATACATGAGCCCCCTCGCGGCCATTGCACGCCAACACAACCTCAACATCATCTCCTACGCCGATGACACTCAACTGATCCTATCTCTCACCAGAGACCCTAACACTGCCAAAACCAACCTGCATGAAGGAATGAAAGAAGTAGCCGAATGGATGAAGCACAGCCGTCTGAAACTGAACTCAGACAAAACAGAAGTCCTCATCCTAGGCACCTCCCCCTCCGCCTTGGATGACTCTTGGTGGCCAGAGGCCCTTGGAAAAGCACCCATCCCGACGGACCACCGACGGAACCTGGGCGTCATCCTGGATTCATCACTCTCGATGAACAGACAAGTCAACGCCGTTTCTTCATCTTGCTTCAACATTCTGCGCATGCTCAAAAAAACATTTCATTGGATCCCCACCGAAACTAGAAAAACAGTCACCCACGCTCTGGTCACGAGCCGACTGGATTACGGAAACACCCTCTACGCCGGTACCACCGCAAAACTCCAGAAAAAACTCCAAGGCATCCAGAACGCTTCAGCCAGGCTCATATTAGACATCCCGCGTAAAGAACACATCTCTGGTCACCTGAAAAACCTCCACTGGCTCCCCGTCAATAAAAGGATCACTTTCCGGCTCCTAACCCACGCACACAAAGCACTCTACGAAATCGGACCCGAATGCCTCAACACAAGACTGTCCTTCTACACCCCCTCCCGCCAGCTACGATCCTCCAACCAAGCCCTTGCCACTGTACCTCGCATCAACAAATCCACCATGGGAGGTAGATCCTTCTCCTACCTGGCAGCTAAAACCTGGAACTCACTTCCCACTCACCTTCGCCTTACTCAGCACCACCTAGCATTCAGAAAGCAACTTAAAACGTGGATATTTGACAAGTAATTCCCCACCCTTTTTCAAGCGCCTTGAGACCCTCCGGGTATGTAGCGCGCTATATAAATTTATTGACTTGACTTGACTTGACTTGGAGCGAGCTCCTAGCAGATCGTCCTTTGCATAACAGGTGCTACAGCAGCGTTCCGATTCGAGGTGTAGGGTTTGGGACACCCAGTCGATGCGGGGATTGTGCTTCACCAACCACGGCAACCCCAATATCACCTTGAACTGAGGAGCGTCAATGACGTCGAAACTGATGGACTCGGTGTGGTTGTTAGACAAGGACATAGTCATGTTCTCCGTTCGGTGTCTGATAGGGCCGGAAGTCAGGTCTGTTCCATCCACAGCCTTCACGGGTTCAGGTTGGGCCTTCGACACTGTCTCAATGCCCAAGGCACGGAAAAACGCTGTATCCATGAAGCAACCTGTCACGCCAGAATCCAGCATGGCGGTTTCCATCCAAGTCCTACCCGCCAGATTCCTTAAGGACACTTCTATGCCGACATGACGGCTACCGTCGTGTACTGCGGGGACCGCTGATGTACAAGAAGAAGAACCCAGTGGACGGATCCCCTTGTCTACTGGGTTGTCTCGTTTCCCGCCTTGTCGCCCTAGGTCACAGGCAAGGCAAAAGGCCTTCTGCCCCGAGGTCTTGTTGATTTCGCTGGGCATTCCCTTACGAAGTGTCCGCTTTTTCCGCAGTACAGGCACTGGTTCTGCTTCCTCCTTTTTTCCTGTTCTTGACTGGTCAAGGGTCCTCTTATGCCGCCGATCTGCCTGGGTTCGGACGCTTCACCCTGGGGAGAGGGATCTTCTTTGGCCTTCTCGTAGCCCTTGTCCCCGAAGGACAAGAGACGGTTGTCACTGCCTTTCCCTTTGTCTGTCTTTCTTTCCTGCAGTCGGAAGTTCATCTTCACCACCATGTTGATGAAAGGACCGATTTCGTTGGGCGGATCGGGATACTGCGAGATGAGGTCCTTCGAATCGTCACGTAATCCCCGATAGAACACAGATGCTTTCTTATCTTCAGGCCAGTGGGCCTCGATAACAAGCCTGCTGAACATGGTGATGTAATGAAGCAGGTCTTGGTTGCCTTGTCTCAGGCTGAGCAGTTCATTGTCGGCAGCTTGCACAAAGGTATGGCGAGCAAACCTCCGCCGCATAGCGTCTTTGAATGTTGGCAGGTGGTTGAGCATGGGATCGTCGTTCTCCACCATTGCAATGGACCACTGAGCAGCGTCTCCGCCCATGTAAGACAGTATATATGCGACCTTGGATGCATCATCGGGAAAGGCCGCGACCCTAGCCATGAAATGCAATTGGCATTGGTGGATGAATATTCCGTACTTGGTACTGTCCCCATAGAATCGTTTGGGTGGTGCCAACTGTACTGGGTGGGGAGTGACAACCTAAATGGCCGTGTCTTGGTTGGTGGCGGCAGAGGACCCCCCCCTAAAGGTAAACGTAGGCTGTCTCAACAGGCCTTCTTGTCTGACTCTAGGACTAGGAGTGGTACCCTATGGACTGGGGACCCCAGCTGCCATTTGGCCCTGTAGGGCTGTTATATCATGGCGCAAGGCAAGATTCTCAGTCTGCATGGCAGACAGCATGACAGCTATGTCTTACAAGGTGACCTCCGGGTCGCCCATGTCGCCTGGGCGGAATTGTTAACGTGGGCTCCGAATTCTGTCAGGTGCCCCACAAGACTTACCTTCGCTTGTGAAGCTATTCTGCAGAGACGACAAGAGCGCCCGCCCCTGTACCCACCTGACCCTTGTGGAGTGAAAGACCCAGCAGGGATGAGAGGGACGCAGGGAAGGGAGCCAGGATGCAGAGGCTTGTTAATGGTGTGGAGCTTGCGGGTGTCTCTGTGCCTGCTGGGAAAGCAGAAAAGGACCAGGTCAGAAGGAACCACCCTTCCCACTTCCTGCGTAGCCCACGCAAGCACACACAGAAGCAACCTTCCATGAACTCACCAGTGATTCTGTTGTTTGTGGTTTTCTGGCAGCAATCAGCTTCAGACGAGGATAACCAGGTGGAGGCGCTCCAGCGCGAGACAACCAAGCAAAGAATGAAAAGGAAAGCGCACCTGCGCGTGAACTTAAATCAAGTCTCAGTCTCTAGTTTGGTGGCATCCTTAGTAAGCAACTTTATTATATACAAGGCTCAGTCCAGCTGAGCTATTCTCCCAGCAGCGCTCCTGCGCGATGGAGAAACCAATGTTCAACAGTGCAAAAGTTCAGAAGAAAAGGAAAACCCAAAACGAAAAGCACTCCTGTGCTATTACCTTTGGCCAGAACAGTGCTCCTGCGTGACTGGGTTCTGGAGGCAGAACCCGGTGGTCCTATCTCACGCTCTAGCACGGTGACCCACACGGAAAACAAAAGCAAGTGCTCCTGCGCGAAGGAAACAAACTAAAAAACAAAGTTTCAGCGCTGCGTATACCAGCTGTGGTAGTAGCACAGCGCGGTGACCACAGCCGGCAAACAGCGCTTCAGCGCGGTTCAGACGGCTTTGAGGAAAACGGCGCTTCAGCGCGGTTCAGGCGGTTTGAGGAAATGGCACTTCAATCCAAGCCATGTCACAGGATACTCCTCAGGGTAGAATTCGAAGCCCTAAGCCGGCGGGAAACACGATGGTTAAGCGTTTCCCCCGGAAGTGCTTTAGAATCCTCAGGCCAGCTGTCCAAGACTAGACCAAGTCGGACCTTCGCCCGGAAGTGAGTATTTTGGTGCTTCTGTGCGTGCAAGCGGGGATGGCAGGGAGCGGCCAGCGCCACGAACCATGACAACAAGGGTACTGACTGTTTTGTTGACCATGGCCAGTAGTATAACAAGGTTACTGACTGTGTTGCTGGCCCTGGCCAGTAGTATAACAAGGGTACTGACTGTGTCGTGGGCTCTAGCCAGTAGTATAACAAGGGTACTGACTGTGTTGTGGGCCCTGGCCAGTAGTATAACAAGGGTACTGACTGTGTTGTGGGTCCTGGGCAGTAGTATAACAAGGGTACTGACTGTGTTGTGGGCCCTTGCCAGTAGTATAACAAGGGTACTGACTGTGTTGTGGGCCCTAGGCCAGTAGTATAACAAGGGTACTGACAGTGTTGTCAGTAGTATGACAAGGGTACTGACTGTGTTGTGGATCCTGGGCAGTAGTATAACAAGGGTACTGACGGTGTTGTTGGCCCTGCCCAGTAGTATAACAAGATTACTGACTGTGTTGTGGGTCCTGGCCAGTAGTATAACAAGGGTACTGACTGTGTTGTTGGCCCCGGCCAGTAGTATAACAAGGGTACTGACTGTGTTGTGGGCCCTGGCCAGTAGTATAACAAGGGTACCGGATGTGTTAATGGCCCTGGCCAGTAGTATAAAAAGGGTACTGACGGTGTTGTTGGCCCTGGCCAGTAGTATAACAAGGTTACTGACTGTGTTGTGGGCCGGTGCCAGTAGTATAACAAGGGTATTGACTGTGTTGTTGGTCCTGGGCAGTAGTATAACAAGGGTACTGACTGTGTCGTGGGCTCTAGACAGTAGTATAACAAGGGTACTGACTGTGTTGTGGGTCCTGGGCAGTAGTATAACAAGGGTACTGACTGTGTTTTGGGCCCTTGCCAGTAGTATAACAAGGGTACTGACTGTGTTGTGGGTCAAGGGCAGTAGTATAACAAGGGTATTGACTGTGTTGTGGGCCCATTGCCAGTAGTTTAACAAGGGTACTAACTGTGTTGTGGGCCCTGGCCAGTAGTATATTAAGGGTACTGACTGTGTCATGGGCGTTGGCCAGAAGTATAACAAGGGTACTGACTGTGTCCTGGGCCCTGGCCAGTAGTATAACAAGGGTACTGACTCTGTGTGGGCCCTGGCCAGTAGTATAACAAGGGTACCGACTGTGTTGTGGGCCCTGGCTAGTAGTATAACAAGGGTACTGACTGTGTTGTGGGTCCTGGGCCGTAGTATAACAAGGGTACTGACTGTGTTTTGGGTCCTGTCCAGTAGTATAACAAGGGTACTGACTGTGTTGTAGGCCCTGGCCAGTAGTATAACAAGGGTACTGACTGTGTCATGAGTCCTGGGCAGTATTATAACAAGGGTACTGACTGTGTTGTGGGCCACGGCCAGTAGTATACCAAGGGTACTGACTGTGTCGTGGGCCCTGGCCAGTAGTATAACAAGGTTACTGACTGTTGTGGGTCCTGGGCAGTAGTATAACAAGGGTACTGACTGTGTTGTGGGCCATTGGCAGTAGTATAACAAGGGTACTGACTTTGTCATGGGCTCTGGCCAGTAGTAAAACAAGGGTACTGACTGTGTCGTGGGTCCTGGGCAGTAGTATAACAAGGGTACTGACTGTATTATGTGTCCTGGACAGTAGTATTACAAGATTACTGACTGTTGTTGGTCCTGGGCAGTAGTATAACAAGGGTACTGACTGTATTGTGGGTCCTGGCCAGTAGTATAACAAGATTACTGACTGTTGTGGGTCCTGGGCACTAGTATAACAAGAGCACTGACTGGGTTGTGGGTCCTGGCAGTAGTATAACAAGGTTACTGACTGTGTTGTGGGTCCTGGGCAGTAGTATAACAAGGGTACTGACTGTATTGTTTGTCCTGGACAGTAGTATAAGAAGGTTACTGGCTGTTGTGGGTCCTGGGCAGTAGTATAAAAAGGGTACTGACTGTATTGTGGGTCCTGGCCAGTAGTATAACAAGATTACTGACTGTTGTGGGTCCTGGGCACTAGTATAACAAGGGTACTGACTGGGTTGTGGGTCCTGGCAGTAGTATAACAAGGGTACTGACTGTGTTGTGGAACCTGGCCAGTAGTATAACAAGGGCACTGACTGTGTCGTGGGCCCTGTCCAGTAGTATACCAAGGGTACTGACTGTGTCGTGGTTCCTGGGCAGTAGTATAACAAGGGTACTGACAGTGTCGTGGGCCCTGGCAGTAGTATAACACGCTTCCTGGACAGTAGTATAAGAAGGTTACTGGCTGTTGTGGGTCCTGGGCAGTAGTATAAAAAGGGTACTGACTGTATTGTGGGTCCTGGCCAGTAGTATAACAAGATTACTGACTGTTGTGGGTCCTGGGCACTAGTATAACAAGGGTACTGACTGGGTTGTGGGTCCTGGGCAGTAGTATAACAAGGGTAATGACTGTATTGCGGGTCCTGGCTAGTAGTATAACAAGGTTACTGACTGTGTTGTGGGCCCTGGCCAGTAGTATAACAAGGGTACTGACTGTGTCGTGCGCCCTTGCCAGTAGTATAAAAAGGGTACTGACTGTGTTGTGGGCCCTGGCAATAGCATAACAAGGGTACTGACTGTATTGTGGGTCCTGGCCAGTAGTATAACAAGGGTACTGACTGTGTCATGGGCCCTTGCCAGTAGTATAACAAGGATACTGACTGTGTCGAGGGCCCTGGCCAGTAGTATAACAAGGGTACTGACTGTGTCGTGGGTCTTGGCAGTAGTATAACACGATTACTGACTGTGTTGTGGGTCCTGGGCAGTAGTATAACAAGGTTACTGACTGTGTTGTGGGCCCTGGCCAGTAGTATAACAAGGGTACTGACTGTGTTGTGGGCCCTTGAGAGTAGTATAAAAGGGGTACTGACTGTGTCGTGGGCCCTGGCAGTAGTATAACAAGGGTACTGATTGTCCTGGCCAGTATTATAACTAGGGTACTGACTGTGTCGTGGGCCCTTGCCAGTAGTATAAAAAGGGTACTGACTGTGTTGTGGGCCCTGCAGTAGAATAACAAGGTTACTGACTGTTGTGGGTCCTGGGCAGTAGTATAACAAGGGTACTGACTGTAGTGTGGGTCCTGGCCAGTAGTATAACAAGATTACTGACTGTTGTGGGTCCTAAGCACTACTATAACAAGGGTACTGACTGGGTTGTGGGTCCTGGCAGTAGTATAACAAGGGTACTGACTGTGTCGTGGGCCCTGGCAGTAGTATAACAAGGGTACTGACTGTTTTATGGGCCCTGGCCAGTAGTATACCAAGGGTACTGACTGTGTCGTGGGCCCTGGCCAGTAGTATTACAAGGCTACTGACTGCGTCGTGGGTCCTGGGCAGTAGTATAACAAGGGTACTGACTGTGTCATGGATACTGGCTGTAGTATAACACGTTTACTGACTGTGTTGTGGGTCCTGGCCATTAGTATTACAAGGGTACTTACTGTGTCGTGGGCCCTGGCCAGTAGTATAACAAGGGTACTGACTGTGTCGTGGGTCCTGGGCAGTAGTATAACAAGGGTACTGGCTGTGTTGTGGGCCCTGGGCAGTAGTATAACAAGGGTACTGACTGTGTTGTGGGCCCTGGCCAGTAGTAGAACAAGGGTACTGACTGTGTTGTGTGCCCTGGCCAGTAGTAGAACAAGGGTACTGACTGTGTTGTGGGTCCTGGCCAGTAGTATAACAAGGGTACTGACTGTATTGTTGGTCCTGGGCAGTAGTATAACAAGGGTACTGACTGTGTCGTGGGCACTGGCAGTAGTATAACAAGGGTCCTGATTGTGTTGTGGGCCCTGGCCAGTAGTATAACAAGGGTACTGACTGTGTTGTGGGCCCTGGCCAGTAGTATAACAAGGGTACTGACTGTGTTGTGGGCCCTGGCCAGTAGTATAACAAGGGTACTGACTGTGTCGTGGGCCCTGGCCAGTAGTATTACAAGGGTACTGACTGTGTCGTGGGTCCTGGGCAGTAGTATAACAAGGGTACTGACTGTGTTGTGGGCCCTGGCAGTAGTATAACAAGGGTACTGACTGTATTGTTGGTCCTGGGCAGTAGTATAACAAGGGTACTGACTGTGTCGTGGGCCCTGGCAGTAGTATAACAAGGGTCCTGATTGTGTTTTGGGCCCTGGCCAGTAGTAGAACAAGGGTACTGACTGTGTTGTGGGTCCTGGCCAGTAGTATAACAAGGGTACTGACTGTATTGTTGGTCCTGGGCAGTAGTATAACAAGGGTACTGACTGTGTCGTGGGCACTGGCAGTAGTATAACAAGGGTCCTGATTGTGTTGTGGGCCCTGGCCAGTAGTATAACAAGGGTACTGACTGTGTTGTGGGCCCTGGCCAGTAGTATAACAAGGGTACTGACTGTGTTGTGGGCCCTGGCCAGTAGTATTACAAGGCTACTGACTGCGTCGTGGGTCCTGGGCAGTAGTATAACAAGGGTACTGACTGTGTCATGGATACTGGCTGTAGTATAACACGTTTACTGACTGTGTTGTGGGTCCTGGCCATTAGTATTACAAGGGTACTTACTGTGTCGTGGGCCCTGGCCTGTAGTATAACAAGGGTACTGACTGTGTCGTGGGTCCTGGGCAGTAGTATAACAAGGGTACTGGCTGTGTTGTGGGCCCTGGGCAGTAGTATAACAAGGGTACTGACTGTGTTGTGGGCCCTGGCCAGTAGTAGAACAAGGGTACTGACTGTGTTGTGGGCCCTGGCCAGTAGTAGAACAAGGGTACTGACTGTGTTGTGGGTCCTGGCCAGTAGTATAACAAGGGTACTGACTGTATTGTTGGTCCTGGGCAGTAGTATAACAAGGGTACTGACTGTGTCGTGGGCCCTGGCAGTAGTATAACAAGGGTCCTGATTGTGTTGTGGGCCCTGGCCAGTAGTATAACAAGGGTACTGACTGTGTTGTGGGCCCTGGCCAGTAGTATAACAAGGGTACCGGATGTGTTGATGGCCCTGGCCAGTAGTATAAAAAGGGTACTGACGGTGTTGTTGGCCCTGGCCAGTAGTATAACAAGGTTACTGACTGTGTTGTGGGCCGGTGCCAGTAGTATAACAAGGGTATTGACTGTGTTGTTGGTCCTGGGCAGTAGTATAACAAGGGTACTGACTGTGTCGTGGGCTCTAGACAGTAGTATAACAAGGGTACTGACTGTGTTGTGGGTCCTGGGCAGTAGTATAACAAGGGTACTGACTGTGTTTTGGGCCCTTGCCAGTAGTATAACAAGGGTACTGACTGTGTTGTGGGTCAAGGGCAGTAGTATAACAAGGGTATTGACTGTGTCGTGGGCCCATTGCCAGTAGTTTAACAAGGGTACTAACTGTGTTGTGGGCCCTGGCCAGTAGTATATTAAGGGTACTGACTGTGTCATGGGCGTTGGCCAGAAGTATAACAAGGGTACTGACTGTGTCCTGGGCCCTGGCCAGTAGTATAACAAGGGTACTGACTCTGTGTGGGCCCTGGCCAGTAGTATAACAAGGGTACCGACTGTGTTGTGGGCCCTGGCTAGTAGTATAACAAGGGTACTGACTGTGTTGTGGGTCCTGAGCCGTAGTATAACAAGGGTACTGACTGTGTTTTGGGTCCTGTCCAGTAGTATAACAAGGGTACTGACTGTGTTGTAGGCCCTGGCCAGTAGTATAACAAGGGTACTGACTGTGTCATGAGTCCTGGGCAGTATTATAACAAGGGTACTGACTGTGTTGTGGGCCACGGCCAGTAGTATACCAAGGGTACTGACTGTGTCGTGGGCCCTGGCCAGTAGTATAACAAGGTTACTGACTGTTGTGGGTCCTGGGCAGTAGTATAACAAGGGTACTGACTGTGTTGTGGGCCATTGGCAGTAGTATAACAAGGGTACTGACTTTGTCATGGGCTCTGGCCAGTAGTAAAACAAGGGTACTGACTGTGTCGTGGGTCCTGGGCAGTAGTATAACAAGGGTACTGACTGTATTATGTGTCCTGGACAGTAGTATTACAAGATTACTGACTGTTGTTGGTCCTGGGCAGTAGTATAACAAGGGTACTGACTGTATTGTGGGTCCTGGCCAGTAGTATAACAAGATTACTGACTGTTGTGGGTCCTGGGCACTAGTATAACAAGAGCACTGACTGGGTTGTGGGTCCTGGCAGTAGTATAACAAGGATACTGACTGTGTCGTGGGCCCTGGCAGTAGTATAACAAGGGTACTGACTGTGTTGTGGGCCCTGGGCAGTAGTATAGCAAGGGTACTCAAATTGTCATGGGCTCTGGCCAGTAGTAAAACAAGGGTCCTGACTGTGTCGTGGGCCCTGGAAGTAGTATAACAAGGTTACTGACTGTGTTGTGGGTCCTGGGCAGTAGTATAACAAGGGTACTGACTGTATTGTTTGTCCTGGACAGTAGTATAAGAAGGTTACTGGCTGTTGTGGGTCCTGGGCAGTAGTATAAAAAGGGTACTGACTGTATTGTGGGTCCTGGCCAGTAGTATAACAAGATTACTGACTGTTGTGGGTCCTGGGCACTAGTATAACAAGGGTACTGACTGGGTTGTGGGTCCTGGCAGTAGTATAACAAGGGTACTGACTGTGTTGTGGAACCTGGCCAGTAGTATAACAAGGGCACTGACTGTGTCGTGGGCCCTGTCCAGTAGTATAACAAGGGTACTGACTGTGTCGTGGTTCCTGGGCAGTAGTATAACAAGGGTACTGACAGTGTCGTGGGCCCTGGCAGTAGTATAACACGGTTCCTGACTGTGTTGTGGGTCCTGGGCAGTAGTATAACAAGGGTAATGACTGTATTGCGGGTCCTGGCTAGTAGTATAACAAGGTTACTGACTGTGTTGTGGGCCCTGGCCAGTAGTATAACAAGGGTACTGACTGTGTCGTGCGCCCTTGCCAGTAGTATAAAAAGGGTACTGACTGTGTTGTGGGCCCTGGCAATAGCATAACAAGGGTACTGACTGTATTGTGGGTCCTGGCCAGTAGTATAACAAGGGTACTGACTGTGTCATGGGCCCTTGCCAGTAGTATAACAAGGATACTGACTGTGTCGAGGGCCCTGGCCAGTAGTATAACAAGGGTACTGACTGTGTCGTGGGTCCTGGCAGTAGTATAACACGATTACTGACTGTGTTGTGGGTCCTGGGCAGTAGTATAACAAGGTTACTGACTGTGTTGTGGGCCCTGGCCAGTAGTATAACAAGGGTACTGACTGTGTTGTGGGCCCTTGAGAGTAGTATAAAAGGGGTACTGACTGTGTCGTGGGCCCTGGCAGTAGTATAACAAGGGTACTGATTGTCCTGGCCAGTATTATAACTAGGGTACTGACTGTGTCGTGGGCCCTTGCCAGTAGTATAAAAAGGGTACTGACTGTGTTGTGGGCCCTGCAGTAGAATAACAAGGTTACTGACTGTTGTGGGTCCTGGGCAGTAGTATAACAAGGGTACTGACTGTAGTGTGCGTCCTGGCCAGTAGTATAACAAGATTACTGACTGTTGTGGGTCCTAAGCACTACTATAACAAGGGTACTGACTGGGTTGTGGGTCCTGGCAGTAGTATAACAAGGGTACTGACTGTGTCGTGGGCCCTGGCAGTAGTATAACAAGGGTACTGACTGTTTTATGGGCCCTGGCCAGTAGTATACCAAGGGTACTGACTGTGTCGTGGGCCCTGGCCAGTAGTATTACAAGGCTACTGACTGCGTCGTGGGTCCTGGGCAGTAGTATAACAAGGGTACTGACTGTGTCATGGATACTGGCTGTAGTATAACACGTTTACTGACTGTGTTGTGGGTCCTGGCCATTAGTATTACAAGGGTACTTACTGTGTCGTGGGCCCTGGCCAGTAGTATAACAAGGGTACTGACTGTGTCGTGGGTCCTGGGCAGTAGTATAACAAGGGTACTGGCTGTGTTGTGGGCCCTGGGCAGTAGTATAACAAGGGTACTGACTGTGTTGTGGGCCCTGGCCAGTAGTAGAACAAGGGTACTGACTGTGTTGTGGGCCCTGGCCAGTAGTAGAACAAGGGTACTGACTGTGTTGTGGGTCCTGGCCAGTAGTATAACAAGGGTACTGACTGTATTGTTGGTCCTGGGCAGTAGTATAACAAGGGTACTGACTGTGTCGTGGGCACTGGCAGTAGTATAACAAGGGTCCTGATTGTGTTGTGGGCCCTGGCCAGTAGTATAACAAGGGTACTGACTGTGTTGTGGGCCCTGGCCAGTAGTATAACAAGGGTACTGACTGTGTTGTGGGCCCTGGCCAGTAGTATAACAAGGGTACTGACTGTGTCGTGGGCCCTGGCCAGTAGTATTACAAGGGTACTGACTGTGTCGTGGGTCCTGGGCAGTAGTATAACAAGGGTACTGACTGTGTTGTGGGCCCTGGCAGTAGTATAACAAGGGTACTGACTGTGTCGTGGGCCCTGGCAGTAGTATAACACGGTTACTGACTGTGTTGTGGGCCCTGGCCAGTAGTATAACAAGGGTACTGACTGTGTCGTCGGTCCTGGGCAGTAGTATAACAAGGGTACTGACTGTGTTGTGGGCCCTGGGCAGTCGTATAACAAGGGTACTGACTGTGTTGTGGCCCTGGCCAGCAGTATAACAAGGGTACTGACTGTGTTGTGGGTCCTGGCCAGTAGTATAAAAAGGGTACTGACTGTGTCGTGGGCCCTGGCAGTAGTATAACAAGGGTACTGACTGTATTGTGGGTCCTGGGCAGTAGTGTAACAAGGGTACTGACTGTCTCATGGGCCCTGGCAGTAGTATAACAAGGGTACTGACTGTGTCCTGGGCCCTGGCCAGTAGTATAACAAGGGTACTGACTGTGTCGTGGGCCCTTGCCAGTAGTATGAAAAGGGTACTTACGGTGTCGTGGGCCCTGGCCAGTGGTATAACAAGGTTACTGACTGTTGTGGGTCCTGGCAAGTAGTATAACAAGGGTACTGACTGTGTTATTGGGTCCTGGCCAGTAGTATAACAAGGGTACTGACTGTGTCGTGGGTCCTGGGCAGTAGTATAACAAGGGTACTGACTGTGTCGTGGGCACTGGCAGTAGTATAACACGGTTACTGTCTGTGTTGTGGGCCCTGGCCAGTAGTATAACAAGGGTACTGACTGTGTCGTGGGCCCTTGCCACTAGTATAAAAAGGGTACTGACTGTGTCGTGGGCCCTGGCAGTAGTATAACAAGGGTACTGACTGTATTGTGGGTCCTGGCCAGTAGTATACCAAGGGTACTGACTGTGTCGTGGGCCCTTACCAGTAGTATAAAAAGGGTACAGACTGTGTCGTGGGCCCTGGCAGTAGTATAACAAGGTTACTGACTGTTGTGGGTCCTGGGCCGTAGTATAACAAGGGTACTGACTGTGCTGTCGGCCCTGGGCAGTAGTATAACAATGGTACTGACTTTGTCATGGGCTCTGGCCAGTAGTAAAACAAGGGTACTGACTGTGTCGTGGGCCCTGGCAGTAGTATAACAAGGGTACTGACTGTGTTGTGGGTCCTGGACGGTAGTATAACAAGGTTACTGACTGTTGTGGGTCCTGGGCAGTAGTATAACAAGGGTACTGACTGTATTGTGGGTCCTGGCCAGTAGTATAACAAGATTACTGACTTTTGTGGGTCCTGGGCACTAGTATAACAAGGGTACTGACTGGGTTGTGGGTCCTGGCAGTAGTATAACAAGGGTACTGACCGTGTCGTGGGCCCTGGCAGTAGTATAACAAGGGTACTGACTGTGTTGTGGGCCCTTGCCAGTAGTATAACAATGGTACGGACTGTGTTGTGGGCCCTGGGCAGTAGTATAACAAGAGTACTGACTTTGTCATGGGCTCTGGCCAGTAGTAAAACAAGGGTACTGACTGTGTTGTGGGTCCTGGCCAGTAGTATAACAAGATTACTGACTGTTGTGGGTCCTGGGCACTAGTATAACAAGGGTACTGACCGTGTCGTGGGCCCTGGCAGTAGTATAACAAGATTACTGACTGTTGTGGGTCCTGGGCACTAGTATAACAAGGGTACTGACTGAGTTGTGGGTCCTGGCAGTAGTATAACAAGGGTACTGACTGTGTTGTGGGCCCTGGCAGTAGTATAACAAGGGTACTGACTGTGTTGTGGGCCCTGGCCAGTAGTATAACAAGGGTACTGACTGTGTCGTGGGCCCTGGCCAGTAGCATAACAAGAGTACTGACTGTGTCGTGGGTCCTGGGCAGTAGTATAACAAGGGTACTGACTGTGTTGTGGGCCCTGGCAGTAGTATAACACGGTTACTGACTGTGTTGTGGGTCCTGGGCAGTATTATACCAAGGGTACTGACTGTATTGCGGGTCCTGGCTAGTAGTATAACAAGGTTACTGACTGTGTTGTGGGCACTGGCCAGCAGTATAACAAGGGTACTGACTGTGTCGTGGGCCCTTGCCAGTAGTATAAAAAGGGTACTGACTGTGTCGTGGGCCCTGGCAGTAGTATAACAAGGGTACTGACTGTATTTTGGGTCCTGGCCAGTAGTATAACAAGGGTACTGACTGTGTCGTGGGCCCTTGCCAGTAGTAATACAAGGATACTGACTGTGTCGTGGGCCCTGGCCAGTAGTATAACAAGGGTACTGACTGAGTTGTGGGTCCTGGGCAGTAGTATAAAAAGGGTACTGACTGTGTCGTGGGCACGGGCAGTAGTATAACACAATTACTGACTGTGTTGTGGGTCCTGGGCAGTAGTATAACAAGGGTACTGACTGTATTGTGGGTCCTGGCCAGTAGTATAACAAGATTACTGACTGTTGTGGGTCCTGGGCACTAGTTTAACAAGGGTACTGACTGGGCTGTGGGTCCTGGCAGTAGTATAACAAGGGTACTGACTGTGTCGTGGGCCCTGGCAGTAGTATACCAAGGGTACTGACTGTGTCGTGGGCCCTGGCAGTAGTATAACATGGTTACTGACTGTGTTGTGGGTCCTGGGCAGTAGTATAACAAGGGTACTGACTGTATTGCGGTTCCTGGCTAGTAGTATAACAAGGTTACTGACTGTGTTGTGGGCCCTGGCCAGTAGTATAACAAGGGTACTGACTGTGTCGTGGGCCCTTGCCAGTAGTATAAAAAAGGTACTGACTGTGTCGTGGGCCCTGGCAGTAGCATAACAAGGGTACTGACTGTATTGTGGGTCCTGGCCAGTAGTATAACAAGGGTACTGACTGTATCATGGGCCCTGGCCAGTAGTATAACAAGGGTACTGACTGTTTCGTGGGTCCTGGGCAGTAGTATAAAAAGGGTACTGACTGTGTCGTGGGCACTGGCAGTAGTATAACACGAATACTGACTGTGTTGTGGGTCCTGGGCAGTAGTATAACAAGGGTACTGACTGTATTGCGGGTCCTGGCCAGTAGTATAACAAGGTTACTGACTGTGTTGTGGGCTCTGGCCAGTAGTATAACAAGGGTACTGACTATGTCGTGGGCCCTTGCCAGTAGTATAAAAAGGGTACTGACTGTGTCGTGGGCCCTGGCAGTAGTATAACAAGGTTACTGACTGTTTTGGGTCCTGGGCAGTAGTATAACAAGGGTACTGACTGTGTTGTGGGCCCTGGGCAGTAGTATAACAAGGGTACTGACTTTGTCATGGGCTCTGGCCAGTAGTAAAACAAGGGTACTGACTGTGTTGTGGGCCCTGGCAGTAGTATAACAAGGTTACTGACTGTGTTGTGGGTCCTGGACGGTAGTATAACAAGGTTACTGACTGTTGTGGGTCCTGGGCAGTAGTATAACAATGGTACTGACTGTATTGTGGGTCCTGGCCAGTAGTATACCAAGATTACTGACTGTTGTGGGTCCTGGGCACTAGAATAACAAGGGGACTGACTGGGTTGTGGGTCCTGGCAGTAGTATAACAAGGGTACTGACTGTGTCGTGGGCCCTGGCAGTAGTATAACAAGGGTACTGACTGTGTTGTGGGCCCTGGCCAGTAGTATAACAAGGGTACTGACTGAGTCGTGGGCCCTGGCGTGTAGTATTACAAGGGTACTGACTGTGTCGTGGGTCCTGGGCAGTAGTATAACAAGGGTACTGACTGTGTTGTGGGCCCTGGCAGTAGTATAACACGGTTACTGACTGTGTTGTGGGTCCTGGGCAGTAGTATAACAAGGGCACTGACTGTGTCGTGGGCCCTGGCAGTAGTATAACACGGTTACTGACTGTGTTGTGGGCCCTGGCCAGTAGTATAACAAGGGTACTGACTGTGTCGTGGGTCCTGGGCAGTAGTATAACAAGGGTACTGACTGTGTTGTGGGCCCTGGGCAGTAGTATAACAAGGGTACTGACTGTGTTGTGGGCCCTGGCCAGTAGTATAACAAGGGTACTGACTGTGTTGTGGGTCCTTGCCAGTAGTATAAAAAGGGTACTGACTGTGTTGTGGGCCCTGGCAGTAGTATAACAAGGGTACTGACTGTATTGTGGGTCCTGGGCAGTAGTATAACAAGGGTACTGACTGTGTCGTGGGCCCTGGCAGTAGTATAACAAGGGTACTGACTGTGTTGTGGGCCCTGGCCAGTAGTATAACAAGGGTACTGACTGTAGTCGTGGGCCCTTGCAAGTAGTATAAAAAGGGTACTGACTGTGTTGTGGGCCCTGGCCAGTAGTATAACTAGGTTACTGACTGTTGTGGGTCCTGGCCAGTTGTTTAACAAGGGTACTGACTGTTGTGGGTCCTGGCCAGTAGTATAACAAGGGTACTGACTGTGTTATTGGGTCCTGGTCAGTAGTATAACAAGGGTACTGACTGGGCTGTGGGTCCTGGGCAGTAGTATAACAAGGGTACTGACTGTGTCGTGGGCACTGGCAGTAGTATAACATGGTTACTGACTGTGTTGTGGGTCCTGGGCAGTAGTATAACAAGGGTACTGACTGTATTGCGGGTCCTGGCCAGTAGTATAACAAGGTTACTGTCTGTGTTGTGGGCCCTGGCCAGTAGTATAACAAGGGTACTGACTGTGTCGTGGGCCCTTGCCAGTAGTATAAAAAGGGTACTGACTGTGTCGTGGGCCCTGGCAGTAGTATAACAAGGGTACTGACTGTATTGTGGGTCCTGGCCAGTAGTATAACAAGGGGACTGACTGTGTCGTGGGCCCTTGCCAGTAGTATAAAAAGGGTACTGACTGTGTCGTGGGCCCTGGCAGTAGTATAACAAGGTTACTGACTGTTGTGGGTCCTGGACGGTAGTATAAGAAGGTTACTGACTGTTGTGTGTCCTGGGCAGTAGTATAACAAGGGTACTGACTGTATTGTGGGTCCTGGCAAGTAGTATAACAAGATTACTGACTGTTGTGGGTCCTGGGCAGTAGTATAACAAGGGTACTGACTGTGTTGTGGGCCCTGGCCAGTAGTATAACAAGGGTACTGACTGTGTCGTGGGCCCTGGCCAGTAGTATAACAAGGGTACTGACTGTGTCGTGGGTCCTGGGCAGTAGTATAACAAGGGTACTGACTGTGTTGTGGGCCCTGGCAGTAGTATAACACGGTTACTGACTGTGTTGTGGGTCCTGGGCAGTAGTATTACAAGGGTACTGACTGTGTCGTGGGCCCTGGCAGTAGTATAACACGGTTACTGACTGTGTTGTGGGTCCTGGGCAGTAGTATAACAAGGGTACTGACTGTGTCGTGGGCCCTGGCAGTAGTATAACACGGTTACTGACTGTGTTGTGGGCCCTGGCCAGTAGTATAACAAGGGTACTGACTGTGTCGTGGGTCCTGTGCAGTAGTATAACAAGGGTACTGACTGTGTTGTGGGCCCTGAGCAGTAGGATAACAAGGGTACTGACTGTGCTGTGGGCCCTGGCCAGTAGTATAACAAGGGTACTGACTGTGTTGTGGGCCCTGGCCAGTAGTATAACAATGGTACGGACTGTGTTGTGGGCCCTGGGCAGTAGTATAACAAGAGTACTGACTTTGTCATGGGCTCTGGCCAGTAGAAAAACAAGGGTACTGACTGTGTTGTGGGTCCTGGCCAGTAGTATAACAAGATTACTGACTGTTGTGGGTCCTGGGCACTAGTATAACAAGGGTACTGACCGTGTCGTGGGCCCTGGCAGTAGTATAACAAGATTACTGACTGTTGTGGGTCCTGGGCACTAGTATAACAAGGGTACTGACTGAGTTGTGGGTCCTGGCAGTAGTATAACAAGGGTACTGACTGTGTTGTGGGCCCTGGCAGTAGTATAACAAGGGTACTGACTGTGTTGTGGGCCCTGGCCAGTAGTATAACAAGGGTACTGACTGTGTCGTGGGCCCTGGCCAGTAGCATAACAAGAGTACTGACTGTGTCGTGGGTCCTGGGCAGTAGTATAACAAGGGTACTGACTGTGTTATGGGCCCTGGCAGTAGTATAACACGGTTACTGACTGTGTTGTGGGTCCTGGGCAGTATTATACCAAGGGTACTGACTGTATTGCGGGTCCTGGCTAGTAGTATAACAAGGTTACTGACTGTGTTGTGGGCACTGGCCAGCAGTATAACAAGGGTACTGACTGTGTCGTGGGCCCTTGCCAGTAGTATAAAAAGGGTACTGACTGTGTCGTGGGCCCTGGCAGTAGTATAACAAGGGTACTGACTGTATTGTGGGTCCTGGCCAGTAGTATAACAAGGGTACTGACTGTGTCGTGGGCCCTTGCCAGTAGTAATACAAGGATACTGACTGTGTCGTGGGCCCTGGCCAGTAGTATAACAAGGGTACTGACTGAGTTGTGGGTCCTGGGCAGTAGTATAAAAAGGGTACTGACTGTGTCGTGGGCACGGGCAGTAGTATAACACAATTACTGACTGTGTTGTGGGTCCTGGGCAGTAGTATAACAAGGGTACTGACTGTATTGTGGGTCCTGGCCAGTAGTATAACAAGATTACTGACTGTTGTGGGTCCTGGGCACTAGTTTAACAAGGGTACTGACTGGGCTGTGGGTCCTGGCAGTAGTATAACAAGGGTACTGACTGTGTCGTGGGCCCTGGCAGTAGTATACCAAGGGTACTGACTGTGTCGTGGGCCCTGGCAGTAGTATAACATGGTTACTGACTGTGTTGTGGGTCCTGGGCAGTAGTATAACAAGGGTACTGACTGTATTGCGGTTCCTGGCTAGTAGTATAACAAGGTTACTGACTGTGTTGTGGGCCCTGGCCAGTAGTATAACAAGGGTACTGACTGTGTCGTGGGCCCTTGCCAGTAGTATAAAAAAGGTACTGACTGTGTCGTGGGCCCTGGCAGTAGCATAACAAGGGTACTGACTGTATTGTGGGTCCTGGCCAGTAGTATAACAAGGGTACTGACTGTATCATGGGCCCTGGCCAGTAGTATAACAAGGGTACTGACTGTTTCGTGGGTCCTGGGCAGTAGTATAAAAAGGGTACTGACTGTGTCGTGGGCACTGGCAGTAGTATAACACGAATACTGACTGTGTTGTGGGTCCTGGGCAGTAGTATAACAAGGGTACTGACTGTATTGCGGGTCCTGGCCAGTAGTATAACAAGGTTACTGACTGTGTTGTGGGCTCTGGCCAGTAGTATAACAAGGGTACTGACTATGTCGTGGGCCCTTGCCAGTAGTATAAAAAGGGTACTGACTGTGTCGTGGGCCCTGGCAGTAGTATAACAAGGTTACTGACTGTTTTGGGTCCTGGGCAGTAGTATAACAAGGGTACTGACTGTGTTGTGGGCCCTGGGCAGTAGTATAACAAGGGTACTGACTTTGTCATGGGCTCTGGCCAGTAGTAAAACAAGGGTACTGACTGTGTTGTGGGCCCTGGCAGTAGTATAACAAGGTTACTGACTGTGTTGTGGGTCCTGGACGGTAGTATAACAAGGTTACTGACTGTTGTGGGTCCTGGGCAGTAGTATAACAATGGTACTGACTGTATTGTGGGTCCTGGCCAGTAGTATACCAAGATTACTGACTGTTGTGGGTCCTGGGCACTAGAATAACAAGGGGACTGACTGGGTTGTGGGTCCTGGCAGTAGTATAACAAGGGTACTGACTGTGTCGTGGGCCCTGGCAGTAGTATAACAAGGGTACTGACTGTGTTGTGGGCCCTGGCCAGTAGTATAACAAGGGTACTGACTGAGTCGTGGGCCCTGGCGTGTAGTATTACAAGGGTACTGACTGTGTCGTGGGTCCTGGGCAGTAGTATAACAAGGGTACTGACTGTGTTGTGGGCCCTGGCAGTAGTATAACACGGTTACTGACTGTGTTGTGGGTCCTGGGCAGTAGTATAACAAGGGCACTGACTGTGTCGTGGGCCCTGGCAGTAGTATAACACGGTTACTGACTGTGTTGTGGGCCCTGGCCAGTAGTATAACAAGGGTACTGACTGTGTCGTGGGTCCTGGGCAGTAGTATAACAAGGGTACTGACTGTGTTGTGGGCCCTGGGCAGTAGTATAACAAGGGTACTGACTGTGTTGTGGGCCCTGGCCAGTAGTATAACAAGGGTACTGACTGTGTTGTGGGTCCTTGCCAGTAGTATAAAAAGGGTACTGACTGTGTTGTGGGCCCTGGCAGTAGTATAACAAGGGTACTGACTGTATTGTGGGTCCTGGGCAGTAGTATAACAAGGGTACTGACTGTGTCGTGGGCCCTGGCAGTAGTATAACAAGGGTACTGACTGTGTTGTGGGCCCTGGCCAGTAGTATAACAAGGGTACTGACTGTAGTCGTGGGCCCTTGCAAGTAGTATAAAAAGGGTACTGACTGTGTTGTGGGCCCTGGCCAGTAGTATAACTAGGTTACTGACTGTTGTGGGTCCTGGCCAGTTGTTTAACAAGGGTACTGACTGTTGTGGGTCCTGGCCAGTAGTATAACAAGGGTACTGACTGTGTTATTGGGTCCTGGTCAGTAGTATAACAAGGGTACTGACTGGGCTGTGGGTCCTGGGCAGTAGTATAACAAGGGTACTGACTGTGTCGTGGGCACTGGCAGTAGTATAACATGGTTACTGACTGTGTTGTGGGTCCTGGGCAGTAGTATAACAAGGGTACTGACTGTATTGCGGGTCCTGGCCAGTAGTATAACAAGGTTACTGTCTGTGTTGTGGGCCCTGGCCAGTAGTATAACAAGGGTACTGACTGTGTCGTGGGCCCTTGCCAGTAGTATAAAAAGGGTACTGACTGTGTCGTGGGCCCTGGCAGTAGTATAACAAGGGTACTGACTGTATTGTGGGTCCTGGCCAGTAGTATAACAAGGGGACTGACTGTGTCGTGGGCCCTTGCCAGTAGTATAAAAAGGGTACTGACTGTGTCGTGGGCCCTGGCAGTAGTATAACAAGGTTACTGACTGTTGTGGGTCCTGGACGGTAGTATAAGAAGGTTACTGACTGTTGTGTGTCCTGGGCAGTAGTATAACAAGGGTACTGACTGTATTGTGGGTCCTGGCAAGTAGTATAACAAGATTACTGACTGTTGTGGGTCCTGGGCAGTAGTATAACAAGGGTACTGACTGTGTTGTGGGCCCTGGCCAGTAGTATAACAAGGGTACTGACTGTGTCGTGGGCCCTGGCCAGTAGTATAACAAGGGTACTGACTGTGTCGTGGGTCCTGGGCAGTAGTATAACAAGGGTACTGACTGTGTTGTGGGCCCTGGCAGTAGTATAACACGGTTACTGACTGTGTTGTGGGTCCTGGGCAGTAGTATTACAAGGGTACTGACTGTGTCGTGGGCCCTGGCAGTAGTATAACACGGTTACTGACTGTGTTGTGGGTCCTGGGCAGTAGTATAACAAGGGTACTGACTGTGTCGTGGGCCCTGGCAGTAGTATAACACGGTTACTGACTGTGTTGTGGGCCCTGGCCAGTAGTATAACAAGGGTACTGACTGTGTCGTGGGTCCTGTGCAGTAGTATAACAAGGGTACTGACTGTGTTGTGGGCCCTGAGCAGTAGGATAACAAGGGTACTGACTGTGCTGTGGGCCCTGGCCAGTAGTATAACAAGGGTACTGACTGTGTTGTGGGCCCTGGCCAGTAGTATAACAATGGTACGGACTGTGTTGTGGGCCCTGGGCAGTAGTATAACAAGAGTACTGACTTTGTCATGGGCTCTGGCCAGTAGAAAAACAAGGGTACTGACTGTGTTGTGGGTCCTGGCCAGTAGTATAACAAGATTACTGACTGTTGTGGGTCCTGGGCACTAGTATAACAAGGGTACTGACCGTGTCGTGGGCCCTGGCAGTAGTATAACAAGATTACTGACTGTTGTGGGTCCTGGGCACTAGTATAACAAGGGTACTGACTGAGTTGTGGGTCCTGGCAGTAGTATAACAAGGGTACTGACTGTGTTGTGGGCCCTGGCAGTAGTATAACAAGGGTACTGACTGTGTTGTGGGCCCTGGCCAGTAGTATAACAAGGGTACTGACTGTGTCGTGGGCCCTGGCCAGTAGCATAACAAGAGTACTGACTGTGTCGTGGGTCCTGGGCAGTAGTATAACAAGGGTACTGACTGTGTTATGGGCCCTGGCAGTAGTATAACACGGTTACTGACTGTGTTGTGGGTCCTGGGCAGTATTATACCAAGGGTACTGACTGTATTGCGGGTCCTGGCTAGTAGTATAACAAGGTTACTGACTGTGTTGTGGGCACTGGCCAGCAGTATAACAAGGGTACTGACTGTGTCGTGGGCCCTTGCCAGTAGTATAAAAAGGGTACTGACTGTGTCGTGGGCCCTGGCAGTAGTATAACAAGGGTACTGACTGTATTGTGGGTCCTGGCCAGTAGTATAACAAGGGTACTGACTGTGTCGTGGGCCCTTGCCAGTAGTAATACAAGGATACTGACTGTGTCGTGGGCCCTGGCCAGTAGTATAACAAGGGTACTGACTGAGTTGTGGGTCCTGGGCAGTAGTATAAAAAGGGTACTGACTGTGTCGTGGGCACGGGCAGTAGTATAACACAATTACTGACTGTGTTGTGGGTCCTGGGCAGTAGTATAACAAGGGTACTGACTGTATTGTGGGTCCTGGCCAGTAGTATAACAAGATTACTGACTGTTGTGGGTCCTGGGCACTAGTATAACAAGGGTACTGACTGGGTTGTGGGTCCTGGCAGTAGTATAACAAGGGTACTGACTGTGTCGTGGGCCCTGGCAGTAGTATACCAAGGGTACTGACTGTGTCGTGGGCCCTGGCAGTAGTATAACATGGTTACTGACTGTGTTGTGGGTCCTGGGCAGTAGTATAACAAGGGTACTGACTGTATTGCGGTTCCTGGCTAGTAGTATAACAAGGTTACTGACTGTGTTGTGGGCCCTGGCCAGTAGTATAACAAGGGTACTGACTGTGTCGTGGGCCCTTGCCAGTAGTATAAAAAAGGTACTGACTGTGTCGTGGGCCCTGGCAGTAGCATAACAAGGGTACTGACTGTATTGTGGGTCCTGGCCAGTAGTATAACAAGGGTACTGACTGTGTCATGGGCCCTGGCCAGTAGTATAACAAGGGTACTGACTGTTTCGTGGGTCCTGGGCAGTAGTATAAAAAGGGTACTGACTGTGTCGTGGGCACTGGCAGTAGTATAACACGAATACTGACTCTGTTGTGGGTCCTGGGCAGTAGTATAACAAGGGTACTGACTGTATTGCGGGTCCTGGCCAGTAGTATAACAAGGTTACTGACTGTGTTGTGGGCTCTGGCCAGTAGTATAACAAGGGTACTGACTATGTCGTGGGCCCTTGCCAGTAGTATAAAAAGGGTACTGACTGTGTCGTGGGCCCTGGCAGTAGTATAACAAGGGTACTGATTGTATTGTGGGTACTGGCCAGTAGTATAACAAGGGTACTGACTGTGTCGTGGGCCCTTGCCAGTAGTATAAAAAGGGTACTGACTGTGTTGTGGGCCCTGGCAGTAGTATAACAAGGTTACTGACTGTTTTGGGTCCTGGGCAGTAGTATAACAAGGGTACTGACTGTGTTGTGGGCCCTGGGCAGTAGTATAACAAGGGTACTGACTTTGTCATGGGCTCTGGCCAGTAGTAAAACAAGGGTACTGACTGTGTTGTGGGCCCTGGCAGTAGTATAACAAGGTTACTGACTGTGTTGTGGGTCCTGGACGGTAGTATATCAAGGTTACTGACTGTTGTGGGTCCTGGGCAGTAGTATAACAATGGTACTGACTGTATTGTGGGTCCTGGCCAGTAGTATACCAAGATTACTGACTGTTGTGGGTCCTGGGCACTAGAATAACAAGGGGACTGACTGGGTTGTGGGTCCTGGCAGTAGTATAACAAGGGTACTGACTGTGTCCTGGGCCCTGGCAGTAGTATAACAAGGGTACTGACTGTGTTGTGGGCCCTGGCCAGTAGTATAACAAGGGTACTGACTGAGTCGTGGGCCCTGGCGTGTAGTATTACAAGGGTACTGACTGTGTCGTGGGTCCTGGGCAGTAGTATAACAAGGGTACTGACTGTGTTGTGGGCCCTGGCAGTAGTATAACACGGTTACTGACTGTGTTGTGGGTCCTGGTCAGTAGTATAACAAGGGCACTGACTGTGTCGTGGGCCCTGGCAGTTGTATAACACGGTTACTGACTGTGTTGTGGGCCCTGGCCAGTAGTATAACAAGGGTACTGACTGTGTCGTGGGTCCTGGGCAGTAGTATAACAAGGGTACTGACTGTGTTGTGGGCCCTGGGCAGTAGTATAACAAGGGTACTGACTGTGTTGTGGGCCCTGGCCAGTAGTATAACAAGGGTACTGACTGTGTTGTGGGTCCTTGCCAGTAGTATAAAAAGGGTACTGACTGTGTTGTGGGCCCTGGCAGTAGTATAACAAGGGTACTGACTGTATTGTGGGTCCTGGGCAGTAGTATAACAAGGGTACTGACTGTGTCGTGGGCCCTGGCAGTAGTATAACAAGGGTACTGACTGTGTCGTGGGCCTTGGCCAGTAGTATAACAAGGGTACTGACTGTGTCGTGGGCCCTTGCCAGTAGTATAAAAAGGGTACTGACTGTGTTGTGGGCCCTGGCCAGTAGTATAACAAGGTTACTGACTGTTGTGGGTCCTGGCCAGTTGTTTACCAAGGGTACTGACTGTTGTGGGTCCTGGCCAGTAGTATAACAAGGGTACTGACTGTGTTGTGGGTCCTGGGCAGTAGTATAACAAGGGTACTGACTGTATTGCGGTTCCTGGCTAGTAGTATAACAAGGTTACTGACTGTGTTGTGGGCCCTGGCCAGTAGTATAACAAGGGTACTGACTGTGTCGTGGGCCCTTGCCAGTAGTATAAAAAAGGTACTGACTGTGTCGTGGGCCCTGGCAGTAGCATAACAAGGGTACTGACTGTATTGTGGGTCCTGGCCAGTAGTATAACAAGGGTACTGACTGTGTCATGGGCCCTGGCCAGTAGTATAACAAGGGTACTGACTGTTTCGTGGGTCCTGGGCAGTAGTATAAAAAGGGTACTGACTGTGTCGTGGGCACTGGCAGTAGTATAACACGAATACTGACTCTGTTGTGGGTCCTGGGCAGTAGTATAACAAGGGTACTGACTGTATTGCGGGTCCTGGCCAGTAGTATAACAAGGTTACTGACTGTGTTGTGGGCTCTGGCCAGTAGTATAACAAGGGTACTGACTATGTCGTGGGCCCTTGCCAGTAGTATAAAAAGGGTACTGACTGTGTCGTGGGCCCTGGCAGTAGTATAACAAGGGTACTGATTGTATTGTGGGTACTGGCCAGTAGTATAACAAGGGTACTGACTGTGTCGTGGGCCCTTGCCAGTAGTATAAAAAGGGTACTGACTGTGTTGTGGGCCCTGGCAGTAGTATAACAAGGTTACTGACTGTTTTGGGTCCTGGGCAGTAGTATAACAAGGGTACTGACTGTGTTGTGGGCCCTGGGCAGTAGTATAACAAGGGTACTGACTTTGTCATGGGCTCTGGCCAGTAGTAAAACAAGGGTACTGACTGTGTTGTGGGCCCTGGCAGTAGTATAACAAGGTTACTGACTGTGTTGTGGGTCCTGGACGGTAGTATATCAAGGTTACTGACTGTTGTGGGTCCTGGGCAGTAGTATAACAATGGTACTGACTGTATTGTGGGTCCTGGCCAGTAGTATACCAAGATTACTGACTGTTGTGGGTCCTGGGCACTAGAATAACAAGGGGACTGACTGGGTTGTGGGTCCTGGCAGTAGTATAACAAGGGTACTGACTGTGTCGTGGGCCCTGGCAGTAGTATAACAAGGGTACTGACTGTGTTGTGGGCCCTGGCCAGTAGTATAACAAGGGTACTGACTGAGTCGTGGGCCCTGGCGTGTAGTATTACAAGGGTACTGACTGTGTCGTGGGTCCTGGGCAGTAGTATAACAAGGGTACTGACTGTGTTGTGGGCCCTGGCAGTAGTATAACACGGTTACTGACTGTGTTGTGGGTCCTGGTCAGTAGTATAACAAGGGCACTGACTGTGTCGTGGGCCCTGGCAGTTGTATAACACGGTTACTGACTGTGTTGTGGGCCCTGGCCAGTAGTATAACAAGGGTACTGACTGTGTCGTGGGTCCTGGGCAGTAGTATAACAAGGGTACTGACTGTGTTGTGGGCCCTGGGCAGTAGTATAACAAGGGTACTGACTGTGTTGTGGGCCCTGGCCAGTAGTATAACAAGGGTACTGACTGTGTTGTGGGTCCTTGCCAGTAGTATAAAAAGGGTACTGACTGTGTTGTGGGCCCTGGCAGTAGTATAACAAGGGTACTGACTGTATTGTGGGTCCTGGGCAGTAGTATAACAAGGGTACTGACTGTGTCGTGGGCCCTGGCAGTAGTATAACAAGGGTACTGACTGTGTCGTGGGCCTTGGCCAGTAGTATAACAAGGGTACTGACTGTGTCGTGGGCCCTTGCCAGTAGTATAAAAAGGGTACTGACTGTGTTGTGGGCCCTGGCCAGTAGTATAACAAGGTTACTGACTGTTGTGGGTCCTGGCCAGTTGTTTACCAAGGGTACTGACTGTTGTGGGTCCTGGCCAGTAGTATAACAAGGGTACTGACTGTGTTATTGGGTCCTGGCCAGTAGTATAACAAGGGTACTGACTGGGCTGTGGGTCCTGGGCAGTAGTATAACAAGGGTACTGACTGTGTCGTGGGCACTGGCAGTAGTATAACATGGTTACTGACTGTGTTGTGGGTCCTGGGCAGTAGTATAACAAGGGTACTGACTGTATTGCGGGTCCTGGCCAGTAGTATAACAAGGTTACTGTCTGTGTTGTGGGCCCTGGCCAGTAGTATAACAAGGGTACTGACTGTGTCGTGGGCCCTTGCCAGTAGTATAAAAAGGGTACTGACTGTGTCGTGGGCCCTGGCAGTAGTATAACAAGGGTACTGACTGTATTGTGGGTCCTGGCCAGTAGTATAACAAGGGGACTGACTGTGTCGTGGGCCCTTGCCAGTAGTATAAAAAGGGTACTGACTGTGTCGTGGGCCCTGGCAGTAGTATAACAAGGTTACTGACTGTTGTGGGTCCTGGACGGTAGTATAAGAAGGTTACTGACTGTTGTGTGTCCTGGGCAGTAGTATAACAAGGGTACTGACTGTATTGTGGGTCCTGGCAAGTAGTATAACAAGATTACTGACTGTTGTGGGTCCTGGGCAGTAGTATAACAAGGGTACTGACTGTGTTGTGGGCCCTGGCCAGTAGTATAACAAGGGTACTGACTGTGTCGTGGGCCCTGGCCAGTAGTATAACAAGGGTACTGACTGTGTCGTGGGTCCTGGGCAGTAGTATAACAAGGGTACTGACTGTGTTGTGGGCCCTGGCAGTAGTATAACACGGTTACTGACTGTGTTGTGGGTCCTGGGCAGTAGTATTACAAGGGTACTGACTGTGTCGTGGGCCCTGGCAGTAGAATAACACGGTTACTGACTGTGTTGTGGGTCCTGGGCAGTAGTATAACAAGTGTACTGACTGTGTCGTGGGCCCTGGCAGTAGTATAACACGGTTACTGACTGTGTGGTGGGCCCTGGCCAGTAGTATAACAAGGGTACTGACTGTGTCGTGGGTCCTGTGCAGTAGTATAACAAGGGTACTGACTGTGTTGTGGGCCCTGAGCAGTAGGATAACAAGGGTACTGACTGTGCTGTGGGCCCTGGCCAGTAGTATAACAAGGGTACTGACTGTGTTGTGGGTACTGGCCAGTAGTATAAAAAGGGTACTGACTGTGTTGTAGGCCCTGGCAGTAGTATAACAAGGGTACTGACTGTATTGTGGGTCCTGGGCAGTAGTATAACAAGGGTACTGACTGTGTCGTGGGCCCTGGCAGTAGTATAACAAGGGTACTGACTGTGTCGTGGGCCCTTGCCAGTAGTATAAAAAGGGTACTGACTGTGTCGTGGGCCCTGGCCAGTAGTATAACAAGGTTACTGACTGTTGTGGGTCCTGGCCAGTAGTTTAACAAGGGTACTGACTGTTGTGGGTCCTGGCCAGTAGTATAACAAGGGTACTGACTGTTATTGGGTCCTGGCCAGTAGTATTACAAGGGTACTGACTGTGTTGTGGGTCCTGGGCAGTAGTATAACAAGGGTACTGACTGAGTCGTGGGCACAGGCAGTAATATAACATGGTTACTGACTGTGTTATGGGTCCTGGGTAGTAGTATAACAAGGGTACTGACTGCATTGCGGGTCCTGGCCAGTAGTATAACAAGGTTACTGTCTGTGTTGTGGGCCCTGGCCAGTAGTATAACAAGGGTACTGACTGTGTCGTGGGCCCTTGCCAGTAGTATAAAAAGGGTACTGACTGTGTCGTGGGCCCTGGCAGTAGTATAACAAGGGTACTGACTGTATTGTGGGTCCTGGCCTGTAGTATAACAAGGGTACTGACTGTGTCGTGGGCCCTTGCCGGTAGTATAAAAAGGGTACTGACTGTGTCGTGGGCCCTGGCAGTAGTATTACAAGGTTACTGACTGTTGTGGGTCCTGGGCCGTAGTATAACAAGGGTACTGACTGTGTTGTGGGCCCTGGGCAGTAGTATAACAATGGTACTGACTTTGTCATGGGCTCTGGCCAGTAGTAAAACAAGGGTACTGACTGTGTCGTGGGCCCTGGAAGTAGTATAACAAGGGTACTGACTGTTGTGGGTCCTGGACGGTAGTATAAGAAGGTTACTGACTGTTGTGTGTCCTGGGCAGTAGTATAACAAGGGTACTGACTGTATTGTGGGTCCTGGCCAGTAGTATAACAAGATTACTGACTGTTGTGGGTCCTGGGCAGTAGTATAACAAGGGTACTGACTGTGTTGTGGGCCCTGGCCAGTAGTATAACAAGGGTATTGACTGTGTCGTGGGCCCTGGCCAGTAGTATAACAAGGGTACTGACTGTGTCGTGGGTCCTGGGCAGTAGTATAACAAGGGTACTGACTGTGTTGTGGGCCCTGGCAGTAGTATAACACGGTTACTGACTGTGTTGTGGGTCCTGGGCAGTAGTATTACAAGGGTACTGACTGTGTCGTGGGCCCTGGCAGTAGTATAACACGGTTACTGACTGTGTTGTGGGTCCTGGGCAGTAGTATAACAAGGGTACTGACTGTGTCGTGGGCCCTGGCAGTAGTATAACACAGTTACTGACTGTGTTGTGGGCCCTGGCCAGTAGTATAACAAGGGCACTGACTGTGTCGTGGGTCCTGTGCAGTAGTATAACAAGGGTACTGACTGTGTTGTGGGCCCTGAGCAGTAGGATAACAAGGGTACTGACTGTGTTGTGGGCCCTGGCCAGTAGTATAACAAGGGTACTGACTGTGTTGTGGGTACTGGCCAGTAGTATAAAAAGGGTAATGACTGTGTTGTAGGCCCTGGCAGTAGTATAACAAGGGTACTGACTGTATTGTGGGTCCTGGGCAGTAGTATAACAAGGGTACTGACTGTGTCGTGGGCCCTGGCAGTAGTATAACAAGGGTACTGACTGTGTCGTGGGCCCTGGCCAGTAGTATAACAAGGGTACTGACTGTGTCGTGGGCCCTTGCCAGTAGTATAAAAAGGGTACTGACTGTGTCGTGGGCCCTGGCCAGTAGTATAACAAGGTTACTGACTGTTGTGGGTCCTGGCCAGTAGTATAACAAGGGTACTGACTGTTGTGGGTCCTGGCCAGTAGTATAACAAGGGTACTGACTGTGTTATTGGGTCCTGGCCAGTAGTATAACAAGGGTACTGACTGTGTCGTGGGTCCTGGGCAGTAGCATAACAAGGGTACTGACTGAGTCGTGGGCACAGGCAGTAATATAACATGGTTACTGACTGTGTTGTGGGTCCTGGGCAGTAGTATAACAAGGGTACTGACTGCATTGCGGGTCCTGGCCAGTAGTATAACAAGGTTACTGTCTGTGTTGTGGGCCCTGGCCAGTAGTATAACAAGGGTACTGACTGTGTCGTTGGCCCTTGCCAGTAGTATAAAAAGGGTACTGACTGTGTCGTGGGCCCTGGCAGTAGTTTAACAAGGGTACTGACTGTATTGTGGGTCCTGGCCTGTA
This sequence comes from Lissotriton vulgaris, assembly GCF_964263255.1. Lineage (NCBI taxonomy): Eukaryota > Metazoa > Chordata > Amphibia > Caudata > Salamandridae > Lissotriton > Lissotriton vulgaris. The sequence continues at coordinate 6,280,435 of NC_141696.1, read as the reverse complement.
GTATAACAAGGGTACTGACTGTGTCGTGGGCCCTTGCCAGTAGTATAAAAAGGGTACTGACTGTGTTGTGGGCCCTGGCAGTAGTATTACAAGGTTACTGACTGTTGTGGGTCCTGGGCCGTAGTATAACAAGGGTACTGACTGTGTTGTGGGCCCTGGGCAGTAGTATAACAATGGTACTGACTTTGTCATGGGCTCTGGCCAGTAGTAAAACAAGGGTACTGACTGTGTCGTGGGCCCTGGCCAGTAGTATAACAAGGGTACTGACTGTGTTGTTGGTCCTGGCCAGTAGTATAAAAAGGGTGCTGACTGTGTCGTGGTCCCTGGCAGTAGTATAACAAGGGTACTGACTGTATTGTGGGTCCTGGGCAGTAGTATAACAAGGGTACTGACTGTGTTGTGGGCCCTGGCAGTAGTATAACAAGGGTACTGACTGTGTCGTGGGCCCTGGCCAGTAGTATAACAAGGGTACTGACTGTGTCGTGGGCCTTGCCAGTAGTATAAAAAGGGTACTGACTGTGTCGTGGGCCCTGGCCAGTAGTATTACAAGGTTACTGACTGTTGTGGGTCCTGGCCAGTAGTAAAACAAGGGTACTGACTGTTGTGGGTCCTGGCCAGTAGTATAACAAGGGTACTGACTGTGTTATTGGGTCCTGGCCAGTAGTATAACCAGGGTACTGACTGTGTCGTGGGTCCTTGCAGTAGTATAATAAGAGTACTGACTGTGTCGTGGGCACTGGCAGTAGTATAACACGGTTACTGACTGTGTTGTGGGTCCTGGGCAGTAGTATAACAAGGGTACTGACTGTATTGCGGGTCCTGGCCTGTAGTATAACAAGGTTACTGTCTGTGTTGTGGGCCCTGGCCAGTAATATAACAAGGGTACTGACTGTGTCGTGGGCCCTTGCCAGTAGTATAAAAAGGGTACTGACTGTGTCGTGGGCCCTGGCAGTAGTATAACAAGGGTACTGACTGTATTGTGGGTCCTGGCCAGTAGTATAACAAGGGTACTGACTGTGTCATGGGCCCTTGCCAGTAGTATAAAAAGGGTACTGACTGTGTCGTGGGCCCTGGCAGTAGTATAACAAGGTTACTGACTGTGTTGTGGTCCTGGCAGTAGTATAACAAGGGTATTGACTGTGTTGTGGGCCCTGGCCAGTAGTATAACAATGGTACTGACTTTGTCATGGGCTCTGGCCATTAGTAAAACAAGGGTACTGACTGTGTCTTGGGCCCTGGCAGTAGTATAACAAGGGTACTGACTGTGTTGGGGGTCCTGGACGGTAGTATAAAAAGGATACTGACTGTGTTGTGGGCCCTGGCCAGTAGTATAACAAGTGTACTGACTGTGTCGTGGGTCCTGGCAGTAGTATAACAAGGGTACTGACTGTGTTGTGGTCCTGGCAGTAGTATAACAAGGGTATTGACTGTGTTGTGGGCCCTGGCCAGTAGTATAACAAGGGTACTGACTGTTGTGGGTCCTAGCCAGTAGTATAACAAGGGTACTGACTGTGTTATTGGGTCCTGGCCAGTAGTATAACAAGGGTACTGACTGTGTCGTGGGTCCTGGGCAGTAGTATAACAAGGGTACTGACTGTATTGCGGGTTCTGGCCAGTACTATAAAAAGGTTACTGTCTGTGTTGTGGGCCCTGGCCAGTAGTATAACAAGGGTACTGACTGTGCCGTGGGCCCTTGCCAGTAGTATAAAAAGGGTCCTGACTGTGTCGTGGGCAGTAGTGTAACAAGGGTACTGACTGTATTGTGGGTCCTGGCCTGTAGTATAAAAAGGGTACTGACTGTGTCGTGGGCCCTGGCAGTAGTATAACAAGGTTACTGACTGTTGTGGGTCCTGGGCCATAGTATAACAAGGGTACTGACTGTGTTGTGGGCCCTGGGCAGTAGTATAACAATGGTACTGACTTTGTCATGGGCTCTGGCCAGTAGTAAAACAAGGGTACTGACTGTGTCGTGGGCCCTGGCAGTAGTATAACAAGGGTACTGACTGTATTGTGTGTCCTGGACAGTAGTTTAACAAGTTTACTGACTGTTGTGGGCCCTGGGCAGTAGTATAACAAGGGTACTGACTGTATTGTGGGTCCTGGCCAGTAGTATAACAAGATTACTTACTGTTGTGGGTCCTGGGCACTAGTATAACAAGGGTACTGACTGGGTTGTGGGTCCTGGCAGTAGTATAACAAGGGTACTGACTGTGTCGTGGGCCCTGGCAGTAGTATAACAAGGGTTCTAACTGTGTTGTGGGCCCTGGCCAGTAGTATAACAAGGGTACTGAATGTGTCGTGGGCCCTGGCCAGTAGTATAACAAGGGTACTGACTGTGTTGTGGGTCCTGGGCAGTAGTATAACAATGGTACTGACTGTGTCGTGGGCCCTGGCAGTAGTATAACACGGTTACTGACTGTGTTGTGGGTCCTGGGCAGTAGTATAACAAGGGTACTGACTGTGTCGTGGGCCCTGGCAGTAGTATAACACGGTTACTGACTGTGTTGTGGGCCCTGTCCAGTAGTATAACAAGGTTACTGACTGTGTTGTGGGCCCTGGGTAGTAGCATAACAAGGGTACTGACTGTGTTGTGGGCCCTGGCCAGTAGTATAACAAGGGTACTGACTGTGTTGTGGGCCCTGGCCAGTAGTATAACAAGGGTACTGACTGTGTTGTGGGTCCTAGGCAGTAGTATAACAAGTTACTGAATGTGTTGTGGGTCCTGGCCAGTAGTATAACAAGGGTACTGACTGTGACGTGGGCCCTGGCCAGTAGTATAATAAGGGTACTGACTGTGTCGTGGGCCCTGGCCAGTAGTATAACAAGAGTACTGATTGTGTTGTGGGTCCTGGGCCGTAGTATAACAATGGTACTGACTTTGTCATGGGCTCTGGCCAGTAGTAAAACAAGGGTACTGACAGTGTCATGGGCCCTGGCAGTAGTATAACAAGGGTACTGACTGTATTGTGTGTCCTGGACAGTAGTATAACAAGGTTACTGACTGTTGTGGGCCCTAGGCAGTAGTATAACAAGGGTACTGACTGTATTATGGGTCCTGGCCAGTAGTATAACAAGATTACTGTTTGTTGTGGGTCCTGGGCACTAGTATAACAAGGGTACTGACTGGGTTGTGGGTCCTGGCAGTAGTAGAACAAGGGTACTGACTGTGTCGTGGTCCCTGGCAGTAGTATAACAAGGGTACTGACTGTGTTGTGGGCCCTGGCCAGTAGTATAACAAGGGTACTGAATGTGTCGTGGGCCCTGACCAGTAGTATAACACGGTTACTGACTGTGTTGTGGGTCCTGGACAGTAGTATAACAAGGGTACTGACTGTGTTGTGGGCCCTGGCAGTAGTATAACACGGTTACTGACTGTGTTGTGGGCCCTGGCCAGTAGTATCACAAGGCTACTGACTGTGTTGTGGGCCCTGGGTAATAGTATAACAAGGGTACTGACTGTGTTGTGGGCCCTGGCCAGTAGTATAACAAGGGTACTGACTGTGTTATGGGTCCTGGCCAGTAGTATAAAAAGGGTGCTGACTGTTTCGTGGGCCCTGGCAGTAGTATAACAAGGGTATTTACTGTATTGTGGGTCCTGGGCAGTAGTATAACAAGGGTACCAACTGTTTCATGGGCCCTGGCCAGTAGTATAACAAGGGTACTGTCTGTGTTGTGGGCCCTGGCCAGTAGTATAACAAGGGTACTGACTGTGTCGTGGGCCCTGGCCAGTAGTAAACCAAGGGTACTGACTGTGTTGTGGGTCCTGGCCAGTAGTATAAAAAGGGTACTGACTGTGTCGTGGGCCATGGCCAGTAGTATAACAAGGGTACTTACTGTGTTGTGGGCCCTGGCCAGTAGTATAACAAGGGTACTGACTGTTTCGAAGGACCTGGGCTGTAGTATAACAAGGGTACTGACTGTGTTGTGGGTACTGGGCAGTAGTATAACAATGGTACTGACTGTGTCGTGGGCCCTGGCAGTAGTATAACACGGTTACTGACTGTGTTGTGGGCCCTGTCCAGTAGTATAACAAGGTTACTGACTGTGTTGTGGGCCCTGGGTAGTAGCATAACAAGGGTACTGACTGTGTTGTGGGCCCTGGCCAGTAGTATAACAAGGGTACTTACTGTGTTGTGGGCCCTGGCCAGTAGTATAACAAGGGTACTGACTGTGTTGTGGGTCCTAGGCAGTAGTATAACAAGGTACTGAATGTGTTGTGGGTCCTGGCCAGTAGTATAACAAGGGTACTGACTGTGACGTGGGCCCTGGCCAGTAGTATAATAAGGGTACTGACTGTGTCGTGGGCCCTGGCCAGTAGTATAACAAGAGTACTGATTGTGTTGTGGGTCCTGGGCCGTAGTATAACAATGGTACTGACTTTGTCATGGGCTCTGGCCAGTAGTAAAACAAGGGTACTGACAGTGTCATGGGCCCTGGCAGTAGTATAACAAGGGTACTGACTGTATTGTGTGTCCTGGACAGTAGTATAACAAGGTTACTGACTGTTGTGGGCCCTAGGCAGTAGTATAACAAGGGTACTGACTGTATTATGGGTCCTGGCCAGTAGTATAACAAGATTACTGTTTGTTGTGGGTCCTGGGCACTAGTATAACAAGGGTACTGACTGGGTTGTGGGTCCTGGCAGTAGTAGAACAAGGGTACTGACTGTGTCGTGGTCCCTGGCAGTAGTATAACAAGGGTACTGACTGTGTTGTGGGCCCTGGCCAGTAGTATAACAAGGGTACTGAATGTGTCGTGGGCCCTGACCAGTAGTATAACACGGTTACTGACTGTGTTGTGGGTCCTGGACAGTAGTATAACAAGGGTACTGACTGTGTTGTGGGCCCTGGCAGTAGTATAACACGGTTACTGACTGTGTTGTGGGCCCTGGCCAGTAGTATCACAAGGTTACTGACTGTGTTGTGGGCCCTGGGTAATAGTATAACAAGGGTACTGACTGTGTTGTGGGCCCTGGCCAGTAGTATAACAAGGGCACTGACTGTGTTATGGGTCCTGGCCAGTAGTATAAAAAGGGTACTGACTGTTTTGTGGGCCCTGGCAGTAGTATAACAAGGGTACTTACTGTATTGTGGGTCCTGGGCAGTAGTATAACAAGGGTACCAACTGTTTCGTGGGCCCTGGCCAGTAGTATAACAAGGGTACTGTCTGTGTTGTGGGCCCTGGCCAGTAGTATAACAAGGGTACTGACTGTGTCGTGGGCCCTGGCCAGTAGTAAACCAAGGGTACTGACTTTGTTGTGGGTCCTGGCCAGTAGTATAAAAAGGGTACTGACTGTGTCGTGGGCCATGGCCAGTAGTATAACAAGGGTACTTACTGTGTTGTGGGGCCTGGCCAGTAGTATAACAAGGGTACTGACTGTTTCGAAGGACCTGGGCTGTAGTATAACAAGGGTACTGACTGTGTTGTGGGTACTGGGCAGTAGTATAACAAGGGTACTGACTTTGTCATGGGCTCTGGCCAGTAGTAAAACAAGGGTACTGACTGTGTCGTGGGCCCTGGCAGTTGTATAACAAGGTTACTGACTGTGTTGTGGGTCCTGGCCAGTAGTATGACAAGGGTACTGACTGTATTGTGTGTCCTGGACGGTAGTATAACTTTTAGAGACGATTAGTTTTAAAATTGTTGAATTTCTGTGTACTTTCTTGTAACTAAAGCCTACCTAAGCCCACCTTTAAACAGCAGTGAAACGCTCCTTAGCGCCGGCTGCAACGACCACACAGACGCCATTCAGGCGAGACCTTGGGCCACGCCCACACTGCAGGCCACGCCCCCTCCGCCTAGAAAACAGATAAAAACGCGCCAAAACAGAGCGCCGCCACAGAATTGAACGGACTCCGCAGGCACACGCCGGGAGCTTTTAGAGACGATTATTTTTAAAATTGTTGAATTTCTGTGTACTTTCTTGTAACTAAAGCCTACCTAAGCCCACCTTTAAACAGCCGTGAAACGCTCCTTAGCGCCGGCTGCAACGACCACACAGACGCCATTCAGGCGAGACCTTGGGCCACGCCCACACTGCAGGCCACGCCCCCTCCGCCTAGAAAACAGATAAAAACGCGCCAAAACAGAGCGCCGCCACAAAATTGAACGGACTCCGCAGGCACACGCCGGGAGCTTTTAGAGACGATTATTTTTAAAATTGTTGAATTTCTGTGTACTTTCTTGTAACTAAAGCCTACCTAAGCCCACCTTTAAACAGCCGTGAAACGCTCCTTAGCGCCGGCTGCAACGACCACACAGACGCCATTCAGGCGAGACCTTGGGCCACGCCCACACTGCAGGCCACGCCCCCTTCTTCAGCTACATCATGTGTTGCCACCGGAAGCGCAGCGGACGAGCGCAGCGGGAGCGCCGTTTGCGCGCCGATGGCGCGCCTAAGGCAAGCCCGTCTGCGCCCGTCCGCGACCAGACGGGACCAGGGGCCACCCCCCCTGCCTCTCCCGCTCCTCCGGTCAGGACCTACAGCCCCATTGACCTACGGTCCATAGGAAGCAGAGCTACTGCCTCATGTACCCGTACTTTCGCAGCCATATCCCTTCCTTCCTGCTGCCCTGAATGCAAACACTCCTTCCGAAATGCCTTAGCAGGCCCCTCGACACTGAAATATTGCATGCTGGCATTAAATTGTCGATCATTACCTAAGCATAGCACCCAAATGTCCATACTGCTAGAGGAGCGCAAGCCAGATGTTATCTTTTTAACCGAGACCTGGCTCTCCACCCATTCTGACCCAGACATAGTCGCAGCTCTACCAAGTGGATACTACATCGTCAGATCGGACAGACCAGTAGGGAGAGGCGGCGGTCTGGCTATTATTCTCAAAAACCAGTACCGTTGCCGCACTACAACAGAAAGTATTCCCGAATGCGAAAGCATAGAATTCTGCATAGAGTTCAACGCCAATAATTCCTTCTCGGGCACCTTGATCTATCGTCCTCCTGACCCAACAAAACTGTTTCATAGGTCGCTCCCGGAGATTATTGCTAAAAGAACTCTTTCCGTGGCTAACTACACAGTCTTAGGAGATTTGAATCTCCATTTCAACTCCTCCACAGATAATATTGCCAAAGAGCTAATAGATGACCTAGGAGCTCTGCAGCTGTCCCAGCTGGTCACAGCTCCAACTCATGAGAAGGGCAACCTGCTCGATCCAATTTTCAGCAGCTGCAGCGAGCTGACTGTCGACCCTCCTATCCCCCTCCCATGGTCGGATCATTTTCTGATACCGTTTTCCTGGGCAACCCACAAGGTCCCTCAGCTACCACCCCGAACAACACTCAGGAGAAACTGGTCAAAACTCCAGTTGGAATCCTGGCTGCATAGCCTGGACGCTACCCATCCGCCTCCCTGCTCAGACCCCAGTGCAGCAAACGAAAATTATGTTAGCTGGATCACTAACTCACTAGACACGATCCTCCCTCTCCAGAGATCCTCATCTAAAAGAATGCCGAGATCAGCGCCCTGGTTTTCTGACCCTTTAAGAGAACTAAAACGTCGTTGCAGGCAACGAGAGAGAGCCTGGCGTATGGATTTTCTCCTGGAAAAAAAGGACGCATATAAAGAGGCGATAAAAACTTACAGAGATGGGATCAGAACGGCGAAAGCAACATTCTACTCTGATAAAATCCTAGAGGCCAAATCAAAGCCCAGGGAAATTTTCCAGATAATAAAACACTGCTCAAATGTCACCACCGCCCCCCCTCCGAATAAAACCCAAGATCAATGCAACGAGCTTGCGGACTTTTTCACAATAAAGTCCTGAAAATTTACTCCACCTTTCAAACAGGAGCCACAGTTCCAGATATAGCTGACCCACCCTCTCCTAGTATACTCCCTCCCCTTGTCCAGGCAACCCTCGAGCACTTCCCTCCCTTGGACCTCGACACCCTCGGTAAAATGGCACGGCAAGTCAAATCGGGTTCCCCACGCGACCCAGCCCCACCAGAAGTTCTGATGCAAGCACACGAAGCCACCCGGCCTGTTATCTTGGAACTCCTTAATACATCTATAGCCGCATGTGTTGTTCCTACAGCATGGAAACAAGCCATGGTGCGGGCGCTGCTAAAAAAAACGAACTTGAACCCCGACGATTATTCCAACTATCATCCCATCTCTCTTCTCCCTTGGGCTGGCAAGGTGTTTGAAAAATATATAAACGTCCAACTGGTCCAGTTGATTGAAAATCACTCCCTACTGGATACATCCCAGACAGGTTTCAGGCCGAAACATGGCACCGAAACTGCCTCATTAGCGGTCGCCGAGGAATCTCGAAGGGTTCTGGATCAGGGAGGATCAGTGGCAGTGATCCTCCTTGATCTAAGCGCCGCCTTCGATACGGTCAGCTATGCCACCCTGCTGAACCGTCTCCGGGACATCGGAGTCTCTGGCGACGCTCTTAGGTGGTTCGGCTCCTTCCTGTCCGACAGATCTTTTCAGATCTTCGATGTGAGGAAATATACATTTTATGGTCAAGTTGTGTTCCCTAGCGCGTACCCCACCGTCTCCATGTACCAGCTTAAAGTGCATGTAACTTCCCTCCTGTGCCAGCTATAAAGACGCAAATACATTTGCGTCCAACGTTAACATGTCCTCTTTCAGACCCACCCTGAATGGGTTGAATAGTCCGTTCCTAAGTATGCTATGCCACCGTCTTTTGTAGTGTACTTTACACGTTTTTCTGCTCTGGCAAAGTAGGCCCTGAATTTCTGCCATCGAGCCTTTTCTCTGGCTTCTGACTCTGAAAGCCTCAGCCCAGGCTGCCTCTGTACCCGTGAACTCTGACTTACTTTCAGCGCGGCCCACCGCGCTCCGCTCAGCCTGCTGCCTGCCAAGACTGACTACAACCTTCGGGTTATCTGTTCCGCTCCTCGAAAATACATTCCTGCCTACTAGCTTCAGTATACATTCCCCAGCTGCAGAGCCAAAGGGCCGGCCTGTCTCCGTGCAAGTAATTCATAGCCCCTGTTACCATGCTCCCCTGGAAGGCCCGTGCCCCCACGCTTCTCATGTAGACACTTAGGCGCACATGCACGCACTCACAGTCAGTATAGAATAGCTTCTGCCCCAGAGACCTTTCCGTTCAGATAATATGGTTCCCAAACATCAGATATCAGATATGATAGAAGTACGAGTTGATCTGACATGCCAGACTTCTGTCTCTTTCCGTCAGTGTAAATGTCAAGTCCCCTGATCCCTCCAGTTTCCACGTCAATCACACGTCATGCAGCTGCGCGCGCATCCAAGCTTCCGATTTCTGCTGACATTGCAACTTTCTGCTTAGTGCCACCACTTTTGTGACACCTATCTGTGACGTTTCTAGCACACACCTCCAGTTCACGCCTAGTCCACGCCTTCTGATTACGTACTAGTAACACGTGGATGCTGTTATCTTGTCTTCTCTCAGCTGTTACGCCTACTATATTGCTTTCTATGACATGAATTAAGTATATAAGTATGTATTGTCAATAAAATGCAGCGCTCTATCCCTTCTTCCACCCCTGTGGTGGGAAGAACATGATATCCAGGTCTTGACCATTCCTTTTTAAGGAATAAAACCCCTAAGAACTCTAACACCACGGACTCTGGTTCTTTCTTTCCGATTTTGAGTTATTATTGATTAAGTACTTACCTGTATAGAAATTACGACGGTAAATTATATATTTACATCATTTTGGCGCCCGAACAGGGACCCCTCCCCCACCTCACGCGCCGGTAGGTGCGTTGCAAGCTCTGTCCCCTGCCATCAGCTAGAAGGAACTTACGCGTACCGGCAGGATTTCCTGCATCTCCCTCTGGCCCACGGAGGTGACGAAGACTGCGATCAGTACCCAGACGAGGCGGTGAGGAGTGCGGAGGATCCCGACCAGAGCCTAGCCGAAAGAAGCAAGGTCCGAGGTGTCAAGAGGCCCACCAGTTTTCCGAAGTTTTCCGAAGTTCCACGTGTCGCGCCGAGTCCAGTCCAGTCCAGTCGAGTTTTCCGAGGCCTTCTGTTTCCGTGCTTCCCGGTGAGTACCATTGCTGGGACGTATCAAGACGGGTTTGGGTACACAAACGCGGTCTGCATTGTTTTTAGACAGTGTATCTGTACTGTTTAGCAGTATATCTAGTATTTCTGAATTTCTGCACTGTTTTAGCAGTGCATCTGTGCTGTTTAGCAGTACATCCGGTATAGGGGGTAGTCATATATGTTTCAAAAGGTCTTTTCATGTGATTAATGTCGTGGTATGAATGTGACTGTTCTTAATGTGCATTATTGTGTTCTTGTATAACTAGCTGTATTCAGTATTAAGTAGCCAGGATTGAGCATTCAGTATTAAGTAAACAAGATGCCGTTTTTCAACAAGTTGAAGCAAATAGGAACTAGGAAAGGGATACTAGAGGAAGCAATTCCTATCCCCCCTAGGGACACTCCAGGAAATTTTATGTACCACAAGCATGGCATAGACGCCATATTGTATCTAGATTTATGGGCCGAGTATACTAAACATCTAGACGAAAGACACAGATGGCCTGTTACCGGAACATGGGATGCCGAGTGCATCATGAAGGTAGAGGAAGCACTATGGAAAAAGAAAGCCAGACAATCTCAGAAAGACGCCATAGAGTTTTGGCGTAAGGAATCACATAAGCGTACTGAAAAAGAATTACGTAGGGAAGACAAACTTAGAGAATCCGATAAAGCCCAAGAAAATGAATTAGTTACTGAAGGGATCCGAGTAAAAACAGAGCAAGTAGACCGCGCACAAAATAATCTCGTAAACGGTATGTATCTTGCGGCCGAGGGTTCGCCTGAGGCCATTTCCGAAATACCGAAAAATCTGCCGACACCATTAGTGCCAACTAAAGTAATTCATAAGACTACTAAAGACATATTCCTGAATTCCTATCTAGAGGATGTAGCACCCGCTTACACCAATCTGCCTGTCCGCGCCCTGCCTAACGACAGGGACGGGGGTGGTAACCCGCCCCAAGACCATATTCCGCCAGTACCACAACAGATTCCTCCTGGTCCACCACCTCCACCACTTCCCGTACCTAAAGTCGATTTACCGAAGCCACGTCTACCTGATCCTACTAAAAGACAAATTCAAGTTCAAATACAGACTCCACAGGGAGGTGATGTTCAAGCTTCCGCCTCAGGGGGTGCAACCGGGGGTCTTCACACCCCGCCATTAACACGCAGGTTACAGCTCAGGGACTTGCAGAGTCCTTTCACGCTCAAGTCACCCCGCCTGGACATACTCAAAGAAAACCTTTCAGTTTGCAGATATGATCCAGTACCCGGCAAAGACGATAGAATGATGATGGCATCACTACGGTTAAGATCTGCTACTGATTTCCTGCTGTACTATGTAGGAATGAAGGAGCTCCTCGATAGAATATATCAGTTTATTCAGACTGGAAAAGACCCTGACAGCATTAAGGATGCCATGGAGCATCAGAAAGTTGATGTTCAAGCACAGATACTACGTTTTTTTATAAACTGCCTAATAAGAGAACGAGACAGGCCTGGGACAGATCAGAGTGAATTAGATGCACTGAACAGGTGGGGTCAAAATATATCTGAAGGAAAACACGACAAGGGGACTTGCATAGCCAGTATGTACAAGAAAATCAGAAAGGCAGTGATAGACATACACGAAAAAGAAAAGGAAAAGGCTTCCTCCGAGGAGGAAGACGAACCTGAAGATCCAGAAAGGACTACAGATACTATAGCGTATGTAGGTAAAGGAACTTACCTTAGGAAAGGTATCCGTCCAGAAAGCAAGAGAGTTTTTCTCTCTGCCTTAACAAACCCGAATTCTTCTGAACATCAGTTCCAAGAGACTGATAAAAGACTCCGAGAGAGAATGGGATACCATGTACTCAATTCAATGGATGAACAAGAACTAGCCCGGTCAGCCATATTATGGGCTGAAAATCCGGATATATATAATGATGACACCATAGCACAGACATTCCTGAACCTTTCCCCAGACGAGCAGAAATTAGCAGGTGTATACATGATTCAGCACCTCCTCACGAAATACAGAAACCAACATTCTGATCCAGGTCCCTTACACGAGACATTAGAAGCACTACTCATGGATAGATGGAGAGGTCTCAGTACCAAGTTAATACAAATAATTCAAGAACAACGACATAGATATAACACTTTCATAAGCTCTGAATATGTTCCCGCTCCGCCCCCAGAGAGAAAAATGTATCATATGGAATGCCGGAGTGGCATTGAAAGTCAGAACCCATTACGAGAAGTGCACCCAGTTATGGGTGAGGATCATATCTTGAAACGTGTGTATGTACACACGCCACTGACTAAGTTAGAACTGTTAGAAATGAAGAAATTAGTACCGTGCCATGATAAAGACCCTGCAGGTTTTCACAGAGAGCTCAAAGACATGTTACTGATGGGGGATTACACATATGAAGATATCATGAAAATGCTAAAGGTACTGCTGCCCACGGGCATCTACGAGAAACTGAAGGAAAAGGAATGGGAGGTGGGAGAGAAAAAGATTGTATGGGCAGAAATAGAAGACGAAGAGAACAAACGTATCCCAGGGGTAGGCCTTGGGGACAAAACTAAAGCATTACCAGGTTTGATAGTACAGGTTCTGCCAAGATTATTGACAACTAGAAAAGAAGACTGGGATGCAATCTCAGCATGTAAACAGAAACCCGACGAAGATACTAGTGACTTTTATTCAAGATTCGAGAAATGTTTTATTATTAATAGTGGTCTTAAACCAAGTAGCGAGTCGTACCCGCATCTTTTTGTATCCAAGTTAGTTGAGAATTCCCTGTTAGCAGTCAAGAATCGTGTATACAAGGTTGAGAGTACATGGCAAGCAAACACGCCATCACAGATGTTACAAATGTTACAATACCATCAGAACAGAATTAGAGAAGAACAGGATCAAGAACAGAAACGTATGAAAGACACGAAAATGAAAATGTTAGTAGCCCAGTCGGTCCATACCGACGGAAACAGAAAGGGTACGACCCAGACAGGTCACGCCGCAGCTCCCGTCAAAGGGACATGCAATTATTGCAAGCAGCCAGGTCACTACGTACATGAATGTCCAGTCCTGAAGCATAACATAGCAACAGGTAAAACTAAAGAGAGACCGCATCCACCAAGACAAGATCAGGCCCAGCAACAGACCTCACAGAATGTACAGCCCATGCAGAACACACAGCCTATACATGCTTCATCCCATACAGCACAGACAGTAGCGGTGTCACAGCCACAGCCTCTTGCCGCAACTCAGCAAGTTTCACAGCAGATGTACCAGTATGCCCAGTCCGCTTACCCCGAGTATCAGCGATACACATGAAACAGCCTAGAGAGGGAGTTTGGCTTGCCTCTTATTGAAATTCCTGTAGATCAAGAAGGTCCTTATGTACACAGTCAAGTATTGGGAAAAGACAGAAAGTTTTTAATTGACACAGGGGCAAGCCGCACAACAATCAGTCATAATGAAGTCCCAGGGGCACCCCTCTCAGGCTCACAGAATGTTTCCCTTGGTTTTTCAGGACAGCCCATTGTAAATGAAGTATCAGAACCAGTCCCCCTGGCTGTGGGTCCATTATCACGAGTTACAGACTTATTACTCACGAAATCATGTCCAGAAAATCTGTTAGGAATTAAAACGTTGAAGGCTCTAGGAGCCATAATTTGCTGTTCCCCGGAGGGAGTTAGACTCTTTCTGCGGGATTTCAAGGGTCATTATGTGTTGCGAGAATTTGATGTCAGATTGAAAAATGTACCAGATCACTTATGGGCAAAAGGCCCAACTGATGTAGGTTGTATGCATATCACACCATACCGTGTTACACTCAAGACAGGAGTTGTTCTACCACGAATCAGACAATACAAGTTACCACCCGATGCTGTAGTGGCTTTACTGGAAATCATTGAAGAGCTCATTGCCCAAGGAGTGGTCGTAGAAACCGACTCAAATATCTGTAATTCACCAATCATTCCGATTCTTAAACGTACTGATCCCAATGCACCGCCAGTATATCGGCTGGTGATTGATCTTCGAGAGCTGAATAAATGTATCGTACCACAGTACCCTGTGGTCCCTGATATCTCTTCCCTATTGACTGCTATTGATTCAGAAGCAACGTTCTTTACTGTAATTGATCTCAAGAACGCTTTCTTTAGTGTACCCATTGATCCAGAGAGCCAATATCTCTTCGGATTCAGTTTAAATGGACGAAGTTTCAAATTTTCCCGCGCACCTCAAGGATTCACAGAAAGCCCCAGCATCTATAGCCAAGCACTGAAAAGACAACTAGATTGTATTCAAATGCCAGTTAACACCTCTTTACTGCAATACGTCGATGATCTGCTGATCACCGCACGAAGTGAGCCCGAATGTGAACAAGCATCACTGACAGTTTTACATTTTCTGGCAGACAAGGGACACAAGGTGTCCCCTTCGAAGCTACAATTCTGTGTTCAGCAAGTTGTGTACTTGGGTCACTTGCTGTCCAAAGTGGGGAGACAGCTCACTCCCGATCGCATTCAGTTAATTGTAAATATGCCACAACCCCAGACACAAAAGGAAGTGCGGGCCTTTATAGGCCTCACCTCGTACTGCAGACAATGGATTCCTCAATATGCATTTATAGCTAAACCACTCATCCAGTTAACGACACAGGAGGCAGCGACTTCGACTGTCCTCCCTTGGACTCAGGAACACACACAAGCCTTTGAGGAATTAAAGAAAGCATTATGCAGAGCACCAGTTTTAGCAACACCATGTTACAGCAAACCGTTTACACTTTTTGTTACAGAACGTGATGGCACAGCATTGTCTGTCCTCACTCAAGACCAAGCAGGTTCACATAAGCCTTGCGCTTATTTTTCAAGTACATTGGATTCAGTAGCCCAGGCACTCCCTGCGTGCTTAAAGTCAGTAGCAGCAACAGCACTAGCAATTAGACAGAGCGATTCAATTGTTTTAGGCCATCAGTTAACAGTACAAGTTCCACATTCTGTAGAGGTTCTCTTAAACAGAACCCAGACTCAGCACTTGACCATAGCACGACTGACAGGTTACGAATTAACGCTATTCCAGCCACACATAGAAATCAAACGCTGCAGCATTCTGAACCCCGCAACACTGTTACCTTCAATTAGGACAGATCCAGCCCCGCATGATTGTATAGAAATCATTAATGCAGTAACAAAGCCCCGACGAGACTTAACAGATGTTCCACTGACAAATCCAGACCTGACACTTTATGTGGATGGTTCATGTATGAGAACAAGTACAGGAGAATTAGTGGCCGCATATGCAGTGACCACTGAAACCGAAGTAAAAGAAACACATCGTATTGACACACTGTCTGCTCAAGCGGCAGAGCTTATTGCTCTGACCCGAGCCTGTATTCTAGCCAAGAACAGAAATGTTAACATATACACTGATTCCCGTTATGCGTTCGGAGTTGTACACGACTTCGGAATGTTATGGCAAGAACGAGGTTTTCTGACCTCTCATGGTGCCAAGATCCAACACGGTCCTCTCATTCAAGCACTGTTAGAAGCAATACATCTGCCTTCAGGAATATCCGTCATGAAGTGTAAAGCACATACTAAAGTTACAGATTCTGTTTCCCAGGGTAACGACCTGGCAGACCAGACAGCGAAGCATACAGCACTGACTCACACTCAGACAACTGACATGACAAAGACAATGGGACCGACAACTTGTATGACAGTCAGGGATCCCACACTAGATGTTATCGATATTCAGACACATGCTACCCCAGATGAAATAAAGAAATGGATTGAACTAGGAGGGATCCAGACAGATCAAGGATGGATGACGAAGGGAAAATCTACATGGTTTCTCCCTGACTCTATGGTTCAAGTCATGATTAATACAGCACATAGTCCAGCACATCTAGGAGAAAAAGCGATGTTAGACAGTTTATAAAATCTTTGGAGCAATAAACACTTACGAGCAGCAGCAAAGCAGAAAGTGCGTACTTGCATGATCTGTTGTCAGTTCAATCCAGGTAAAAGCGTCCCTGTAGAGCAAGGTGGATTTCATCCTCCCGATCACCCTTTTGAAGTCCTCCAGATGGATTATATCCAGATGGACCGTTGTCGAGGTTTTAAATATGTCCTCGTAATTGTTTGTGCACTGTCCCGTTGGACCGAAGCATATCCAGTCCCAGATTACACTGCTCCGACCACTGCCAGGCAGTTGGTTCGTGAATTCTTCCCACGGTACGGCATGCCTCGTGTCGTGTATTCAGATAACGGTCAGCCATTCTCATCCGAATTAATGAAGCAGGTTTCCTTGCTGCTAGGATATCAGTGGAAATTCCATTGTGTCCGACATCCCGAAGCCGCAGGCCTTGTAGAAAGGCATAATCAGACACTAAAGACACGCCTTGCTAAAATATGTCAAGAGAAAGGGGTCGACTGGATAGTCGCCCTGCCAGTGGCACTGTTCTATATGAGAATGGTTGCCCATTCGAGATCAGGGCTATCCCCGTACGAAGTAGTCTTTGGTAGACCACCGAATATGTGGGGGACGCCCATTCCTAAGAAAATTACTGATGTTGATTGCAATATGTTGACAGATTACCTTGCCTCCTTGATGTCTGCACTCCAATCATGTCGTTCACAGGTTGCCGCAGCCTTCCCTGACAACACTGATGTAAAGCCGCATGATGTCCGTCCAGGTGACCTAATTCTAATAAGGAACTTTGACCGGAAAAGTCCGCTGGAGCCCCGCTGGAAATCGCCGAAGACCGTTCTACTTACTACGAGGACAGCGGTGAAAGTTGAGGGCCGAAAGGGGTGGATCCACATGAGCCATGTTAAACTATGCAATGAACTGAAATCCGACCCAGGCTCATCCACCCCTTCCAAAGACTGTATCGAGCCCAGTGACTTTAAAGTTTCCGAACGAGAGAAAACTCCCCAAGAGGAGTACAGATTCAAGCTTCGATCTAGCAAGTCAGACAGTTTAATTGTTTAAGTCCTCCCCTAGGTGAATCGGTTAAATAGTTTCTGACATGTATCCCCTAGATCGAGATAGAGAGAGAGAGAGACAATTCAAGAAACGTACATACTGCAAATCACTGCGTAGTCACTGTATAGTGACATTGTTAATAATGTTTTTTCTAAGTCTTCTAATTATCCTTGCAAGTATACTTCTTCCTATCTATTGTCCTATTTTCAAGCGTGAACAATCTGCTTACAATGTTTCTGCTGAACATACTTTTAGCGAGTTACCTCCACATGAACTCTCTTACAGACTTGCGCTGCGCAACAACACATTCATTAGTATGTTACATCATTCCCATCAGACTAATAATGCTACAAATTGTTGGATATGTGGCCGACTCCCTCCCTACCAGAATTACAAGGGAGCTCTGCCCCTCTTTCCGTACCCGTTCACTCACAATGGCTCCTGTGGTGCATGGTTTAAAATAATTAATTCTTTAGATCCTGATATTGCTGTTTTCGACGGGGGCTGGGTTTGGGGAAACCTGAACTTGGTCCTGCTCGACGTCTGTTACCCTGATACAGAGGGACTCCCCATTAGAATAGGAACTGATCTAGAAAATGAAGTATATGGATTAGGTAATTACACAATTAGCCTTATGATTCTTACTGTTGAATCCGAAGCTGCACCAGTTCTGCCCGCTATGTCAGTATTACCTGTCACTGGTGAATTATGTGTCAGGAAGAAAGGTTCAGTACACTTAGGTCATAGTAAATGTACTACTGTGGTCGAATTCAGTGATCATGGTAAATCGTCCTTTAAAGCTATCCGTCATTCCTATTTTGTTTGTGGTCATACCGCATACATACGCTTACCTCCGGATTGGGATGGTACCTGTTATATTGCATTCCTTTTGCCACCTGTTTTTCTAGCTCCTCCTGATTATCACAGAAATACAAATCTAGTAAAGAATAGACTCAGAAGAGATATCCCACTTGTCGACTACACAGAAACGGCATGGGAACAGTACACCGATTTTAATAAAGGATTCTTTTTCTTTTTAGGCCCTGTCCAAAATAGTAAACTAATACGCAGATTAACTAGAACACTTGAAGCCGTAGTAAATGAAACTGCCTCCGCCTTAGGTAACTTAACAGAAGAGCAATCCGCCATGCGGGTTGTTGTCCTTCAGAATCGTCTTGTTATTGACGTCATCTTGGCAGATAGAGGTGGAGCCTGTAAGGTCATCGGGTCAAGTTGCTGTGTTTTCATTCCAGAAAACGCGCCATCTGTATACAAAGCTATTACACGTCTTCATAAAATTGCTAATCTGATACATCAGAATCCAGGCACCTGGACTTGGTCCGGTTGGTTCTGGACAACGTTAACCGCTTGGGGATGGAAGATCCTATCCTTCCTAGGCATTGGCCTAGTCCTAGTATTCAGTTGCTGCCTGTGCCGCAGTGTGGGCCAGCGATTTGTGGACTGTGTGCCACTTCATGCATTGAACATTCCAGTTTCCTTTCAAAACGTAAAAGAAAGAAAGAAGAGCAAATGATGTTACAAGAACAAACTGATCGATTCATGAGGATCGATATATCATGAAGGGTCCCTAGGGAACAAGGAGGGAATGAGGAAATATAAATTTTATGGTCAAGTTGTGTTCCCTAGCGCGTACCCCACCGTCTCCATGTACCAGCTTAAAGTGCATGTAACTTCCCTCCTGTGCCAGCTATAAAGACGCAAATACATTTGCGTCCAACGTTAACATGTCCTCTTTCAGACCCACCCTGAATGGGTTGAATAGTCCGTTCCTAAGTATGCTATGCCACCGTCTTTTGTAGTGTACTTTACACGTTTTTCTGCTCTGGCAAAGTAGGCCCTGAATTTCTGCCATCGAGCCTTTTCTCTGGCTTCTGACTCTGAAAGCCTCAGCCCAGGCTGCCTCTGTACCCGTGAACTCTGACTTACTTTCAGCGCGGCCCACCGCGCTCCGCTCAGCCTGCTGCCTGCCAAGACTGACTACAACCTTCGGGTTATCTGTTCCGCTCCTCGAAAATACATTCCTGCCTACTAGCTTCAGTAAACATTCCCCAGCTGCAGAGCCAAAGGGCCGGCCTGTCTCCGTGCAAGTAATTCATAGCCCCTGTTACCATGCTCCCCTGGAAGGCCCGTGCCCCCACGCTTCTCATGTAGACACTTAGGCGCACATGCACGCACTCACAGTCAGTATAGAATAGCTTCTGCCCCAGAGACCTTTCCGTTCAGATAATATGGTTCCCAAACATCAGATATCAGATATGATAGAAGTACGAGTTGATCTGACATGCCAGACTTCTGTCTCTTTCCGTCAGTGTAAATGTCAAGTCCCCTGATCCCTCCAGTTTCCACGTCAATCACACGTCATGCAGCTGCGCGCGCATCCAAGCTTCCGATTTCTGCTGACATTGCAACTTTCTGCTTAGTGCCACCCCTTTTGTGACACCTATCTGTGACGTTTCTAGCACACACCTCCAGTTCACGCCTAGTCCACGCCTTCTGATTACGTACTAGTAACACGTGGATGCTGTTATCTTGTCTTCTCTCAGCTGTTACGCCTACTATATTGCTTTCTATGACATGAATTAAGTATATAAGTATGTATTGTCAATACAATGCAGCGCTCTATCCCTTCTTCCACCCCTGTGGTGGGAAGAACATGATATCCAGGTCTTGACCATTCCTTTTTAAGGAATAAAACCCCTAAGAACTCTAACACCACGGACTCTGGTTCTTTCTTTCCGATTTTGAGTTATTATTGATTAAGTACTTACCTGCATAGAAATTACGACGGTAAATTATATATTTACATCAGATGGCGACACAATATCAACCAGCAAGCCTCTCAGCTGTGGAGTACCACAGGGCTCCTCTTTGAGCCCTGTGTTATTCAATGTCTACATGAAACCACTGGCTGGAATCGTCGAACCGTACGGCATCAAAATTGTGTTGTACGCCGACGACACTCAGTTAGTGGTATCATTGGCTCAAGAGAACATCAGTCACCCCCATGGAGGCCTGCTGAGCTGCCTAGAGGACATCAAGGAGTGGATGACCAGCTCCTCCCTCAAATTAAATGGAGATAAAACGGAGCTCATGCTTCTAGGCCCAGCCTCGCCAACTCCTTTTATCTCCTTGTGGCCCCAAGCCCTGGGCACTCCTCCCACCCCCAAGGAAAGTGTCAAGAGCCTAGGAGTGTGGCTGGACAGCAAACTGTCCTTTTCCACCCAGGCTACCAAGCTGTCCGCCACCTGCTTCGGTATCCTCAAAACTCTAAGGAAGGTCCTTCCACTTCTGCCTCCAGAAGCCAAGAAAGTGGCAGTCCAAGGCCTCATCCAGTCCCGCCTTGACTCAAACAATGCTCTATATTTGGGGGCTCCCGAGATGACTCTCCGGAAACTCAAGGTAGTGCAAAACTGCGCAGCACGCACCCTGTTAAAGATTCCACGAGCCCAGTCAGCCAGACCTGCACTGAAAAGTCTTCACTGGCTGCCAGTTAAACACAGAGTGTCATTCAAGGCGTTGTGCATTGCACACCGGGCATTTTGGAAAACAGGACCCGCTATTAACAGCAAGCTTGTCACCCCCTACCACCCAAATAGGAATCTCCGCTCCTCTGAGGCTTTCCTGGCAGTGGTTCCTAGAGTGAAGAGAGCCAGATCCGGAGGTAGGCTGTTCTCATTGAATACCGCTAAACTTTGGAACACCCTCCCCCTCTCACTCCGTTCCAACCCGGACCTGCTGTCATTCCGTAAAAAGCTGAAGACTTTACTATTCACCCAAGCCTCCAAGCTCTAATGTGTCACGTCGCTTGTCCCTCCGATTCTTACCCCCAGTGCTTGGACGCCCCTGGGCAGCAATCGCGCTCAATAAATCCATTTCCATTCCATTCCATTCCATTACTGACTGTTGTGGGTCCTGGGCAGTAGTATTACAAGGGTACTGACTGTATTGTGGGTCCTGGCCAGTAGTATAACAAGATCACTGACTGTTGTGGGCCTTGGCAGTAGTATAACAAGGGTACTGACTGTGTTGTGGGCCCTGGCCAGTAGTATAACAAGAGTACTGACTGTGTCGTGGGCCCTGGCCAGTAGTATAACAAGGGTACTGACTGTGTCGTGGGTCCTGGGCAGTAGTATAACAAGGGTACTGACTGTGTTGTGGGCCCTGGCAGTAGTATAACACGGTTACTGACTGTGTTGTGGGTCCTGGGCAGTAGTATGACAAGGGTACTGACTGTGTCGTGGGCCCTGGCCAGTAGTATAACAAGGGCACTGACTGTGTTGTGGGCCCTGGCCAGTAGTATAACAAGGGTACTGACTGTGTTGCGGGTCAAGGCCAGTAGTATAAAAAGGGTACTGACTCTGTCGTGGGCCCTGGCAGTAGTATAACAAGGGTACTGACTGTATTGTGGGTCCTGGGCAGTAGTATAACAAGGGTACTGACTGTGTCGTGGGCCCTGGCAGTACTATAACAAGAGTACTGACTGTTTCGTGGGCCCTGGCCAGTAGTATAACAAGGGTACTGACTGTGTCGTGGGCCCTTGCCAGTAGTATAAAAAGGGTACTGACTGTATCGTGGGCCCTGGCCAGTAGTATAACAAGGGTACTGACTGTGTTATTGGGTCCTGGCCAGTAGTATAACAAGGGTACTGACTGTGTCGTGGGTCCTGGGCAGTAGTATAACAAGGGTACTGACTGTGTCGTGGGCACTGGCAGAAGTATAACACGGTTACTGACTGTGTTGTGGGTCCTGGGCAGTAGTATAACAAGGGTACTTACTGTATAGCGGGTCCTGGCCAGTAGTATAACAAGGTTACTGTCTGTGTTGTGGGCCCTGGCCAGTAGTATAACAAGGGTACTGCCTGTGTCGTGGGCCCTTGCCAGTAGTATAAAAAGGGTACTGACTGTGTTGTGGGCCCTGGCAGTAGTATAACAAGGTTACTGACTGTTGTGGGTCCTGGGCCGTAGTATAACAAGGGTACTGACTGTGTTGTGGGCCCTGGGCAGTAGTATAACAATGGTACTGACTTTGTCATGGGCTCAGGCCAGTAGTAAAACAAGGGTACTGACTGTATCATGGGCCCTGGCAGTAGTATAACAAGGGTACTGACTGTATTGTGTGTCCTGGACAGTAGTATAACAAGGTTACTGACTGTTGTGGGCCCTGGGCAGTAGTATAACAAGGGTACTGACTGTATTGTGGGTCCTGGCCAGTAGTATAACAAGATTACTGACTGTTGTGGGTCCTGGGCACTAGTATAGCAAGGGTACTGACTGGGTTGTGGGTCCTGGCAGTAGTATAACAAGGGTACTGCCTGAGTCGTGGGCCCTGGCAGTAGTATAACAAGGGTACTGACTGTGTTGTGGGCCCTGGCCAGTAGTATAACAAGGGTACTGAATGTGTCGTGGGCCCTGGCCAGTAGTATAACAAGGATACTGACTGTGTTGTGGGTCCTGGGCAGTAGTATCACACGGTTACTGACTGTGTTGTGGGTCCTGGGCAGTAGTATAACAAGGGTACTGACTGTGTCGTGGGCCCTGGCAGTAGTATAACACGGTTACTGACTGTTTTGTGGGCCCTGGCCAGTAGTGTAACAAGGTTACTGACTGTGTTGTGGGCCCTGGGTAGTAGTATAACAAGGGTACTGACTGTATTGTGGGTCCTGGGCAGTAGTATAACAAGGGTACTGACTGTGTCGTGGGCCCTGGCCAGTAGTATAACAAGGGTAGTGACTGTGTTGTGGGTCCTGGCCAGTAGTATAAAAGGGTACTGACTGTGTCGTGGGCCATGGCCAGTAGTCTAACAAGGGTACTTACTGTGTTGTGGCCCTGGCCAGTAGTATAACAAGGGTACTGACTGTTTTGTAGGACCTGGGCAGTAGTATAACAAGGGTACTGACTGTGTTGTGGGTACTTTTCAGTAGTATAACATGTGCCCTGACTGTGTCGTGGGCCCTGGCCAGTAGTATATCAATGGTACTGACTGTGTTGTGGGTTCTGGCCAATAGTATAACAAGGGTACTGACTGTGTTGTGGGCCAAGGCCAGTAGTATAACAAGGTTACTGACTGTTGTGGGTCCTGGCCAGTAGTATAACAAGGGTACTAACATCACCGGTGAGCATGATCCTCTGACATGGATTCACTATAGTGAAGAGCGTTTAAGACTCTTCCCCATTAATAAAACCCACACCTGCAAGCACTGGACTAATAATGGTCTTTATGCATGCGTGACGCCGTGCGCGGCGCATCTCAGGAGGAGGAGAGTTTTCAATACACAAATGGAGCTTCACTGAAAGCAGGTATCCTGCTGCGACTGCCGGCACGTGCGCTTTAGCACATGTGCCTATACTGGAAGTGCCTGGGTTTGCCTCGCGCTGAGAGAGGATCACACTCATAAGGTTTAATGGATTAAAAAATACAAGATGGCAATTGATGCAGATATTGAAGGGGGGGCTGGAGCCCTGCCGCCCTAATGAAGAAACCGAACCTGGGTGTGTCCCTAGAGGGTAGTAAGTCAAGGACGGGAAGAAAATGAAGATAAAACTGAAGTTGTGACGCCCCTTTCTGTGCTCTGCTTTACTCCTCTCCATGTCTTTTCTCTCCTGCAGGTTGTGGCGCTGCTCCCTCACCGGTTCATGCTGCGAAGACCTCGCCTCTGTCCTGGAAACAAACACATCTCTCACAGAGCTCGACCTGAACAGGAACAATTCTCTGGGGAACACTGGAGTATGGAAGTTGTGTGAAGGCCTCAAACATCCAAACTGCAAACTACAGAAACTGAGGTACAGAGCTGAGCAGTTCTTATCACGTCATTGAGGATATACGAACCATCCAGACCACTAAGATCTGGACAACAAAAACTGATAGCAATACCTAAGTTCAAACGAGCGAACTGGGGGGGAAGAAGTTTCTTCGTCCACGCAGCAAGGACATGGAATCAACTTCCATTAGATATAAAAAACAGCCCATCCTTGGACTTGTTCAGAAATCAAATTAAAACATGGTTGTTCACTGCATAAACCTAAGACCAGTTCAGGACTATGGACATATCATAGCGCCAAGACGCCTCCGGGCATTTGCTCGCTTTAGAAATAGATAAATCAAATCAAATCAAATCATAGATTTCTAAAATATACATCGTAGGTGGGGCTCGCACATATATTTTACAAATGATGTGGAAACGGCACATCCATTCATGACAATACAATGTGTGCAATAAGGGAGGTTTGTGAAGTGGGGGAAGCCACGTCTGAGAAGTGAGTTTTGAACAAGCCCCTCTAATGGTGCAGAAGGGCACACTTTAAAGCTTGTTTTGTAGGTATTTGGAGTAAAATGCCAAGAACGGTGCAGATCTGCCCATAACTAGTATATGGTCAGGGGCGTAACTTGAAGGGGGTGTAGGAGATGGATCATCCTTAATCTTTTCTTAAAGTCGGGTCTCAGCCTCTTGACAGCCCAATGACAGCGCTCGTCACTCTCATATGACATCACTGATGGGAGTGTGAGATTCCCCCTAGTGTGTGCCTGTCTGTGTGGCTCTGTGTATCTGTGTGTTTGTGAGTGGGTGGCATGTAGGCAGCAAGCACAGTGGTTGGGCCATTAATTTGCCAGCTGGTGCAGCGAGCCCCTGAGAATCAGTGTGTAGGTCTTTGAGAGAATGTGTGTAGGTTTGTGAGACAGAATACAAACATATAACCTGCACTCCCAGCTTTCCTGCATGAGCGGATTGTGTGATCCTGAGCGATTATGTCAGTGTTCCATTAGTAAGGCGACGCTAACAATGGGTTCATTATGTTTAGGAAACTACATTGGAGATTAATTGAATAAAACATATGTTTGAAAAGGTGCAAAGCGATTTAAAAATATTACTGCACATGGAATTTCTCTGTTAAAAGACATTTTGCTGAGATTCCATATGTTTTGCTTTCTTTAGATTGAACTGAAAGTAAATATATAGACCAAGGTTCTCTAAGTGACTTTCCACCTGGTCTCCACAAAGTGTTTACTTTCTAATTAAAAGCAGAAATATAGTGACTTAGGTTTCTAATTGATTATGAAACTTGGCGCCACTGAATATTAATCATTATATCCTGACGTGAGAGTGTGCGCTGAACCAAGAGAGTCTATGTTTACAAAAAATTGTTTAAAAAAAAATCATTGTATTTTATCCTCTGCTTTTAGATGTATTGTCTGATTGTTATGAATTATATGAAAGAGATGTGAATTATAAATGAGTCCTGAAGAAGGTGGCAAGACAATAAAAAGATACACCAAACGCTGCGTCGACACATTGTTCTGAATTAACTTTGTTATTTGACACAATTTATTGACACATTGTTCCTTAGGTTATTGTTCTGGGACACAATCTATTCCATGTTTGCAAAACTAATGTGATAACTAGATAAGTAATTTTTTTATGTTTGGATTAATATGCATTAATATGCATTGTGATAATCAGATGTATTGTAATAATGGTTTTTAATACATTTTAAATATTAAAAGCAAAAGTTATATTTTCGTGTTGTATACAATAAAAATGATTTGATACAAATAGACTTGTTAGACGTTGAGCATTGGATCGTGTGACTTGGTTCAGTGTATACGACTTGAGGTCAGTGGCAGGAAGGGAATCTTGTTTTTTGTGAGCTATAACTACCCGGTTCCTTTTGGCCTAACTGGGGTAACGCTCTCTTTTTTGTGGGGTGTGATCCTCAGCGACGCCTTTCTTGCACTGAGCCTCCTTTTCTTTAATCATCTAAGAGCGCCTTGAAGCGAATCAGTCCAGGGTGTGATCTGCACCAAGGGTCCTGCCTGTGATTCCATAGACTCCGGGGCTGCTCCAGACATTGGGTGTGATTGGGTGGCGCATCCTGGGTGGGGCCTGGATATGACAGACGGACACAGGGGCTCGTCTGCAGGGCGTGTGTGCCCAGAGGCGGCCCTCAGGGAGGGGGGGCTTAGAGTTTGTATGAAACCCCCCTGGATGAGTTACCCTGGGTCTGACTGATGCACTTGCTTTTGCTCCACAGCCTGGATGATGTTCGCCTCTCACATGAGTGCTCTGCAGACCTGAGAAAAGCTCTTCTGTCACGGGGGGGAATTCGAACTCGATACACACTGAGAAGCTTCATTGACTGAGGTCTCTGCAACTGAACCCCAAGGTGAGATTCCTGTGTCTGTCCTGGGAGGGGTCTATGGTTCTCATGAGTTTACAGTTCACTTCGGACCCAGAGGAAAATCAACAACAATAAAGGAATTAAAAAAACACTGATACATGGCATTCCTATGTTCTACTCACTCCTTGAAATAAATGTTTTTGAATTACACTTAAATATATTAAATTACAGAGATTGTGAGGAGCTTGTGTTCAAAACTGTAGACTCTGTCCATAGAGACGACTCTTCTCAATTCAATAGAGACGGGTCTGTCCGTAGAGAGGAGTCTGTCAGTAAAGGGGAGTCTGTCCATTGAGAGGTGCCTGTAAACAGAGAGGAGCCTGTCCGTAGAGATGAATAGTAATGCTAACAAATGTGTGTGCGATTTCCATATTTTATTTAAGACTCTGGGCAATGTCTCATTAACAAAGCAGAGAACTGACTATCTCTGCTCCCTTGAAGCTCCGGGCTCTGTGCAGTGTTCACAGTATAACGCTATCCTGCCTTGTACAGAACCAACTTGGATGAAGGAAGAAGGGAGAAATTTGCTAACCTTCCTCCACTTGTGCAGAAAGAGCACTGCCCATGTTTTGAAGGGCCCACACAACTGCTATGCAGGTGGCCCCTCCCCCTCCATAAGGAATCACTGCAAACAGTGGTATAGATGGACGCTAGAATCCTCACCACTGCCGAGCACATGCACTTCCAGATCCACACCGACCCCAACACAACCCTTCGAGGAACACTTGTCTACAGACCACCCGGACCTCGACCACAGTTCAGCGACACCATCGCCGACCTCGTCAGCACCCACGCCCTCGCTTCCATGGACTACATCCTCCTCAGGGACCTGAACGTCCACCTCAAGAACAACAACGACGCCAACTCCACCGCCCTGATCTACAACCTTATCTTTCCCCTTCAATCCTCCTCTTCCATCCAGTGACCCTGGCTCTTCCCCTCCTTCATCTTCTCTCCTCTTTGTATCCCATCTTTTTCCTTCAATCCTCTTCTTCCCTCCAGTGACCCTGGCTCTTCCCCTCCTTCCTCTTCTCTCCTCTTTTGATCCAATCTTTTCCCTTCAATCCTCCTCTTCCCTCCAGTGACCCTGGCTCTTCCCCACCGTCCTCTTCTCTCCTCTTTTGATCCAATCTTTTCCCTTCAATCCTCCTCTTCCCTCCAGTGACCCTGGCTCTTCCCCTCCTTCCTCTTCTCTCCTCTTTTGATCCAATCTTTTCCCTTCAATCCTCCTCTTCCCTCCATTGACCCTGGCTCTTCCCCACCGTCCTCTTCTCTCCTCTTTTGATCCAATCTTTTCCCTTCAATCCTCCTCTTCCCTCCAGTGACCCTGGCTCTTCCCCTCCTTCCTCTTCTCTCCTCTTTTGATCCCATCTTTTCCCTTCAATCCTCCTCTTCCTTCCAGTGACCCTGGCTCTTCCCCTCCTTCCTCTTCTCTCCTCTTTTGATCCCATCTTTTCCCTTCAATCCTCCTCTTCCCCCAGTGACCCTGGCTCTTCCCCTCCTTCCTCTTCTCTCCTCTTTTGATCCCATCTTTGTTCCCTTCAATCCTCCTCTTCCCTCCAGTGACCCTGGCTCTTCCCCTCCTTCCACTTCTCTTTTGATCCCATCTTTTCCATTCAATCCTTGTCTTCCCTCCAGTGACCCTGGCTCTTCCCCTCTTTCCTCTTCTCTCCTCTTTTGATCCCATCTTTGTTCCCTTCAATCCTCCTCTTCCCTCCAGTGACCCTGGCTCTTATCCTCTTTCCTCTTCTCTCCTCTTTTGTTCCCATCTTTTCCCTTCAATCCTCCTCTTCCCTCCAGTGACCCTGGCTCTTCCCCTCCTTCCACTTCTCTTTTGATCCCATCTTTTCCATTCAATCCTTGTCTTCCCTCCAGTGACCCTGGCTCTTCCCCTCTTTCCTCTTCTCTCCTCTTTTGATCCCATCTTTGTTCCCTTCAATCCTCCTCTTCCCTCCAGTGACCCTGGCTCTTCCCCTCCTTCCTCTTCTCTCCTCTTTTGTTCCCATCTTTTCCCTTCAATCCTCCTCCTCCCTCCAGTGACCCTGGCTCTTCCCCTTCTTCCTCTTCTCTCCCTCTTTTGATCCCATCTTTTCCCTTTAATCCTCCTCTTCCCTCCAGTGACCCTGGCTCTTATCCTCTTTCCTCTTCTCTCCTCTTTTGTTCCCATCTTTTCCCTTCAATCCTCCTCTTCCCTCCAGTGACCCTGGCTCTTCCCCTCCTTCCACTTCTCTTTTGATCCCATCTTTTCCATTCAATCCTTGTCTTCCCTCCAGTGACCCTGGCTCTTCCTCTCCTTCCTCTTCTCTTCTCTTTTGATCCCATCTGTTCCCTTCAATCCTTGTCTTCCCTCTAGTGATCCTGGCTCTTCACCTCCTTCCTCTTCTCTCCTCTTCTTATCCCATATTTTCCCTTCAATCTTGCACAATAATTGGATCCTGGTTCATGTCGTGCTCCTTTCCTCCTGCATCCATGCCAACCTTTTGCCCCATCCCTATCCCACCATTCTGCTGATGTTCACATCCTCTTATCTTCTCTTGAGAGACCTCATACCTGATCTTGAAATTTCCCCCTTATCTTGCTTGTCCTCCTCCTCTCTTTCCATCGCCTTCACCGTCCCTTCCTGCAGCATTCAGTTGACCGCAACCATCGCTTCCTGCCTTCTCTGCTGCTCTTTCTATCCTTTCCTGCTTTTTCTCCAGACTTTTGATCACATGTGTCATTAGGGTGCCCAGGCAGGTGGGCCCAGCCTTCCTTCCTGGAGCTGTTGGCTCCGTCACACCGCCTCCCTCTGTAGTTAGCTTGTACACTGCTGCCTTTAGTCCGCCTTCTCAAAGACCCCGCGCTGGTCCGCAGGTTCCCTTTATGCCCTGCAGCGAATATGAATGGAGCGACACAATGATGCTGCATCCCTCTCCATCCATGAAAGGAAGTTGGTAGCATCCCGGCAGGCATGCCACACTCACACACACTCACACACACACACACATTCACAGCAAGATTTTTCTGTGTTTTAAACGCTCGCTGCTGACATTTTCAGTTATGTAATAAAGGTCATGAGTTCACATCCTGGCAGAGCGGTTTTTCGGCAGTTGAGATCGGCGATTATATCATTCTTATGGGGGAAGGGCAGACGCAGGATTGCGTTGGCAACGCTGACCCGCCCGAAAGACGAGGGAGGTCTAGCGGTCCCAGATTTCGAGCTCTACTATTTGGCCGCCCAACTGCAAACCTCTACGCAAAAAATTGCAAGAGTTTACCGCGGGCCGGTCCAGGAAAGGGACAACGGCACCCCCCGCCATGTGCTGGCTTACGTTGCCCTGCAGCAAAGGCTAGTGCTCAGAGACCTGTCCCAAGAGGAACGGACGTTCCGATTATGTTGGTACCGCTCGCACAAACGAGCGGGAGTCAGGCACTCGTATGCACCCGAAATACCACTGGGAATGGTGACAGCACTCCCACATGTGTAGAACATGAAAAAATTCTCCTACTCCATCTCAGGGATCTATCCAATAGTTTTGCATTTAAAAGCAGCAAAGGAATTGACAGAAGATCTGGAAAATTAAAAGACATCTTTATTACAATTTTTTGTGAGGCTACGTCGTCCAACTGTACTTGACAACTGAAAGAGGCAGCCTGCCTGAGATATCTCAGGCAGGCCTTTTATACACTGTATTATGCCCTGGGCGCACATTCTTGCTTTGAAGTACATTTTTGTAGATCACTCCCATGTTACTACAACAAGACATGTTATAACAGCAAATTCCATTCTGTTTGTCCAACCTATAATACATCACTGATCTATGTCAAGGATAAACATTCCTTCCTGTGCAGGCCGGAGAACTCATAATAGAACTGGTCACCTCCTCATCATAAAAATGGTCACCTCCCCATCATAAAGGACCACAAGGCACAAACAGAAACAGATAATAGAGTGAGATAGAGAAGCATGAATAGGTCATAAACCATTGCAATGTCTGTTGCTCAGATCTTTAATATAGATTGACTAGAGGGCATGGACTGGTTTGACGAGGCCAGCATCACGTAGGCAGAGTCAGCTTGTTCAGGTCAAATAGAAGTCAGGAAGAACTTGAGCTAAGGAGTACGTGTCCTTTAAGACTTGCTCTACCAGAATCATTGGCCTATGTGTATGCCTATGTAGAGGGCAACACCTAAAATGGCTGCTGTTCACAACATGGAACCTGTGGGCTCACAATGAATCTGTTGATAATTCATGAATACATCATTGTATCGTGACGAAACCACACGCACATATTAAACTCGCCATTTACGGTTCGCTGCTATCAAAATCATAACAGAATTATGACAGTTAAACACAGGTTCAGATTTCAAAGAACCACAGACGCCCCTTTTGCCCTTACATAGGCAATAACCTATACTCATGCTTAATCTGAGTCCAGGTCTATATTCATGAAGTCATGAAGATGCTCCTGTAGCATCATCCTGTTACTTAGTCCGTCTCCTGACACAGGCTTCCTTACACATGATGTGGCACAGAGGCCACATATTGCAGGAGCGCACTGCACACACAGGCAGAACAGAAACAGGATGGCTAAAACCATTCCAATGAATATCAGAATCTTCCATCCCCGGGCAGATATCAGTTCCCAGAACCACCCCAGAAGCTTGTAACTCATCTCTAGGAATCGTTCTGTACGAGTCAATTGTTCTGCTCATATTTGCAATTCCTTCTTCCAATGCTTTATTGCTTGAGTTACTTTTCGCGGAACGTGGGGAATATGGTTCGATGGCAAATATAAACATATTCTGAAACGCCTAAAAAGAGCCATTGTAGCTAAATGGCAGGACAAAATACTGTTTACCCTTATCTGTCGTGTGTGGCATAAGTCCACATACCCAACAATTCGTTGTGTTCATTACAGACTGGTGCTGGTGTAGGAGTTGAACGAATGAGTTATTTACAAATTCTAACCTTCTGGCAGACTCGTGTTCAGGTAGAGGGTGAAAGGAGTGTGGGGAAACAGTAGGAAAAGAAAGAGTAGGTTGAGAAGTTGGTGCAGACGTCAATTGTGTAGGAGAAACAAACCAGAATATAGTAGCTAATAGAATACATAAAAGTATTAAAATAGATAAAGCTATACCACACTTAGAGAACAACATTCTATAATATCAGTTTTTCATCTCTTGCTTTTTATCGTCATTCCTCAATACAATCTCCATTTTCTAATGTCGCTCACGCAATCTTGATAGAGTACTTCAGCTGTGATTATTAGCAGGTCGTAGGGACACTGCAAGTCCTGCAGACCTACTGCCACTACTCAGGTCACAAACTGAACCGTTGGTACTCCTACGTGACCCTGCAACTGGCAAATGGTAACCAATCAAAAATTTAACAGAAAACCATAATACAATTTCAGAAAAAGCAAGAGAAAAAGAAAAACAAAAGTCAAATGCAAAATACTTGAAGAAATTGCCTCTTTTTGGTCTCAGTGTGAATGCAAAGGAGTAATAGTAGGAAGAGTCATAGGTTGGGAGGTGGGTACAGATGTCAATTGGGTAGCAACAAAAACAATCCCACCCATAAAAGACAATGTCATTTCTTAAAAACCACTAGAAAACACGTTGTTGAGAACATATAGGCAACAGGAGAAGGTAGTGACCACTATTACAAACGAAATCATAATTTTCCACAATCCTAAGCAGAAAGCAAATCCTAGAATTATCTAATAACATTTTATATAGCTTCCTATGCATTTCAGTAATTTATTATATGTTCAAGTGAAACAATGGTGTTCCTGATCAATGCTCTCAGATGAAAAGGGATACTCTTCCACAGAGAGTGGGCTTTATTCTGCTTTTACTAAACAGAATAGTACTTTAAAACAATGCCAACAAAGCAGCAAAAATTAGTTTCCAAACTCCAATTCTATACAAGCTCACAGAAAATACCCAGAGTCCGTCAAAGCCTCTCCTGGCAGGCTTCTATTGTCCATCAAATCCGCCTCCACTGTCCTCCTCGCATGGGCCTCTCCAATTCAGGCCTTTTCATTAGAAAGAAAATACTGTTTAGTTGGAGTGCCCTCCTGGCAAAACACCCACAGCTCACTCGAAAGTCTCAATGTCTCAAAAAAATGCACCAGTGTCTCTTCTTCGTGGCAGACACTACAAATGATGTGCTCTTCATTGATCAAGGGCACAAAGCATCTCGTGCAGATCCAAGCACTACTGAGAAACAACCCAGGAAGATCAACAGCACTTTCAGACTCCAACACTCATCATTTAATGTCAGAGGACGCTCAAGCTGGTCTCTCATGGGCACCGGAATGTAGTGCCTTTTTATCCTCAGGTGCACTGCCTTTCCGCTGGAGCAAAGGAAAAGAGGTGTGTGGGGGGCCAAAAACTCAGGCCAAGGGGATCGGGGGACCGCGCGCTGTCAGAGGTTCAAGCACATGACAGTTGAACAAACTGAACAAACTGGATGACAGCCCTGCCATCAACAACAGGGATCCTTCGCATCTTTGAAACCAGCTCCTCTTTTCTTTTCTTTTTACAACGCCTCCTGATGAAACAAATGGCTTGCTTGGGAGGTTCCATTGGGGGCACGCTGATGATCGCTGTCACGCTGCTTTCTCGTTGCAGGAATTGTAGAGCCAAGAAGTCTGTAAGTCATCTGTTATGTTCACTGATGGGGATTAGGCTTGATCTCTCTCGATCACAGGTCTGCAGGGTATCATTCTTCCTTTTAACTCTGGAAGATCCTGCAGAACCTGGTGATATAGGAAATGTAACACAATTGTTAGTTTCCTTCAAATCAAGTACAAAAACAGTTCATGGGTTGGGTTTTTAACAAGAGGACTGCAAGCAGGTGGCCTGCAATCTGCAAGGGGGTGACAATACGCCATGGGCATAAAATACAAGAGCAAAGGCAAAAGGGCAAAACAGTATTTTTAGCATCTTCAATTATGTTCTTTTCATTATTTTCTGTCATCTATAGCTACACTAGATGTTCCTAAATCCCTTATCTAGAACATCTCAAATAGAGAAGTGACATGATACAGTTTATCAAGGACATGAAGAAAAGTCCCTTTAAAAAATGTGCATCAGGTGCATTATGCAATACAAAGGCTAATGATCAAATGTGCAGACAAAGGACAAACACTGGAAAGTCCTGGTATTTGCATGATTAGAACACATCTGATCCCCCCAAAAATTAAAGCAGCAGGAACAAAAGAGAACTGAAAAATGTTAAATAGACATTGAAGATTCGTTATGTTCAAAAGGGTAAACTTAAGGTATCTCCTATTGAGATGGAAAACTTGTCTTACTATAATGTTGGGTCAGTTAACCAGCCTATCACTACCCTGACAGTCAGTCTGAAAAAATATTTTGAAGTAGGCCTAAGGAAAATTCTTGCAAACCAGTCTGGTCATACAAAAAGAAATTATACATAACATGGGGGGTCCCTGATACATCACTGCAGTCTAGAAATGTGCACAAAAACAATACACCCATATAAATGGGCTCACTGGTGAAAGGAATATGGAGAAGGGACTAAGCATGGTGCGACATTGGTCAGGGGAGAGTTTGCTTGGGTGCCTCAGGTATGTAACACAGCACCAAGAGTACGGGGGATACACAAAAGACCAGAGTTACATAAATTCTAACTCTACCTCTGGCAACTACACCATATACGGTAATCCTAACTAATGTTCCTGTTCTCTCTTCAGGGAGAGAAAAATGAAACCTGGTTTCCTTTCAAGGGACACAGCCATATGCTACTTGGGAAACGGAACACGATTAAGTAATGCAATATAGAAATTAGGCCACCTTGAGTCACAGATCTATAATTCCATCCTTAGGTCCAATCAAGGATACATAACAGTTTAGGGCTGCCTATTCCTTCAAGGGGATGTGCAGTACGTGACTTGCATCAGGTGATACACTTTGAACCTGTATATCTTTTTAGTTTTCTTCAATATCAATATAGCCAAATTTAGGCATGCACTCGTAAAAGTGCTGCCTGTCTTTCTCACAGTATGAAAACCATATCTGTGAAATTTATCATTATACCAAATTCATCCAATTATTGTGTAGCAATACGTGTCGTCACACAGATCCCTTCACAACACAGGGGAACTTGTAATAGTAACAACATAAACATACAAAAAAATGCACATGTCAAGCCATCAGATATACTTGTTGGCGGTACCACACAGCACCATAGCATATGTACTTTATGCACTGTAAACCTGCAGCCAAAAAAACCAATATTTGGGCCTGTACCATCCTTTTGACAGTAGAACACAACATAGTTGCAGTCTACTGTCAAGTATAACTTTACTGTCTCACTCCTAACATACAGGACCAATTAAAATTTCTCACCATAAGGCCAAATACACAAACGAAAACATGAACATTTTTCTCCAAAGAAATTACACAAAAACACATTTCCTTTCAATTAACCAAACTCACATGTCTTGTCTGCCTTAGAACAATCCATGAATAATCTGTTGGCAGAAACAGAAAAATACACAGCACACAAAAAAGCATTGTAACATACACAAAAATAAAGTTACATTACTTAACTGTTCTCTCTTTTGCCAGTTCACCTCGCAACATCAAGCCATTTTATTTTTACCTTTCTAAAAGAAATTGTTATACTAAGACTCCATATTAATTTGGTACCCATAACGTGCACTGAAAAAAATAATACCTAATGAGCATATCTTTTTTACGTAGGCCTGTAGCCTTCAGAATTTCGGAAAAGGGGGCTGCATTTTATTTTCCATCTAAAACTTAATGCAACACTTCATTTTCTGTAAAATAAAAGCAGCTAGCAAACATTATTTTCCTCAGCGTGGAGACACGAATGTATCAGTTCATCATATTATTTAACACATGTTTTGGGACCTTCAGAGAAACCCCTATTTTTTTCCTTTTAAATTAAGTTCTTTTATTTGATTGATGTTCTCACAAAGAAACCAGAAACCTCACCTCTAGAGGCCCGCTCAGAGAGGTCATTCTGCATTCCTCAGAGGTAAAGTCCTAATTAAAAGGTCGCAAATGTCAACATGACGGCCTTCTCCATTGTTTACAGGAAACTAAGAGATAACATCTTCAGCAGCGCGGCTCGAACCAGCCTCTGCAAATTCTCCCGGCCCCGGCCTCTGCCACATTGAAGCTGACAAAGCCAGTAGGCTCTATCCAATCTGCTATAAGTCACTCTATTTTGAAAAATAATTACTCTTTTTTAGGCGCCAAAATTATCTTTATTTCTAGATCATTAAACTACATTAACTGTCAATGTTTCTCAAAACCTAAAGACACACAGACCATTTTTTTAGAGTAAATGCTTGTTGCAATCCTATGGTACACACTTCATCAGACTTAAATAAACAAACTTTCCGTAGGCCTAGCTGAAGGCAGAACCTTCAACCCTGATATTAAAACAAGCCTGTGTACTGACACATTAACCCACTGAATCATAAGAAGGCACAACCTGCAAGTATATATATTAAAACCTAAATGTAAGCTTTTGCTCAAGCCTGAGACACTTTAAAAAAGTACTCTGAATGAAAGCAAAATGCATTTTAAACAGTGCTTTTACTCAAAATCGACTTCTGTGTTTTGGGCACAAAAAAGTGAATATCCTACAATTTTCTTTCATAATATGTATCACCAGAATGTTTATTATCTAATTTATGAGTCAGGCATTTGAAAATAATAACTTATACCTTATAAAAATGAGCTTATTTGCGCCTATGCTAAGGGAAAATTTTACACACAAATACTTGTCATTTTAGTGATGCAACAAAACTCAAATCAAATTTTAATGCTAGGAGGTCATAGTATGGGTGTTAAGCTTTATAAATATTAAAAAACGATTTTTGTAGCACTGAATTTTAATAATTATTTTTCATAATTAATAATGTTATTCTTCTAAAAAAAAACAATTATTCCTCTCTGTGATTGTTCTACATATAAGAGTCCCTAACATCCCTTGCCTATCATTTAGATGCATTAACTCACAAACCTGAGCGCATATGTCTAACTTAAAACGCGTCACATTCCTGCGTTATATTTATTTAAAAGGACTGTTATGCAAAATTCCACCCGTTTTTAACTAGAGAGGTGCTGGCTGAATGAACCTTCTTATTAAATATACTGCAGCTGAAAAATCTTGCCTGTGAACATCTAACATCGTGCATCTAGAGAAAATGCTGTAAATTTATTTATTTTTGCAAAAATAGGCAATTTCGTTTTTTAGTTTTCTTTCTTTCTGGGCCTTATTTATATCTATTGAATGTGACCCACACACACACATACACTGAGCTCATTCCAGACACAAACAGAAAGGGGTCAAACACTCTGGACACACAATACAGCGCGCTCTAACCATTTCTTGTAAATAGCGCCGTCGCAATTTACAACAAAACCCACAAACAAAATAGGCATTTAAACTTACATTTTAACCCATAGGTCAACACTTAGGACAGAAACAAGGAACAGCCTATAGACTGTGCTCAAAAATAACCTGCAAATACTCGTTGTAAGTCGTATTTACAACAAAAAAAACGTTTTTCATTAGTTTTCCAAAAAGCTGCAAAAAGGACAGCCTCACAGACCTTTAAACAGAGCTCATAAATTGGAGTTCCAACCGGAGGTATCAGACACGAATCCTCCACTCGGGAATCCTTGTTGCAACCCAGTCAATACTAATACCAGATACAAAATACCGCGACCTGGCATCTTCGCTCACTGATCGGGTTTCAAACTTCAAGGGGCTATCTCCAACGATATACTCGCAAATGTGCGTTACCCTCGGTTTTTGAATACTGCAGTGTTCAAATAAGCTAAGGAACCAATACTAAGAACTCGGAACCGATACTAAGGACTTCAAATAACCAAGATCAATAAATAACTAAGGACTCAGAACCAATGATTATCCAAACAAGAGCAACCAGGGATAATCCAAACAAAAGCAACCGAAAGCAACCAAACTGACTAAGGACTGGGAGCGACCCACTTTATTCTTTAACTAAAGCAGATGGAGAAAAAACTCTCTTCATTAACTGCCTATACAAATTGCAATTCGCATATACAAACCTAAACCTATCAACGCTATATACTAAACAAATATTTGTCCACATTTTAACTGCCAACTCCCAACTGTCCTAACAGTCTCTTTTAAAATACTTACGCCACAAAAAAGAAAGGGTTTCTCAATCAGGAGTGGCATCTTTTGGAGATTTTGAGTCAGAAAAATCAAAAACATGCTGGGCCGCAAAGACAAATAATCCCCCAGAACCCTCTGTGCCCAGAGTACCTCTTTTTAGTAGAATTCTGTCTTGCCTTCCCAATTAGTTCTCCATCCTCTGACACAATTACTCCTCCAGATAGCCACTTCATGATCGAGCCACGAGTTGGGCGCCAACTGTAGAACATGAAAAAATTCTCCTACTCCATCTCAGGGATCTATCCAATAGTTTTGCATTTAAAAGCAGCAAAGGAATTGACAGAAGATCTGGAAAATTAAAAGACATCTTTATTACAATTAATTGTGAGGCTCCGTCGTCCAACTGTACTTGACAACTGAAAGAGGCAGCCTGCCTGAGATATCTCAGGCAGGCCTTTTATACACTGTATTATGCCCTGGGCGCACATTCTTGCTTTGAAGTACATTTTTGTAGATCACTCCCATGTTACTACAACAAGACATGTTATAACAGCAAATTCCATTCTGTTTGTCCAACCTATAATACATCACTGATCTTTGTCAAGGATAAACATTCCTTCCTGTGCAGGCCGGAGAACTCATAATAGAACTGGTCACCTCCTCATCATAAAAATGGTCACCTCCCCATCATAAAGGACCACAAGGCACAAACAGAAACAGATAATAGAGTGAGATAGAGAAGCATGAATAGGTCATAAACCATTGCAATGTCTGTTGCTCAGATCTTTAATATAGATTGACTAGAGGGCATGGACTGGTTTGACGAGGCCAGCATCACGTAGGCAGAGTCAGCTTGTTCAGGTCAAATAGAAGTCAGGAAGAACTTGAGCTAAGGAGTATGTGTCCTTTAAGACTTGCTCTACCAGAATCATTGGCCTATGTGTATGCCTATGTAGAGGGCAACACCTAAAATGGCTGCTGTTCACAACATGGAACCTGTGGGCTCACAATGAATCTGTTGATAATTCATGAATACATCATTGTATCGTGACGAAACCACACGCACATATTAAACTCGCCATTTACGGTTCGCTGATATCAAAATCATAACAGAATTATGACAGTTAAACACAGGTTCAGATTTCAAAGAACCACACACGGCGGAGATTGGTCGAGACTACAGTTATGGGAGGAAGCAGGGTTGCAGATGGTGGGGGATCTATACGACGACGGTGTGATGGCCCCATATCTGACTTTTCAGGAACGCTATGATCTCCCGAGGGGGGATTACCTACTGCGGTGGTGAGAGCCATTCAGGCACATTTGGGGGAAGGACTGATCGAACCACCGACTACACTGGCTTGTCAGTACACAATGATGTCGGCGGGCACCTTTAAGGCAGTAACGTGCCTCTACTCAAGAATGCTGACTGAGACCCTGCGGCCGCTTGAGGCGTTGAAGACCAAATGGGAAACGGACCTACAGATGGAAATCCCGGACACTGCGTGGTCCCAATTAGTGCGGAGGGCTAGGAAGAGCACTAGAAATGCGCGCTTTCAACTAATACACTTCTACATTATTCATAGGGCCTATCTCACCCCGAGCAAAATCGCGAAATACTTCAGAGTGGAGGACGCGGCGTGCCCCAGATGTAATAAGATAGGAGCGGACTTGGTGCATATGCTGAGGGACTGCCCTCACCTACAGGATTATTGGAGGGAGATAGGCAACACGCTAAATGAAGTGGCGGAGAGGGACTTGCAATACGATAGGGCGGTTAGCATACTACACTGGTTCCCACACACACCTAAAAATAAAATATCGAGCAAGTTCATTGACATGGGCCTGATATTAGCTAAGAGGGAGTTAACCAAGGGATGGAAGTCAAAGACGGGGCCGACACACCGGAGATGGCTGAAGGAATTTATAAAATGGGCGGCGGGCGAGAGTACGGTCAGGTACCAACTGGCTCGCCGTAGATCGGATGAGCGCGCCCAGGAAGCAGCGATGGCCTGGGAGATGTTAGTGCAGGCACTGCGAGATAGTTCAGTGGATGAGGAAGGGGAGGGGAGGAGGAGCTAGAGGAACCTGAGGACCCAGCTGGGATTGCCGCGGTGCCGGGACCCTCACCAGACACACACACCCAATAAACGATAAGATGCTTCTGTCCACCACCACGTGATCATGTTTCTCAGAGCTAGGCGTAGGCAATGACACTGGGGGGTTAGGGGGGAGGGAAGGTTTGAGAGCGACCATAATAGATGTAACTGGATGAATATTGCTTGATGATAGAGGGGGCTGGGGAGAAAAACTGGTAAAGCAGACAGCGGATCGCCCCATACGGGGACCACAAATGATAGCAAATGTAAAATGCACCAAGAAAACAAATGACGCCGCCCGGCCTTCGGGATATGGGCTGAATGGCTGTGTATACCGAAAGGGTGCGGGGATAAGAGGATGAGAAATCTGCACTGATAAGTTCCCATAGTGATAAATGTACTGCGCATTTGGTTCTGCAATAAAAAACATTTAAAAAAAAAAATGTGTTCACATCCTGGCAGGACCAACTCACACATGTGCTATTTAGTGCTATTTCTTTCACACACATGCACACACAAACACACACACACATTCACAGCAAGATTTTTCTATGTTTTAAACGCTCGCTGCTGACATCTTCAGTTATGTAATAAAGGTCATCAGTTCACATCCTGGCTGGACCAACTCACACACATGCTATTTAGTGCTAATTCTTTCACACACATGCACGCGCACACACACACACACACATATTCACAGCAAGATTTTTCTGTGTTTTAAACGCTCGGTGCTGACATCTTCAGTTATGTAATAAAGGTCATCAGTTCACATCCTGGCAGGACCAACTCACACACATGCTATTTAGTGCTAATTCTTTCACACACATGCATGCACACATGCGCACACACACACATTCACAGCAACATGTTTCTGTGTTTTAAACACTCGCTGCTGACATCTTCAGTTATGTAATAAAGGTCATCAGTTCACATCTTGGCAGGACCAACTCACACATGTGCTATTTAGTGCCAATTCTTTCACACGCATGCACGCACACACACATTCACAGCAAGATTATTCTGTGTTTTAAACGCTCGCTGCTGACATCTTCAGTTATGTAAAAAAGGTCATCAATTCACATCCTGGCAGGACCAACTCACACTTCCAGCTTCTAAGGTGGATGAATTGAGTACAGTTACATTGGGTAACAGTAGTTCATTTTCATTGTGTTGTGAGTGCACCTGCTGGCCAAAATAGACACGTTAACGCATGCATGCAACACATAGGGCCAGTGGTTCAACGGCTACGGCTAAGGGAGATACATTTATCACTTTGTGTGCAGACTAATTACTGAGATTCATGCGCATCAGCAAAAATGGAGGCCTGCAGTTCAGCAATTCCCATCACATTATCTGCCTCTCTCGTCATAAGGTCACTGTAAATTGCCTGGAATGCGGCTCACACAAAGTCTCCCTTTACCGGGGGAATGCTTCTGAGGAGCACGCTGCCCACAGCAGAAAATTATTAACGCACTCTATCTGTCTATTCATCTATCTCCCTCGCTCTATCTATCTATTGCACTCACTCTATGGCATCCCCACAGCATCACTCAGGGGCACCACAACATCACTATGCGCTACCACAGCATCACTGAACGCCACAGCATCGCTCGTCGCCACCACAACATCACTCAGCGCCACCACAGCATCAATCCCTGCAACCATTCAACAACAACTGGTTCAAATATGTTCTCTCAATGTTTCAAGCTTTATTACAAATGTCACAAAAAATTTAATATTTCACTTCTGTTTTTGGATTTTAGTCACAATAAAATACACTGAACATAATCTTCACAAAAGGTATTTACAAAAGTTTAAGCTATTGCCATTATAAATTACAATAACTTTTATTTGAGTATTAATTATTAAAAATAAATTAAAGCCATTGTTATTTGTAATATCAATACATCTAAGTCAAGTAAATACAACACATATTGCATTACAAATGCTATAGGTGTCACGTTTGCGAAAGTTAAAACTATTGGCATTGTAACTTAGCTATTTTCAAAACCAACACATAAATAAATAAATTGTCATTTACAAGACCAATAGCTCAAACTTTCCTAATGCGAGACCTATTGCATTGCAAATGCTTGTTGCAATTGTGAAGACCTTTTTGTGTGCCCCCTCCTGCTGCTTTTTAGAAGCATATTTTCATCAACCTCTCTCCAGGTGGTGAGGGGCAAACATTGGTCTACCTTGAAGAGTTTTCTTTAACGGGGGGACATAAGTAAATCTCTGTTCCTTAAAATGCCAACACGTCTAAAATGGATCTTTCAGCCCGCGTTTTCATTTCCAGGTGCTTTTGCTTGAATACCTGTTTTTTTTTAATCCC
This sequence comes from Lissotriton vulgaris, assembly GCF_964263255.1. Lineage (NCBI taxonomy): Eukaryota > Metazoa > Chordata > Amphibia > Caudata > Salamandridae > Lissotriton > Lissotriton vulgaris. Next base: position 6,238,631 of record NC_141696.1, on the reverse strand, counting down.
ACTGCAAGGGACTGTCTAGTCATTAAATTATGTTTTCAAACACAGCAGGCATCGCCGGTAGAAGACACTCGTAGACACAACCTATTGGCAAGAGTGAATTTACTTCTTAAAACACATCTGCTGCCTTTTTTTTTCCTGGAGGAAAGTGGGCTGGTTGTGTTGCTTAAGGCAAGAGGTTCACAGTAAGAAAACAAGCATTTACAATGCAATAGGTCTCGCATTTGCGAGAGTTTATGCTATTGGCATTGTAAATGGCAATGCCTTTTATTTATTTGTTTAAAAAACCAACACATTAATAAAAGGCATTGTAATCTACAATGCCAATAACTCAAACTCTAGTAAATGCGACACCTGTAGCATTGCAAATGCTTGTTTAATTTGCTGGTAACTTTGGCGAGGCTTGACAAAGCAACAGAAACCCTGGCAGACAATTTGGTTTTGCACTGTAGCCACTATTAAAACCATGCTCAACCTTGTCTTGTCTTAAAATTTAGTTTTTTTCAGGAAATGTCATTGATTTCTAAGGATGTATGTTGGATCTTATGGTACTGGTTTGATAACTATCAAGTGTCCTGAAATCCATTGCCCCTAAATTTCGAAGACGGTGACAGTACCTCAAAGCATTGTAGGCCAAGAAGGACCAGGACAGCGAAACATGCTCCAGCACCCTATTCAGAAGCAGAGAGGGTGCTACTGCAGCTATCACAAGGACCCTTCACCTCATTTTGTTTTCAATGTGGTATAGAGGACAACTGCTCCGGTGCCCAGGTCACAATTGCAAACGTTGCTGCAGGACAGCAAGTACCCACTGAAAATGTGGGGGAAAATAAATGTACCTCACTGCCTTTGAGCACAGCGGTGGACTAACCCATAACACCACTGCCCTTGGAAAGGACCATGTCTACCCTACCCCCTCCTCCTTTTAGGAGCAGATAGCACTGAAGAGGCTACACAGTTATGGAAGTTGCTTGAATACATGGGTTTTCAACTCCGGAGAAGGTTGGATCCTGGTGATCTGGGCTTGGATTCGAGTCCTGAGTCTGCATATCATAACTATGCAGGCAGTGATCAAACATCTACATCTGCTACTCCAGGAACTCAGCATGAGCAATAACACAAATGCCATTAATAATTACGCGAGCTGTGAAGTGCCAATACAAGTATTTCTTTCTGTACAACATACCTGCCTTCCTTTATTCTTTACAACCCACACGTCTACTTCTTCCTCAAATTCTAGCAAGCACCCCAACCTGCCTCACTTTCCTCCCACTCTGCTCATTCTTAATATCCTTTCCCAAACTTTTGTCCTAGATTTCTGTTTTTCTGCCCCCTGTTCTTCATTTGAACTTGCACAAAGCTCACTGGTGGCTTCTATGAAGATTACACCGTTTCAAGCGCTACAGGACATCCATAATGGTTTGGAGTTTACTGCGCTTTGAATCCTCTCATTCCAATCAATCTGCCTTGTTTCCCGGGCTTCTCTATTTCAATCATGCCCCTCCATTTTCTCCACATTAAGTTTGTCGAGTCCAGGCCTTCATTCCCACAAGATGGTCTCAAGGGCACCCTGGAGGGCGCTGGGCATAATTTGGGTGTGGGGGTGATTGTCCCTCCTCAGATGACGCTGCGCAGCGCGGCTCTAGGCGCTGCTTGGGTGAGGGCAGTTCTCTGGCTATTTTCTTTTCCTGACTACAATCACAAGCCGCCAGAGGGAGCTCCGATGCGATTAGTCCAGCAGTCAATAGATTCATCTAAACCCACCAGTCACTAGATTAATCTCACCATAAGTGAGGTTAAAATGGCCGGCCCTCATATGACTGAGGAAAGTGCCCAGTGAGTCCTGAGAACTTCACATCGACCTGCTGAAGGAAAAGAAGATCTATTAACACAATCACACAACTACTGTTGTACCTGTGAAAAATACCGAGAACTGCCTCCCAGTCAATCACTGGCCTCAAACTGTTATCGGAACAGCAGTCTGCAGAGAACTGCCCTCACCCAACAGCGCCTAGAGCTGCGCTGCGCAGTGTCATCTGTAAGGAGCTAGACTTCCAACCATGGGGAAGAGACAGGGCAGGAGGGCACGCAGCTGCCCTCAAAGAGAGCCTTGCCCCTTCTGGAGACTGAGGAGGGACAATCACCCCCACACCCAAATTATGCCCAGCGCCCCCCAGGGTGCCCTTGAGACCATCTTGCGGGAACTGGAGATGTTGTATTCTGTGATTAAAGTCGTAAGAGATGTGGCGCTAGCCCTGCAGACTGTGTGCTCTGTTGGCAGGCATCTCTTTGAAAGGTACAGATGGGGGCAGCAATGAGCTTCAGAGGGTCTGCTGGTCGGCAACACAGAACAGATCACACCCACCTGCTTGCCGCGACTGAGGCCCTACATTTCTGTGATTAAAGCCCTAGCAGTTGGGGTGTAAGCACTCTCAGGATCCTGTACAGAGTCACAGGCTCTGCTTGCTGGAAACTTTGTGAAATATACAGATCGTGGCCACAATAAACATCAGTGGTGTCTGCTGGCTGGCTATAAAGTGCGCCCCGCACAGCAGCACTGGCCTTTGACAAACTACTTTTTTGTGTCATAATTTTTAAGCACTTCAATGTTAACGTTCATCTCGGGGATGGGTCAAGGTGAATGAATTCCAGCGGAGCACGTCTACTTATGAAAACCGAACAGAATGTAATTTTGACACTGAATTGTATTTTGCGCCGGTCCTGAATGTGGTAACGCTCTTGCGTTAGCGCACTAGTGTTCCGCTAGGCGGAACAGGAAACACGGGAAACGGAAACGGAAGGCGGCCATTTTATTTATTGGCGCCGACCATTTCAAGGTGATCTGTTGTATGTCCCCGGCGCTCCGTCTACCAATAAAGAAACTACTTATACCTACCACATGTAGTCATCATTTAAGATATTACAATGGCGACGAGGCTTCAGATATAACGCAGAACCCCAGGAAAGATTGCAGAAGTGCAATCGAGGTCGAGCAATCGAGCGTGCTGGCAACCAAGGTGCAATACACCAAGACGGAGCGTGGCAGAGGGCTACACCTGGCATCTCAAGGAGCGCACCCCGACCTGAAGCACACTGGAAAATCAGGAAGCGGAGGTAAGCCTGCAAGCGCTCAGGGCACCGAGCACCACAGAAGCTCGAGCGAGCGAGCATAGCGATAGTGCCCGTGCGAATAGGAGGCGACCCGAGGGGCAGTGGGAGCATCGCCCCAGGGAGAATAAGATCAGCCAAGCAAACTGGCAGAACAGAGAGAGGGCAGAGGGGAGTCATCCACCACTCGCCCTGAAGAGACAGCAGACGCTCATGCGGTAGGAGGGGCAGGGGCGCAGACACTACCCACCCCTTCCCACGCACAGCTAGGAGAAGATAGCGAGAGTGACCCTGAAGAAGGGGACCCGACCAAGCAAAACACTCCAGGCAGCCCCCAAGGGAAGACAGTCTCTGTCCAACCCACCAGGAACAGAGCGGGAAGAATGGCGGTGCACTCGTCGTCCCTCACGCAACTGGTACCGTTCCTAACCAATCCAGGGGAACCGGAGAGGCTTTTGGAGGACTGGAAGAGGTATTTCCTTAACTACCTCGACGCGTTAGAGGAGGAGGCAGGCGTTCCATACTCCAGCAAAAGAAGAAAAAAAATCTTGCTACACAACCTAGGCCCGGAGGGGATCAGAATCTACGACACCATCGTGAAGGTGGAAAGAGATGCCGGAGACACTGATGTCTTCAGCCATGCCATAGCCGACCTAGATGCACACTTCCGGCCCGTGGTGTGTGTCGCGATTGACCGTCACAACTTTTTCCAAAGGAAGCAAAAGAGCAGTGAAACGGTAGATGAATATGTAGTTGCTCATGCAAATTCGGCGCACTACACGACGATCTAATCTGAGACCAGATCATCATGCACACGTCGAGCACCCATGTCCAGGAAAAACTATGGGTGAACGGAGATGCCCCACTCAAATAAATCTGGGCCATGGTCAAGAAAGCTGAACTATCAAAACGCTGCGCCCAAGCAGCTAAGAAAGAAACAGGAGGTATGCAGTCGGTGTGCCAGATATCGACACGACAAAGAGGGGAACGCCCTAAGCAAAAGCAGCCGCTGAAACATCTGGATGGCAGGAAGCAGAAGTCCGCCAATCCCACAGACCAGAGAGGGAATAAGGGAGGACGTCCGAGCTGCTACAGATGTGGGAGTGTCAACCATCTGGGGAACGACAAGGCATGCCCGGCGTTCCGAGCAAAGTGCTCGTATTGTGGAATATTTGGTCATTACGAGAAAGTGTGCCGCCGGAAACCGAAAGGAACTACTGTGAAGTTCGTTGACCGAGAGCAGCAAGACGACACCAACGAATCTGAAGAAACTGATGACCAAGAGGAAATCCTGTACATAGATGTCCAGGTATTGGAGATGGACGACTCAGGAAATGACAAGCCCCGATTAGACATGCACATCGGAGGGATACCGTTGGAGATGATAGCGGACAGCGGAGCTCCCATCTCAATAATTCAGAGGAAAGTATGGGAAGACAAATTTGCGTCCACACACGGAGAAAGACTACGTCCTATGGACTTGCGTCCTGTCACATACACCGGGCAAAAGATCCCAATGTTGGGGTACTGTCCTTTGTCGTTCGAGTTCAGGGATCGCCAAGCCGTGTGCAAACTGTACATAGCGGAGAAAGGCCCCTCGGTGCTGAGCTGGAGAGACCAGGGTGCCTTGGGGATCCAGTTGAATCCGGGAGGAATCGAGAAAATCCTGCTTATGGACATGGAGAAGAGAGACGACGTGGAGTCTTGGAAGAGGGCGTACCCAAGAGTTTTTAATGGACAAATCGGGGAGCTGGCGAGATACAAGCACCTAATCAAGCTGAAAGAAGGAGCAACGCCAGTGGTGCACAAAGTGAGGAACATCCCGTTCAGGAGCAGAGAGGCAGTACAACAAGAGCTAGACAGACTTGAGAAAGAAGGAGTGATAAGAGCCATAGAAAGTGCAGAGTGGCTTTCTCCCTTGGTGGTAGCCCAAAAACCCAATGGCAAAGTCAGGCTATGTGTGGACCTGAGGGAATTGAACAAAAATATACTCGTCGACAAGTTCCCCCTGCCACGCATAAACGAGATGTTGTCAAAGACCAAGAACATCAAATGGTTTTCAACGGTGGACCTGTCGTCGGCCTACCATCAGGTCAAGCTACACCCCTCCTGTACACACCTCACCTCCTTCATCACACCATTTGGTTGTTATGAATTCTTAAGGATGCCATTTGGTTTAGCTTCGGCAGCCGCAGTCTTCCAAAAGATGATGCACAAATTGCTGAAAGGAGTCGTCGACGTTCAATTCTTTCAAGATGATATCCTTGTAATGGGGAAGTCCATGCACGACCACAATGAGAAGCTCCACAAAGTATTCAAGATCCTACAGGACAACGGACTGACAGCCGAATGGTCGAAATGCAGATTGGGAGTGAAATCAGTCACCTATCTAGGCCACGAAATAAGTGAAGACGGGATCAGGCCCAAAACTGCCAACATGAAGGCCATTCAAGATGCACCTACCCCGTGCAAGAAGGAGGACGTTCGGTCATTCTTAGGAATGGCCGAATACTACAGCAAGTTTGTGCCACAATTCGCTTCCAAGACGCACCACCTTCGACAGCTGCTCAAAGAGAGGAACAGATTCCAGTGGGGTCGGGCAGAACAGGAAGAGTTCGAAACACTAAAGAAAGAGATGAGTACTACCATCCCACTCCAGGGATTCGATCCCCAAGCAGAGTCAATCCTCACGACGGACGCAAGTGACCGAGGACTGGGGGCAGTCCTAATGCAGAAAACTGAAAAGGGAGAGATACACACTGTCAGCTTCGCATCCAGATCCTTAGCCCCCAACGAAGAAAAGTTCAGCGTGGTGGAGAAGGAGATGCTGGCAGTGGTGTGGGCCATGGAGAGATTCCGTCAGTACCTGTGGGGAGCGAGATTCTTAGTAAGAACGGATCACAAGCCCTTAGTCCGAGTTTTAACATCGAGTGGTCATGCGCATGCCACACCTAGGATTGCTAAAATGACTCTGCGCCTGTTAGACTTTATGTACGATGTGGAACACATCCCCGGGCCACAAAACAAAGTGGCGGACTTCCTGAGCAGAGCAGCGGCCATGGAAGTTGGAAATTACCAAGAGGACCAAGAATGGGAAGGCTATGTGGTCGCCACTATCCAAGAGGCAGAGAAAGTAATAAGTATGCAAGAGTGGGAGGAAGCGTACAAAGAGGATACTGATCTGGAAGCCATCAAAGGTTATGTTGTCCACGGATGGCCGGAGAAAAGACATCTAAAAGAAGAGCTCCGAAGGTACTGGGAGGTCAGAGACGAACTGTCGCTAGCCGAGGACTCCATCTTCATATTGAGAGGAGACAAGGTGATACCCCCTAAGGGCGTACTGGAACATCTGATGGCCTTAGTACACGAAGGACACCAGGGCATCACCAAGACCAAGGCCCTGGCCAGGCAAGCTTACTGGTGGCCGGCCATCGATACACAGGTTTAAAGGCACGTGAGACAGTGCGAATCTTGCGCCAAGGCAGACAAATCTCAAAATCTAATCAGACCACCCCTGGGGAAATTCCCCACACCGGATGGACCGTGGGAAATGCTATCAGTGGACATCTTAGGACCAGTCCTAAACAAAGCAGGGACTCAGAAATACGTAGTAGCTCTGGTGGACAAATTCTCCAAATGGCCGGAAATTGAAGTAAGAGAAAACATGGACACGGAGGCGGTGGTGAACTTCCTACAGTCCACATTCCTAAGAGAAGGTATTCCGAAGATCATCATTAGTGATAATGGTCCTCAGTTCACTTCGACAAAATGGACAACCTTCACCGAAAGGAATGGGATAGAAGTGAAGCACCCACCCATATACCATCCCGCGGGCGATGGCCAAGTGGAGCGGTTTAACCGTGTGATCATGGGAACCATCCAAGCTGCCATCAACAACGGTTTAGATTGGGAAAAGGAGCTGGAAAAGATGGTCTGGGCATACCGGATCACACCGGGCAGCACCGGGTACAGCCCTTTCAAGGTTTTGAGGGGGAGAGAAGCGTTCACCAAGGACAATCAGGCATGGAGGAAGTTGGTGATACAGAGCAGATGGTCTCCGGCAGTGGTAAAAAGGAACCTGGAAAGAGCACAGGAGATCTACACGACACACTTCAATAAGAACCACAAAGTGAAGAGAGCAGAGCTAGAGAAAGGGGACTGGGTAAGAGTCAAACTAGCAGTCCACAAGAAGAAGGGTGAGAGCAAGTTCTCGCCGCCATTACAAGTTCTGGAGCCGTACGACCGATCGGCCTTGCTGAGCGACGGAAAGGTATGGTCGCAGGACAGGATGGCAAAGTGCAGCAGGACAATCAAAGAGGAATGTGATGTGGAAGATGGTCCAGAGAATGTCGAAGAAGATGGAGAAGAAGAAAGTAGCAGAGAAAGAAATGTGAATGTAGAAGAAGGACAGCAGGAGGTAGCCGAGGATGACAATGGCGCAGGAGAGCAAGAAGGACAGAGGGGCGAAAGGAAGGGAGAGAGGAACAAGGACATGACAGACAAGAGTGGTACTCAAGGTAAAGAAAGCATGGAACAGGAGTGCAGAGAGGGAGCGATGAAGGTGAGAACCAGAGTGGGAAGAGAAGTGAAGACACCAGAGAGGTTTAAGGACTTTAACATGGACTGGAAGTAAGAACTTTTATTGTTGATTCATTGTGAGTAAAGGGGGGAGATATGTGGTAACGCTCTTGCGTTAGCGCACTAGTGTTCCGCTAGGCGGAACAGGAAACACGGGAAACGGAAACGGAAGGCGGCCATTTTATTCATTGGCGCCGACCGTTTCAAGGTGATCTGTTGTATGTCCCCGGCGCTCCGTCTACCAATAAAGAAACTACTTATACCTACCACATGTAGTCATCATTTAAGAAATTACACTGAATATCTCAAAGAAAGTGTGCGCGACTTATTTAACTGTCTTTGAATAAACGCGAGATTCACTGCAAAATTGTCATTTTTTTCCCACGAGACTTGAAATGCTGCCTTCAATTTTTACAGCGTTGCATACTGCAATGTGGAGAAAAAAGCCATTCCTGGGCTCATTTGCATACCCATAATGCCATGGTGTACAACTGCTACTTTGGGCTGGGTTATTCTGTTTAATTGTGCTCCTGCTCGTGCAGTGATATGTTTGTAAGTTGGGGATGGAAAGCACAGAGTCCACAGATAGTTGGCCTTCCTCTGCAAAGTCACCCTTGGTGTAAAATATTTCCACACGAGACCTTTATATATCGCGTCGTAGTGAAAACTTTTAGTTCGCCAGCATTGCATTATAGCGTCTGGAGTTTCCTCTCGCAGGTGTCCAGGGACAACACTGCGCGACTCGAGGCTGCCGCAGCATCTGAGGGGGGCTTCTTCAGAGCAACAGCAAAGGGCGCCGGCCGATAGAGGGAGCTCAGTCTCCGGCTACACTACAATCACAAGCCGCCAGAGGGAGCTCCGATGCGATTAGCCCAGCAGTCAATAGATTAATCTCACCATAAGTGAGGTTAAAATGGCCGGCCCTCATATGACTGAGGAAGGTGCCCAGTGAGTCCCGAGAACTTCACATCGAGTGTTTCCGAGCAAACAGTAAACCTTCATTTCTGTCCACCTCACGGTCAGTCTGTACAAGAAATAAAGATTATTTCAAAGTTACCTTGGCGGGGCTTGCTGGGCTTGCTTGTGTGCTTCCCAGAGAGACAGGAGATTGGGAAACGCGCGCGCGCGGCCGGCGCCGATCGCTTTCCAGAGCGTGCGCGTGACATCTCCTGTCTCCTGGGAAGCAGACCCGGCAACAATAGTATCGCGCCTGCGCGATGGCATATGGCTTTGCCATATGCATCGCAGGCGCGAGACCTAAAAAAGAAGTATGTGGGTATCTGTTTGCTGAAGGAAGATACTGTGGGACGCTGTGTGCTTAGAAGACTCAAGTTTTTAAGTTATCACGCTGCATATGATGTGATGAAATGCCTTCTCCGCTGCATTGCAGACGGTCAGAGGCCTCTCTTCCCCTTTTCTTCAAACCTTTTCACTCCCTCGGGATGCAATCCTTCTGCCTTGGGAGATGCTTATCCATTCTCTCAGGAACCTACACTCCTACTTCCTCTGGAGTCACTCCATCAGTCTCGCAGATACCTTCGCTCCTTCATTCCCTGGGGGCTCTCTGCTATTTTTGCAGCCTCTGTAGTCACTCCTTCAGTCTCTCCGGTATTTTCATTCCTGTTGCCTCTGAAGTAACTCCACCCGTCTCTCGCGTGCTTTCATTTCTCCTGCATCTTGAGTCACTCCGCCAATCTCTCGGGTAGCTTCACTCCTCCAGTGTCAATGGAGGCACTCTTCAATCTCTCAGGAACCTACACTCCTTCTGCCTATGGAGTCACTCCATCAGTGTCTCTGGTATCTTTACTTCTTGCCTCACGCCTGCCCATGAACGTCAATTTACCAAAATGCCGGGAGACGGCGAGCAACTTCACATGGCTCTTAGCCTTTACTGTGTCTCACACATACACATGCTTAGACATACACAAACACACTCACACCCAAACACACACACACACACACACACGCACCCACACGCACACAAACACACACACACACCTACACACAAACACACACACATCCAAACACACACACACACACACACACAGGCACACACCCACACACACACACACACACCCACACACACACGCACACAATCCTGCTGCTCAATTCCACTTTGGGGAATTCAACTCTCGCTGTCTAGATTTGAGAGTTGCTTCAAGCAATCTGAATCTTGGACAGTTTCCCTATAATGGTCAAATATTGCAGCGTGGGATGAGATGGTGTTAAGGTCTATGGTGACCCTTCACCCCACATCCCTTCTTTGAGCAGTTTTTGCCCTCAAGTTGTGCTCTGCAGCTGCAAAATGTACAATGTCTTTGGGGGTCAGATTGTTCACTTATTTTCATTAAACCACTTAATAATAAATAGTCTTTATTGTTAAGTTAATTATAATTGTTACAATATGCCGGGGTCATGGTAAAATAACGTCGCTTCAGTAAAAACCTGAGCAATGTGCAAGAGATCAGAATGTGCATCGTGAAACATAAATTAAAGGAAGAGGAGCCAATGGTCCAAGTGCGGGTGGGGCAGTATAGATTTGGGATCTTTGCTAGTACCCCTGTTAGGAAAGAGTCTGTTTTCGTGTGAAGGAAGGCTGAGGGTCGAGTTGCTGGGGCGGTGGGTTGGTTTGTGTCCGGAGATGTTTGCGACTGCTGCCTTTCTGAGGGTCCTCTCTATGCCCTGGAGGGCCTTAACAGTTGGAGAAATTGATCTCTGGTCTGAGGAATTAAAGCTGCCAGAATGGCTTCTCTGCAGGTGCGCACCCCTTGCAGGTTCTATTGCTGCGCAGTCATTTGCGCCATATGCCTAGGGTGGTCTCACAGAGGCAGATGGTATGGACCATGTTTTCAGTTGCGAGGACACAGAGCCGACATGTCGTGTCCCCTTCTGACCTCAACCAGGGTCCATTGTGCGGTTGTGATGATAAATTGCCCAAGCGGCAATGCAGAAATTTGCCCGGGTACTGCTGGGGTCCCAAGGTCTTAGAGCTGTTTAGTGTGACCCAGGCGTGGGAGCCTTTTGCTAGTGCTGCCCTGTCTTCTAGCGAGGCTGATATGTTCTTGGATTTTGATACTGTTTGTTTATTGATCGTTGCTTACTACAGCTGGCCAAAGTTCAGCCAGTCCTAGTAAAGTCGATAGTTTTGTTGAGATGTTCATGAGCTGTTGAGCGTGGTTTCTCTGTGATCTCCTCCCAGATGTGATGGTGATGAAGTTTTCCTCTGAGTTTTTGAGCTTGCGTCAAAAGATGGCAAAGGCTGCGTGTCCGGCATAGAACTGCTTTCTTAGCTCAAACTCAAGCCAGGTCTGGGCCGGTGAGGGGTTTTGGGGTACCTGCAAGATGTGCCTATGTATACAAACTACTGTCTTCTCCAAGGCCAGTATGTCTCTGCCTCAAAGTTCCTTGCTGCCATAGGCCAGGGTTAGGACCACTTTTGCTCTAGTGATTTCAAGACTCGTGCCCTTCAGATTCTTAAATATTGCTGCCAGGCTAGCCGCAAGAGCGATCCCTTTCCTTTTGATTTCCTCCTTATGGGACTTGAAGGAGCTGTTATTGTTGCATAGGAGACCGAGGTACTTGTAGCAGGTTGTTTGATCAATCCTGCTCTCGCCAAGGCACCAGCTGACCTTCCCCTTCACAGACTTCAAAGCCCAAATCATAATTTTGTTTTGTTTACAGTTTATTTTCAGCCCATTCGCTTCGGCGTAGGGCTCGGGCACTTCCCAGAGACCCTGAATCCCAACCCAAGCTTTGCTTAGTAACACCAGATCATCAGCGTACAGACGGATGGACAGCTGTCTCGACAGTGGAAGGAGGAGAGTGTTGGGGGGAGGTCTGCAATAAATACATTGATTAGCATTGGTGCCGGCACGCACCCCTGTTTGAGACTGCTTGTTGTTGGAGTGACCCTTGAAAGGTTGCCTCCGTTCCCCAATTTGATTCTGACCCTGATGTTAGAGTATAGGGTTTCTATTGCTTCCAGGAGGTGTGGGGGGGATTTTCCAGTTCTTCAGTTTTTCCCAGAGCTTGTTACGGTCCGCACTGTCGAAGGCAGCTTGGTAATCAATGTAGCAGAAATAGAGGGGGAGCTTTGAGATTTTGGAAGAGTCAAATATAAGAGACAAGGCTGGCATCACGTTTATTGTGGCACCTGCTTTCCTGGTGAAGCCCATTTGGCTGAAAGGGATGATGGGATTTAAATTGCTCCAGTCGCTTAGGTGCTCAAGTTGGACTCCAGCGTATTATTTCACCTCGTTATCAATCAGGGCTATCTATCAGCCAATAATTTCCTGGTTTGAGTTTATTTCCTCCTTTAAAGATGAAATTGTGGATCCTCTCCAGGAGGCTGGGATTGTCCCCCTGCTAGATTGTGATTGAAAAGTGGCACCCTATCTGCGGCCTATTTTGTTGGTTTGTTTTATATATTTCAACTTTCATACTATTTCATACTTTCCCGTTCCAGTGTCCGTACTCGGTTCGGAGCAACACGGGGAACTGAGTACAGATACTGGAACGGGAAAGTGATGCACTAAACGTGATTAGAGTGACTGAAATTGGACGTAATACGAAGTATACCCCTAGGGGCATATTTACAAGCCCCTTGCGCCACTTTTGCATCACTTTTAACATGGAAAAAGTGACGCAAAAGTGGCGCAAGGGGCTTGTAAATCTGTCCCCTAATATTTACAGAATATCAGATTCACATAAGTAAGAAATCAGTTTTACTCACATTTGATCTTGACTGACGAACTAGAGTTTTTCATCTTCATAATAGGCATTGGATCTTATTTGGGAATCAGACTGCGTCTTCAGTGTACATTCCTGAGGCGAGCTTCGAGTTTAAACATAGTGTGACATAAATATTAAGATACCGGTAGGAGCAAGGTAAAGGTGTTGCCCTCACTAAAGGAGACTTAGATTGATCAAGTCTAGTCAACTACTGGAGAAATTATAGCTTTTGAGTTAAGATACTGTCCTGATGAAGGTGTTGGTTACATAATAGAACCCACCGAAACGCGTTGACGCTTCAAAAAAAAGGGAGGCCCACTACGAATCCATTTGGACAACTGTTGTTGAGCACATAGTATGAATGATGTTCTTGTAATAGTACAGTAACGGTGAGCCATTTAAGATTTAGTGGCTCTCTCTATAATTAGGAATTATTTTCCTGTTTTCCTCCCAACTGTTTGTGTTGCTGCTATATGTTGCTGCTACAGGACACTTTTGTGTCTTTTTAATGAGAGTACTGGTTAGGTTTTTATAGGCATTACTAATTGTACCTATGAATTGACTGTGTCTTTTAACATGTTTTAATATAATTATTGTGCAGTAAATTGTATACATGTATAATGAATACATTTATATTGTTCTTTGATGTTTTGATTTTGTGGCTCCTATGTCCATTTTTTTCATGTTGGTGATACTGGGCTGTGAATGAAAGTTTGTATATGTGTATGTATGCTTTCCCAAAGGGGTTTTTTCTGTTTTATATATCGCCTGGGGGATGTCGTTTGGACCAGGGGCCCCAGTGTTCTGCCCCTTGATTATCTGCTGCTGCACCTCATCGGGCGTGATTGTGCAGATGTCGCACGTGTCCGGCTCCACCTCACGTCCGCTCTGAGGTCCGGTGCCGGGTGATCAGACGCCGAGTTGTGCATGATGTATCTGGAGCAGCTTGTGGATTAAAGTGGGCGTGCAGGAAAGTGGTCCAGGAGACTTCCGGGATGTCTGAACCTAGCTTCCCATAAGTGTTTTTTTCAAAGCGTTCACTGTCTGCCAGCACTTACTCGAGTTGTGCTTAAGGTCCCAGATGAGCTTTGCCCAGAAGGTCTCTGTATTTTGCCTCTTGATGGCCCATATTTCTTTCCTAAAGTCCCATTTGGCTGCCTTCAAGCTGGCGCATTTGGTTCGTTGAGTGGGAAGCGTCGGACGGCTCTTGGGCTCTATGAACTTTCCATTTCAGTTGTTTGTGTGCACGTCTTGTATAGTTTTTGACTATTCAATATGATGTGTCCGTACTGCTCCTTTGCTGGATTTACTTTTGTGGTGAACTGGTTTGTTTCAGTGTCTGTAAATGCCTCCATTCATCTTCGGCTGTGCCGTGGAGTTGTTGAACCTTTTGCAGATGGCGCACTGCCTCCTGTACCAGGCTCCCTATTGTTTCAGAGGACAATTTAATTATTTTTAAATTGATTGAAAAATGGGACCCTACTGCTTCTGCTGTGCACTTACTTTCTGTGGGAGTTATGGCAAATTCCAGCTCCTGGGGTAGATTATCACTTTTGGGCTTTGAGCCTATTTTAAATGAGAGAACTGAGTGTAGTAGGGGAATAGATACCAAGGTGTAGTCTATTAGTGAGCTTCCAGATTGAGAGGGAAACGAAAGGACTGGGGGAGTGTCTCTGTTGGTGCGGCCATTTAGAACATGCAGCCCCAAATCCTGACCAGGGTTAGGCCCATTTGATCCTTTCTCCCTGTGCTGATTTGGGTTTGTTTGGGGATACTCCACTCCCGTTCCTGAGCCTCAGTGTCTTCTCTCCTCATGGAGTGTCCTACACGCGTCATATTGAAATCCGCTGTCACTATTAGTGGGGTGCCTGGATGACGTCCTTGCAGTTGGATGATGTGTTCTATCAGCTTTTTTATAGCTCCCGTGATCTTTCCGTGCTGGTGGCATGTACATGTTCTCAGCACGAGATCCTGGTCCTTCCCTTAGTTACAAGAGTTCGACGCAGTATCTGGAGTCTGTTGTGTTCTGTTGTTGTGTTCTTGCTCCTCACTTTATGAGCCCTTGATAAATATACTCCTAAGCCACCTTTCCATCCACCATATTTTGGGTCTTAGGTGGCAGGGACCGAGGAATGAGTAAATCCTGGCATTGATAAATACCGGAATTGAGATTGGTTCTGGTGCCCAGGTTTCATGGAGCGCTACGATTGAGAATGTGTGGAGATAACTCAGTGTTTCGGGGTCACTGATCTTGTCCTCCAGACCAAGGATATTCCACGAGCAGAGTCTTGAGTTGTCATTAAACCTCTTACTGATAACATCTTTTTCTCTTCTATCCCGCCTGTTGATAAATGTGAACTCAAAGACATCCAAAATATGTTTTCAAGCTCCCGGTGACCTTGACACTGACCTGGGAATGTCAACAGTGTTAACCAGGTTGGGGTTTGTATATTAGATCAGATTTTATTGAGTGGACAGCAGAGTTTACTTTTTATGTGCTTGACCCACTGCTCAATATCAAATGCTTATTTGTATGTGTTAAAATTCACAATTTTGTCACTCAAAAATGTACACAATATGATGTTTCTGACACTGTGGATCTTTCAGTGTTTAGTCTAATAATCTCCTAAAATGGACTTTAAAGAATGGGCAGGTTTTGCAAGTAGTGCTTGTTTCCTGTCACATGTTATGGTAACTGTATCCGTAAAGTGCACTATAACCTGCGAGGGATCCTGGCACTGAATAGCCTTGTGTACCTAGCCCTACCTATGGTACGTTGGGTAATTGAAAAGCCAGTTCTTTAGCTTCTTGTGAAATTCAAGAAGAGGGGAGGCTCTGATGTGGAGAGGGATTTTGTTCCAATCATTAAAAAGCAATGTCAGAGAACGCTCATCCTTCTGATCTAGTTCCGTCTATGTGTGGGTATGGTTGCAAGTAGGAATTCCTGCAGAGCTGAAGTGTCAGGATGGTTGGTGGAAGGAGATGCAACTGTTCAGGTAGGTGGAGCCTGAATTGTGGAGTGCCTTGAGAGTGTGTGTGTGTGTGTGTGTGTGCGTGTGTGTGTGTGTGTGTGTGTGTGTGTGTGCAGGCTGTTCTAGTAGTTGGGGCCTGAGCTGTGGAGTGCCTTGAATGTGTGTGCGCGTGTATCTGTATCTCTGAATCATATGGAGCCAAAGTAGACCCAGAATCCATCTTTTTAGGATGTCCACATCAAATGCATTTGCATTCACTTAATCTAAATGAAACTTAAATGTCAAATCAGTGGTTATCCCGAGAATCTGTCTTGGTCTTGTCCATTCTGAGCCTGCATGGTCACCACTGCTCTGAAAGGAGAATGTAGTCAGCATAACATCCTGATGTAATTTGTGTTCTATATTCTACAGGGCATGGACGTCAAGTAATGAAACGGACATTCCGACTCCACTGGTTCCATCTGCGGTGCTCTCTAATGACTTTGGCAGCAAATGCACTGAGCAGAAAACATCGTAAAACAAAACATAAAGAAATAACCGGTTGGCAGCCAGCAGAATCTATCGGCAAACAACATGAATCAAGAATGAACTAAAAGTGTACACAAATGTTTCATTTTTACATATCGACTGGAAACAAGTCAAAGGGCACCGCCTATTGAGAAACTATGAGCTCAAGTATGGAAATAGTTACAGTGACCTATCAGCAATGAGTACGGCCCAGAAAAAACACACTGATGAGAAACCTTATGCATGCACTGAATGACGTACCCATCATTAATGTATAGGCGCCAGCAAAAACACACAGGTGATAAACCACACACGTGTTCTGAGTGTGAGAAAAGTTTTAGTTTTCATCATTTCTGTATAGGCATCAGCAAATACACAAAGGTAAGAAATCATATTCATGTGATGAATGCGGAATGATATTTAGTCGAAAAATCTAATTAAACTGACACACACAAAAAACACGTGGGTGCGTCACCTGTAGCATCTCCTAGCTATGGGGCGTATGTCACTAAGCGTGGATTGGAAGGGTAAAGATTTAGTGAAACTCTGGGCACCTTTCCTGCATCTCCTCACTCAAGACATGACAGAAGTGACATGCCTGAAATATTTACAGATCCTCAAGCTTGCCCCCCTGGAGTCCTTGGGCCCCTTTCAATCTTAGGTGGATTTTGCAGATATCCGGAAGGAATGATGGAGGGTCTTCATCTATTGATGGAACTGGTGCGGAGGTGGGTGGGGGAGGGGTTGGGAGGTGGGGGTTGTTTAGTTCGATTGTCCTCTTCTTTGATTTGCTGTTTTGTTCTTATCGATGTCCATAAATAAGAAATCAGTATGACAGTCCTACTCGTTGGCCTTTACTGTGTTAATCCTTCACATTGTATGTCTTATAGCGATGCTTTGGTATTCATTTTTTGCTCCGCCGGCCTTAGGATGTATGCAGGACGCTGTGTACTATGATTCTGATTTCCAAATAATAAAAATGATTGACTCTAATAAAAACATGTGGGTGAAAAAGCCCAGCTGTGCTCAGAATGTGGAAAGACTTGTAGGTTCCCAGAAGCATTGATTCAGCACTTTCAAATTCACACTGGAGAGAAAGTATATACATGTTCTGAGTGTGGGAAGAGTTTTAGGGCCCGATGGTCATTTGATACACATCAACGAATACACACTGGAGAGAAGCCATATTCACGTAAGGAGGGTGGAAGCTGCTTCACTCACTTTTCGGGACTAACTCTCAACATGAACAAAGACACACTAGTGAGAATCCCTACAAATGCAGTGAATGTGGAAAGAGATTCAACTCAACATCATTGCGACATCACCAGCGGACACACACTGGTGAGAGACCATTCAAGTGCACCGTGTGCTGGAAAGGTTTTAGGGAACTGTCATCTTTGTGCACACACCAGAGTATACCCACCAGTGAGACCCCATTTGTTTGTACAGAGTGTGGGAAGGCTTTCCTTAGGGGTTTTTAGCTCTGCAAAGTTTCATGCAAAACTCTCTGCTAAGAGCCCTCCCAACTGAAACCGGGTGCGCTCCGGAGAAATGTTGGATGCAAGTTCCCTTGACTAATTCTAATTAGTTATTTACTGGACTTGTCACCCCATTGGTAAATTCTGATACGGAACGCCAGCCACGCAAGATGGGCCTCATCTATCGGAGTGTCAGCATGGGACTGTTGCACCAGCACCAGCTGTCAGAGCACCCTATTCCCTCCCTCGCCCCATCTGCTCTGCTCTAGTTCCATTATATGGGCCTCCGATTGCATAAGCTATTCCCGCCATGTTAGACGTGCTGCCGCGCAGAATGAAATGTCTACCTTCGTAAGGTGGGCTTCATAGCCTCCCATAGGATTTTGGCCTCTGCGACTGTTCCCACATTTATATCCAGGTAGTGCTCGATTGCCTGCTCTATGTAATCCCAATATTTCTCATCCTGCATATGTCAGGAGGAGAGACGCCACCAAAAGAGCTGTTTATCATGACCCAACTGCGTTGTCCGAACCACTGGGGACTAATCTAACAGACCCCTAGGGAGAATCTCCATGGCTCCTATTGGTATAAATATTAGAGTAAGAATCATGGGTTGTCGAAAAACATGTGTATCCTGCTCCTCAACATACAGCCCCCTCCATAGATCCACCCATCCCAGTCCAGTTGCCATGGAGTTCAGTTTGGTACCGTAGAGCACATTTGAATTTCCCCATCTATCTATGGCCAAGTCGATTACATCATTTCCACTCCCCCCCCCCTACTATTGCCAATCCGTCTGGTAAATCCGCCCACAGGGTCAAGAGACGCTTGACTAACGTCCATTGCAGCGGCGGGGGGCATATATACAGCCCAATACCACTTCTTCCTCATACATGGTACCCCCCATATAAATACGTATCTCCCCTGGATGTCTGTCCATGCCTTTATATGTTGGTATGAGACACTACCATAAATTAAAATCGCTACCCCACTGGACCCCCTGGTGAAGCCAGAGTGGTACACTTACACACAGCCATCGCGGAGGAGACGAAATGTATTACCCATTAAATGCGTCTCCTGAAGCATCAGGATGTCTGCTTGGTACCATTTGGCCTGTTGAAGTAGAGCCCCTCTTTTGACTTTATCTAGTGCTCCTCTGATGTTCCAACTCACTATCCGGAGGTCCCCCGCCTGGAGTCACGCCCTATCTACATACATACATACATACATCTATAGTGACTACATTCTAAAGTCTTGTGACTTTACTGTGAGGGACAACTATAAGCCTGTGTGCGAATATTAGCCATGTGTAGCAATGACGCAGTGCAAACATATAACATGACTCACAGCTGGCATCATTTCAGAGGCTTACCGTGAGGAGAGTAAAGCAGAGCCATCGGGCAGTGTAGCCGTGAGGGAAACGGCCGACCGGGATAACGCGCTGTCCACAAGCGCACTACAGCCCCCAGCAGCACCAGGGGAGTCGCGCTCGTGACGCGGCAGGAGCGCCACGCGGCGCTGAAAGGGAGACGCCGCCGGGAGCCTCGTGGACTCACAGCTGGCATCATTTCAGAGGCTTACCGTGAGGAGAGTAAAGCAGAGCCATCGGGCAGTGTAGCCGTGAGGGAAACGGCCGACCGGGATAACGCGCTGTCCACAAGCGCACTACAGCCCCCAGCAGCACCAGGGGAGTCGCGCTCGTGACGCGGCAGGAGCGCCACGCGGCGCTGAAAGGGAGACGCCGCCGGGAGCCTCGTGGACTCACAGCTGGCATCATTTCAGAGGCTTACCGTGAGGAGAGTAAAGCAGAGCCATCGGGCAGTGTAGCCGTGAGGGAAACGGCCGACCGGGATAACGCGCTGTCCACAAGCGCACTACAGCCCCCAGCAGCACCAGGGGAGTCGCGCTCGTGACGCGGCAGGAGCGCCACGCGGCGCTGAAAGGGAGACGCCCCCTACTCGCCTCGCGAGTCGCGCGCGGGAGAAGCCCGGGACAAGGGCGGGACAGTCTTAGACAGTCCTAGACTGGCCGGGACTGGACTGGACCACCTCCCTAACATCCGCAACCCAAGCAAGTAAGAAAATTGATTTACTACTAATATTGCTGTGCAGTGTTGCCTAGAAAGGCTTTAAGTGTGCTACTAACGTACATCCACTGACACACGAACCTTACTAAACTAGCCGGTGACAATCGCTAAAACCTATCCAACAACCTGCACATAGGATTTGCACAGCTACGTACTAAGCCCGGTGGGCAGTTGTGGAAGCGGTATATCTGGCTTTATATTTAGTCATTTAACAACATAGCTTTACCATGTCTAAGAAAACTACTAAAAAACAGCCATCTGTCAATTGTAAGCCCATAGAAAATTATATGCTCCAAGTCGTAACTAAAATAAATAACGACAGAAGACAATCATTAGGATTAAGTCAGTCGCCCAACTTACAGTTACTAAGTCCAACCCAAAGTCCCCAACATTCAGGCGATGAAGCACCTGACGACTCTATCAACCTAATAGACATTACGGTACACCCTACTCCAAATTTGGCTGATCAGAATAGCCTTATCCTGGATGATGTAGCAAACATAGTCGCATCAGATCAAGAACTAAATATTGATCTTGAACACGAGACTCTGACGCATAACGTTGACGAACTGTTATCCCCTGAGCAGGAGACTCGACCTTCGAGAAAGAATAGGAAAACTCAACAAAGGAGGTTGGGGTTACGCTCAGGAAACAGGAGGAAAAAAGCTACCCCGACAGGAAAAAACAAGGCAAAAATCTCAGATGATGGCGACAATGATGTTCTCGATAAAAGCAACCATGATAAAAGCCATAACGAGGACGACTTGCTTCAGAAAATAGCAGATATTATCGACTCAAAAATCAAAACCATCATTAAGCCTTTAATCGCCAAAATTGACAAACTAAACGCGGAGGTAAAAAAGATGAGTGGCCTTCAAGCTAAAGTTGTCGAAGGGGTTGAGATGGCTAATATCTTAGTGACGCAAATGGCGAAACCAATTGAACCTAAGGCAAGGAGCTCTACAGAAAAAGAGAGTAGCCCTACGCTTCCTGGAAGCCCCCCCAGGAATGAAACTCATTCTGCCAGCCGACCCGTGAATACTGCAGGGGCACCAGGACCAACAGTCAATGTGTCAACAAACCGGCAAGAAACAGATCCCCTTCAATTCATTGAAGAAGCCTCTCCAGTTGTTCTGGTCCTGGCCAATGTTCCCTTGCCAACAGATGCACAACCTGAAACGCCGGCATCTTTGACTAGTAAGGCACTCTACTGGTTAACAAATAACACGCAAATGGCACCAGGAGGAAAACACCAACTCGCATCTGAAATTAAATCCACCAAGAGGGTTGCGTGGATTGGAAATCGCCCAAAAAGATTCAAGGGAGACTGTGTCATTGTGACTTTCTCCCATTCAGGTGTTTTGCCCAATCTTTTGAACCATATTTACCCCCCCCAAAGAAGAGCAGGATCTGTTGTTCCCCTTACCTTAAAATTCTTCTATGGAGAGCAACAGAATGTGACTTTTCCAAGGACTCCTGGCCCTCTGTGGAATACCGTGAGAAATAATAGAGGCCCAGGGGTTCCCTTTAACGAGTGGGGTATGGTTTTAGGCAATAGATATGAAGCCTTATCAGGGTTAAATGATTGTGATTGACTGGGCAATAGTCCTGAGAACCTTTTAATCCCTGCTGATATTCATGATGTAAGGGAAACGGCCACTCGGTCAAATACTGGAGTAACTGATGCTTTGATTAATGTAATCGATATCCACGATGTGCTTGGTAATATGAATAATGCTTATCAATTTTTTGAATGTTCCAAACAAATTGCTAATAATGTTATAAATGAGCCAAATGAAAATTTGTCTTCCGAATTGGCTGGTATAGATGACAACACAAGCGAATACCATCTTAGCCAACAACAGTGTGAAGGTCAAACTGATAGTTCTAAATCTACCAGTGACATAATTAATATTCAACGCACTTTAATGTCCTGGAATGTTGCAGGGCTAAAAAATAAGATTCTATCTCAGGATCTGCTAACTTTCCTGGATTCAAAAGACATAATCCTCTTACAGGAGACTTGGCAGCTTGAACCAGATCCAATTCAGGGATACTTACACTACTTCATTTCAGCTACCCCGAGCTCAAGGGGGAGGGCAAAAGGGGGTTTGGTAACATGGATTAAATTGAACAATGACTACACAGTGTTACAAATAGATACCAATAGCTCTGATATATTATTGGTCAAGTTACAGCGACCAGCCAGTAGGGACCTCTTTATTTTTAACATCTACTCAAGGGGACTTCCGGGAGGTAAACCCACTAAGGCGGTTGAACTGTTGGATACTCTATTAAAACAACACTGTTTGGATGCCGATATTATTATTGGTGGTGATTTTAATTGTTGTTTTGAACCACTTGATAATCAGGATGTAGACCTCACTACTGAAGAGGACTTCATTTGGGAAATCCCACAGCTTTCCGTGCTACCCATTAAAAGATGGTCTGAGGCTGCATTACAATTAAAAGTATTATGTGTTGAGCATGGGTTGAGGGCCACTAACGGAAGAACATTATCAGATAAGCAGGGTGCCCCTACTTTCTCAAATGGAAATATACACAGCCGTATTGATTATATACTGACTAATAAAGAGAATTGGGGAAATGTTCTTGATATGAGGATTGAGACAAGGGTGGAAAGTGACCACGACCCATTGATTTTAACTTTTAAATTGTTTGATCTGATGACAAATGAGGTAGGAAGGGAAAATGTCCAGATTAACCTCTCTAATGACCAAAGACACATCAGATGGGAAATTTGTGCAGCCAATGAGGAAAGTATGATAGCTATGAGAGATTTAACAACTCTGGCCATCCAAGAAGTTCAGGGTATAAATGACAAAAATACCCCGATAGCTGAAATTAGTAGAATCCACGATAAATTTTTTAACAAGTTAAAATTGTTTTTTCTAAAGAAAGCTAAGAAGAAGCCACGCAGACCAATAAGAAAGGAGGATCAGTGGTATGATAAGACCTGCAGGATTGCCTATAGGTTCTTGTCAGATGCGGTAAAAACTAGAGATAAAATCAAAATAAAGGAAGCACGAGCTAGGTATAAAAAAGTGCAATTTAGTGCAAAAAGGGATTGGGAGGAAGGCTACTGGAGGGACCTCCTTGAAGCCAGTAGGGAAAGATCCATGACACCCTTCTGGAATATTGTAAAATGGGGTAGGGGGGCAAATAGAGGAGAACCCATGAATTATGTGCTACCAGAAGCCTGGGTTTCCCATTTCTCTACCCAGTTTACTGCTGAGGATGAAGGAGAAGAGGAGTGTCTAGCCTTAGTAGATACTACAACGAGCCCTTTACTCTTCTCCAAAGAAGATGTCCTAAAAACTTTGAGCAGTATACCTAAAGCCAGAGCTCCAGGCCTAGATTTTATCCCTGCTGACTTGTTTATGCACGACAAGGACCTATGGGCCACCTATATCCAGCTGTTAGCCAACGCCATCGCAAAGGGCTCGCCTATTCCTGAGACCTGGAAAGGTGCCGAGATTATCCCCATCTTTAAAAAGGGGGCATGCTCGGATCCAGGCAATTATAGGCCTATTAGCCTGATTGCATGTATACAAAAAGTTGTGGCAAGGTTATTATTACAGCGAATACATGGGTGGATAGATGATCACGATATATTATCATCCCTGCAGGCTGGTTTCCGCAGCCATACAAGCACCATTGACCAAGTTTTTAGATTTGTTTTATTGTATTGGCGTACAGTTTTACTAGGTGGCGGGATGCTTTATGCGGCTTTTGTTGATTTAAAGTCTGCTTTTGATTTAGTACCCCGTAGTAAGCTGTGGAATACCCTATATGATCAAGGCATTCCGAAAGAAATCCTGTCTCTTCTGATTAGAATGCATGAAAACAACTTTGCACAAGTACGCTGGAATCAGCAGGGGAGTGTCACCGAGAAGTTTCCTATAGAGAGGGGAGTGCGCCAAGGATGCGTGCTCGCACCAACGCTCTTCTCGCTATACATCAACAGGGTGATCAGTTATTTTGAACATCAGCCTACGGATGCCCCAAAGTTGGCAGGAAGGCTGATCCCCCTGTTGATGTTCGCGGATGATACCCTGCTGATATCAAAGACCCAGCAAGGACTACAAAGGGCCATTAGGGTTTTTGAAGCATTTTGCACTGACCATGGACTTGTAATTAACACCAGTAAAACTAAATTCATGGTTATGCATAAGAGGAAACACATCAGAGGTAGAGTTATTATGGATGGGGTGCAGCTTGAACAGACCCAGGTTTTTAAGTACCTTGGTATCAATTTATCTTATAATCTAGATTGGAAACAGCACACAAATGAACTAGATACCAAACATGCACAACTTGCAGGAGTTCTCACAAAGGAGCTTTTTTCATCTTATACAAAACCGATAAAACCTGTCCTAAAAATTTATAATGCTAAGGTTGGAGCAGCAGTTCTTTATGGAGCTGAACTCTGGGGGTCCAGTAATTTAACCAAGTTGACGGTAGCACAGAATAAATTCCTCCGCAACATTACTGGTTTACCAATGTCAACCCCATTGATACCTTTAAACTACGACCTGGGATTTCATAGTTTTAGGGACGTGGCTAGGTATAGAATTGTGGCCTACTGGAGAAGGTTATGGGTAACCCCTGAACTCTCCCAGTATGCCCAAGGCTTCCTAGAGGTGAGAACCCTGGATACTGGCTGTAAGATAATCTGGATGAAAGAGGTTAAACTCTTATACAGGGCATTAGGCTTACCTCAATTATGGGATGATCCCCTAAATAGTGTATTTCCACCGAAAAAGACCCTTCGAGAACTTTACTGGAGTATGGTGGAGATTAAGTGCTTTAGGAACCATGTGGATCGTACTTTTACATATGATTACCTGGAGCTCAAGCACTCACCGGCCCTCGAATCCTATTGGGATTGGATTACGGTCCCAGGGGACCGGAAGAGGTACCATCAGTTGAGGGTGGGGACACTTCCTTTAAATGCCCTAATAGTGAAATGGAACAAGGTACAAACTCCTAGGTGCCCCTTTTGTCCGGACCACAATGAAAATATCGGACATGTGTTGTTTGCCTGCCCCGAATATAGAATGCCTAGACGCTCATGGCTTAAACCAATTTGTATCCAGCTAGGCTTAAAAACGTCAAGCGAGGCTGTCAGGATTTTAAGAACAGATACCTCCCAGCCTGTCGTTATAGCTATGGCAAAATTTCTCCACTGGATGTGGATTATTCGGGCACGAAAACTGTGTCTGGAATAAACCTAGGATTGTTATTGTCTGTTGTACTGCTGTGATTAATTGAACTTCTGATCAGTATATCTTTATGATAAACTGTTAAAGCCATATAAGCAATTGTTACTCTCTTACTTTTTTATTGGCTTTCTGGCTGGCAATAATGAACTTAGCTTTCTAAATTTAATTGTTTGGGTATTTTAATGCATATTTTAAAGGTTATGTAAAGATGTAAATAGGGAATTTTAAGATTGTGTAAAAATGTAAATATGATGAGATAGGAAGATGCTTTTTACTTTTGTCTATTTATTGTACTAACTTATTGTGGATTCTGTATACTTGTGGGGCTGGAGGGAGGGGGTGGGTCAAAAAACAACAAATACTTTTTTAAAAATGTCTTTTGTGATTGAAATATATCGAATAAAGACTAATTAAAAGTAAAAGTGTATAACATGTGTACCCCAACTTTTTCCAAACCCCTCCTATACCTCAAAACTGCTGAATTATCTGTCGTGGCGGAGGTGGCTTGCGGATCCCAATGTAAGCCCCCGCCATTGTTTCACCAATAACCTGCCCATAGTTAACGGGCGTTCCCCTCAACTATTTAGAGTCAAACAAAGGTACTAGCCCCGCTCATGCTTTATCCCGGGAGAGTGCTGGCGTACCTATGAGGCTGAAGACCCCTGCCGTGGCCCCGAAGTGGATCTGTTTTTGATCGCTGCAAGATTGGCGTCTAGATCTCAACCTCCTGGTTCCTTTGATTTTGTTATTGGGTGGGATGTGGACGACCTCACGGGACAAGGAATTTGATTCCAACCTTAGCGGCGTGCGGGCCGGATCTACACTGTTTCATCTGTCCAGTTAATGACATCTTCTGGCGATACAAAATAGTTGTACCTCAGCACTCTACTATTTGACTAAAACAATTTACGGTATGGCCATTGCATTTAGCTAAATGGCCAGTACTAGAAGTCGTACAACAATGATTATTTAATCCCTGTTTTGGATCAAAGATAGAAAAATATTTCAAATAAACAAGCAAAAAGAGAAGAGAACATCAAATATGAGTATTTTTCTTGTTCAATTTAATGTTAATTAGTCCAATGTTTTATTATAGCAGTTGAGGATAGCTTCAAACATATGGGGGTCATTAGGATCGCGGACGGACTTGAGTCCGTCCGCGACCCCAGAGCATGAGGGAACGTCCGCATGGGCTGCGGCGTTCCCTCTGTGCAGATTAGGATGTGACCGCCAGGGTGGCGGTCACATCCTCTATTTTTAACATTGCTGCGGGTGGAGCTTCAAGCTGCACCCGCAGCAATGTTAAAAATGCATGCACAGCATTTGCGTGTACAAAGCGGCAGGCACCGCGCGGTGCCTGCTGCATTGTGCACGCAAATGCAGGGGGGTACCATAGGTACCCCCCATGTGCACCCCCCACTACACCTAGGGGCCCGCAACGGGCCCCTGCGGTGCAGTTACACATGCTTTTCCACGGCAGAAAAGCCGCCGCGGAAAAGCATGTTCCCAAGCACATCCTAATCTGGCTGACGGTGTCTAAGAGACACCTTCACCATTTTAGTGCTTTTCCGCCGCGGTTGTAAGCCAGCCGCGGCGGAAAAGCTGCGGACCTAAACCATGACCCACCAGCCATCCTAGTGTGGCGGTGGGTCCTGGTGGGTCCGCAGAGGATTTTCCGCATCCTCCGGGCCGGCGGTGGCTTCCGCCGGCCCGGAGGATGCGGAAAATCCTCCATCCTAATGACCCCCATAGTACACAAATATGTCTAATAGTCCTGGAATACTACATGTAATATACACATTCTGTATATAGTTTGAAAATTGGTTGAGCACTACCAGCAAGAGCAATAGTAACGGCCAGACTGGAGGTCCTAATCCTATGGCCTTCCAGGTAGTGATGGTTGATGAACAGCCGATGACAGCCAATATGTGTTTCTTCAAACATGCAAACGTTCTCCAGGCTTGCTTTCTATTGCTAATAAAGCTGTTGCAGCGACGAATGGTTTTGATATTGCTCCTAGCGCTGTCATTAGTCTTATAGAATCAATTCTGAATCTTGTGTGTCGTGTCCCCCCCCTCCCTTTTGGGCAACGTAGTATATTAAACGTGACTATTCACAGATCCGTCATGACTAGACCTGGCACGTGAAGTAGGAAGAGTTCGCCCCGTTAGGATTCCCAGCCTTTCTATGGGTAGGTCCTAAATATTGTATACAATGGACCCTCATTTAATGCAAAGGCTGATAGCATGCGTGAAATGCATCTTTCACGTAGCAACTAAGGGCTTTGATAGGTCCTTTTTTTATGTTTCGCACCTGGCGACGCAGCGCGAAGCACTGTTGTCAGCAAGACTTATTGTTGCTGACTTGCCTCGGAAGGGAGACAGGAGAGTGGCATGCGCAGGCCGGACTGGAAATGTGAACGCGCCGTATACATCTCCTGCCCCCCTTGCGTCCACACAAGCCAGCCACACGCAGTAACTGTGCGTGCGTGCGCATACACACACACGCACGCACACACACACACATGCACACACTCACACACCCCCTCCACCCCCACCCACCCCCTCTCCCTCAACAACAAACATTGCGTGCTTTTGCTTTCCCTCCCTCCTCCTTCTCTATGGCTGGTCTTCTACCGGCCCTGCAGCGTTGTTGCTGGTAGAATGATGCGTGTGCTGTGGCTGCTCTGGGCCCTCGGCTGGGCCGGCATGTACTCACGAAAAGACCCGCTGGTCATCTTGGACTGCGACAAGCGCTCTCTCCTTCTTCACCGAGTTCTACGCGCTGCCCCTGGGCACGAGCTGCAGGCCACGCCGATGTGCACGCTCACGGCGTGCCTACAGCGTGTGCTGCTCTTTCACTTTCCCATTGGTTTTGAGTCATGGAGCTCAACGCTGAGACTACAGTGCGGAGTCCTTTCCGGAACCAGGGAAAGCGCTGGGAGTAGAAGAGGGTACGTGACATAGCCCTTGATGAGCAGCGGAGGAAGAGGCCTACCGAGCCGAGACCCGATTATGAGTTACAGCTCGACGTCCGGCCCTGAAGACGAGCCATGCAGCAGAGACCTACGACAAGCCAATGAAAAGCATAGCGGCGAGACACTGGGCCCAAGTGCTGCGTTAATGAGGTGAGAGCCGCGGGTTCGACGAGGCAGCTGGGAGAGGACGGCGTTGGAGACTGCAGAGCTGAAAATCCCCATGCTCTTTCTAGCAGTTGCTCCTAAGCGATACCTGCATGCACCAAGAGCACTGATGTCTCCTGTCACGGCACCTCAGAAATTAAAACGCATTTCCAGAGCTGCCTTTGTTTCAAAATCACTCTTTTGGTGACTTATCAGCTTTTTTGCTTCAGAGCGTCCAGCTGTGTTGAGCTGACACCTTGAGCCGACACACGTTCATGCAGCCGGCCCTAATCAGTGAGGTCAGCGCCCCCTCGGGTGTGCCGTGGACCGCTCCCCTCCGGTCTAAATAGCCTCATTACTCGGGACAAGACCCAGTCCTCTTCCAGAGGGAGCCAGTCCAGCACTTACAGTATGCACGTCCATTCATACAACGTATGCTTGGCACACAGCGTGGAATCGCGGGAGCCAGACCAGTCAAAGCATTTGCAATGCAATTGGTCTCACATTTACACGAGTTTAAGCTAGTGGCATTGTAAATGACAATGCCTTTTATTTATGTTTTAAAAACGAAAACATAAATAAAAGCCATTGTTATTTGCAATGTCAATAGCTTAAACTTGCGTAAAAGCAAGACCTATTGCATTGCAAATGCTTGTTTAAAATGCCAGTGTGGTCCAAAGTACGGGGAAATCCTGTCATGTGTACGGAGACTTCTGGTGACTCAAAGAATAGCATACGGGTTTGGTACACCACCCTCAGCCTGGCTAGATACAGCAATGCATAGGGAAGTTTCAGCTCACCAAGGTGGGCCTTGTCTGCCATAAATTACTGTTGCTTCTGCTGGACTAGTCTTGTGTATTCATGAAATTTGAGGATGCAAGTGTTTTTGAAAATCAGGGGTTCTTTGTCTGATTGCTTTCAAATCATGTCCCTGTCGTGGTTATTCAAAATCTTTGCAATGAAAGGCCTTGGTCTGGCTTCTGGGGGCGACTTCTGCATCATGGCCCTGTGCACCCTTTCTACAACAAATTAACAGGACAACAACTATGGAGGAAGCCAGCCGGTAAGCCACTTAGTCAGGAACTGTTCCATAGCCCCCATTCATTTCGAATAAGCTTTATTTGATAGGGAGTATCATAAAATCATTTCACAGTCATATAAAAGATTATAAAATTAACATTTCATATACTAAAACAAGTTTTAAAAGCCTTGCTATACCGTCCACTCTAAAATTAGGCTTCATATCTTAATTGCATTTGATCTTTGGGTTTAAAATTACAGATTAGCTAAAACACATGTCCCATACAAAACAGTTAATCTTCATTACTTCGCAAATCATTCCTATGTTTAAATTAACTCTCAGATCCCCAGATTAGATGGTATTTATTTGCACATTCTTCCTTAATTGTGCCTTTATACGGTTAATCCACGCACACCCCAGGTACTTGGCAACACCACATACTAGCGAGGACCTAGTTGAGTACGTTCTCAGGATTCGTAGAGCATCAAGGTGGTTTCTAGTGCCCAATAAAATACATATAGGCTTGAGCCATTTGGCCCTTGCTTGCTTGTAGGCTGGGCAAGCAAAGAATAGATGTGCTACAGTTTCTTGCTGTGCATCACAGCCGGGGCAGTTAGCTAAGGTGGAGGTTATTGGGTCCCATTTTGCTAGTGTGGTATTTAGCATTAGGGATCCAAATCTAAACTGCATATATAGTGCCCTGTCTCTGGGTGTCCTGAAAAAATCTAGATAAGGTTCCAGGGCTCCAACTGATTTATGCTGGAGGAACTCGTCAGATAGTCTGCCAAGCCTTGGGTTATGTAAGACCTGGTGATTTACCCAGTTCCAGTAATTCTTTATTAACTCTCTCTTAGTCGGAGGGATCTGCTGGCCCAAGCTTCGGCTAAGCCCAGTTTGGTCAGTAAGTCCTGCAGATCTCTAAGCCACTTAACCCTTTTGTTGGTATCCAGGGTATCCAGGGTAATGAGCTCAGAAAGGCCCGTCGCATAGCTATGGAGTTCTGGGGTGCGTCTTAGTCTTATCCAGTACAGAAGAGGGTGAAGTCTAGCCACCACGCTAAAAGGGCGTCTGCCCATGTCAGAGAGTAAAGGGCTTGAGTGGTGTAAGGTAGGGACGAATACCAGATCTCTAAAGAATTTACTCTCTGATCATCCAATCTCATTAGTTTTTTCGAAGCCCCAAAGTTCAGCGCCATACATTGTTGAGCTCACAGCTTTACCTTTATAGACTACTAGGGAAGGAGCTACCAGTCTAGTTGACGTTGACCTTTGGTCCCTACCGATGGCACTCACCACCCGCTTATGGTTCAGTAACATTTTGTTCAGGGGAGTTCCCCAATGCATTTTATCGGATAACCTAGTACCCAGATAATCAAAGGAATGGACTCTATCTAAGGGGGAACCATTGAGAGTGAGATTGTTTCTAAAATGTTTACCCGGGTTGAAAGCCATAAACTTAGTCTTTGTGATGTTATCGTTAGGCCCCTTTGTGTACAGAACAATTGAAAGCAGGTGAGGAGTTTCTGGAGGCCCATCGGGATTTTTGAGATTAAAAGAGTGTAATCGGCAAACAGGAGGGTATGGATTTTTTCCCCTGCCAAGGTTGGAGCATCTGCTGGAAATTTGCTCAAAAAACTAACCATTCCATTCACATAAAGTGAAAAGAGGGTAGGAGCCATCACACCGCCCTGGTGGACCCCCCTGTTGACCCCTATCTTGTCTGTGGTTTGCCCGTGATCCCCCCATCTAACTTGGGCGTAGGTTTCATCATGGAGGCGTATTAAAAGATTTAAAAGGTAGGAGGGTAAGCCCATTTCCTGGAGCACTGACCATAGCTTCTCTCGAGGCATTAAATCAAATGCGGTTTTAAGATCAATGAAAGCAAGGTAAAGACTTCCGTTGACAATTATGACTACTTTCCAATAGAGAAGAAGTAATCGAAACACATGGTCTACTGTACTGGTAGCTTTCCTAAAACCTGCTTGATAGGTGGAAAGAACATCTTCCTCCTCCATCCAATTTTGAGTCCTTTTAGAAGGGCTCTGCCAACCACTTTCTATTAGGCTGATAGGCCTATAGTTGGCAGGGCCCTGGCGGTCTCCCTTTTCATATATAGGTATGACCTCTGCGCCTTTCCAAGATATAGGGACTACTGCTCCTTTCATTACATTTTTGATTAAAAGCAGGATATATTGGGCCCACTTCTGTTGTTCTAATAAGAGCAAGTCGCCGGGGATACCATCTGGGCCTGCCACCTTTGCAGGAATAGTACAATTAATTGCATTCTCAATCTCTTTCATTTGGAAGAGATTGGTATCTTCAAGTGTAAGTGGAACCTGAATTCTCTGCAACTGAGAGGTAGGTAGGGCCTCGGGTTCCTCCGTGTACAGTTGGGAAAAGTGATCCCACCAGGCCTGATCACCAATATGGTTCGGGATTGGGATGTTGTCCCTCCTATCTCTCATTTTGATTAGAGCCCAAATGGAGGCGGAATCCCTCTTGGTACAGGCAACTTTCCAAGAGTACCTCTTCCCAATCACGTTTTGCTTGCTTTAGTGATAGGTTGTACTCCATCCTTGCTATTTTGACTAAGGTGGATTTTTCCCCTTTACCGCAGATATTAGTACTTGCCTTTTCTCCCTGCAAGACTCAGTGTACCATTAATTGGAGCTTTTTGTTTGTCTCCTAGTGTGGCCACTGCGTCGTCTTTCAAGGAAGTGGGCACCAATCTGAGCAATTGTCTCGTGGTGTATTATGGGGATCTTCACCCCCCCGGACATTATCTGAAGCTGCCTCGAGTTCGGCTGTCTTTGACACTAATATTGAGGAGATGTTCTATAGTTTTTGGTCCTCTCCTGCGACCTTGTGCCATCTTCGACGCCTACCACAATTAGAGAGAATTAACTCCTTTGTGGAGATGAGGCAATTCCCAATGGTATTAGATTTTTTGTTGGGAGGGGCCCATTGATTCTTTAATTTTAACATTAGAGGGTTGTGGTCCCTGTCAATAGTTAGGCCCACTTCCATGTCAATGACATCGGCTCAGAGGCGTAAGTCGACCAAGATATAATCATTGCGGTAAGGGCATGCAAGTTTATTGGAAGTATTTTTCCCCCTGATGTCGGATAGGGTTCTGCCATTTGTGGCTCTTAGGCCATATTCTAGTATTATAGCACTAACTTGGATTACAATCTCATACCATCTTTTTACTGGTTTTAAGACTAGGGGGGCACTGCTCATTTGCTATCCTCTTCAATTATCCCTAGGAGATCTTTACTGCTTAGTGGCTCGAATGTGCACTTAAAGTCGCCGGCCACAATGATTTTAGCAGACGGGGGGCACTTGTTTATTTGATTTTCTAGCTGTGTTAAGATGGTCGAGGACTTGCCATTTACTGTTCCTCTTATATAGACAATAAAGAGCTCCAATAGATCTCCTCCCTTCGGACCTTTTATTGTAAGCCACATAATGTCGGGACTTCCGGTGTCATGTAGGAGGGCTGAGCAGCCCAGATCTAATCTGATCCAAGCTGTTAGTCCTCCGGAAGGCCTGCCATTTCCCGTAGACACTGCTGGGAAAGGGAATGTACTGTAGCCGGATTTATACAGTGCAGTTACACTCCAGGTCTCCTGGAATAAACATATACCATGAGTTTCTACAAACTTGTTCCACAAGGGAACTGACATATTTTTCTTTAACCCAGCTATATTCCAGGAGAGGATGTTTAAGTGGGTTTGATCAACGGAAGTGAGCCTTGAGGTTTCCGTATGTGTAACATTTTCTTGTGGAATAAGAATGGGAGGCGCCAAAGGTAGCCCTTGGTTGGTCAGAGAAGGGGTGCTGCGACAGAAGGATTTGCGACTCCTCTCCCCTTCTTCAGGTGGATTCTGATAGAGTCAATCGTTAGCGGCCAAGTTTGACCTAGGACCTTCAATTCCTAGAGCAGGTTCCTTCACCCCACCACTTACAGTTGCAGTTATAATGGGACGGCGCCTTAATTGTATACGGGACAAATCAGGGAAGGGCGTTCTATACTCTAATGCTACCAGGTTTTCAGCCAGACTAGCATCTGCCAGTGTTAATTCAATACTGTCTAATGTCGTATTGGGGATTATACATCTTCTTCCTTTAGTTATGTCCTCCCTAATGATGGAACGACGCCCTCGTACATGACAAATCTAATGGATTGATTTATTAATCAGCGATTCGTCATTTTCAGGGCTTCTAGTCTCAGTGAGTTTGGGGACATTAACCATGAAAACTATATTTGTAGGTGTGTTTTGGTTCTCACAATTTCTAAGGCCTGGGTTTGTTAGAGGAACTGACAGAGTATGAGTTCTATTGTATATGCCCGGTGGTACTTATTTGTTTACTAGGAGACAAGATCTATCTGCACTGCCTTTGGTATAAACGGGTCTATTAAGTATGTGCCGTAGTGAGCCTCCTTTCCCCCTGAGTGATTCGCACATAAACCTCGCAGCGTCTGGAATGTTTGTGCTTGGGCCCTCTTGGCTGCGTGTGGTTTCCTGAGCTGCATGGGGGACCAATCCAACTTGACTTATATTTGTTTTAAGGTTAAGTGTAGAGTTGACTGTTACACGGAGCTCGGTGAACATGCTTTTCATCTGTTCGATCTCCCCTCTAAGTGCCATTATAACTGCTACTGGGTCCCCAATATATTGATTTAATGGGAAACTTTGCACCTTCTCGGGTGTATCAGGCAATAATGGTGTTAATATCAAGTGAGAGTGTTAACTTATCGTATCAAGGGCGGCAAATCTGTTGGAACATTGGACAATAAAGCCCACCTGATTTGGCATCCTACTCTCTTCTTGGGCGATCAAAGTCTCATGCTCAGGGGGATTCGCTTCAGGCTGGGACAGACTCGCAGCCCCCCTTTTTTTCCCCCGATTTGATTTATTAAAAATTGATGGAATTACCGCTTTTTTGGGGGGACTACAGAGCTCTTAGTTGGGGGTTCATTGACAGGAGTACTAGGCTAATTAACTAGGATTTTTTCACATTCTTGTATTAAGTTGTCTATCATATCCATCACACAGTTAGCACCAGCATTTTTTAGAAGTTTCCTCGGTCTCTTTTTCTTCCTTTGTTCTATTGGCATCCCATTACATCCCCCAGCTCCCTCCATTGCTTTCCTTTTGCCCATTTTTGGTTTGGGTAGACCTTATAGGTTGTTATCTATGACACAATGTACTAAGAATAAAAGTCAAAGAGCGCTGTGGCACAAGCGCAAGGTAGCATTTCGAATCAAATATAGATGGCAACCAAGGAACTTATATCAGTCACTAGATCGAAACAGACAGTACCTCATGGGTTGCGCTCCAAGGCAAATGAAAGATGAAAGGGACCAGGGCCAGCCCTGCCTCTTCCTGGCTCGGACGGGCGCAGACAGGCCTGCCCTTGGTCCGGGCTTTGCCCAGGCACGCCCGCGCGCGTCCCGCTCTGCGGGAGAGCAATGCTGGCTTTGAGCCCCTTCGGCGCCCTCTGCTGACGTGCTCAAACAGCGACCAGCAGGGCACCCTGGGAGCAGTAGTCCTGGTGACGGCCGGCTCCCTTTTCGATGATGGCAACAGCGGGGGCCCGGCGAGCAGGGCAGGGGGCGTTGAATGAAGCCGTTCCCCTCACTGCAGCGGTGAGCTGGCTTGGTGAGTCCCGTGCTGTGGTAGAGCAACGCTGGCTTTGAGCCCCTTTGGCGCCCTTTGCTGACCCGCTCAAACAGCGACCAGCAGGGCACCCTGGGAGCAGTAGTCCTGGTGACGGCCGGCTCCCTTATCGATGATGGCAACAGCGGAGGTCCGGCGAGCAGGGCAGGGGGCGATGAATGAAGCAGTTTCCCTCACGGCAGCTTGGTGAGTCCCCCATTCACATTCTTCGTGGAATCCCACAAAGCGTTGTTTTTTACTCCTAGCCCTGCCCTCCGTGTCTTCCACCCATGAGGGCAGACCCCTGGTGATCATCTCCAGTGATGCAACTTTTTTCTGCAAGGTAGCGATCAAATCCTCCACTCTCTGGACCCTGGTCTCGGTCTCAGTAATGCGCTCCACCGCATTCCACAGATCCTGTCTTAGAAGCATGATATCGGAGCCCACCTCTCCAATCTTCTTTTCCAATGTGTCCCTGGACTGTGTGATGGCCGACATGAGGGCGGCATTGTCCGGAATGCCTCCCTGTGCACCTCCCTGGTCGGTTGTCGAGGCCCATGTTACGGTGTAGTGGTCCAACATGCTCTGCTTAGCAGTTCCTACTGCCGTTTTATCTTTTGTCATGGTGCAATCTTGACGCTCATCCCTCATGATGGCGGTTCTATAACCACCCAGACTAGCCTCCAGTACGAACCACACCTGCGCAGCCTTTGGCACATACATCTTCCCCCTTGCGTTAATGGTTGTCGATATCTGTCACTACTTTGAACCTCTTAAATATCGGGACTTGGGTGGATACCTCCTGCCCACAAGCCGCAGTGAGTGCTAACCTGCCTGCTTCCGCAGATAGTTGTGTCCCCCCTACTGGTTTCACCCTGCAAACTCAAGCGCTGCCTCCAGCTGACCTGGGCAGTATATCTCACATCCCGCATTGGGTTCCACATTGCGCATGAAGCCTAGGCCTGGCTCCTTGCTTGGTAAAAGTCAGTAGCAAATATGGGGTCCAGCAATCACAAGCCAGCCTTCATGCCGTAGGTCCACTATTTGCCACTGCCACAAGAACCACAAATGTCCATGAAGGGCTGTTCACTGCTGCACAGAGCTCTATTTACCTCACATCAGGTTAGGGCCCTGTGCTCGGCTCCGCTCCCCAGTGCTTCCAATGTCACTTTTCCCCTGCAGTCATGGGCAATACATCCCAGGGCTCAAGCGGTAACACTATTGTACATAAAAAGGGTCACAGTGTCCCTCCACTGAGTGGATATATATGCCTTGTGGAGCCCAACACCTCCCGTGCCAGTCCCCATGCTGCAGGCCCCAATGCTACATCCGCCGGTAAGCAGAGTAACGTGAGCCGGCCCACGGCCCTACAAATGGGCCCGAGGCAGTCCCAATGGCCTCCCACAGGCTGTCTGAGCAGGCAATTCACTTGACTCCGACCCCCGGTTAGTCTGCGGGACACCCCATCCCCGCGGCCTGATCTGACCTCTACAATCAATGTAGAAGCTGAGTGGAGGGGAGATGATCAACAACAATCATCGGGTCACCACTGGGACCTCCCGGTCACATATACACCGTTGCTGCCACAACACGCATGCCAGGCCATCAACCAGGAGCGAATTCTGCACTTGGTCAGCGCTTCCGCCCTCGGAGCACACTGGCGCTGCCGCACCCGTTGTTCTCTGCTCCGGCTGCCGTACAGAAAGCTCCACTAGCATCTTGCCCACTAGGCCTCCGATGCCGCACACCACCTCAGCCACTGCAAACTCTCCTGTCATGGCTGTCTATGGGTGAGAAACACTGCAACAAGGTTCACAACATCTATGGTAGATTTGGAAATGTAGGTTATCCAATGAAACAGGATAAATCACATATTAGTATCTTTGTTATTGTAGTGTTCTGCTGAACACAGAACTTGGCTACCGTTCCTTAGCGGCTTTATTGACACCCACCCCATCCATCACATGCATCACCAGTTAGGTGACACTGTTATTAAAACGTTCTGGGTGCACAAGTTTGTGTCAATTTCCACAATGTAATATGTGTCACCTTATTCACTAACATATAGTCTGAGGGTCAACAACACCATAGTCATGACACTAAGGGGCACATTACGATATGGCTCGGAAGGCGAGCCGCATCATAATTGGTCGGTTCGATTTCTTTCCGATCGCCTCATTTTGATGGAGGAGTTCGGAATGGAATATGCCAGTTTATTCCGGCTGGCTTCCGACTGGCTTGGAGAGTCTGTCTGCCAGTCGGAATGCAGCCTGTAAACTAAAGTGTGGCTCTTTCTGCCCTTGAGATTACGATCATGGTTTCCGACATGGTTTCCATGCTGGTCTGTCCAAGATGGAAACCATGTTGAAAAGCGTGTTAGGGTGCCCCAGCTGGGCCACCTTTGGTTCACAGCCTCCCGTTTGAGGCTGAGACAACACCTTTAGGTACCTATGGGAGCATGTATTATGTCCGGGTTATGGCCAGAAGGCATGCTCCCATAGTAAATTATACCAATGCAACACAACAAGGTCTGTTCGCATCGTAATAGGGTGGTCAGGGCCGATGACTGGGAGTCGGTAGGTCCTATGACTGAGTCAGTATCTGGCAGAAGTGATTCTGTCCAACATCGTCATGAGCCCCGAAAGCTTTTCGGGGTTTGGTAGCTGTCTGTCAAAAATTATGTCTGCTGTTCACAAAGCTTTTTGTACCTTCATGGGACACATTGTTACAGCTTTCCCTCTGAAGGCACAGAGATCATTGCTGGGCTTGAGGGTAACTCTAAATCTGTGTAGTACATCATAGTGGTGTAAGAAATTTCTTCCACCACCCTGACTGACAGACTACTGCAAATCAAACTATAAATTGCGCCCTTAACGTTTAGGGATCTTACGCTAGTTTTATTCTGACATCATGCCACATTTTATATATAATTTTGTTCTGCACTGAAAGACACAGCCACTAAATGGATGCAATATAATGTTTTTAGACTAGATACTATTACTTCATTCCAGGTGTAAGCCCTGAACTCTGAGGAGCTTGTAATGTGCTCTTACTTAAGTATTGAAGCTTCTATCTTCTTTGTTGTTTCACAGAAGAGTTTAAAGTTGCTATGCACTGGTGTGTGTTTAGGCATTATTTATAACAGTCTATTTGAAACTTTTATAAACTCTGAGATTGTGTGCATCTCTGAGAATCCAGCAGTTGCATAGCAGGGTGAGGGCATGTAGTATAGAAAAGAACTCCATAGGGTACCTGTAAGAAAATGAACTATTACTTTTGGGGGGTTAGTATGTCAGCAAAGTAATAAAGTCACAAACCTTTTTGGTCCAAGCTTATATTCCATTAATTCTAAACTAAGCCCCTGCTAGATATAGCACAGAGCAAACACTGTTAAATTACAGAAAATGTGTAAAGCATTTAAAATATCCAAAAAACGTAAAAGTTTAAAACACAACACACTAATAATCTAACTCCAATCTGAAAAAATAATGTAAAATTGAATAAACAGATTTACTTCAAAATAATGAAATACCAATAAGGGAAACCTGTGATATTATATATTTTTTTTAAAAGTGTGTCAAGAATAATTCACTGTTCCTGGGGGACCTGGATCTAGGTGTAATTTGAGGTTTACTGAGATAAAATGCAGTCAGATATATCAATAGGTTAAGTCAGGTTGAAGGTTTTACCTTACGACTTAGGAATGAAAGTGGAGATCCTTTACTGTGCTAAGGTTGCAGACCATACCTGATGAAGTTTTCTGGAAGCCTGATTGTTTTTATTACGAGGTCCTGCTGAAGCAGTTGGTTTTGGAGGAAAAAGGCCTAGGTGGGGGCTGTTCGAAGTTTCCGTGCAAGAAAGTAATTTTGTTAGGCGGGTCAAGATTTATAAGATTGTACTTAGGGCCTGATTAGGAGTTTGATGGTGTGAGAGCAGGACACCACACCACCGCCCCCTCCCAGACTGCCATACCTTACAGCCGGCCACCCGCAAGATTAATACTTATCGTGTAGTATGGCAGGTGGTCCTTTGGTATTGCCACGGTGGTGCCTATAAAAAAGGCCTAGCAATGTCAATGCTAAAGCCCATTCATTCACAGCATATACTGTAAAGTCCATGGTTTGTAGTAAAGGGGGCGCATGCAGACATGGGTGCACACCATGTGCCCCCCTGCATGCTGCCCATGACCCTGTGTGAACAGGGTGCCCAGTAAGGCCCCCTAGATGATCTCACTGCCACCTCCATTAAAAGGCTGCATGTGAGGAAACTAGTAACATGCTTGGCGGTGCTGCACTGGTACTTTCAGCTTATTGCAGCGGTGGTTGTGGCATCCTATGGTGATCTGAATGCTATACTTGTAATACAGCAGTCAGACCACTGGTGTGGCGGTTACAGCACTGCCACTGTGGGTTTGGTGGTCCACATATCTGCCAAACTCATAACCAATCCCTAAGACTTTTTTCTCAGAGGTCAGAATCATCCATCTGACAAGGCTAAAGGTTCTATCTGACGATGAGTCTGGAAACATGGGGCGTGCATAACTTCTCACTGAGGACCAGCTGAAACAGATTTGCTGCTGCGGAGAAGCTCCTTGCACAAGAAACCTTTTTCTTCAGCCCAGTGAAGATGCAATATTGTGAGATTGGCTCAGATGGAATGGTCTTAGTTCTCCTATGGCAGGAAGTTCAAAGCCATTTTCTGTACACACTTTTCGGAGATTGCAGCAGAATTCAACCAAGTGTCTCACGATCTCACGGACAGCACTTAGACGTTTATGCTCAGACTTCAAAATCCAATTTAGGATTGGAAAGCCACTCGAGGACCAATTTGCCTCACCTTGAGTGACTCTGTATAATAACACAAAAAAATCACATTGGCTACACTATGAAGGGTTGACCTTACAATGGTTGAACCATGAGCATTCCCATACACCCACCCTTGTATTTAATGCATTCCTGAATTATTGAAGGTAGTAAACCTGATTAAATGTGACAATCGTGCGAAAAAGCTTCATTTTGCTTTGTTACTTCCTTTTTGAATTAGTGGTTTATTCTGTATCACACATATTACAGGGAATATGCCTCTAAGTATTGTTTTTCTGCTGGGAGTATGCCTTCCGATAGAAAAACAATAACTGCCCATATTATATTCATCTTTGCATCCTGGTGCAAGTCTGCATGAGTTGGTGCAAGTTCACCAGCGTAGGCAGAGAGCTGAAATGCGCCATATGTTTGTAAGGTGGCACTGTTCTGTTCTTTTCCATTCTTGTATCACAGCACAGCAACTTCTCTTGCTGCATTATGTTGTGTGCATTTTCTATGAAAATCTGCCAATATACTTTGAAATGTCTTACTTTAAAAAAAAATGTATTCTGTTTTATGGGTAGAATGGCCTTCAAAGGCGTGATGTGTTAATATTTAGAAAGAAAGATCTGACCGTTGAAAAGGGGTTACTTTGATAGTTTGAATTGTAATATTTAATCTGCCATACTCATGCTATAATCCTAGTGTAGGGAAGTGCTGCTTTCTGTATAGTCACCCCAACCTCATTGCTCTAAAGGCTGACGGATATGACAAGTGAACATGAGTCTGCCGCCTATACACCAGTGCATGTCCTCTCTCCTACAACTGCTATCTTCCACTTGGTAATCCCAAATTGGCAAACATTTTACCACCTTATGACTTTGAAGCATATGGTACCCAGAGTACCAAGGGCATTGGTAGTAGAGGAGTCACCAGGGCTTCAGCACATTTTATGCCACCCTGGGGGACCTATGCAAACTAAAGACAGCAGACATGTTATTGTGGAAGCAGTACAAAGTACACAAACTCTTCTGTGCCCTCACAATGTGTGGCACAGACACCTACACAGCCTTTACTTTATCACAGACACTCCTTAATGTAGGGCCACTCAGCCCAGACATCAGGGTTCATTGCATTAAAGGGTGTGCACAAATAAGGGCAAGCCTACATGTCCCTATAGTAGCATTCCCCATTGTAAATTAGTATATATGTTAGCGGTCAATAGCATAACATGGGCTGACAACCGGACACTATCGAGATTGGCTGTTCCATTATTGGTGCCACTAGAATAAGTAATGTTTGGTAGCAAACAAAGTGCCTTCTCACCGCAGACACAATTCTTGTGCCCTGGGTGATGTGGCAAGCACCCATTTGGCACCTTAGAGCTTACTCATATCTCTACTGTGCTTGGCTTACCCTGCCTGATGTAGCCAAGACAGGAGGAGACACCTCCCCCATCCCCAGCAGCCTAGTGAATTGGCACATCAGAGCAGTGAGCTTCAAAGGCTGCACCTCCTCTGATATTGAGCTGGGATGAAAGAAGACTCCCCATGCCCCAGGGGCACTTGCAATGGGGAAAGCTTGCAAATTAGCTATGCAGGAGTCACTCACACAGAGGAGAGCTGGCCATACCTCTAATTTGGGAAACATGTTCTGTAGACCTAAAATTAAATTCTTTTATCTTTAGGAGGGCAGAAACAGTGTTTTCT
Source organism: Lissotriton vulgaris (assembly GCF_964263255.1). Classification (NCBI taxonomy): domain Eukaryota; kingdom Metazoa; phylum Chordata; class Amphibia; order Caudata; family Salamandridae; genus Lissotriton; species Lissotriton vulgaris. Next base: position 6,197,613 of record NC_141696.1, on the reverse strand, counting down.
GGGTAGATAAGGCGGCCTCCACCACCAGATGAGGTCACTTCAAGGGCAGACTAGCTGCAGGGGCTAGCAACGCATTGCTCCTAGCTCCCACATCCCTACATTCCCTAAATTTAGGATTTCAGGGACCCCCATGACACCAGAATCTTGTATCAGAACACATTTATTTTAAAAGGGCCCAAGAGGAGACCCGTGTTGCCAATAACAGAACTTTGCCAACCAGCCAAAAGCAAATGGCAACAAACTTGGAACTTATTGAAAGACCACCGTCCTTGGCTAGAACTCAACACCCCTCAAAATGGGCGCCCCTGTTGAAGCCAGACACACCTTCAGTCTACCCTGGATTAGAAAAACTACTCCCCTACAAACTGCATTTAAAACAATCACTGACTCAAATCATTCTTTGCTATTGGGCCTTCTGAGGGATTGCCCAAATCAAGGTGGTCCAGTGCATAGTGGGATATGTAGTCTCACCTGCCCCAAAGTTTCACACCACTATGTTACTGACCTAATGAGGTTCCTGAGGCTTTTCATTGTGTTTACTGCAGCCAAGACAGGTTAGTCACCAATCTGGAAATCAACGCCCAAACCTTACGCTGTATGTACAGAGAACGATGTGCAACCAACATCCGACATCAACTGTGTGTGCCTGTTGTGCTTTTGCATTTTCCTTCTTGCCGCGCTGTGTAAGTGGTAAAATCAGGGGTAACACAGTGTGTCCTGTTCTGCATCCAGAAAGCGCCAGGCCAACTATGCGCCTGGGGCTATGTAAAATGTATCTGACTGTTGTGGCCTGGTTCCAGTCCTGGGGCCAGCATCTCCTTAAATTTTACATTGTTCCAAGGAATTCGACCCAGTGGACTGGGGTTTTGGGGATGAAGAAAATACTTACCCTGTGTACGGCTATTGCCTCTCCTCCATCCTCTTCTCTTCTTGTCTTCTTGTCTTTATGGAACAGAAGCACACAGGCTCCCACACTCCCCTAAGCCAATCACAACTCTGCTGTCACCAGCAACACAGAAGTATCGAGATTAGTCTGAGCTTCCTGTTTGGCTGCTCAGGCAGTGCCTGGAAGCGTAGGACAATTCTTCACCTGGCTGGCAGGCCAAACTGACATGTGTACTAATGTTAGACATATTTTCTCACTGGCTCATATAGCCCAGCCCCACACCACCCTAACCTGGCTCAGTCTGAGTTCACACTGAAAAATAACTGATAATAACATTGAGTTATTACTTTTCTTTTTTGCGCTGCTCAAACAGCAGTGGGGTGACTCCGTTCCACTTTGCTGGTGGAGCCGCTATAGACTCGACCTGCAAGTGACCTATTGTCACTGTCACTAGTGGATTTTGCAATTGACTTCAATGTTATTTTGTCTATGTATTTTCCAGCACTGATTTACTATTGCTTTAAAAATCTAAAACTCTTATTATAAGTATGCTATTTTGTTATTTTTTGTCTCTACATTAAGATAATATTGCCCTTACTTTATATAGATTGATGCTGGATTTCTTACAAGTTGCGTTAATTACATGTTTCTCTAGTAAAGCCTGATTTCTTTTAGCCACTCTACTTACTAGGACCGAAAAAAAGAAGTATTACTGTGAATTCAAGGACCATCTTTGGGGTATAAATATAACATTACAAGGTAAGGCTCCCCAGCCATAATATTTTCTATTGCACTTTTCTACAGGTAGTCCCAAAGCTTTGTTTTACACCATAAGGTTAGTGGATGGGACACTCAGTGCTACAGTCCAACAGTGACATTTAACTTGGAGGCCTTGGGTGCACTTTGTGCACAAGACTAGGGGCTTAGAAGTAAGATTAAATATGCCAAATTACAATAAACCAATTTCATCATATTGAAAGGAGGAGCACAGGGACATCATAACTGGGAGGCAGGTTTAACGTATAGAGAGTAGTACACCCAGCAGTAACTGATATGGTAAGCCTTTGGGTATATGTAATGCAAAAGTTGTTCATTTCCTGAAGATAAATCAGTTTTTTTTTAAACTGAACTGTTTCTTTCCATAAAGTCCACTACATTTGTTGCACTTTTTAATTTTGACAGACATTAGGTTTATTTTCCAGCCTTTTCGTAAAAATCTACACAGCAATTAAGTGCATTCTATATTAATAACATTTTCAATTAGTAATAACATGAAATTGTGGTTGATGTAGAATCCGAATGTTAAAATTGCACTATATGGTAGTCATTTTGATTTCTATGTTCATCAAACCAAAAATGATGTACAATACGATTCTTATTGTTTATGAATACAAGTACTTTGTTTGAATTGTTTAATAATATTCTATGTTGAAATGAAGCATTATCAAAATAGGCATGACAAAGAATATCTTCATTGTATTTTTATCTCATTACTAAAAATACCTCCTTTTTTAGCCTTAACTTTTAATTCAACCACAGTAAACAGTTATACATATTATATTTAAGTCAATACATATTTTTCAAAACAATTTTTTTAGTAAAGTTACATGTAATACTATACACCATTTGACATGAACATACAATTTAATTTTTCAATGTAATGAACAAGACAATCTTTCCCAAAATTATTTCAGCTCGCCCATTTTCACTTTTTTCAATGTTTGATCTTCATCTACTTCATCCTCATTGGAGTCTAGGAAGTCCCCTCTCATCAGTACAAGTTCTGCTTCATATCTATTTAACGCTTCATGTTTTTGGAGAATTTTGATTGTCATCTGCAATAAGAAAATTAAGAACTTTTAAAGCAGCATACTTTTAGATTTAAAGCTTACATGGAAAGTATTCATACCATATAAACATTCCGTACAAGAATTACAGTCCTGTGTTATTTCATTTTTCAGTAGTGTACATTTATAAGATGGATTTATTGGCAGGTGTGAAGTGTGTACACTTATTTTATATTTTCAAAACTTTGATTCAAAATCGATGTTTTAAATTAGCATTTTCCAATATGATAAGCGGCTTACTTTTTAGTCTTTTCATGCAAACATTTTAATTTCATGTAATACGAAAAGACACAGTTAAATGTACAACTATTTCAGATTGTAAATATTGCTTATCTTTTGTTGTCTTTCATCATTTTTACATTTAGTATTACCCTTGCTACCTACATTTGTGAAAATGTTACAAGTTGTCTAATTACACCCAATTTAAAAATACAAGGATATCCGTTTGCCTATTGTGTTTGTGCTGGAAAATGCCTGGCTACTTTAATTTTCAATGTTTTACAGTCTTTGGCTGAATAGTCAAACCCTACATACTTTAAGGTTCATGTCCATACACTTTTAAATAGCACATTTTAATGTATAGTTTTTTAAGTAATGATAGATGTTTTAGTTGAAATGTAATTTAGGTTACATGTAAGGAATTATTGGCAGTTTTCAGAATAATGCCAAATTCTAAGGTATGTGTTGTAAAGAGTTCAAGTTCAAGTTCAGAAATTTGTATAGCGCACTACTCACCCAGAGGGTCTCAAGGCGCTTGGGGGATAAGGGGGGGTACTTTACTTATCGAATATCCAAGTTTTTAGTTGCTTTCTAAAGGAGAGGTGGTTCTGTACAAGGCGGAGGTGGGTGGGGAGAGAATTCCAGGTTTTGGCCGCTAAGTAGGAGAAGGTTCTTCCCCCCATGGTGGATCTATGAATGCGCGGAATTGCGGCGAGGGCTTGATTGGATGATCGTAGTTGGCGGGTGGGGGTGTAGAAGGACAGTCGCTTGTTGAGGAATTCGGGTCCTAGGTCGTAGAGGGCTTTGTGTGCGTGGGTGAGGAGACGGAACGTTATTCTCTTGTTGACGGGGAGCCAGTGGAGGTCTTTCAGGTGACCGGAAATGTGAGCTTGACGGGGGATGTCCAGTAAGAGTCTAGCTGAGGCGTTTTGGATGCGTTGGAGTTTTTTCTGTAGTTTGGCTGTGGTTCCGGCATAAAGGGTGTTTCCGTAATCCAGTCGGCTTGTGACCAGTGCGTGGGTGACCGTCTTTCTTGTTTCGATGGGGATCCAGCGGAAGATTTTTTTGAGCATGCGTAGGATGTTGAAGCATGAGGATGAGACGGCGTTGACTTGTCTGGTCATCGAGAGGGAGGAGTACAGGATGAAGCCCAGGTTACGTGCGTGGTCCGTAGGTATGGGTGCGGTTCCCAGGGCCGGTGGCCACCATGAGTCGTCCCAGGCGGAGGGGGATGATCCTAAGATGAGGACTTCCGTTTTGTCCAAGTTCAATTTTAGACGGCTGTTCTTCATCCATTTGGCTACTACTTTCATTCCTTCGTGTAAGTTGGTTTTGGCGGTGTTTGGGTCCTTGGTGAGGGAGAGGATCAGCTGGGTGTCGTCTGCATAGGAGATGATGTTGAGGTTGTGTTGGCGTGCGATGGATGCGAGGGGACTCATGTATACGTTGAAGAGGGTGGGACTGAGTGATGATCCTTGTGGTACGCCGCAGATGACTTTGGTGGCCTCTGATCTAAAAGGGGGGAGGCGGACTCTCAGGGTTCTTCCGGCGAGGAACGAGATGATCCAATCCAATGCTTTTCCTTGTATTTCGACGTTGCTGAGGCGTTGTATGAGGGTGCTATGACAGACTGTGTCAAAGGCTGCGGAGAGGTCGAGTAGGATGAGGGCAGCTGTTTCTCCGTTGTCCAGTAGAGTTCGAACGTTGTCTGTTGCTGCTATGAGGGCGGTTTCGGTGCTGTGTTTGGCTCGGAAGCCGGACTGTGAGGGGTCGAGGGATTTGTTGGATTCGAGGAAGGCGGCGAGCTGACTGTTGACGGCTTTCTCAATAACTCTGGCAGGGAATGGGAGGAGCGATATGGGGCGGTAGTTCTTAAGTTCAGTGGGGTCTGCCGATGGGTTTCTTCAGAAGGGCGCTGAGCTCGGCATGTTTCCAGCTTTCCAGGAAGGTAGCGGAGTTGAGGGAGGAGTTGATGACGTCTCGGAGATGGGGTACGATGATGGAGTCTGCTTTGTTGAAAATGTGGTGGGGACATGGGTCGGTTGGCGATCCTGAGTGGATGGAGTTCATCAGGCGGATGGTGTCTTCAGTGGTGATTGGGTTCCAGGCGCAAAGGTTGATAGAGGGGGGTTTTGGTTCAGAGGTGGATGGAGTGGACTGGTCTCCGGACTGGTATTCAAAGCTGTTATGTATGTCAGCGATTTTGTTGTAGAAGAAAGAGGCTAGGGAGTCGCAGAGGTCTTGGGAGGGAGTGATGTCGTTGGTGCCGGCGGTGGGGTTGGTAAATTCTTTGACGATGTTGAATATTTCCTTGCTGTTGTGGGCGTTGTTGTCAAGTCGATCCTTGAATGCTGATTTCTTGGCGGATCGGATCAGTTGGTGGTGTTTGCGGGTGGCGTTCTTGAAGGTGGTCAGGTTGTCAGTGGTTGGGTTTTTTCTCCAGGCTTTCTCGAGGGTGCTACATAACTTCTTGGATTTCTTAAGGTCATCGTTGAACCAGGGGGCTTTTTTGTTACCTTGCTTGATTTGATGGTTTTTCAAGGGTGCTAGTTCGTCGGCGCTGTAGGTGATCCATTCTGTGAGGTTGGTGGCTGCTTGGTTTGGGTCCGAAGATTTGGCAGGAGGGTTTTGGTGAAGCGATGTGAAGAGCTGGTCGGAAGTAATTTTCTTCCAGTTTCTTCGGGGAATAGGTTGTGGGGGGTTGTGGGTCGTGGTCTTTTTGTAGATAAAGTGAACGCAGCTGTGGTCCGTCCAGTGGAGAGCTGTGGTGTGATTGAAGGAGATGTGCTTGCTGGAGGTGAAGATTGGGTCGAGCGTGTGTCCGGCATAGTGGGTGGGGGTATCGACAAGTTGCTCGAGTCCGAGGTTGGCCAGGTTGTCCAGAAGGGTGGTGGTGTTGCAGTCGTTTTTCTTTTCCAGGTGGTAGTTGAGGTCTCCCAGTAGAATGTAGTCCTCGGAGGGGAGGGCATGTGGGCTGATGAAGTCAGGGATGTCATCGCTGAATTGTGTGCGGGGTCCTGGTGGTCTGTAGATGAGGGTGCCTCTGAGTGTGGTTTTGGGGTCGGTGTGGATCTGGAAGTGAAGGTGTTTGGCGGTAGCGAGGTAGTCGTCGGAACTGGTCGTGATGCGGATGGTGTTCTTATGGACAATGGCAATGCCTCCTCCTGTTTGGTTTGTGCAGTCCTTGCGGATGATCTTGTAGCCGTCCGGGATGGCTGTGGCGATGTCGGGTGCTGATGAGGCGTTCATCCAGGTTTCTGTAAGGAAGGCGACATCAGGCGATGTAGTGTCGAGTAGGTTCCAGAGTTCAATGGCGTGTCTGTGGACCGAGCGGGTGTTGAGCAGGATGCACTTTAGGTAGTTAGTGTCGGAGCTCTGATTGGAGTCTGTGGATTTGGTGTGGGTCCTGATGCAGTCGAACTTGCAGGAGTGGCAGGTGAAGGGTCCATGGGTGTGTCCTGGGGCGGCTTGGTAGCAGTTTGGTGGGCGGCCGGGGTTAAGGGCTGAGAGTGTTGCGGCGTCGTATGTTATGCAAGGGCCAGGGGGTCTGGCACTCGGCGCGGTCCAGGCGCGGACGTGCGTAGACGGGCTTACCTTTGGCGCACCTTCGGCGCGCATGGGGCGTGACCGCTGCGCGTGAACGCTGCACGCAAAAGCATCTGTCATAAGTGGTTAGTGGAGGCAGGAGCGGGGTGGAGAGCCGGGCTGGAAGGCACAACAATAAACAACAAAATGGCAGCAAGCCAAAAGCGAAACAGGACGAGATTGGGGCAAGACCTTAGTTAATTAAGTGATATGAACTGGGCAGCACAGTCAGGCAACAATTATCAGAGCAGGCAAAGCGAGTGGCACAGTAAATAAGAATGGCACAGTAAATAGCAAAGCACGGTCCAATAGTGAAGCGCTATGATCACTTAATATTCAGCAGTGCGAGCAAGTCTGGCAATAAGCGCTACGATGACAAACAAATTCTAGCAGTGCGAGCAATGCGTGCAATGCGTGGCAATCAGAGCGCTACGATACCAGGTGGAAGCAGGGAGCAGCGAGGGGAGCGACCACTTCTGAAAAGCTCAGGACGGTCACAGCGCTATTGCTGGACGGGTAGAGCCTACACTCTCTGTGGGAGGGAGGAGCAGCTGGGAGGCAGGGAGCAGCGAGGGGAGCGACCGCTTCTGAGAAGCTCAGGACGGGAGGGCTTATTAATTTATGTCCATTTATTTTTATGGAAAGTTTCTCAATACCCTCGTAAGTGTATACCCACATTTTCATGCACCACGTGCCCAATTTTTCAATCTGGCCACTTGATCACAGAGGATGGCTAAACACCAACCCATAGTTTTAGCCCTTTCAATAAGAATGCATGTCTTTTTTTTATTATGAACATCTTATAATGGCTAAACACACTCAAATTAAATAATGTTTTGTCTGAAAAGGAAACTCAACTTTTAATTCAAAAACATTTTTCAAGCATAACCCCTATATGCCCGCTTGTGCTTCTCCTAATGCAAATGAATCTCATTGAAAGACTCTGCTTAGCCTGACCAGGTTTAGTTTTTCACATGCCAGATTTTTATCCCATAATGCTAAAGATGACTACGTTATGCAAGGAAGCCCACATTTTTGTCAGGGACACAACTGTTCAAGGGATGCCCATCATAATGCTAAGATCCTTCACAACATGTTAGTCATAGACATTATTATTCCAAGAATAGCCAGAATGATGAGAGAAATAGCCACAAATATAGCATGATTGCTAACAATGTGTAATTTAAAGCTGCCATTATGCAATAATTACTTTTTGGAAGCCTGATTTAAGCAGTATTAAACTTTATTATGCCATTGCAAACATAATACGAAAAAAATTGCCATTAATCACAAAAGGTCATACTTATGGCACAGATGTGCTGTAAAAATACTGTAAAAAAATATCCATACATTCTTATGAATACTGTACACAGACAAAGTTCTTTCATTTAGACCCCTGCTGCATCGATTGGAACAATAGGACACTCAAACTTTTTACCATACCATAGACATTCAACATTATTTTAAATAGGTTTTGATAACAAATTGACCGTGGCTCCTAAACATTTTTGGCGATCACCTCAAACAACACTCCTAATAGCGTATATCAATTATTAGATGTACCTGGTCAACTATCATATTACTTAATCTCCTACAACGCATCAAATCGAAGGAGATTTTCTCAACAACCCACTACAATTGCCTTCTAAATAAACTGGTATATTTTATGTTTGCAATAAACTTGTAGCACAAAATCTCAGGCCGTAAATGGCTACCATAAAACCGACTTACCGGATACAATGACATGTAAACATGGTCCCCCACCACCTACTTATTCCATTTACATATCTGCAGCTATCCATATTACTATTACACAATAAAATAATGGTGAATTGATTTCAAAGCTGTCTTTTTGTATACATGTAGTATATTAGGGAACATTTCCCACATTTTATTAGTATAATTGTCAATCTAACTATGTATGGAAGCGTCCACAATATTTTGTTTAAATATTTGTTTTTAATAATATCTACAGATGGAAGACCATATGTCTTGGAGCAGCATTGATTAGAGCAGTGGATTTTAATTTAAATATATTTAGAAATAAAGGGAAAATGTTATAATGAATACACTTATGCTACTACTTATAATTAAATAGGGGATCCCCCAGTAAAAATTATAAGACAGAGGGTACGGAAATGGTTGATATCTTTCACACCTTAAATCTCTTTCCTTTTAAGGGCAGTCCCTCATTTAATTTTTCACCCCTGCAGCTGGAACACACACACTTATATATTTGCTTCATGTTCACTATATTAATTTCAGTTCTCAATTTATTGTGGTTGAGAGGAACGACATTGACCACTTCCATATTCTTGCAAAATGTACCGTGAAATCCCATATGTGGCTTATTAGCCACATTTTGGAAATACCAAATGTTTTTCTTATTAAATATGGTCAACAGGTTCCTATGTCCCTGATAAATGTAAACATTGGTACTTGAAGTTCTAAACAGGGACCTACTAACATATGTTGGAAAGAAGGCTGCTGTCTATTCTCTCTCTATTAAGCTGAAATTGGTATAACATTAATGCAGGCCTGAGTATTCACCTCAGAATTCGACAATCAACATATTTAAATATCAAATTGTATAGTTCATCTAATTATCCTGTATCCGATAGGCCTGCAAATGTCATTGAATTCGCTTTAACCCCTTATGCGCTGCGCCCGTCCAGCGGCCAATGGCACCACTAACTCGGGAGTGCTGCAGTCGGCCGTTGGACGTTCCAACTGCACCTGCGCAATGGAACATTCAGCACTGGAGCTGGACGTTCCAAAGCAGCTAAGGTGTTAAACCAACAACAAAAATAAACTAGAAGAGGCCAACCTGAGCAAGGTAAATATTATGGTCCTTGGCAGCGACATCAAGAGCTCCAACAGGAAACGGGACCTAGTTGCCCAATTTCCAAGTCGTTCACAAGGGCTCTGAATCGGATATGTGTTTGCCGAATCAGATCCGGAAAACCTTGTTTCCGACCGAATCAGACACACTTTCCAAGCCAGGAACATCCCACTTTCACGAGGTTTGCTCTGGTGGTAGGTCCCAGTCCTTCAGAGGTCCAAAAGGTTTCTAAGTCCCATTCTTGTAGAGGCCCTTCTCTTTCTCTCATAAACAAGAACATTCAAGATGTTATGTTACTTTGACTTGATACCCTAGGGGAGTTGATGAGGGGGATTGAGTTAAGTGGGCTATGAGTAGTTTCCAAAATGTACGGTAATCTGAACCTGAACAAACAAGAAGAGTAAGCTTTTTCCAGTACACAGGGGCGAGAAATGAAAAATACTTTCCATCGCTGTGTGTTAAACAAATGCTGGGGGCCCCACAACAGGTCTCCTAGTCAGATTTTACAATACAGTAGAGAGAATACGCTTTTATTCTTTTTTGAAGATAAAGTGGGCCTTTGCCCTTTATGACATTATATGTGATACAGCATATTTTAACAGAGAGCGTTTCTTCACAGGCAACCGGGCAACCAGTGTAGTTCTTTCATGAAAGGCTCTGAGGAAGTGATAGAAGGGCAGTTAATCACAAGCCTGGCTGCCGTCTTTTGAACAACCTGAAGTTTAGGGATCAGCGTTTCACTAACGTTTGACAGCATGGCATTGCCATAATCCAGTCTGCTTATTATGATGGACCGAACAAAAGTATTCAGGTCGGAAATAGGGAGGTAAGGGAAAAATCTGCAAAGTAAGCGTAGGTTCTGGTAACATGAGGCAGTGGTGGGCAGTATGTGCTCTCTCATAATTAAGGCTAGGTCTAGTTTTATCCCAAGATTCCTTAGTGCTTGATTGGGCATAGGAGCGGCACCCAGTTGATGAGGCCACCAACCACCTGCCAAGATGGAAGATGCTTTACCAAACAGCATGCTCTTGTTCTTATCTGCATTGAGCTGGAGATAGTTCTCATTCATCCTCCTTTGTGCAGATCCTGTTTACCCATACATGGGGCTGGTTAGGGCAACCAGCATGACTCTTCTTTGTCGTCACTCAAAACCATTACAGGGTTAATATTCCAACTTCCACAATTCTTTTGTGCAAATGTGTCTGGGAGACAAAGGGCAGCCTTCTCCAGGCTCCACTGTTCATTTACTTGTTAAGTTGTTGTTGAATAGCTTTATTTCGATATATTTATCATATCATAAAAGCATTACAATAATAAAAATACAGTACAATTTAACAATTCATCCCTCTGTTCACATAAAACAAATTATCAATTGTCGATTTCATGTAAACTAACAATAAAATATAATAAAAAGGAGCTCATTTGCCAAAAAGTTATAAAACATAGCTAAAATATGGGACTGAATCAATGGAGATCGTGTTACTGGAGAGACAATTTCCTCACGGATCTTATCCGCCATACCCAACCCAGGAATTTTGCCAGGCAACAGGCGAACAAAGGGCGAGCATCAGATCTTAAGATGCGTAGGGCCTCCATGTGGGATCTAGTGCCAAGGCTCATGCATAGTGGTTTCAGCCATCTGTCCCGAGGGGCTGCATAGGCTGGACACTCAAACATTAGATGGGCAATAGACTCATCCCTTGTCTCACAAAAAGGGCAATATGGTGTAGTTTGCAGCGGTGGCTTCCAGCTTGCTGTCAACTGCCCTAAAGGTAGAACTCCCACCCTGACTTTGAAATACAATGACCTATCCCTCGGGTTAAGGATCAAGTCCAGATAAGGTTCTCTAAAGGGGAGCTCCTTGATTAGCAGAAACTCTACAGCAGATCTGCATAATTTAAAATTGCTCATTCTCCCGTTTGCCACCCATGACCAGTATAATTTCTTTAACATCTGTTTGGGTGGGGCTGTTCTATTGACCCAAGCGTCTCCAAGGCCCAGTTCACAGAGAAGCCACTTGACTTCCCTGAGCCAGCCGACCTTGTGCCAGCCGGGTATTGAAAGGAGTTCTCTTAGGGCTTCAGCGTACCTGGACAGTTCTGGTACCTTCCATATTCGAGCCCACAGTAAGAGGAGACGTAGCCTTGCTTGCTCACTTATTGGGCGTGTACCTGCATCTAATAGGAGTGGGAGTGTAGGGGTGCTGTGTGGTAGCCTCATAAGATCTTTATGGAATTTGTTTTCAAGATGTGTCAAGGTGTCAACTCACCCCACAATTCCGACCCATACAGCGCCGCACTCACCACCCTTGCCCTTGCCCTATAAATGTCTAATATCGCCCCGATGGGTTTAAGGGATGAGACACGTTGTTCTTTTAGCAGGGCCCCTGTAACCCTCTTATGAGTCAGGAAGACTTTTTGGTGGTGAGCTTTCCAATTCATGGAGTCACAGAGTCGGATGCCTAAATAATTTATTTTATTTTATTTATTTTACACATTTGTAGAGCGCTCTGTTACCCGGAGGTGTCCTGGCACTGAAAGGATAGGCTGGTGTGAAGGAGCGTGCTTACAGAGTAAAGAGCCATGTTTTAAGTCCTCTTCGGAAGACCATCAGGTCCTGAGTTTGTCTGAGCACCAGAGGGAGTTTATTCCAGGCCTCTGCCGCTCCAAGGGAAAAGCTCCTACCACCCCAGCGAGCTTTTTTAGTTCTGGGGACTGTAACCAGGGCCAGTTGTCCTGACCTCAGAGTTCTTGCTGGTTTATGCCAGCGGAAAAGAGATTTCAGGTGCCTGGGACCTGTATCGTGGAGGGCCTTGAAAACCATGCATACCGCCTTGAAAGTGATTCTTTTACGGATGGGTAGCCAGTGTAATTTTACCAGATCTTGGGATACCGAGGAAAATTTGGGTGTGTCAGTGATTAGGCGGGCGGCTGCATTTTGCAGTAGTTGGAGTTTGTTGAGTACGCTCAATAATCAAACTCCTTTACCCTTTCAAGTGGGACTGAGTCTAGGGTGGGAGGGATGACGGTTTTCCTAGGGGGGTTTAGGACCAGGAATTTGGTTTTGCTTACATTAATAACAAGGCCCCTTGAATCTCAAAAATCCTTGAAACTAGAAAGCAACGTTTGGAGGCCTATCGGGGGTTTTGAGATTAGGAGGGTGTCATCTGCAAATAGGAGGGTAGGTATTTTTCTGCCCGACAGGGAGGGTGCATCTGCTGGATGTTGGAGAAGATGCTCCACCACTCCGTTAACATAGAGTGAGAACAGAGTGGGGGCTAGCACACAACCCTGGCGGACACCCCTATCTACAGGAATGCGTGGTGTTTTTTGCCCCTGATCTCCCCACCTAATCTGTGCAAAGTTGCTTTCATGAAACTTAATGAGCAAACCCAGCAGATATGGAGGGATACCCAAACCCTCTAAGACATTCCACAGTTGGTCACGTGGGACCTGGTCAAAGGCAGTCCGTAAATCTATGAATGCGAGATACAGACTGCCTTTGCCCAATACGACCACTTTCCAATAAAGCATTAATAGGCGAAATGTCTGTTCAATAGTACCAGTTCCTGGTCTAAAACCAGCCTGGAAGTCTGACAGTACCTGGTTTTCTTCAGCCCAGTGCAAGATCCTGCCTAAGACTACTTTGCCAGCTACCTTTTGGGTGGAGTCAAGCAAGCTAATTGGACGATAGTTAGCGGGGTCGTCCCGACAGCCTTTCTTGAAAATCGGGACGACCTCCGCACCCCTCCAGGAATCAGGAAGGCAGCCTCCCATCACTGCCTCGTTCAGGAGTGGGGCAGTAAGTCTGCTCCACACCTCTGTATTGACCCGTATCAGATCACCAGGGATGCCATCTGGGCCTGCAGCCTTGTTGGCAACAAGGCACTTAATTGCCCCTTCGACTTCCTTAGCAACAAAGGGGTAGTCATTAATTGTGTTGGCAACCGGCTCTCTATGAAAGAAACCCATATTTGATTGTAGTGCGCCTGTTGGGATGGAATAGAGCTTGAAAAAATGGGCAAACCAAGCCTCCCCTGTGATGTTGCAAGTCAATTGTGAATCGACGGGCTTATCCCTAGCTCTAAGCAGTTCCCAGAACCCCTTCGAGTCCTTTTTAGAACTCGCATCCATTAGCTCTCTCCAGAAGTTGGTTTCGTGTACTTCCCTTGCCAAGGATAGAGCTTTTTTGTAGCTTTTCCTAGCGAGACTAATTTGACCTGGGTCTTTTAATTTCACGGCTCCCAATAAAGGAACAAATCAAATTTAAAACCATGTGTATAACCCACCGTATAGCTCACAAAAAAGCACCTCCTTATCTTCAGGACCTGCTTCCAGTCTATTGTCCCTCACGTCCTCTGAGGTCGATGGGCAGTATGCTTTTAGTGGCACCTCGGATACATAGAGCAAGGATGGGAGGACGTTCCTTTAGACACCATGCTAGCAGTGACTGGAATAACCTACCCATCGATTTAAGGATGGAGCTGTCTGAAACCAGGTTCAGACAGAAGCTGAAAACCCACCTTTTCCCCAAGTTAAACTCAGTATAGCAGGCCCGGCTCACCCTCTGTGAACTAAGCTGAAGAGATGTAGGTAGGGCTGTCAGCGCGGGGACGCACTGTTCTCTGTGCAACCAAGCGCTTAATAAATGCCATTAACTTAACCTAACCTAACCTAACCTAATAAGTTCCCCTTTGGCAGCACGACATGCAGAGGAGTACCATATATCTCTACCCTTGGTTGCGGCTCTGTTTGTGGCCCTTGCCCTACTCTGTGGGACTATGAACAACTCACTTAGAGCTGAAATAGTTTCTGAAAAGGACAGCAAGATTAGTGGTTTCCGATGTGTCTAGACGCAAATTCACTGCTGTCATTATGGTCTTGGCTTGGGCCATCCTTCCCTCGTCCGCGGCAACTTTAGCCCATTTTAATCGCCTGCCACAGTTTGAGGGGACAAGTTTGTGGGATGATTTCCATATGTGTAGAGACATGGTTGGGTTCCTGTCTTGCCACGGGGGGGTGAGGGTTAGGGCCAAAGGGTTATGGTCACTGTCGGAAGTCAATAGGACTTCCATATCTTGGTGATACGGCCATAGCTTGTGATTCAACAATATGTAATCAATTCTTGAAGTGTGTCCCACCCTATTGTAGGTGTGCGCTCCCCTGGGATCTGACTTAGATCCGCCATTGGTTGCTCTAAGGTCGTGTTCCATACAGAGTGAGTTAATATCTATGGCACTCTGGGTCCATTTTTTGATCGGGTCTAGAGAGAGCATGGGAATGCCTCTCCTAGCATCGTCTTCCCAGGTGTCCAAAATGTCCTCACTGGCTAGGGGTTCAAAGCAACAGTTAACTTGTTAAGTACATTTTTGGTCCAACCCTACTAGCCTCCCAGTAAGGGGAAGAAAAACACCTCCACAGAGCGAGTCCATTATTACTGCACTGGAGCAGTTTTCACAGTTTTTAAAGGCCAAGGAGTGGCTTGGCATCTGCTGTATAGCTAATGCAAATTAGCATCCCAGAGTTTTAGGCAGGGAACAGGTAACCTTATAAAAATTGCTTTAAATAAATATTTGCAAACTATTAGATATTATCAATGAATTAGTTTTTTTATAAACATGTAACATCTTTGCATGAAATTAGTACTAATTACCTGTCAATAGTTACAAATGAGTATATAATCTTTACTTTGACATTTTCTAAAAAGATACTTGTGCCTTGTTAGTGGAGAAAAACTTTTGTGTACAAAATATATCCAATAAAGAATGCCTTTGGAATGCCTTGGACTATAGATAACTACTTTTTTGAAGATGCAAGTTTTCGGAAACTTAAATATTTGTAGGTTATTGTGCTCAACCTGCAGGTGCAATGATCTTATAAACCTCATAGTTGAGGAAAGCTAATGATCTCCTCCCCTTACGTGCACACTTAATTTGAGGAACATCCAGTAACAGGGCATCAGCAGATATTAAAGATCGGTTTGGAATTTATCTTATTTAATGGGAGACGGTGTAAACTGTGGACTATGTCTGGGTGACCGTGTTGTTTCAATTCACAGCAAGCAGAATCTTAACTGCCCTTTTCTGAACATGTTGCAAACAGGGCCAAATTTTTAGGAAGGAAGCCAAAAATATAGTGCATTGCAGTAGTTTACCCGGGAAAGAATGGTAGCACTATGTTTCATACCTAGGTTTGCAACCCAAAAAGAAGAAACAGGACACTAAATTTGCATTGACTTGCTTTTAGAAAGTCACCTAAATGTTAATGAAGAAAGACAGTGCTATATCAGAAGGTGCCAGTGTAGGAGCGCATTTCAATTTTGAAGCGCACCAATTTCTACTATCAGTTATTGACAAAGGTTCTAAGTCAGAAGATGTGTTTTAGCCCTATTAAATTTCAAGGCATTTTTTCACAGCCCCTGGCTCAATGACAGCATTAGGTTACCCTCAATGAGGTTTGGTGTTGAGCGATAAATCTGTATACCCAGATATTTTAAAGTATGTGCCGCGACTTGTAAAGAGGGCCAAACTGAACCGTCTCTGGGCAATCCCCTTGCCGAAAAAAAGGCATAATACTTACTGACATTAATTCTAATGCTCGAAAGCCACGCAAAAGCATCAAAAATGCCTGTGGCGATTGATAGAGAGGTGAGGTCTTCAGCATACAGAATGATGTTGTCCGTGTATGCGGAGATAATGTGTGTTGTTTGGCCAATACGTATGCCCTGTTGTGCCGCCGATAACCGTACTCTAAGGGCTAAGGCTCCAGGGCCAGCACAAACAACAGAGGAGACAGTGGGCAACCCTGCCATGTGCCTTTTCAAGCCGGGTACTCCTGCGAGATATGTCGCCTTGTACGGGCCCTTGCCGTGGGGTCCATGTACAGGAGCCTGATCCACTTTAAATAACCCGGCGGAATGCCAAATCCTTCAAGTGCTCAGAATATGTAGTCCCATATGAGCATATCGAATGCCTGTCTCAGATCCAAGGTGATACAACCTGCGTGGGCTCTCTCCTTGGGGGTCGCAGTCATAACATGGTACAACCTACTGATGTTAAGTGAGGTGCACTGCACTGGTACAAACCCACATTGATCTGGATGGATTAGGTTATGTAAGCCTGGAAGTAGGCGGCCAGCCAGTACTTTACTGAATAGCTTGTAGTCTGTAGTGAGTAGAGATAGTGGTGTGTACCCTGACAGATCCATTGCCTGGCGTCCTGGTTTGGAGAGAGACACTACCAGTGCCTGTCTCATGGAGGAGGGTAATGACCCCGAGAACAGCGCGGCATTATACAGTTTCTCTAGTTGTGGCACCAGAGTATCCGAGAACGCGGCAAAGAATTTGGACAGGAGGCCGTCCAGACCTGGGGCCTTGTTTTGAGGGAGGCTCCTGATGGCTGCCTTGATTTCGGACCTTGTGATAGTGCTAGAGAGAGCGTCCTGTGCTGTTTTTTCAAGTTGTGGGAACTGTGCAACTGTTAAAAAGGCATCAAGGGTGTTATTCCAACAAAGTACAAGTCCTGGCAATATTCACAAAAGGCTGCATTTATATCCCATTGTGTATTCACTGTATCCCCAGCTCTAGTGGTTATCTCATGGATCGGGGGATGTGGGGGTCATCTCTGAGAATACGTTCTAATAGCGGGCCAGCCTTATCAGCATCAACGTGTTTAGCATGCTGTAGTAAATGAATCAAATAATCCAGAAATTGTTGGTACTGGTTTAATGATAACAGCACAGTACTCTCATCTTCAAGTCCCAGCAGTATAATCCAGTACAAGATCTTTTACAGATAAACAATTCCAATAAAGAATCTTCCAACATATGCATGTGCCCAGAACAGAAGAACAACAGATTAAAAGGGAAACCCAATATAAATAATCTTAAAAGGGAAATGATATAAATAAGTATGAACTGAAAATGCTACACATTTCCCCTCTTAAGAAATTTCAATGGCACAAAGACATACATTTAGAAACCCGTCTGGCATTCCAGACTTTACCATCTTGTGTAACAACACTGTTACGATTTACCTTTACAATTTTGATTGGTTTACCAAATTTGACATCACCTTTAGAGACAAAACCTGGTTTACGAATTCTCACTCAATCACCACATTTAAACGTTGGCACTTTAACTTTCATGCGAACATCATAACTACTCTTAATCTTATCTTGTTTCACTTCAACTTTACGAGCTACATCAGTAACATCAATTTTGATATCAAGAGGAATAGTACTCTTTTTAAACCACCACGGACACAATTTAGAAGTGGGATCTCTACTTCTTAACAAGCGAAAAGGTGAAATCTCAGTAGTAGAATGAGGCGTTATCCGATACAACCACAATCTCTCCCTTAATTTTTCTTTCCACAAACTTCCAAAAGTGCGAGCCCAAAGAATATCTTGCTTGAGTACTCTTTTGTATCTCTCCACTTGTCCATTTCCCCGTGGTTCATACAATGCTGTAGTGACATGCTTGATTCCACAATCCTTAAAGAAATCTAACATTTCAGAAGATTTTAACTGTACACCATTGTCAGAAATCATCATTTCGGGATAGCCTTCGCGAGCAAAAAGCTCCTTCAAAAACAAAATTACATTCCCTGAATTAGGATGAGAAATGAGTTTGACTTCTGGTCATTTAGAATGGTAGTCAACAACCACAATGGCAAATCTACACTCTAGTGGTAAAAAATGGAAAGGTCCAGAAATATCTATACCTAACTTTTGCCATGGATACTCTGGCCACTTTACAGGTATTAATGGAGCTGGATTACATTTACAAGACTTATCACTTTCTATACAATCAGGGCATTCCCTCACAAATTTATCAACAAACCTATCCACCCCTGGCCACCAGAAATTCAACCTAATCAACCTCTTCATAGATGACATACCCATATGACACTCATGACTAAGGGCCCGATGTAGGTAGCCCTTTAACGATCCGAATCGGCCGAAAATACCGATTTTCGGCCGTTTCCGATCGGTAAAGGGCTATCGAGATGTAGGGGCACATTTTCGGTAATTTTACCGATTCGTTATCATTACCGAATCGGTAAATTTACCGATTCGGTAATATTTACCGATTCGGTAATGATAACGAATCGGTAAAATTACCGAAAATGGAATGTAGGTAGGCAATGTACCATCAGCACATGGCTTACAGAATCGGTATTTTACCACGGAATACAAATCCATGGTAAAATACTGATTCCTGTGTACATGCACATCTGTGCATGTACACATGTGCCATGTGACAGACAGACGTGCCCTTAGGGCATGTCTGTGTGCCACATTGCACACATCCCCGTTTTGGGGGTGCTAGAGGGTGTCAAAGTGACACCCCCTGCACCCTTGTGAATTCTTTAATTACCGATTCGGTAAATACCGAATCGGTAATGCCTAATCATTCCTATGGGCTTCAAAGCCCATAGGAATGAATGGCCATTACCGATTCGGTATTTACCGAATCGGTAATTATAGAATTGTTAAGGATTCGGTAACGAATCCAGATGTTGGTACCTACATCCCATTTACCGATTTTGAAATACCGAATCGGTAGGATTCGGTATTTCAAAATCGGTAAATGGGATTTACCTACATCGGGCCCTAAGTTTCAAAATAGAATCCCGAATCCCTAAAGGTGGGACACACTTTCCAGTTCTAAAAATCAGATCACCTTCAGTGACCAGCTCTTCATTAATATTCAAATATGGAATAAGATCTGCAGACACTTCACACTTAGAAGGCCAACCCTTTTTGATGTAATCTCTCACTTTGCACAGCACCATGTCTTCACTCATACTTTTCCTCCACATCTCTTCAGAAATCAACTTAAAGTTTTCAGAAACTGATTCAGTAATACTAACTACAACTTCATCATCACCATGTTCATCGCCAAAATGACATGGCAGCCTGGACAAATAGTCCGCGGTAACATTCAATTTTCCTGGAACATACTCTATGTCAAAATTGTACTCTTGAAGACGTGACCTAAGTCTGGCAATGCGAGCAGTACCTTTAGTCCCTCCCCCAGGAGATAAAATGTTTACTAAAGGCTTATGGTCAGTTCTTAACATGAACCTTACACCCCAAATATAATTCCGAAAATGTTCCACCGCCCATACACATCCCAAGAGTTCCTTTTCAATAAAAGCATATCCTCTCTCTGTGACAGAGAGTATACGAGATGCAAATGCCACATTCCACTCCTCTTTTCCAGAGCGTTGTGATAAAACACAACCTAAATCGTAAAGGCTAGCATCTACCGTCAATAAACACATCTTATTTAAACAAAAAGGTCTGAGAGTTGGAGCAGCAACCATGTCAGCTTTTATACTTTCAAAACCACTCTGCTTTCTACTTCCCCATACAAATTCTACATTTTTCCTAGCTAGCTCTCTAATAGGCTCCATCTCAGTAGCAAAATCATTGATAAATTTGCTGTAATACTCACAGAGACCTGAAAATGACAGCAACTTTTCTTTACAATCAGGTGCAGGTGCCTTTAAAATCGCGTCAACCAACGATTTCTTAGGAGACACACCATCTTTCGAAACTGTGACCTAAATACTCCACCATTTTCTGAAACAACTTGCACTTCTTACTCTTAATCGTCAACCCATACTCGCTCAAAACTTTACATACATTTCTTAAATGTTCACAATGGACTTCATCATTCTTAGAAAAAATGAGAATGTCATCTTGAAAACACTTAACATATTCACCCATATCCTTGAACAAATGACACATTGATCTTTGAAAAAACGGCCGCCGCCGAAGCTAAGCCGAACGGCATCCGTTTGAATAGGTATCCAATAAGAGTTTCAAATGTTCAAAAATATGTGAAAAATTCCAAAAATGTACCACTCCTGTGCTGCAAGTAGAGTAGATAGGTACTGGTCACCCTCGTCGCCAAATTTTGTAGTAAATGAATCAAATAATCCAGAAATTGTTGGTACTGGTTTAATGATAAAAGCACAGTTCTCTCATCTTCAAGTCCCAGCAGTATAATCCAGTACAAGATCTTTTACAGATAAACAATTCCAATAAAGAATCTTCCAACATATGCATGTGCACAGAACAGAAGAACAACAGATTAAAAGGGAAACACAATATAAATAATATTAAAAGGGAAATTATATAAATAAGTATGAACAGAAAATGCTACACATGCGTGTAAGCGTTGTAGTCTATGTGTCGAAGTGTTTCTAGCAGCTCTGCATGTTTTATTCAGGCGTCTTGTAAAAGTGGTCCTTTTGTGTGGTCATTCGCTGCGTCTTGTTCAAGACTATTCAGGGAGTTTTCAACCTCTTTAAGGTTATTATGTATTTCCCGATGCGCTCCTGCTGTAGTGCTGATAGCTATGCCCCTGATCACTGTTTTGAAAGCATCCTACTCCATTTGAGGTGTGGATGCAGTCCCTGTGTTTTCAGCAAAATATTAATCTATGCCAGTTGCCAGTGCCTCCCAAAAGACAGAGTCCTCAAGCATAAGGGGAAACAGTTTCCAGGTAGGACCTGAGGTGGGGATTCTGCCCCCGGTTGAGTGAGATCTCCAGTGGGTTATGGTCAGTGTCGTGCCTGTCGTCTCGGTTGGCAAAACCAAGACGACAGGCTGGTTGGCAAGATGGCCGCCGAGCCTTTGCACGCATGCGCAAAGACCGACGCATGTGCATGAGAGAAGGAGGTCGCTCTTAAGCCCTCCTCTCGGTTTCCTCTATGCTTCGAGTTAGGGTTTGTTTCCTTTGCTTCCGGGTCACGGTGATCGGTGGCGGCCTTTCGGGAGTTTGGCGTTCCAGGAATTCGAAGCTTTCCCTGGGTGTAAGCTGTATTACTAGCTTCAGGATCATCTACCCCTGTGGTACCGTGAGTAACTAAAAGACTTTTGAGTTAAACGCCGTGTTTCTGGCGTTCTGTTGGTATCCTTAGTCCCTCGTGACTACTTTGCCCGGTAGTCGTATTAGACTCTTCACCTTGTGTATTCCTTTGTTAAATATATGAGAAGATATTGGCTAGATGTAGTATTTTCAAACAGGGCAATTGAATTCTGTTATGCTCTGCATTGAAAAGAGCTAAGTGGTTATTATTGTATTATTGCACAGATGTGCACTTTTCTTTTGGGGATTTTCATGTGTATCAGACAAAAGCAATAGTTGAGAAGAGAGATATTAAATTACTAATGTATACATTATCTGCCTATTCCTTATATATTTGATCATTGTGTTAATTTCACCCAGATTAGTTCGTGATATCCTTGTGCCTCCTGCTGTTTATCCCAAGCAAGAAAGAACCTAAGACAAAGGTATAAAACCATTAGATATCGCACACCTTTTTATTTTTTCTATACACATAGGATGATATTTATTGTTATGTCACTTTCCCTTCAAGAGCATTGATGTCTGCTGACAAGATATCGCCTCCCTGTTCTTAGAAGACCTACTTGACGGTTGATCAAGACGTCCCTGTATTGCTGTCCTGAAGGCTCATCACGAAGACCCTCTCTTCCCTACTTACCTTATTTAATTTCCCTTCTTCCCCTTGAATACCACCATTAGCATATGGTGGTGTTTTGGGGAAGTTTCGACCTGTCTTCACTTCTGTGGCACTCCTGAGGCAACATAAGGTGAGAGCACGACAGAACGGGAAGCCTCTAAAATACTTTGCCGCCTGAGTGCCATGGAATTGAACCTAGGTGATCTGGCTAACATGATAGGGAATCTACAGAGAG
The DNA here is from genome assembly GCF_964263255.1 of Lissotriton vulgaris. Lineage (NCBI taxonomy): Eukaryota > Metazoa > Chordata > Amphibia > Caudata > Salamandridae > Lissotriton > Lissotriton vulgaris. The sequence continues at coordinate 6,175,501 of NC_141696.1, read as the reverse complement.
AAACCCAAGCATTAGCTAATAGAGTAGACATGTTAAATAGAGAACGTGAGGGAGGAGTGACTAGTTCACAAAGTCCAGTCATTCAAATAGTAACCCCTCCTCCTCCGATACCTCTAGCCCCTCCAGAACGCTTTTTTGGTGATCCTTCCAAGTGTGCGGCTTTTATTAGCCAATGCCAATTACACTTCTGGTGTAAAGCCTCTTGTTTTCCATCAGATCAAGCCAAAGTAGCTTTTGTAATATCATATCTAGGAGGGTCAGTTGCTAATTGGATTATACCCTTGATTGAAAAAGATGATCCTTTATTAGCTAACTATGATGCGAGAGAGCTACGCAAGTTATTTGATAAGCATACTTTTACCCATGCCGCAGATACAGATCTACTGAATCTCAGACAGGGATCCAGAGATCTGACTAACTATATTTCCACTTTTAATAGGTTAGTGGCGGAAGCTGAATGGCCTGCTGAAAAGCGTAGCGCGTTGTTCTATAAAGGATTACGCGACAAATTAAAAGACGCTTTGGCTCATGTAGTGGATCCACCTGCACGGAACTAATAGATTTAGTAGTGAAACTAGATCACCGACTGGGGGAAAGAAGAAAAAATAAAACCTGGTATGATTATAATAGAGTAGCATATCGAGAGAAGAAAAGCGAAACAAAAAATAAAACTGATGACACAGAGCCCATGCAAATAGGCAGCATTAAAGGGCCTCTCAGTGAATCCGAAAAACAACGCAGAAGAGACAACAAGTTATGTTTATATTGTGGCAAAGCTGGTAATTTCTTAAGAGATTGTCCTATAAAACCGAAAACGACAAAGAAAGCGGAAAACTAGAAGACCCGAGGTCGAAAGAGACTGAGACATCGGGTCATTCAGGTTGTATAGTCTCAGCCTTGTATACTAACCAAAGCCATTTCTTTACGCCTTCTTGAATACAGTGGAAAGCCACTGTGATTGAGATACCTATTATGATTGATTCTGGAGCCTCTGGCAATTTCATGGATGATCAGTGGGCCAGGGACCATTGCATTCCCAGAAACTCCAAGTTGGTACATGAAGAAGTCTTCACCATAGATGGCAGCTATTTAAAATCCGGCCCCATTACGCATATAACTGAAAATCTAGAAATAACACTTTCTTCAGATCATTGGGAGAGTCTCACTTTCGATCTGATCCAATCACCTCAATTTCCAGTAGTATTAGGTCTCCCGTGGCTGAGAAAACACAATCCTTCCATAGATTGGCAAAAAAATTGGATAACTTTTAAACCCGACATTTGTAGGGATCACAAAAAGCCACAGTCTCTCAATGTAAATACTTGTAGTGTCAGAGAAGACAACTTCCCCATGTGGGTCGTCTCGACTGCAAGTCCTTTTCGGCATCAAACACTATCCAGAGATGCGAGATAGACGAGCCTGATAAATCATTACCTGACGTTTACCAAGACTTCCTTGCAGTGTTTGATGCAGAACAAGCAACTAGTTTACCGCCCCACAGGGTATACAATTGCAAAATCGATTTACAGGCAGGAGCACGTATATCCACGAGTAGAGTATACTCATTGACGGAAAAAGAAAATATATATCTGAGAGAGTACTTAGACAAAATACTGGAATTAGGATTCATCCGAGTTTCTAGATCCCCTGCTTCATCCGCTCTCTTTTTTATACCTAAATGGGAGGGTGGATTGCGCTGTTGCATTGACTATAGAGCCATCAATGCTATTACTATCAAAAACAAATACCCCTTGCCTCTCATCTCCTCTTTACTCGACCAGGTGAAAGACGCCAAGTATTTCACAAAATTGGATTTACGAGTGGCATACCACCTTGTTAGAGTACAAGAAGGAGATGAGTGGAAGACTGCGTTTTGCACGAAATATGGGTTGTTCGAGTATCTTGTAATGCCCTTTGGGCTTTGCAATGCTCCATCCGCATTCCAGTTTTTTATTAATGATGCTCTTAAAGACTTATTGGATAAATGTGTGATGGCCTATATTGATGACTAACTCATTTATTCAGATACCTTAGAGGAACACATAGGTCATGTAAAATCTGTATTGAGGAAATTGCAAGATAACCAACTCTTCTATAAATTGGATAAGTGTTTCTTTCATAGAGACCAGGTTGCCTTTTTGGGGTATATTGTATCTGCCCAGGGGTTGAGAATGGATCCTAACAAAATTAAAGCAATAAAAGAATGGCCAGCCCCTACCACTGTAAAAGACATACAGCATTTTTGGTTTTTTTTTCTAACTTTTACAGACGTTTCATTCATCACTTCTCCGACATAGTCGCACCCATCACTAAGCTCTTGAAGAAAGATACGCCCTTTGTTTGGTCTCCAGAAGCTGAGTAGTCTTTTTGCACACTAAAAGACGCTTTTACCCAAGCACCTATCTTGAGGCATCCTGATCAGCAACGTCCTTTCATAGTAGAAGTAGATGCTTCTCAAGTAGCTGTCGGTGGTGTTTTATCCCAAATTCATCCAGAGAAGGGAGAATTGCATCCCGTTGCATACTACTCTCATAAATTAACACCTGCAGAAGTCAACTATGCAATAGGAGAGAGAGAATTACTAGCAATCAAGAAAGTGCTAGAAGAGTGGCGACAATATTTGCTAGGCACCCGGCATACCGTCACTATTCCTACTGATCACCGGAATTTGCAGTATTTGAAAACCACTAGGGCATTATCTATGAGACAACTTAGATGGACCCAGTTTTTTAGTGGTTATGATTTCGTAATACATTTCAGAGCAGGCAAGAAAAACGGGAAGGCAGATGCCGCATCTGGTATTGGAATCGAACCTGCCCCTATTGATGAAAACCCACCTAATATAATCAATGTACACAAGATTATAGGTGCGGTAACAGTGGAGGAGCAGTTTCTCCAGCAAGTTCTAGAAGCACAACAAGATCCAGAGACGAGAGAATACCTAGAGAGCCAAACTACCCAAGTAAAAAAAGGTCTACATTATATTCAGGAAAGGTTATTTATTCCCTCTTCACAGCTACAACAAAAGGTGTTACAGTGGTGTCACACACATGGAATAGCAGGACATCCAGGATACAAAAAGACACTAGAGATGGTGAAACGCTATTGTTGGTGGCCACGTTTGTCTCAAGATGTGCAAAAATATGTACAAACCTGTCATGTTTGTGCTCAAGGAAAAGCCTTACATATTAAACCGGTAGGGCTACTACAACCAATTCCCACTCCTCCTGATACATGGCACACTGTTTCCATGGACTTTATCGTAGAATTGCCATGTACAAAGAAGGGAAACAATACGTTATTGGTTGTAGCGGACATGTTCACCAAAACAGCTCATTTTATTCCTTTGACAGGCCTTCCTTCTTCCGTTACACTTGCACAAACCTTCCTGCACAATATTGTAAGATTACATGGTATTCCATCTGTGTTAATTACAGATAGAGGGACGCAATTTGTTTCTAAGTTTTGGAAAAAATGGTGTACTTTGTTGAACATTGATGTACGTCTGTCCTCCAGTCATCATCCACAAACTGACGGGCAGACCGAAAGAGTCAATCAAAGTTTTAAACAATTTATAAGATGTCAGACATTACAGACGAATCAGGAATGGGATGAAATAGTATGGTTAGCTGAACTATCATATAATAACAGCCATCTTTTCTCCACTTTGTACACTCCTTTCTATGGTTCCCACGGTTTCCATCCTAGAGTACTACCTATTCCCCTATCTACTGCCTGTGATACACCCGCCGTAACCACTTTAGTACAACACTTACAAACTATACACAATGAGATTCAGGTCAATCTGGATAGAGCCAAAACAGAATAGAAGAGAGGGGCTGATGCACATAGAAATCAAGAGCCCAAATACCAACCAGGCGACAAGGTGTGGTTGTCTACTAAGCACATAACACTAAGAGGGGCATGTAAATTTAAACCCAAGTACATTGGACCTTTCTCGATTCTTACAGTGGTGAACCCCGTTGCTATGAAACTTGATCTGCCCCCATCTATGAAGGTACATCCCGTATTCCACGTCTCGCTCCTGAAACCTGTCGAACCGGGTACTCACCTAGTTCGTGCCTTTCATATGTGCTATCCTGATAAACCAAAACCTGTTGGGGGGAATATAGGAAAGGTGTACTGTCGTGCCTGTCGTCTCTGTTGGCAAAACCAAGACGACAGGCTGGTTGGAAAGATGGCCGCTGAGCCTTTGCAAGCATGCGCAAAGACCGACGCATGTGCATGAGAGAAGGAGGTTGCTCTTAAGCCCTCGTCTCGGTTTCCTCTATGCTTTGAGTTAGGGTTTGTTTCCTTTGCTTCCGGGTCACAGTGATCGGTGGCGGCATTTCGGGAGTTTGGCGTTTCAGGAATTCGGAGCTTTCCCTTGGTGGAAGCGGTTTTACTAGCTTCAGGATCATCTACCCCTGTGGTAGCGTGAGTAACTAAAAGACTTTTGAGTTAAACGCCGTGTTTCTGGCGTTCTGTTGGTATCCTTGGTCCCTCGTGACTACTTTGCCCGGTAGTCGTATTAGACTCTTCACCTTGTTATTCCTTTGTTAAATATATGAGAAGATACTGGCTAGATGTAGTATTTTCCAAACGGGGCAACTGAATTCTTTTATGCTCTGCATTGAAAAGAGCTAAGTGGTTATTATTTTATTATTGCACAGATGTGCACTTTTCTTTTGGGGATTTTCATGTGCATCAGACAAAAGCAATAGGTGAGAAGAGAGACATTAAATTACTAGTGTATACATTATCTGCCTATTCCTTATATATTTGATCATTGTTTTAATTTCACCCAGATTAGTTCGTGATATCCTTTTGCCTCCTGCTGTTTATCCCAAGCAAGAAAGAACCTAAGAGAAAGGTATAAAACCATTAGATATCACACACCTTTTCATTTTTTCTACACACATAGGATGATATTTATTGTTATGTCACTTTCTTTCCCTTCAAGAGCATTGATGTCTGCAGACAAGATATCGCCTCCCTGTTCTTAGAAGACCTACTTGACGGTTGATCAAGACGTCCCTGTATTGCTGTCCTGAAGGCTCATCACGAAGACCCTCTCTTCCCTACTTACCTTGTTTTGTTTTCCCTTCTTCCCCTTGAATACCACCATTAGTATTCCAGCGCCCCTTCTGGCATATGGTGGTGTTTGGGGAAGTTGTGGACTTGTCTTCACTTCTGTGGCACTCCTGAGGCAACATAAGGTGAGAGCACAACAGTCAGAAAACATCTTGACCAAGTATGTTGCATGCGTCACCTGAGTCGTAATGTGTTTACTACAAAAAATCCTGTCTATGCGGGTGTGGAGTTGCTGTGGATGTGAGAAGAATGAATATTTTCTGCTGGTGGGGTTTTTTAAGCACTAAACTTCTCCAGGCCCCATCCCTCCATCCTTCTGAACAACGCCTACGCCTGCGGACAGTACTGGTGCCTCCAAGGGGTGGGGGTGTGACCTATCAATGGAGGGGTCCAGGAGAGCATTATAGTCCCCCCTCAGTATCCATGAACATGTAGCCCAAGGCGCTAGCACAGGGATGAAGCTTAATAGGTATTGTTCCTACTCGTAACTGGGCGAGTATACACGACAAATGAAAATTTGTGCCCCTCACTAGGATATATCTTCCCAATGGATCAACCCGTTGTTCCAGAGCTATAAAAGGCACCCCACTCCGGACCAATATGGACGCACCCCTAGCAAATGCAGAATATGACGTGGAAAAAACCTGACCTCTCCATTTTTTGGGGAGTTTTGCAGCTTTGGCTGCGGTCAGGTGGGATTCTTTCAAAAATACTATATGTGCGTGACGCCTATTCAACTGTGCGTGCACTCTGTGTCGTTTGTGGACTGACCCCAATCCCCGTACATTCCAAGTAATCATGTTGTAGCTATCCTGCATCAATATCTAAGGTATACCAATATGTAGCGCTAGCACAATAGCAGGGTAGCAGCAATTCTCCAGAGAGTGTAAGTGGTGGGCCAGAACCTAAAAAGATCTAAACTTCATTCACCAATACTAGGGCAAGCTATCCAAACATTGCTAGTCCAAACCATATGCACAACGGTGCAAACGGAAAACAATGCGACTAAGTTAGGACGTTACGAGCTCCGCGCAGCCCAGACCGCCTTTGTTACTATTGCAGTTTCAGGACTAGAGACATGATCATGATTAGTTAAGTGCGAGACATACATGAACAAAAAGGGATAAAGTTGCTATACATCGTGCCCCAGCATGAACAAAAGCCCACCATTATCCCAAATATCCATCAGCAGTTTGAGGAGTGATATTACTAAATAAGTTAAAACTAGAGCCTGAGTCTGAATTGTTCGATGCTTCATCAGAGGAGTCCGACAGGACTGCTGGGCGGCATCCCTGAAACTGATGGCTGTGTCAAGGGCCTCTGCCTGTTCACGCAGGGCCTGCTACGGAGCCGGGATCCCAGATTTTGCTGCAAGCCCATCCCCCCCAGAGGCGTTTTGATTTGCGGACTCTCGGGCTTCGGAGAAGGAGGGAACGCCTGCGAAGAGGGTTCCGATCCGCCGGGGGAACATAATTGCAAGCCAGTCTGCCACCTCATCCAGGGATTCAAAAAACTGCGTTTTGTGATCATGGAACACCTTCAACTTAGCCTGGAATAGTAACGCATATTTGATATTTACTGCCCTGAGCTTTTTCTTCACATCTTGATAATGAGAACGTTGACGCTGGACCAGGGCTGTGTAGTCCGGGTATAGGGATATCCGGTGATACTCATACTGCATATTGGACAGCTCACTCGCCTTTTGCAAAAGAATGTCTTGGTCCCTGAAATTGAGGACTTTAACAATCAGGGCCGGGGGCTGGCCACCAGACTGCCTGTTGGTATCCTGTGTGCCCTTTCCTCACAGAATAAATCAGAGAGGACCTCCGGGGCCACGTCATCCTTGAGTCCCTGCTCCATGAACTTAGTAGTGTCCCTTCCCTCGCATCCCTCCGGAAGGCCTATGACGCAAATGTTATTGGGCCATGCGCGCCCCTATGCATCATCCGCCCTTTCCTGTAGACCTGCAACCTGCTTTTGGAGCTGCGCTATCTGAGCGCTATGCTCCTTGTGTTGTGGCGCCAACTCAAGTAGTGCGACTTTGGTTTCTTTGACAACCGCGGCTAGCTTGTCATGATCAGCTTTATGAACGGTGAATCCATTGTCATGACCCAAGCTGTCTCTCAATGGCCTGCCGGGAGTCACGTACCTCCAGCAGGATTAGGTCCAGCTTATACGGAGGAGTCCCCAAGTCCGTGAGCGGGACGCCAGTGAGTGGCTGTGTGGGGGGCGTAGAGTCATCAGTCTGTTGGCCACCCGCAGCTTCAGATCAGTTCCCCTGACCCTGTGGTGGTCCATTGTGGCTCTGTACTGAAGTGTCAGCTGCTGGCTCAGGGAGACGTCCGGCAGGGATTCACTCAGCTACCACAGGCGTTCTCTCTACTTGCTCGGAGGACTGCCAGTGAATGACCGTATGAAGGCCCACTACTATCTCTCCCTCACCAACAGTTCCAATTCTTACAATGTCGCCTCCTTAGCGGGAGCCAAAGAGAGAGGTTCAGGCAGAGGGCATGCGACCCCAACCCATTTGGCCCCAACAGGTCCACTCTCAGGAAGGACAAGTGTGCACAGAGCCTTCCGCACACTCAGCCCTACAGTAGATCCGGGCGGTACCTGCTGCGTCGTGTGTGGGGGCGGAGGCAGACAGGCAATGCGTGCGTCCAGGACACGCTCAGAGGGTCTTAGCATTTCAAGTGCGGGACCTCCAACCCCGGGTAGGGTGTTGTCCACTTCACTAGGTTGGCCCGGTATATCCAGGCCTGCATGCGCCCATCCCCCAAGCCAGACCAGACGCACGGCGACCTTCCGCCAGCAACAGCGTCCAATGCCGATCCTTGTGCTCTACAAGATATTCTCGGAATGGGGGGCACCCCAGACCGTCAGCAAGCTCAGCCCGCAATCACTAGTCAGTTGGATCAGGAGAACTAAAGGGCCACAGGCATCGCTCCCACAGGCGAAGTCCCCCGTGCGGCCGCCACGCTTAAGCAGAGGACGCCAGTGAGACACGCTAAAGAAAGGCACTGCCCACGCATCCCAGGCCACCAAAGTTCACAGGGCCGCCGGACCGGAGGGGAGAGAGGGAAGTGGGCCCCAAGCGTGGGCAGGATCTGCTGGTATTGCCACACTCACCCGGCAGCACAGGGTAGCACAGTTTCTTTGGCAGATGTCCACGGCTACTTTTGTGGCACCGCTCCTCCCATACCAGCATCGGGATCCAGAGCACGGCTGCCAGTGGCAGTACACACCACGGCACAGGGCTGCATGCGGTCTCCAGGCAGCCAGGGGGTCCTCCGAGAGGAGGCTCGGCAGGGTCGCCTAGTGCACAGGCATCAGCAGAATGCAGACCCGTCCTGTCCTCAGCACCTTCCACTCCTCCCCGGTCACCCCCTCTTCCTCATTCCGGGGGGGGTTCACAGCAACAGCGGGAGAGCAGGTTCTCACAGTAGCTCTAATCCTGGCCTCCGGCGCTCCTTCTCGATCCCGGAGACAGGTCTCCGGCTCAGCAGCCCGTACCCAGAAGCCAAGCCCAACTTATTGTCCAGGCGGGACCGGCAGCACGCAGTGGCGATTTCACTGGGTAAGTGCCAGCCCAGTCCAAGGGGGCTCTCTTGTATTTAGAGTTGGAATCAGTCAGAAGCCAATACCGCCAGGATTATCCAGGATCCTTCAGATCCGGGCGCTGAGCTCGATCACATTGCGGCCGCCATGCTTGGCAGTCAGCCACGCCCCCATCTACTAGGATGATGTTAATAAAGAAAAATACGATGCCAATGTACGCCAGGATATATTTATGTGTAACAGCAAAATGACATTACTGTAGTCAAATCTACCCAATATGACCTACCCATCAACCTTGAGTCAGAAATACATGGTCAGAAAGTCCCTGTGACCAAGGTCTGGAGCAACTGAATAACAGATCACAAGTGGTGTGGCACGTAGCCCATAGACAAATGATTAAACAGGGACAAACTAGATCAGTCTGCCAGAAGGTAGCAACACTGCAAAGGTCCGAGAAGATTGGCCCCAATAACATTTGTTTGGCCAGAGGGATGCGCATTCCCAAAACAACCATAAAGATAAATGCCACATATAGTTAGGAACACTCAGCCAATCCGTATTTACACTGCACACAGAGAACATGCGCTCACCGTGACGGACATCTGGTCATGTTACCCACTGTCCCGCATTGTGTCCATGCAAGGTTGAGACCCAGCTGGACTCCTTATCAGGAGATCAAATGTACAGTCCTGTAACTATTTCCGCAATTCCTGTTAAAAAATAATGTACAAATTGCTTCATACCTCTTTCAAAGGATAACATAGGGTTGCCTTATTGCATGTAATAAATGCTAACTTTTGTTTGGGAAGAATAATACTTTTCATGTTTTGTGTCTGAGAAATGTGTTTCACCTATCAGCCTTAGGCTGGTCTACCACTAACTTTTGCCCTATCACTTCCAACTTCAGACTATACCGTTTTGTTGGACTTAGGACTCTGGGCCACTGCTAAGGTTTGGTTGCTCTCCCCTAAAATATGGTGATATTGGCAAAGCTGCATCCTGCATCAGGCCCCTGCCACTGCAGTGGGGCTGACCCCTCCATAGTCCAGCCTTAGAAATGCCCTTATATCCCTTAAAGTGATAACTCCTGCATAGTAAGGTGTAGATTTATCATGTTTGGTATGGTTAGAATCATCATGAGAAATCCTCCCTGTTGGTGTATTGGGTTTTACTCTTACTTGCAAGAATGACACTTTCAGAAAGTGGAAATTTCTCTGTCCTTCCATAAACTCTGTGTGCCTACTGCCTGCCCCAATACAAGTCTGGCCCAGGGTAGCAGTCCTATACTTGCATACTACCTACACTCTCCGAAACACAGGAAGGGCTGCCACATCAACACTCTGATGGCCCTCTTGGGCTGAGAGGAGGGAGTAGTGATTCACACTCACATCTGAATAGCCTGAGCCGGCCACCACACAATAGGCTTTACAACTTTGCTTTGTCAGGACAGACAAGTCAGGTGAGACAGGGGAGCCCCAAAAATTCAAAGCCCTCTCCAATAGCTTCTGGTCTCTTCTATTACCTGGGCACCAGGGTATAATAATAGGGCCCTGAACCCACATCTGTTTGACACAACTGGACCTACACGAAACTCTGCTACACTAAAGGCTGCTGAGTGGGAAGGATTGCCTCTTTGCTGTGTCTGACTATTCACAGCAACTGTTGTCCTGCTTTGTGGAGTCGCCCTCCTGCCAACGGACATCTGCCCTGCAAGCAAGGCACAAAGAATTGCCTCCAGAGTGACTTCCGGGGGCTTGTCAACTGCCCTTGTTAACCCTACTGGGCTTCTGAACATGAACAGCCTTGCCAGTCTTGCTCGCGATGTCAACTTCAGTGCTGTCCAGGTACAAGGGGCCTAGTGCGTTGTGGATCACCTCAAGACCGTGCCCTTGCCATGTGACAGCATCAACCCGCATCCGAGAACGGAGTACCTCCCTCTGCGCAGTTGTCAGGACTACACCACAGCAGAGCACTTGGGCCACGGACGACCCGCCCAACACCGACAGGTTTCAAGGTCGTGGGCTCCTACCCGTGCCAATTTACCGGCTGTTCACCATGATCTGTGTGTCTTTTGCCTCACCCTATGTGCACCGGCTATGCCCAGACATGGGTCCTGGGCTTACTGGGCCACTGGCTTCATGGTAACCTGGCTGATGAGGGATGAAACCACGAAACTGGTCCCAAGAGGCTTGTTTATGTTCCAGGGAGGACCTGGCTTGGCAGTTCATGCATGGCTGTTCACATGAAACACAGGGTGAAGACTGATTTGCATTTGGATGTGTCCAAACTGTGGTGGCACAGTGAGCAAAAGAACAATGGATTTAACCCAGATCTATTGACTGGGGTAGAATGTTTGAATCGCTCTGCATTCCGTCTGTTATCTCTGTGTCTTTAACTTTTAGAAAAAACACATTTTTCTGCAGAATTTGATGCCTGCTGCCTGCTCTTGGGCCATGTGAATGGGTGTTGTTGGCAGCTGGACTTTGTTTATTCCTCCCAGATAAACACAGATTAGAGGGATTAGGTGAACCAGGATTGGCCACTAAATGGCAGGATGGGAACGGACCTGGGCACAGACTCATTTGGAACTAAACATACAGTGTTCTGAGGGTGGACTTGAAATATCACAAGTTGCAGGCAAGATGGCGCTCAAGAAACATCCTTGCCGTGATGCTCACCTGATTGCAAACCCCTATCACTGCTAAACCAGTCTTGAATACCTTCTACGCTCCTCCGATAACTATGCAGGATCATGGAAAGCAAATATAATGCACCTGAAAAATAAACGAAGGATGGTAAAAGTTTTCATCGTTTTCACGCAGAGACTCACGCTCTCACGTCCTCCAAACCTTGAGGACGCCTGCACGGCTTGGGATTCTCGGATTACTCCTGACCTGCGTGATCTCCCATCGGTGCTATCGGAATGCAGGAGCTCAGCGATGACATTCAGCGCGCTGTCTGCTAAACGTGAAGCCACAAAGATTCCACAGTGCTTGGGACAGGTCTGCAATCTTCTGAGAATTGAAATCACAACAGTGGTACTTTGTTGCATCGTCTAAAACCACCACAAACAAATAAGGATGGCTGGCAGGGGGAGTAAAAACATCAAAGGGAAAAATATTTCTGCGCTCAGTCACAAGCAGCCTCACATACCATTACAGCGCTGTCAGCTACCAGGCAAAAAAGGTTGGAAACAATGGGTAATATATCAATGAGAACTAGCCAGAGGTGCGAGACTCTGTTATGTACGCTTTATCTGGGAAACCATTGGCTTTGTTTAAAAAGCCCTCACCCACCAACCTAGTTGGTGGCATGCTTCATCATCGGACCCACCACAGAGACACCTAGCGTATCCCGGGTGTGCTTCAACGCCAGTATTACTGCGGAGCTGGTATTCTTACTGAGTGTGGGGTGTTGTGAGTGAGAAAGTGAGTTTTAAAAGCTATACAGAGGGTCCCAGTACCCGAGGGTAGAAAAGATTAATTTTAATAAACTGGGCCCCTGTTAGCGAATAAAAAGGCTGTCGTACGCGTTGGTGAATTTATGATTCCCTGCGTCCTGTGTGGTCTACATGTTTCAGCCAGGCCTTAAAAACTGGCTTTCCTCAGGACCATTAAGTGTGAAAGTGCAATTTAAGTGAGACTAAATTATAGTGTATTGTTGTTTTTGAATGTGTCGCACTCCCTAAAGTGCGTCTACATGTAGAGGGGGATTCCCTCTTGCTTTTAACAGGCTAGTGTCTTTCAAAGCCTCCTTGGGTCACTCGGCAGAGAAAAGAAAAAAGACCGGAAGTACCGGTCTGGTTCCTCCTTGGACCTGTCGTCCTTCTGCGGTGCCCGGATTCTCGGATTACTCCTGACCTGCGTGATCTCCCATCGGTGCTATCGGAATGCAGGAGCTCAGCGATGACATTCAGCGCGCTGTCTGCTAAACGTGAAGCCACAAAGATTCCACAGTGCTTGGGACAGGCCTGCAATCTTCTGAGAATTGAAATCACAACAGTGGTACTTTGTTGCATCGTCTAAAACCACCACAAACAAATAAGGATGGCTGGCAGGGGGAGTAAAAACATCAAAGGGAAAAATATTTCTGCACTCAGTCACAAGCAGCCTCACATACCATTACAGCGCTGTCAGCTACCAGGCAAAAAAGGTTGGAAACAATGGGTGCCAGAAGATAGGCAGGGGGAGGGAAAGGGGAGAAGGGAGAGTGCGTGGATAAAAACAGCACATTTGAAAATAAGCCAGAAAATATTGAGACTGCTAAACCACACAGAGAGACCAGCTATTCTCAAATGCTGATTACTAGTACTTTTGGTACAACGGCAGGGGGGGGAGGGGGGGCTGGCACTTTGCTTAAGTCTGTAGAAGAAGATCCAAGGTTGACAACAGAAAAGCTGGGGCAGATTGAAGGAGCACTGACTGACTCAAATTTGCCAGCTGCGTTATATGTAATAGGGCCACTAGGTACTCCCATCCCTATAGATCAGGGTGAGAAAAGAGTCCCGGAGGTCAATTCTACACCTGTGAGCCAGCCAGATGAGGGTTGCTTGGAGGTCAAAGTGGAAAGATCTGGCAGTAAAAGAAGTAACTCAAATGATTGTGCAAATATCACTGGTGGAATTGTAGAACCCGCAGTAACTCCACAAGCTGCAAGCAGCTCTCTTCTAATCTACTCATTAAAAACACCGGAGAATAAAGAAAAAATCCTATTCATTAACAAATGAATCAAAGCTGGCAGATACAAGCATCTCTGTGTCAAGCGGAGAGGACAGTCCCAAATGGTACAGCAGCTCTTACACGGATCGCCAAAAAAAGAAACATGTTATCCTAGATAAAGAAAGTGGTACAGATCTGAGGTAGGATCATTCTGATACTCAGCTTATTTGATATTTGATATTTATGGGGATTTGTAAAGCGCGGCTATCGCTCCGGAAGGAGCATCTTGGCGCTGAGCATACAGAAAAAAGAAACGTGGTGATAAATGGATCAAATGGCTGCTAGAACCGAGGTGTCAGATTGCTGGAACACCCAGGTTTTCAGGAGTTTCCTGAAATGGCTCTCAGTTTGGGCTAGCCTGAGATTCACAGGGAGGCTGTTCCAAGCTCTTGCTGCTAGGAAGGAGAAGGTTTCCCCCCCCCTGGTTTTTAACTTAAATCTTGGGATTATGATAAGATTGGTTCCTAAGGATCTCAGGCAGCGTGTAGGATTGTAATACATAAAGCGCTTGGTAAGGTAAAGGGGGCCTGTTTTTCTAGTGGCTTTGAATGCAGTGAGCAGAAGTTTAAACAAAATTCTTTTATGGAGTGGTAGCCAGTGGAGAGCATTTAGGGCTGCTGAGGCTGAAGACCTTCTAGGGAGTTTAAGCACGAGTCTGGCCGCGGCGTGTTGAACGCTTTGTAGTTTCCTGAGGGTAGACTTCTTCACTCCTGCCATTAGTCCATTGCAATAATCAAGTCGGGAGAGAATTAAAGCAACCGCGACTGATTTTCTGGCTGCAATGGGGAGGAAGTCAAAGATTTTTTTCAATGATCTGATAAGGCTAAAACAGCACCTGGCAGTGATGCGGACATGATCATCGAAGGTAAGGGATGCGTCGAATTGAACGCCAAGGTTACGTGCCGAGGAGACAGCGCTCGGTGGGGCTTCTGAAGTTTTAGGCCACCAGTCTTTTGGGCAGAAGGACAAATCTTTCCATAGAGGTATAATTTCAGTCTTAGCACTGTTGCATCTGAGGTGGTTTTTGTTCAGCCATAGAAAAACCTCAGAGAGACAATTCTGGAATCTAAGGTCTGCATCCGTGCATTTTTTTATCAATGGTGACAACAAGCTGAGTGTCATCAGCGTACGATGTAACGAGGATTCCGTGAGATTCTATCACTGCAAGGAGGGGAGCCATGTAGATGTTGAAAAAGAGTGGGCTAAGATTGGACCCCTGGGGAACTCCTGATGTGATTGGTCTTTCACTGGAGAGGTAAGGGCCTAATGATACCGTTTGGGATCTGTTGGACAGGAACAATGTTATCCATGTCAACACAGTGTTTGTCACACCAATCTCGCGCATTCTATTAATAAGAATGGCGTGCGAGATGGTGTCGAAGGCCGCTGTTAGGTCGAGCAGGATGAGTACAACCTGTCTCCCCTCATCCTGCAAGAACTTAATGGAATCCGATAATTCTATCAAGGCTGTTTCGGTGGAGTGGCCGGGGCGGAACCCTGATTGTTGGGGGTGCAGAATGTGGTTGTTCTCTACAAAGGTTTTTAACTCCCCATACACTAATTGCTCCGTGATTTTACCTAGAGCGGGTAGTAAAGAAATTGGGCGCATATTAGTGAGATCAGTGGGGGATTTGTTCTGCTTCTTCATTAGAGGCTTCACAATGGCCTTTTTCCAGTCATCGGGTACGATACCTGAGCCGAGAGATTCATTAATGATAGCATTAATTGTGGGATTTACAGCCTCAATGAGGTGGTGAAGAATGCTAGGGGGGCATGAGTCCGTAGGGGCTCCCAATTTACAGGCCAGGATTGCCTTATGAGTTTGTTGGAGGGAGACTGGTAAAAAACTGCCAAGGATGGAAGGATTTATGACGGCTTCATGGGTGGTGATTAAGGGCTGAGGGAAATCCTTTTGGATACTGGCAATTTTGTCTATGAAGAAGTCGGCAATTTGATTGCATAGGATTTGGGATGGGGGAATTTCGGGTAGGAGAGCTTTAGGATGAGTAAAGGACTTTACTATAGAGAAGACGGTTTGTTGTTTTTGTTGGGCTTCATCTATGGCTTTGATAAAGTATTCCTTTTTGGCCGCTTTGATGCTAGAGAGGTATAATTTCCTCTGCTGGATGTAAAGTAGTCTTGAGGCTTCGTCATAGGTTTTTCTCCATTTCCTTTCTTGAGTCCTGCAAAGGAGATGGCTTTCAGTGAGGGACTGGGTGTACCAAGGAGCATTGGGCTTTCTTTTACGGCGATCTGGATGGTGGGCATTTGGACTGGAGTTGTCAGAGACAATTTGGTCAATCCAGATGTGGAAATTGCGGGAGTCGGACGTTACATCTCCGACTAATGTGGGGGTCGGGGCCAGAGGCTGGGGGTCTGACTTGATACGTTCAGTCACTTTCTTCCAATTGGTAGTGAAGGAAGGGAGGGGGCGCTTAGCGCTAGATAGCGTGGAGGGTTTTTCCTTTATGGCAAAAGGGATGAGGCAGTGGTCGGTCCATATTTGAGGGATCGGGGGGGACGTATTTATGGTTGTCAAATTAGAGCAGATACCTTACAGTATTATCTGACTCTATGGTCACCTCAGGTGGTAATAGAACTATAACAGGTAGCCTAAACGGAGATAGTGGAGGACCAAAGAGCGACCCTGCGCTGGAGGTTGTTCTTCAATCTATCAAAAACTTCCAGGAGGAAGCCAAGGATGACAGCCGTAGATCACGCCTGGCCGCCAAGAAACTACAAGGGGCTGTCAGAAGGGTTGGCAAAACCTGTGCTGAAATTTCAGATCGGAATGCTTCTGTGGAGGAAAAAACAGAGCATTTAGAGAAAGATGTAGCCACGCTTAAAACCCAAAGAGACGAACATGAGAGTGTGGTCAAAAATCTCATGTGGAAGATGGAGGAGCAGGAAAATAGGCAGCGGCGCAAAAATCTCGGCTTCCTAGGGATCCTGGAAGGAGTGGAAAAAGAGGACCCCAGAAGCTTCATGATCTCATTCCTTAAAGGGGCTTTTCAAGAGCTACATTCCTGGGATTGGGACAAAGAAGTTCAGAGAGTGCACAGATTTCCTCTTTCCCTTGCCAAGCGTACCCCATCAGTGCAGCAGCATCCTCGTGCCATGCTACTGTTTTTTGTCACATTTCTCCTCCGACAAGCTCTTTATGATCTGGCAAGGCCCACGAATCCAAGATCATGTGATGGAATAACTTTTTTCACTAGACCTGACTTTGCGCATGCCCCAGTGGAACGCAGATGGAGGCTCAGGCAACTCTTTGCTCCTTTTCAAAAGCTGAGAGCCGATGTATACCTTCAGAATCCTGCCAGAATTAAAATTGTATATAAAGGGTCCACTCGTAGCTTTGTTTCGGAGATCCTGGTTGAAAAATACTTTGAGGAAGTCTCTTGAAATAACTAATGGTAACAGTAATAGGATGCTCTTAAAAACACCAAGGACATCTATCCTGTCTTTAGGGAAAGCCATGCAATTTCATTTGCGAAGAAAGTAGTTCTTAACAATGTCGCTAATTCTTTTTTTATTTGTTTTGCTTTTATCTGTTTTCTTTTCTTGTTTAGGCACATTTAGGTAAAATTTGGCTTTTCTGGGGTTTCGATTATATAGGCTTGAAGGTGCTATTTATGGGGGGGGAGATCCAGCAGACACGCGGGGATATGTTGCCTCTGATGTCAAGCACCTGGCCTCCATAGTAAAGTACACTTTGTGTACCCTGGACCTGTAAATTAAATGCTACCAGTGGGCCTGAAACATTGATAGTGCCACCAATATCTGTAGGACTTCAGCCATGTCTCAGATCTGTCACTGCAGTGTCTGTGTGTGCCATTTAGATCTGCCATGTCAACTTGGCAAGTACCCACTTGCGAGGGCCAAACCTTTGCTTTTACTACATGTAAGATACCCCTAAGGTAGGGCCGAGGTAGCCCAATGAGCAGGGTGCAGTGTAGAAGAAAGGTAGGAAATGTATTTGAGTTTTTTACTTATCGCGATAGTGAATACTGCTAATTTCTTTTTTCCCTATTGCAAGGACTGTATGTCAAAGAAGTTACTATTGAAGATGCCTTCTTCCCATGTACAAGTGTAACTTCCCATTTGAAATAGATCATGTTTTGGAGTTTGGGGTCAATCTAAAAACACATCTTTTAGTGAATGTGGTTTTAAATTGTGTGTTTGAAAATGCCTTTTAGAACGTGGATATTTTCTTGCTTTAACATTGTGTGGCTCTTCATGTGGGTGGAATCCATGTCAGAGGAAGGGTGACAGTTAGGCTGTTTGCCCATTCACTCTAAACAGTCACAAAAAAGGTAGTTGAGGTGTGCCCTGCATATGCATATTTTGATGGCCAATGACCAGCCTGACAGGTCTTCCTGAGCTATAGTGGTGGAAGGAGTTGTCAATGACACCTGAATAGGGCTGTAAATGTTCTCATACTAAGCTGTCTCCAATCCCCTGTAGTGTGTCTGGAGCCATGTCAGAGTAAGGTAGGGTCCTGTGCACAACAAAGACTTTCCGTTGAAGTTTGCCTACTTTTAAGGTAGAAACTGGCATAAGTACTGGAGCTGTTACACCATAACTTCAGAACACTTCTGGACTAAGAGGACATTTTCTTTCTACATCCTACTTCCCAAGGTTCTCCAAAGGCTTATGCATGCTTGCCTCCTGTTAAGAAGTCTCAGGGTCATAAAAGACTTCATTTGTAGCCCCTGAACTCCTCTGCTGGGAGTTCTGATCTGACAAGGGATGACAATGCTCGTTTTGGGCCATTTGGAGGTGATTTGGCTTCTAGGAAACTAGAAATTCCATGCATCGACTCTCAACAGCTGTTTTTCCACAGCAGCACTCCTGTGTGGTTGAAAAACCAGTGTATCACTGATGTGTGGCCAAAGAATTGATGCAGTGCCTACTGTACTACTAAAGGAACACCGCAATCCGAATCCCGAGCACTGTATAACAGATTACCGTGGTGGGGGGCGTGGCTGCAGCCGAAATGGAGGCAGACGTGTTCGGATAGAGCTCTGCGGAAGGCTCCCCTGGACAGGCTAATACCTCTGGATGCAGCCATTATTGGGGACACCAACCTAGCGTAACAAATGCAGAACACTATCCACATGCAGCAACGTAAATTTGAGATCGCCCAGGCTCTGGTATGAAACCCCCGACCGGAGACACCGCCTACTGCATGACCCTAGCAAGGCCGGCATCAACTACGCGAGCCCGGGGTCTGGCCCCACCCACAACGCCGCAAGAAATGGCGCAGCTGCAGTGAACGAACGGCGGCTAGCTTACACTGCAGCTCACGTCTCGGTGCCTGCCAATGGATGGTGAGAGTTGGGTGAGGCCCCCGCCGTGCTACCCGCCCGCCCCTGCCAACCTGAACTGCCTGCTGTTCGCCACGCCGCAAGAAAGGAGGGCTGTGTGCGGCAGCGGAGGCCGGCTTGTTTGTGTGGCCGTTCACCCTGTGGCAGAGCTACGGTAGGCAGTTATCAACTGCTGAAGCGGTGCTGCGGACACTCACCCCCCTACCAGGAGGCTCTTCTGATTACAGGACGCCAGAGGCCGGAGAATGGCTGGGGCCCCCGCGGTGCTGCCCGCGAACATCCGGGCTCTGATATTGCACAACATGGCGACCAACTGAAAGGGTGGCCGAAGAGGCGCGACGTGAGCAGATCCTGCTTGGCCAACACGAGCTGCATCTGTCCATGCAGCGTGATTGGGGAGAGTGCCCCCCCCTGTGGGCAGATTGGTGATGGACACTGCCTAAACGTTTCTGCCACCGCAATGTGGTTGAAGTGGTTGGCCCCCGCTGACGGATCAGGAGTCACAGCTGGCCGCTCCCTGCCATATACCTGTCTGCCCTTGAGGTGAGGAGTACATTGCAGCTGAGGTACCTGTGATATTAATGATGGCCTGTGGAGTTCCGTGACATCAACAGCCTGCCACACACGCATCGTGGTAAAGGCGGAGAGGTATTACGATGCGGCGCTGCCGGCTCATAACGACTGCCATTGCATCTGTGGCATGGCTCGGGCTCCACTCCCAAGAAACTGCCTGCTGCGCACCATTGCCCCGTGCCCGCACCAGGGGACATCAGCATATTGAGTGTGTGGGCGGCACTGGTGGGTGTGCTGATGTAGTGAGCCCCAGCTGCGATTGCCCCAGGTGAGACGCCCTGGTGTTGCCCCCCGGGAGGCAACGAGTTGCCATCCTGGACCCATCCGACCTTGTTGCACCTGCCACAGGAAGACAATGAGGCTGATGACCGTACGGAACTGTTATCGTGCAGGAGCCAAGGCGCGATATTGTCTCCCAGTCTGCTGCACCCTGGAGCAGCAGTAAGTTTGTTGTGTAGGAATTCAGGACCCTAGTGCAATTTTCCCGATTCATGCCTATATATAGGTATAAATCACCCTATCCTTATATAGGCATAGAAATCATAACCATATTTAGACTTAGCCTATGCAGTCCAAATACCGCAAGGCTACTTCCACTAGTTCCGAGAATCCACAATGATTTCTTGGAGAAACCCGCCTTCAGCAGTCAGGGACTTCCCCCTGTTTGAATATTGATTTATCCAAGAAATCCTGGAGTTACCTTCAAGGTATAAATATGCCCACTCTTGCCCAGACAAACACACGGTGGTTTGAAGCAGTTCGACTATATACTTGCCCAACGCGCCCTGCAGCAGCAAGTGCCGAAGGAAGCCGACCCTCCAGCTGACGCACTGAGAGACCCTGTCTTTTCTCCTGCCAAGAAATCCAGCTCCAGTGTTTCCAGGCTACCCTTGCGGATTTCTGGGAAATCGAGTCCTGAGAGAGAGATACAAGACCTCCTTCATTCTAAAACCAAGGTATGGAGCTGATTAGACCCGTAGAGAATTCTTGGAATAGATTCTTGGCAAAAGAATACTAAACTTAAGATACACCTCACTTACTTCTTCCCTTGTACTAGACCTAGGTTAGGTACACCGGTGTAGGCGTATTTTAGAAGCACTAGTTGAGTACTTTTAGTCATTATTTATTAATGTATGTATTATATGTTATTTTAAATGGCTTAGAAACCATACCATGCTTTTACAGTATTATTTCATATTACTTAAGAACAGCCTTCGACCTGGTCCCTCGTGCCAGGCTCTGGCAGGTCCTGTCTGACTTGGGCATCCCCCCCCTTGATCTTGGATCTGATTGTACGCCTTCATGAGGGGAACTATGCCAGAGTGAGGTGAAGCAGACAGGGTCACCTGACTGAGAGAGTAGCGGTAGAGAGAGGGGTACGCCAGGGTTGTATTCAGGCCCCAACTTTGTTTTCCCTTTTTGTCAACGGGGTGGTGGAGCACCTGAGGGAGGACCCTGCCGACGCGCCAATCTTGGCCGGGGAAAAATCGCCCACGCTTCTTTTTGCAGACGATACCCTCCTGATCTATAAAAGTCCGATGGGTCTTCAAAAACTGTTGGATCGGTTCAGCCAGTTTTGAGAGCCCAGAGGCTTGTGCATAAATACAACTAAAACCAAGCTAATGGCTCTGGCCCCATCCAAGCGTTTTAGAAATACCATCAAGTAGGATGACTCCCCTTCAGAATTAGTCGAAGCTTTCGACTATTTGGGTGTACGGGTCAACAACTTGATGAAATGGAACTCCCATCTGTCAAAGATGCTTCTCAAACACAAACGTGTATCGGGGGCTATTGCAAGGCATCAGCGCCTTTCCCATAGTCGACCTTTCGCCCCAGCCATCAAGGTCTATGAGGGGAAAGCCTTGCCCTCATCCCTGTACGGGGTGGAACTGTGGGGATTCGAGAACATCATGGAGCTAGTGAGATCAGAGAACAAGTTTTACAGGGACCTGGTCAAGCTTCCTCCATCGACCCCTCTGGTCCCTCTCTGCCATGATTTTGGGAAACACTCAATAAGGGATATAGCAAGGCTACGCCCTCTTCTATTCTGGGTACGCCTTAGAAGGACCCCAGAATTGTGCAACTATGCCTCCGGCCTGACCGAACTGGTCCGCATAGATACAGGCCATAAGATATCCTGGGTATCCAAATTGAAACAGCTGGTGGGGGCCATCGGTCTAGCAGAAGTCTGGGAAAGCCAGACCCCGCCATCAAAGCAAGTAGTCAAGAAGGCCTACTGGGGGGGGCGGAGCCAGACCGGCGGCCAAGATGGTCGCCCGGGCTCCCGGCTCCGCCCGCTCTCCTCTCCCGCCGCCTGATTCCATCGCCCACCCCTCACAGCTCCGGTGCTCCCGTGTGTCGGAAGGGGCGCTAAGCAGATGCGTCCGACTCGTAGGGATTTCCGTGCCCCGCAAGCGAAGCTACGGACCTCCGTGATTTTGGCCTGCAAGAGCCTTGAAGCCGGGACCCCGCGTGATCCCACAGCCTCCTGAGAGCGCAACAGCAGCGGCCGCATAGACCTAGAAGGTACCGGTCAACCATTATGCAGGTCAGCCCGCCCCGAGAACTTGGCTCCAGCGCTGCCCCGTGGAACGTGAGGGCAAGACACATGCTGCCCTTCAGCGCTGGTTTGGTGCCCCCCCCTTCCTCCCCCAGATGGAATCGGTTGTTTATCAACTGCTTTTTGCTATTCTGCTGGAACTTTGCTTGGCCCGCAATGCGCTGCCTACACTCCGCATCTCAGTTAATTGGAGCTGGTTGCGGAGCTCCACCACTGTTGTACCTTTCTGACTGCGGGGGCCCGTATGTGCTCACACACCACGGAGTGGGAACGATGCCTCTAGTGTGTACCAACGTTGGGGAACTGATGACACCATCCCCCTTTCTTCAAACCTAGGGCAGACATTTGTCGATGAGGTGTTCATGTTGGGGGTCCCTCCTGTGAGTAGTGTTGTAATGTGGAGTGTCCGCAAATGGCGCTGGCAGCGCGCACAATAGACCGAGGAGAGAGAGATAATGTGCCTCCCGTGCGCTGGAAGGGCGGAATTGGATATGGATTGATACAGGGGTGAGCCCGGTATCACTGGATTGGGGAAAACAACCTGCCGCCGGTATCCTTGTTGCGAGACATTGTTTCTGTGGCCCCTGTTCGGCCATGTTGTGCAGGCACTGTGGTGAGACCTTGCTTCGACTCCAACGGCGGCGCGAGGGGAGGTTTGCTCATAGAAGACTCCTTGTTTATTATTAATTGCCTGCTTCATGGACGTTTTTTTATTTTTTTTCATTTCCCTTTCTGTTCTATGGCCCTATTTTTCTTGTTACCCTTCTGCTTTCTTTCCTCCCTTTCCTTTCTTCTTCTTCGTTGCGGGACTGACTAGAGGTGATTCTCCGTGCGTTTTACTGGTTCAGATACAGGGTGTATGTTTTTTGATGCTTTACAACACGGCGGGCGGACACTGTTTGGGTGGGGACATGTAATGTTTATTGAATATCCTGTTTCTACGTCAAGTCAAGTCAAGTCATAAAATTTGTATAGCGTACTACATACCCAGAGGGTTTCAAGGCGCTTAGGAGGAGGAGGAGGATTATTTGTCAAATATCCACGTTTTAAGCTGCTTTCTGAACGCTAGGTGGTTCTGGGTGAGGCGGAGGTAAGCGGGGAGTGAGTTCCATGTTTTAGCAGCCAGGTAAGAAAAGGATCTGCCTCCCATGGTGGTCTTGTTGATGCGAGGTATAGTGGCGAGGGCTTGGTCGGAAGAGCGTAGTTGGCGGGAGGGGGTGTAGAAGGACAGTCGAGAGTTGAGGCAGTCTGGTCCGATGTCGTAAAGTGATTTGTGTGCGTGGGTGAGCAGTCGGAAAGTGATCCTCTTATTGACGGGTAGCCAGTGGAGGTCTTTAAGGTGGCCAGAGATGTGTTCGTTGCGTGGGATGTCTAGTATGAGCCTGGCTGAGGCGTTTTGGATTCGTTGGAGTTTCTTCTGGAGTTTGGCGGTGGTACCTGCGTAGAGGGTGTTTCCGTAGTCCAGTCGGCTCGTGACCAGGGCGTGGGTGACTGTTTTCCTAGTTTCGGAGGGGATCCAGCGAAATGTTTTTCTGAGCATGCGAAGAATGTTGAAGCAGGAAGAGGATACGGCGTTGACTTGTTTGTTCATTGAGAGTGAAGAGTCCAGAATGACGCCAAGGTTCCGTGCGTGGTCTGTCGGGATGGGTGCTTTTCCGAGGGCTTCCGGCCACCAGGAGTCGTCCCAAGCAGAGGGGGATGTGCCTAGGATGAGGACTTCTGTTTTGTCTGAGTTCAGTTTCAGACGGCTTTGTTTCATCCATTCGGCGACTTCTTTCATTCCTTCGTGCAGGTTAGCTTTGGCGGCGCCGGGGTCATTGGTGAGTGAAAGGATCAGTTGAGTGTCGTCCGCATAAGAGATGATGTTGAGGTTGTGTTGGCGTGCGATGGCCGCGAGGGGGCTCATGTATATGTTGAAGAGGGTGGGACTGAGTGAGGATCCTTGAGGTACGCCGCAGATGACTTCAGAGGCCTCGGACTTGAATGGAGGAAGGCGGACTCTCTGGGTTCTACCGGTGAGGAACGAGGTGATCCATTCCAGTGCTTTTCCTTGGATTCCAATGTTATTGAGGCGTTGTAGAAGGGTGCTGTGGCAGACTGTGTCGAATGCTGCAGAGAGGTCGAGGAGGATGAGGGCGACTGTGTCTCCATTGTCCAGTAGAGTTCGAATGTCATCTGTTGCTGCGATGAGGGCGGTCTCGGTACTATGTTTTGCTCGGAAGCCAGATTGTGAGGGGTCGAGGGATTTGTTGGCTTCGAGGAAGGCGGCGAGCTGGTTGTTGACGGCTTTCTCGATGACTTTGGCCGGGAATGGAAGAAGCGAAATGGGGCGGTAATTTTTTAGTTCGGTGGGGTCCGCTGTTGGTTTTTTCAGAAGGGCGGTGAGTTCAGCGTGTTTCCAGTCTTCAGGGAAGGTAGCGGAGTTGAAGGAGCAGTTGATGACGTCTCGGAGGTGCGGTGCTATGACGGAGTCTGCTTTGTTGAAGATGTGGTGAGGGCATGGGTCTGTGGGGGATCCTGAGTGGATGGAGTTCATCAGGCGGATGGTGTCCTCAGTGGAGATTGGCTTCCAGTCGTTAAGGGTGTTCACGGGGGGAGGATGGACACCAGACGGTAGGGTGGGTTGGTTTCCGGGTTGGTTGTCAAAGCTGTTGTGGATGTCTGCAATCTTGTTGTGGAAAAAAGAGGCTAGGGAGTCGCAGAGGGTTTGAGAGGGGGTGATGTCGTTGGAGTTGGCCGAGGGATTGGAGAATTCCTTGACGATGTTGAAAAGTTCCTTGCTGTTGTGAGCGTTGTTGTCGAGTCGATCCTTGAATGCTGCTTTCTTGGCTTTTCGGATTAGTTGGTGGTGAGTGCGGGTGGCGTTTTTGAAGGCGTCCTTGGTGCTGGTGGTTGGGTCTTTTTTCCAGGCCTTTTCAAGGGAGCGGCAGAGTTTCTTGGACTTCTTGAGATCATCGTTGAACCATGAGGCCTTCTTGCTGCCAGGTTTGTTTAGATGTTTTTTCAGAGGTGCTAAGGTGTCAGCGGTGTTGGATAACCATAGGGTGAGATTAGCGGCGGCTTCGTTAGCGTTGGAGGAGGGGGCTGGGGTGTGTTGAAAGAGCGATGCGGAAATTTGGTCCGTGGTGATTTTGTTCCAGTTCCTTTTCAAGGTAGGTTGGAGGTGGATGCTGGGTTTAGGTTTGTTGTAGGTGAAGTGAACGCATCTGTGGTCAGTCCAGATGAGGTCCGTAGTGTGGCTGAAGGAGACATGGTTGCTGGAGGTGAAGATGGGGTCGAGTGTGTGACCTGCGATGTGGGTGGGGGAAGTGACCAGTTGTTTAAGTCCGAGGTTGGTGAGGTTGTCCACGAGGGTGGCGGTGTTGCGGTCGTTGATCTTATCGAAGTGAAAGTTGAGGTCTCCCAGAAGGATGTATTCTTTGGAGGGGAGCGCGTGTGGAGTGATGAAGTCCGTGATGTCTTCACCGAATTTTGCGCGGGGTCCTGGTGGCCTGTAAAGGAGGGTGCCTCTGAGTGTGGTCTTGGGGTCGATGTGGACCTGGAAGTGAAGGTGTTCGGAATTGGCGAGGTTGGCGTCAGAGCTGGTTGATATGCGGATAGATTTCTTATGGACTATAGCTATTCCTCCTCCTGTGTGGCTGGTGCGGTCCTTGCGTGTGATCTTATATTCATCAGGGATGGCAATGGTGATGTCTGGTGCTGAGGAAGCATTCATCCATGTTTCCGTAAGGAAGGCGATGTCCGGAGAGATGGTGTCTAGTAGATTCCATAGGTCGATGGCGTGCCTGTGGACTGATCGTGTGTTGAGAAGGATGCATTGTAGGTGGTTGGGGTCGTGAATCTGTGGTGTGGTCTTAGCGGAGATGTTGTCGGTGCCGCTGAATTTGCAGGAGTAGCAGGAGAAAGGTCCATGGGTGCGTCCAGGAGCGGCTTGGACGCAGTTGGGGGCGCGGCCGGGGTTAAGGGCTAGGAGGGTGGCGGCGTCATAGGTAACGCGGGGGGGCTGGGCAGCGCGAGGGGCAGGGGGTTTGGCGCTGGGCGCGGTCCAGGCGCGGACGGGCGTAGACGGGCTTACCTTTGGCGCACCTTCGGCGTGTCCGAAGCGCGTGGACGCTGCGCGTGGGGGCATGTGGCCATAAATGGAGAGTGGAGGGGGCGGAGCGTGGGAGGGTCAGCTGGGAGGCGGGGTCTGGGAGGAGACACGGGGAAAATACAAACAATCTCAAATGGACGCCCGGGGATAAAACGAAACTGGGGCACAGCCGGAATTACACTCACTCAAAACAAATACTGAGTTCCCAAAAAGACGCTTCTGCCACAGTTACATCAGCCGCTATGAGCAGTGAAATATGATTAAACAATGCGAGGATAGACGATGGCAGGAATATCCTGCCTACGGTGATCCTGCTGTTAATATCCTATTTCATGTGTAACCCTGACTTTGGTACGGTCTAATTGTGCGGCATCAGATCCTGCTCTTCTTAATCTAAAAAACAAACCTTCCCTAATCCTGTGGCCATATTGGTACGAAGCTCTCCTGAGTTACAGCATAGATTTTGTGAGGTGTACCTTTGCATTGCTCCTGTTCTACATTGTTTGCTTATCCTACCTCTATACCTATGTTCAACCGTGACGGTTGGTATACTTTGAATGTAACTGATTAATGCCAATAAAGGTTTACCAAAAAAAAAGAAGGCCTACTGGGAGTGGGTGTCTAACGAAGCCATACGAAATGTGAAACATGGCTCTCTGACGGAGAAGTTTTTAGACCTCAAGCCTACCCCCAAATTGGAATCCTTCCTAGATTTTATTGAATCCCCGAGAGACAGGGCACTGTATCTCAAGCTGAGGTCTGGCACACTCCCTCTGAACGACTTCACAGTGGGGTGGAAACACACAAGGGTGAGGGAAAGTGGGTGCCCTGGCTGTGCTTCTCCCACTGAATCCGTTCCTCATTTTCTCTTTGCCTGTCCAGTGTACAGACAGGCGAGAAGAAGATGGTTGAAACCTGTGTGCTCCAATCTGGGGGCCAAGAACTACAGGGAGGCATTGCATATTCTCACAACGGACACCTCCGTCCCCAGTGTAATTTGTGGGACAGCAAAATATTTGGGATGTGCCTGGTTAACTAGATGTAAGCTCCTCCAGGCGAACAAGTTGTAGACTACGGAGCTCCAGCAACGTCCCTTTATTTTTGTGGTCTTTATTGTATATAAATTGTTCTTCAATTCTGTGCTACTTTCTAATGGACTTTTTATATCTTTTACACCCTGTTTTTAATTCCATTTTGTACTGTATGTATGGCAAAACTATGCCCTTCTTTTTTATAACATTGACGCCCTTTTAAATTGAGGAACAAATTGTGTACGCTTTTATGATATTTGTATCGAATAAAGTCATACAACAACAACATAATACTCTTCGTACTATATGGATTGTAATTTATAACCAGTATTACGGTTGTAGCAGTACATTTCTTATGCTTGAGAAAGAAGACTGTTCAATAAAATACCTTTTATTGAAAACGCCCGTCTCTCTATTTTCTCAGCACCTCTGGTGAAACGAAGCATGCATGATTTACTGAGTAAAATAGCTATCTATTGTTTCCGCGACTCTAGAGATTGATTTCTTATTCTTGGGAAACAAAGTTGTCATGTTTATGCGGTTGTCAGAAAGTAATCCCTTCTTGTGAATTCGAGAAAGTTTCTAGTGACCTCTGAGCTAGCTGGCACTCACAATTAAGTTTAATATATTCGATAGAGACCTAGTCGACCTCAGTCCTACGTCTAAACTATAGTATATATTATTGAAATGCGCACAGCCAATTGGGAATATAGGAACTACACAACAAGTTCTCTGCCGTTGTCCTGGCGCCCACTACACAGTCAAAGCGTACACACTGCTGCACAGCCGGGGCACGTCTGCGTGCCCAGCATGCTCTACCTGAGTGGCCTTCTGAGGGGTGAGTTCGTTGATGTACACAGATAGATGCGTCACCAATCCCAGCCTGGCGTGGTCTCTCCCCAGGGAGCACACCATGGCACCTCTACCTTTTGAGACCTGAGTGGCTGGGAGCTAATGGTTGACGACGGAGCTGCGGAAAGAATACGAGGAAGTAGTGTACATGGCCCCATCGTCTTAGATGAAAGATGTGGAGTGTCTGCTGGTTGCGACCAATTGGAGCTGAGGAGGGGACGATAGCGATATCGGAGACCTGGTGGTGCCGTGCTGAGTTCTCCCTGAGCGAAAAGGCAATTTAGGTGAATAGGTCCTGCACCTGATGTCGGACGGTACTCGAGTGTGGATTGGTACTGGTGGAGGGAAAGCCATACAGCCGCCTTCCAAGCCCAAATTGGACAAGATGGCTAAGCAGGGGTCGGCGGATCAGACCGCCAGCAAGTTGGATGTGGTACTTGCTGCAATGGACCGTCTGGAGGAAATCATCAATCAAAACCACATTTCCCTGGAATCCAAAATAGACAAGGGGGCCATCAACCTCACTGATCTACACGCAGACCATCAGAAATTAACGGACCGCACCACTGCATTGGAATCCACGCTTGCGGATATCAAAGCACATGTGACGCAAACGGATAAACATGTACAAGACCTGCTAAACCGTGTGGAATTCCTGGAAGACAGAGCCGAGGATTCCGAAGGGAGAGAACGACAAAACAATGTCCACATAGTAGGTGTGCCGGAACGGTGGGAAGGGGCACAGCATGCCTTGCACATGGAGAATTTTTTTAAGAGATGAACTGCCGGAAGGGTCCCTATCACCACACTTCGTAATAGAGCGTGCCCCTAGAATCCCGATGAGGCCACCTACTATGGGATTGAATCCGCGGCAACGGCTGGTTGAGTTGCTGCTGGCGCTGTGCGCGCTGTCATCATTTTAAACCTGCACATGTTAGTTATTTGTGTTTTAATAGCCGTGTTTTGTAGAAATTGCTTACTTTGCACATTGCCTACTTTGCACCATAACGAGGACGACAGCGAGTTAGGCTGCTCCTCTTACCTTTGCTGGTTGCTCGCCGAACTCTGGCTCCGTTCCACCATGGCTGAGTGCCGCTTGTGTGGAGAGCTAAGGGGGAGGTAGGCGGCCCAATCAGAGAGACCCCCAGCAGGCCGGAGGGCGGAGCCAGGAGCCCGCGCTTCCCACTACCCCCGCCTACATACTTCCATATGTTGGCCAAGGCGCAGCGGACGGGCGCAGCGGGCGCGACAATGGCGCACCGCTCGTCCGCGACGGGCCAGAGCAAGGGGCCATGGTCTTTGGTCCGAAAGTAGCATACTCAAGTGGTGAACTTCATTCATTAAGACACCCCAGTCACCGCTACTCCCCTCTACCCCCACACACACTAAGAACCACCTGGCTATGCGGTATCTCCCAAGATAATTCACTTTATCTTGCGATTAAACATAAGAATGCCCGGTGCATCATGACTAATCCCTCTGCTAAAACACGGCTGGAACTTCGCTGTATCTATCTCAACACGGGTTCCATGCCAAAGCACCAATTAGACATATTCCTGTTGCTTACCTCTGACAAACCAGACCTACTTTTGATTACAGAAACTTGGCTCACCCAAGATTCACTACCAGACATTTTGGCTTCTATACTCTCGGACTACTATATTATCACAGCGAACCGCTCGTCTGCGAAACCAGGCTGGGGGGTCACTGCTATTATTCATAAAAACTACACATTTATTACACTCACACCCATGACTCTTACGGACACAGAAAATATTGTCATTAAATTGGACACGGAGAGCGAGGCTTTCTTACTTGCCTTGGTCTATCGGCCCCCACAATCTATGCCTACCGTCCCGACATCCTTAGCAGAACAACTTGCCCCCATTGTAACAAGCTACCCGAAAATTGCTTTACTCAGAGACCTCAACTATTGGTTTGATAATATGGCTGCTGACCCCCCAGGCACTAGAACTTAATGATCTGCTCTCGGATTTAAACCTGATCCAGCATATACATTCCCCCACACACGAGAAAGGTCACAGCCTAGACCAAATATGGTCTCATAACCACCTACTGTCCCCTCCCGACATCTCTTCTTGCATCTGGTCCGACCATTTCCTCATTCAATTCACAATCACCGTCAGTGGACATGTAAAATCAGGGTCCTTACCGGGTGGAGAAACTAGGAAATGGAACGCCATGAACTCACCGGCTTTCTTGAACACTCTGGCTACCACATTGCCCACAACATGCAATAATATAGACATCATGGAGGATAAGCTCACACAATGGCTTCAAAAGGCCACTGACACTCATGTGCCCCTAGTGAAATTCTCTCGCTCACGTAGCACGGAGGCCCACAGATGGTTCACCTCAGAGTTAAAGTCGCTAAAACTCGAGGTGCGCCAAAAAGAAAGGAAATGGAGATCAAAATATCATCTACAAGATAAGGAGGAATTCTGTGCTGCTCGTCCGTTTAAGAAGAAACGCCAAGGAGGTAGTTGCTTCCATCATTTGGCGGCCACCTTTTGGAACTCCCTACCACTTGTCTTAAGACAATGTCAGGACCTTCTGACTTTTAGACAATCTCTCAAAACTTGGCTTTTTAAAGAGGCGTATGCTTAGAGTAACTGTGTTTTGTGCCCTGTTTTACCAGTCAGCGCCAAGAAACCTACGGGTGTATGAGCGCTCAAGAAGTTTATTTTAACATAACATAACATAACGGCTCCTTTGCATCCTTAACTACAGAGATCGAGACTCCAGCTTGAAGAAAACCAGGAAGCTCCAGGATATCCACATTGATAATCACAAGATAATGTTTTTCCTGGACTATACCATCCAGGTACAGCTCCAGAGGCTTTCGTTCATGGCAGTGAAGAAACATCTTCGACAAAATGACCTGAAACATTCTCTGTTACCTGCGCGGCTGTGTGTGGTTGCCAGCGACAAAACACATTTCTTTAACACATCGGAGGAGGCAGAGGACTGGATGGACACCTTCACCAATGTGGGGCCTTGGGACAGGGCGGCAACCACAAGGCTACCGAAACTAAAAGGCCATTTTTGCCACCGGCGGGGAGAGCGCAGGTCTACGAGAATAGGGACACCGCCTTTGCCACTTGTGGGTCCACGCTCGGAGCTGATCCTGAGTGGACAGCAAGACACCATACAGGCAGTGGCAGAGATCAGCGGTTCCCCGAGGACGAGAATGCATCTAACTCCAGCCAACGAGACATGCTGAGTGATGACCAACAGATATATGGCCTACAGAATTCGCAGGATTCAAACGGACAACTGGATGTCACCCCGCAGACGGCGGACTTGATTGCATAAACGCTGCAAGCTCCTGTATTTGTATGGACTATGAATTGAGGTATTGGGGTGTATGTGTGGGGGCATGCTGTTGCTGGACGCGTAGACACCTGGGATTCACGCTGTTACGAATCCACAGTATTTGCTCACTACTGTGTTCAACAATGAAATACATGAGGGAGGCGGTAGAACTCAAATGTATATTTTTTTGCTGATTTGTGGAATGTCCCTGAGTTAACATATGCAGTATGCCCAAACTATATTGTATGTTGCCTGCGCATGGGGAGCCCCTGAGACGCTAGACACGAGGACTGTACTCTAAAGTATAGCAGTTTGCAGCTCACCCCCCAGGATTGTTTTGACTGTTATCTCGGATTGGGAGTTTGGACGATTGCTGGTTGCATTATCGCCATTTTGGTATTATTCATGCATATATCTTTTTCTGAGTTATTTTGTGAGACGTCATCTGTTACGAGTAGATTCATACAGTGTTCCACGCTGCGAGTCAGCGAGCTAGGTTGGGTATGTAATGATGAGCTGTGTTTAATTAACACGGCTGTTGGGCTGCCATCTACACATTTTCCCCTGATGCGTTGGAGGGTTAATGTTTTCAGTTAAGATTGGTACATGGAATGTGAGGGGTATACATTCGCAGTCACGTAGTTATCAGATCTACTCATACCTCAAGCAACATCATATAGAAATAGCCCTACTGCAAGAGACCCACGTACCCAAAATAGAGATACCACGTTTATATCGTCACTGGCGGAGCCAATTGTTTGTCACAGGGTATTCGGCTTTTGCACGGGGTGCGCTGATATGGGTGAGGGCAGGTGTTCCGTTGACAATTACACAGTCGCTGGTAGACACAGAGGTGAGGTATGTGATAGTTAGGGGCACGCTGGATGGCAGACAAATAGTACTTGCATCGATATATGCTCCTAACACAGAGCAGGCTGCATTTGTCGAGAAGATATCACACATTCTTGCGCCATGGCATGACATCCCCATGTTATTAGGGGGTTATTACAACAGCGTCCTTGACGTGTCATTGGACCGGTCCTTTCCACCACTTCTGGGTACAAACACACACCATGCTATGAAGGCGTTGACGAATTAGCCAACAGAATGGCATTTGAAGGATGCCGGGAGACACCGTCATCCCCATGATAGAGTACACTCTTATTATTCAGGGGATCATGACCTGCATGGGTTAGATCGCTATATGCTCTCAGACGCACTGCTCCCCCACATAGCGGTGGTTCAGTATTTAGGTCGGACGCACTCTGACCACAACACACATGTCTCGGAAATGTTGTAGGCGCGCCCCTGCCCGACAATCCCCAACATGGCAGCTACAGCCAGATCTCCTATTAGACGCACCCTTCCGTATCCTACTGGCTGCAAATGTCACTCAGTATTTTAAGGATAATGTCGGGACGGCCACGACGCCTCAGGTGGAGTGTGATGTGTTCAAGGTTGTGATGAGGGGTGCCTGCCTTGGTGCAAAAGCGGGCATGCGGTGACAGATGGAGGCAGATCTTACACACCGTGAAACTGAGCTGCTACAGGGGGAGGGAGAGGCGCTGGAGGGAGATACTGAGGATTTGGAACGCTCGGGGGAGGAACACTCTAGATTATTAGACTGACTCCGTAATCTAAACTACGCAGCACACTTCGTGCGCACCCAGCATATGGGAGACAAGCCAGTTAGACTGTTGTCGTCGCTGATACGGCAAGACATGGCTATTGTGCCAGTAACAGCAATACAGAATACACAGGGTGGCACAATGCATACCCAAAGCGATATACATCATGCTTTTGTGGAACATTACTCTACAATACACAGATCTTATTTGATAACCACAGTCACAGAAATACAGGACTTCCTCTCCACACTAACGCTGCCGCAGCTAACAAACTACCAGCAAGGGAAAGTGGGTGCTCCTCTGTTACCAGAAAACATTAGGGATGGTATCTACTCTCTGTCAAAGACGCCGGGTCCTGATAGAATACCAGCTGAATTTTACAAGGCATACTCAGAGGTTCTAGTGTCGGAACTGCTGTGAGTATATGAGGCGACACTGGAGTATTCAACACTCACCCCAACACAACACGAGGCAATGCTGGTCTCTCTTTTAAAGCCGGGTAGGAACCCTGGACTCCTAGGCTCTTACCGTCCACTGGCCCTGTTGAACACAGACTATAAAATACTCGCCTCAGTCCTGGCCAAACGCATTGACCCATTTGTGCCAAATCTGGTCCATGCCGACGAGAATGGATTTGTGTCCGCTGGAAGCACCTCCCTCAATATTCAAAGGCTATTTAGAATCCAACAGTATGCAATGGAAAACTGGCCCAGATCTGGCTGTCTAGTGTTAGACCTGGAGAAGGCCTTTGATTCGCTGGAGTGGCCCCATCTTGCAGCGGTCTTATGTAAATATGACCTGGGAGATGATTATCTACAAATGGTGCAATTTCTGTAGCAGCGTCCCACAGTTCGGGCTCGTACAGGCAAGCTCCTATCTAACGAAATCAGGGTGAGACGAGGAACTAGACAGGGTTGCCACTTGTCCCCGCTACTCTTCTCCTTAGATATAGAGCCACTGGCGGCTCTCCTCCGTGACTGTGGAGCAGACTGGGGCATCCCCTTGAGCAATGATCTACATACAGTGTCCATATATGCGGACGACATGTTATTCTACGTACGTGACCTTCATCCCGTGCCGCAGGAGATATCGGCAATGTTCTGTAGATTCGAGGCAATATCGGGACTCAGGGTAAACTGGGCTAAGTCAGGTACTTACTCTTTCCGCAAAGATGTAGTTGCAACCGATATAATCATCAATGTAATAGCACTTGACTGGTATCCGACCACGTTTAGGTACCCAGGAATATATATTTACAGGTCCCAACAGATATACTGAAAGGCAATCTGGTTCGCGCCATCTCTTCAATAAGAGCACAGATGCAGTTCTGGAGGGCCTTACCGCTCAATGTGATGGGCCGTGTCACCATGACCAAATTGATAGTACTGCCAAGGTTACTGTACTGTTTTGCGAATCTTCCGGTGTATGTCCCAATGAGGTTCTTTAGAGAATTGGAGGGTTGATACGTGGCATGATTTGGAATGCAGGCCGGCCCAGGATAGCGCTGCAGAAACTATATGCACCCCCGGAAAGTGGAGGCTTGGTGGTTCCTCATCTGGAACTGTATTATTTAGCTGCACAATTACAGTGGGTTGCAAAGTGGCTAAGCAGCAGGAATCTGGCAGACACAGTGACTGAGAAGACAGC
Organism: Lissotriton vulgaris; assembly: GCF_964263255.1. Lineage (NCBI taxonomy): Eukaryota > Metazoa > Chordata > Amphibia > Caudata > Salamandridae > Lissotriton > Lissotriton vulgaris. The sequence continues at coordinate 6,141,081 of NC_141696.1, read as the reverse complement.
TTGGACGCAGATACAGATATGCTGATTGTTCCAACCGCTAGCAAAGCTTCCTCGCTAGACACAAATACATGTTGAGCTGGTGCATAGGTGTTTTAGGGGAAGCCTTCACTTCACAAAAGACACAATTCCGTATGCCCCGGTACTACCACTACTCAGGACGCCCAGAGCCAGAGACCCCATAACGGACATGGCATTAGCGCCCTGGGTTGAAGCGGAACTGGAGACTCTCAGAGACCTGTAAGTGGACGGCACTTTAATGCATTTTGCAACACAAACAGCAGATACTGGATTATCAGCGGGCCAGTTCCTTCTACACAGAACCATTACAAGAACATTTACGCTAGCATGGGGCGACATGACCAACAAGCCGCCGGCACACCAGTTATTGCAATACCTGCATGTGATGGGGGAGGGATTGAATGTGATACACTGGCTGGTCCAGGCCCTGCTCGTTTATGTATTGAAGCCTCTGCAGAGACTTTGCACATATTGGACTGAAGACAGAGGCCGTCCCTGGAATGATAAAGAGTGGGAACGCGTTTTAGCCAGTGCCAAGCACATACTGCGAAATTCGAAATTAAGATTCATACAAACATCCATATTACAAAGGGCGTATCTCTCAGCAGACAAGTTCAATCAATACTTTAACATCAATAATTAGGAATGCCCAAGGTGCCGTCACCTAGGTGCTGGCCTGTTACACATGTTGTGGTCTTGTCCCCTGCTTTTACATCATTGGCCTGTGATCTCAGAAACACTTACCAACTGCACTAACACTGAGGTCCCTACTACATGGGAAGTCTGCATCCTGGGGTTTTATAGGAGGACCAAGGCCAACAAGGTGAACTCAAGGTTTCTAGACCTGGGCATCATAATAGCAAAGCGGCTCATCAGTAAAAGATGGAAGCACAGGGACCCTCCAGAGGTATCACACTGGGCAAAGTCCAATGGGGTCTGGATACAGGCAGAGAGTACAATCCCTAAACAGGGAAGAAGCGGCGGGGATGAGCAAGTATACCATTGCACAGACCTGGGAGAAGATGCTCAGGACTCTCATACAATCTACGGCCACACTGCAAACACATCCTGCGCAAAGGGCGGGAACTAACACCCGATATGTTACCTGGACACTAGCGATGCGTTGCCTCTGGGTGTCACCACCACTGCAGCTGTTAGGCTAGGCAACGACCTCACATTCCTCAAAATACATTATATGGTAGTAGCTCCTGCAAGGCGATGCCCTAATGACCATGCAACCGCATGGAAAACAGAAGCAGCAGCCCACATGCCACACTAGCACGCTAGCCTAGCTGTGACCGCACCCAGATAGCACACTAGAGGCTGGGTACATACATCCTCAGTTATTTGACGTCTCTTGTGTTTTCATTGATTTATTATGTACTGTTGCTGAATATGGTTGACTTGTTATAAACAATAATATCTAATGTACGGACTCAACGTTTACATATGTATTGACCCAATTGCTTATGAAACATTATGTGAAGTACTCCAAGAGCGGAGTCCCAATATGATTAGCCATTGTCTGTATGAATTGATGTTTTCAAGACGCATTGTTCACTGTCATGCAGAGAAATACTAAACACCTTCACTTTGACCATCAGTCGGAGATGACAGAATGTGCGGCCTGTGGAAGCCCAAGGCGACTTATAAATGCTTGAGCAACCTTACATTGCAGACATGGATGACACTGAAAATGTGAGAAAGAAATACTTTGATTTATATGGATATAGTTAAGGGACAAGGGATGATGTTGTCAAAACAGTATGTATCAATGCTTAATGATTAATGTAACAGAAAAGATAAAATGTAATAAAGATATTTAAAAAAAAAAATAAATAACAGACGTCCGTGGTGCACGCTCAAAATCTGGCCCTGATTCGCAGCTATAGAAATCAACACATCACATGCTTCGCAGCTGTTATATCGATGCAATGCCTGCTCCTCCACATTGACACAGTGGGTATTGATTTTCATTGCATCGTCTCTCTGAGCCAAGTTCTTCATCAACATGGCACAGCAGTAAGGAACCGAGTAAGGAACCAAGGCCGTGTATCAAGTGTTCGACACATCACCTCCCCTGACAGTAAGGAACAGACACATCACCTTCCCTGACGGTGAGGAACAAATGCATTATCTCCCCTGCACTGCAGTTAGAAACTGACACATCACATCCCCTGGCAGTAAGGAACTGAGGCATTACCTTTCCTGGTAGTAAGGAAGCAATGCAATCCTTTGCTTTTACTGCGCTCCACCTAAGCTGAGCCTGTTTCCGGCATTGATTTTAGCCCATCACAGGTACTTTGTGCTTAAAGTTCCTGTTTCCTATGGACTGAACGATTTAGAACCTTTTAAAAGTGATATCTTTACTTTATATGCAGGATTTTTGGTGCTTTATTCAGATAAATATTGGTTATTTTTGTCAACTTGTGTGGTGTCCTTTCGTAGTGTTTTCACTGTGTTACTGTGTTTGTATGTACAAATGCTTTACACATTACCTCTAATATAAGTCTGACTGCTCGCACCAAACTACCAAGGAGGTGGGCAGGGGTTATGTTAGCAGTGTAATCCCCCTTCCCTGATTAGAGTGATGGTCTGTACTTGGACAGGTGCAAACCACTGCACACTAGATACCCAATTTCCAACACTTTCTTAATACCCCTGTCCCCTGTGAATTTCAGCTCAAGTTCAATGTATTTTTTATATTTATAGTATTTCAACTCTAAACAAAGAAAACAACAATCTGTGAAATGTATGACAGGATTTGTGTGAATCTTTATGCGCTGCTTTAGTATTATAAGCTCCATTATGAATGTAGCTTGTAAACATGTAAACAATTAAATTAATATGTTGACAAGAATCGTAACTCATGGTATAAATAATCAGCCAAACTAGATTTAATGAGTCAAATAGGAAGTAGAATACAAATGCTAGTAAAATGCCAATGTGTGCAATCATTCCTATATTGTGTGTTATTTGCACACTTTATCATGAATGTGAATGATTAGCAAATCCGTGTACAGCAGTACAAAGTGTGTCAACATAAGATACTAAACCTGCCTAACTTCTGTTCTGTGTCATCCTTAAAATGTAAGAATCCATAAAGTTATATGTATGGGCAGTATATTATAGACCTCTTGGTTGTGGCAAGCCGCTTTTCATAAATCATTCATTGCCCCATGATAGTTGTGTGATACCTAAAGGAAGACTAGCCTCCTACCAGTTAGTGCTTCAATTGATATGGTGGTTGCCGGTGTGAGCCACTAGCACTTATTTTTGCGGACCAGCACTTATTTTTCCACATCTATCGTTTCAAGCGGGAAAAGAGGGAAAAAAGGGGAAAGATGGAGAAAGAGAAAGATGAGAAAATCACAAAGGGGAAACGCAGGAGAGGCAAGAGTAAAATAAATGGGCAGATATATCTGTCAGTGAAAGATGTATCATGAGTGAAAAGACTATGAGATTTAGTATTCGACGCACAAACTTTTAATTGGATGTCACATGGGCTTCTCATAAAAGTAGCGGTTACCAGCTCTCAGTATTTTACAAATTATGCACTGCTACTAGTGCTCTCCTTATGATTTTCTATACATCACCATGTATCATGACATTAAAGCTGAACTAAACAACAATTTGATTTTTGCTTTCTCTCTTTCCCACTATTTCAGGTGTTTCTATTCCTTCCTTGGATTTTCACATTCCTTCCTTGGTCAAAACCCAAATAAAAATAGTTTCACTTTAACCAAAAAGAAAGTGCTTTATACCCCACCTAATGCCATAAAGTTAAATGAAGCACTGACCTGTACATTTCAGTTTCAGTTTTACAACCTGTCTATGATAGGATCACATTTAGGACATTACATATTACCCAGAAACTACTTGATGATTTGGAAGGTTTTGGACAGTAATCTTTAAGACCCACACAGCCCCAGATCAAGGCCCATGCTTCTGCTTACCTTATCTTAATCTCAAAAAGTGGAGTGGCTTTGTCAAAATCCTGTTTCTGTCAGCAGTTCTCCCAGGATGAGTGACAAAAACTGCAAATTTCAATGGTTAAGCTGGTAGAAATGGATAGTTCATAAGGGAGATTATTCCACTGTATGGCAATATATTGGAAAACAAGTGGTGTCACATGATTTAGAGGAGGGCCTATCAATGAATTTCACTACACATTGAAAATAGAAAAGGGACTACAGTCATGTTATTGCATGCAGAATACTGTGACTAAATACAGGAACTAAAAGCTGATTGATGGTCATACAGGGTTCTAGACTGACCAGTGGAATATTGCAAATGAGCTTTTCTTACATAATTGAAAATGTTTAGAAACCATATTGTATAGAATGCATAGAGAACAATTTTGCAGTTGAGACTTGAAAAGTAAAAGCAAAAACATAATAAGACTGAAAAGGTGGGGACTGGTGGCACAGTGGAAAGGAGGACAGGAAAGGCAATTGTCCTTGAGGCATTTAACATCCATGTAAAATGTTGGCAGAATTTATAAAGAAAGAGTTTGTGAGAAGCATACATTTATGGGCTGGCATCAGAGTGAAACAGAGGAAGGATTATTTGTTTATAAAGCATTGAAATCAAGGGACCACCATAATTTTTCTATGACAAATAGGCCTTTGGCAGGGATGAATTCCAGTAACATAGATGGCTCACTGGCCATTCACAGGGGCTGTGAGTGATTTTTGACCAGGGTTCAATCCCCAGATGGGGAAAAGCGTTTTTTAAATAATTTTTTTCTAAATTCTACAAATGAAAGCTGTGCCTTTGTAAATCACCCCCTAGCAGTGTCTGGGAGAACTATGCCCTCCCTAGTCATAGTGCATGTAGGGCATTGATGGCATGCTGGGTGGCATGTGGAAAGGGGGGACATGTTTGCTATAAAAGCGATCACTTATTTAGTGGAATGAGAATTTGGGGATGATTGTGTAGCAATATTAAATGCATGGGGCTAGTGGCAGATTGTAAAAAAGGAAGGGCTATTTGTATTTAAAGCATGTAAATCGAGAGAGGATTTGTGGCATCTAAATTCCAATTACCATGGAAATAGAGAAGGGACCAACATCATTTATCAATGACAAATAGGCCTTTGACTGAGACAACTTTTGGCAACATAGATGGCTCACTGGCAGTTCACAGGGGCTGTGAGTGCTTTTTGACCAGGGTTCAATCCCCAGCTGGGGAAAATCGTTTTTCTTTTAAAATTTGTTTTCTAAATCCACAAATGAAAGCTGTGCCTTTGTAAATCACCCCCTAGCAGTATCTGGGAGAACTATGGCCTCCTTAGTCATAGTGCATGTCAGGCATTGATGGCATGCTGTGTGGCATGTGGAAGGGGGGCCAGGTTTGCTATGAAATAAATCCATTAATTTGTGGAATGAGACTTTGGGAATGGTTGTGTAAGAAAACGAAATCCATTGGCCAAGTGTCAGAATGAGGGGAAGGAAGGGCTCTTTGTTTATAAATAACGAAAATCAAGTGCAGAATTGTGACATGTAAGAAGAAAACTTCATGGAAACAGAAGAAGGACATCACCCTTTTTCCAAGACACAAAGGCTTTGGGCAAAGCAAATTTATGCAAAACAAATGGTACAGTGGTAGTTCATAGAGGCTATGAGTGATTTTTGACAAGGGTTCAAACCCCACCTGGGGAAAGTCTATTTTTATTTGTTTTTCTTTATTTAAAAAATTTATTTATTTTAGCAGAGTGAAAGATAGTCCTTTGCAAATCCTCAACTGATAATCATGAAAGACCATGTAAAAAATTTGTGGCATTTGTCACATCAGCTGTGGCATATGCCACATGACAGAGTGACACGTGTCACATGCCAGGAATGGGCTCCAACCCTTACTGCGTTCAGGTCTTCTCCGAGCGTCTCCCTGGTTTACCTTCTAAAATAAAATGTTGCAAAATACGATGTTGCCTCTTTTCCACATAGTAACTCGAGCTGCGATCTAACCCTAGTCCCATTGGCCAAATCATCCTGGCAACATTGCTTTAATTTACTTATACGTCGTTTACCTGATTTGGTAAAACCGAGAGCGGTTAAATGGGCTAGATGCTGATATTAGCTGATAATGTAAAATTGAACTTGCATACAGAGCTGTTGTTTCTTCGAAGTAGGGTGGTGTTTGTACTTTTTAAAAGCACATTTTTTAGTCTCTTGAAATGCACATGTGCTTGTACTACAATGGGAAAGTTTTCAGATGAATGTATTGTGTTGACCAATAACAACCGGGCGCTGGTATGCATTGTCAATTTAAATAAATGCGGACAAATACTAGCTGTAGCAGCGTCTTTTGCTTGCGTCAAAAATAAATGTGGATAAATACAGAAAAAATGCCCAAAAAATAAATATGGATAAATACAGACGGAAATGGCAAAAAAATAAATACCATAAAACCGGGAGCCCTAATTATAATGAAATAGGCACGGGAGTGACGAGTGCCTGATTATGTGAGCCACGAGTTATCACATCACGAAGGAATAGCACGAGAAGAGTATCTACTGATAATGGCATCACCTCATCCATTGTCTCCCTAATTTATCGGGCACAGCATTAGCTCACAACCTGACTCTCCAGATTGTGAAGCAAAATGTGTTGTTTGCGCACCGCAGAGAATCTGTCTCCGCCAATGGCAATCAAGTAGGATTCAAATAAGTGCAACGATTTCTTCCAGGGGATGAGGGGTTCACCTGCATCATCAAGAAATGGTGGTGGCTGGGACATGGAAAATGCAGACATGATAGAAAGAAGGAACAACCAGATAATATAGAAATATCAGCGGAAAAATGAGAACGAAAAAGAATGCAGAAGGAAAAGAAGGAAGATAAAAAGTAAGAGACAGAGGTAGATTTTTTTTTTGAGAAAGCAGAAAAATATACGTTGAAATAGAAAGACAACAATTAAGAGGAATAAAAACTATGTAGATTCGTGCAGGAATGAGCTGTTAGCAACAGTTGAAACATAACCTACAAAAAACTGTCCAAATGAAATGGCCAATGCAATAAATACGAAAATATAGTCAGTAAAGCTGCACCTCAAATAAATGTCAATAGCTGTGCCAATCAGCGAAGAGTTAAACTACGGGCAAAAATAAATAAAAGAGAACAATTCACTTAAGACATTGGCCAGTGTAGATATTACCAAAATAGCAGTGTCTTAAAGTAGGTGGAGAATAAGTCAAAATGTCAATACCTGTGCCAATCGGCAAAGGAATAAACTGTTGGCAACGGTTGAAATAATCTTCATCAATTTTACCCAAGGAGATGGCAGTTAAGATAACACAAAAATAACGTTGCGCCGGTAGCTAAATTTCCAATAAAGTAAATGTCACTAACTGTACCAAAATAATGCTGTGCCTGTCAGCGAAAAGTGACAAGCATAATAACGTCACCTGAAGTAAAATGCTGTTCACCCGTAGCGTGAAGATGGATACTTTGCTTCCACCGCTAACCTTCCACAGATATGGGAACTGAGGGTGAAGTGATAAAATGAGGAGACAATGGGGCTTCGTCGTGTATAGTAATGACAGTTACAGACTCCAACTGAATTAAATAAATAAATGTCAGTCAGGAAATTGACACCGGTGTTGAGGAAGCGTGAAGACTCCTCCGAAAGGAAACTGACATTGCGAGGGGGATGGAGAATGGATCAGACACTCCTACCTCGATGACGCCGTTTCAGTGAAGAGGTCGGACAGGCGGTGCTAGAATCGCGTCAACCGCTGCTCCGGCAACGCCTCAAGAACCAGTAGATCGGCTACGTGAGGCACAGGAGGCGGGACACACGATGTTGCTTCTCAGAGACGGAGGAGGCGGGACACCTCAGTGTCGTCCACAGGAAACAGAGGGTTCAGGCAAGGAACTGCCGTCAGAGAATTCAGTCAGCGTCACCGATAACTGCAACCGCTGTCCGCCGCTGTAGAAGGCAAGATAAACTGGGGGAAGGATCCGACCGTCCCCAGCACGGTAATCGTCGCCAAATTTGTAAAGATGCAAAGTACACAGAGTGTGTGGCAGGAAGAAGTTTATTTGCATCCAGATCCTTCAGTGCCAACTACCAGAGTGGGCTCACCAACATTCTAAGGTGAGCTCCACTCCAAAGTTCTATGCAGGGATGTACCAAGAGGCGGGGAGGGAGAGGGGGAACAAAGGAAGAGGGAAACTACCAAGTTACAACATATACATTGCAATACATTAAACAAAAAGCTATTCACATTTTGTTAGCTGAAGGTTACATAGGTAACACAGGAGTACCATGGACACGAGGTCATAGTAGAAAAAACGTAGTGATGAACAGGGAACATAATTGTAAGTGGCTAACATGGTCAACAATTTATATACAGTCATAGTAGTAACATTTTTTATAAAATACATGGTGTAAAGTAAAGTATTTGAAGGAGAAAGTTTGCAGGGGAAATACCATAGCATACCAGCGGTAGGAGTTATTCAGACATTCATACTTAGTATGTATGGAAAAACTGCACAGAACATGCCAAGGAGACACATCATGTGCTTCAAACATTATACCAATGATGCTATGAGTAGGTGGCATTGAGTGCAACTGTAAAGAGTTGTACTTGACATACACCAAGCTTTCTTCTAAAGTAGTGCTAGAGAAACGGGGAGCTACGACCCGTAGTCAAATCCTAATGTTGAAAACAAAGGGAACAGCACTAATGGTAGTGCTGCGGGCAAAATAGAGGGATAAAGGAATGGGAAATAGTGAGGGTGACAGGACAGGGGCAGAGACAAACATGTGGCCATATAGTGCACTGCGTGTGTTCATGTTGGGTATATCTAGAACACAAGATGTAGACACGGCTCTGAAAATTGACACAGCTATATGAGGTAGTGACGGAAATAGGAAGCCAGCATGTAGTCATATGGTACACTGGGTGTAGTAACAGGATACAGACAAAACACATGGTCTATGCAAAGTACTAAATATGACACCATGGTAAGCAGGTAGGATAGGCAGGGGACGGAAGAAGGCATCTAGATGGTAAGGGTTTTTACAGAAAATAATGCATCTCCTTGTCAGTGTTTAGACCTAATGTGGAGGAACGAAGGGTACAGATCCATCTTGCCTCCAGTTGTCTGAGCAAGAGTGCCCTCTCCCCCCCACGTTTGTTCAGCAGGGCTATGTCAGCGGAATCTAGTCCTATCCACATAGATTTGGCCACACCCACAGATGATGACATATACAACGAAGGTGGTAAGGGAATTGATGAAATGGCGAATCGTGTGATGCGCGTTGGTGTTATAACAGAACGTCGTCGTTTTTGTTACTCTCATTCTTGTTTTTAACTTTGTTTTTTTCGACATTGACACTCATTGCATTAATGTGCTGGCTATCTGTACGGGAAGTGTATTTTCCCAGAGCCTCTTTGAACAGGAAGTTGACTCTTTCAGTGGGCGCGTGGTCTAGTTGTCAATTCTGACCACTGGCGTACATTGACTTAAACTGCGCATGCCGCAGCAGTACCGGCATTTCTAAAAGAACTTCACGGACGTTGGACGATTGAAACACGGCTCAAGTCAGGACGGATCTACTCTTTGACTCAGGTAAGCGTAACCATATTGCTCCCAAGACCTAACGCTACCTTAAGCTGTAAGAGTGCTGGTATGTAGCTGGTGGCTATCCCATCCTTTGCTCCGTGCTTATACTGTATACGGGTGCCTAAGCGCTGCTTCACCACGCATTCGTTCCCCTCACCCTGCAGAGTATCCACTAATAATGGCATCACCCCAGCCATTGTCTCCCTAATTTATCGGGCACAGCATTAGCTCACAACCTTATTCTCCAGTAGGAACCTCTTCTCGTACTATTCCTTCGTGATGTGATAAATCGTGGCTCACATAATCAGGCACTCGTCACTCCCGTGCCTATTTCATTATAATACGGGAACGCTGACACCAGCTACCACACTTGGCTACTGGTTCCTACCTGCGCCATGTTAACAAGTGTGGTGAATGCGCTGCGCTATGATAACTCGTGGCTCACTTAATTAGGCACTCGCCACTCTCGTGCCAATTTCACTATAATGTGGGTAACGCTTAAACTATCCACACGCACCACAACTCTTCCTGTTGCGCTCTCACTTTCACTGCATCCAGCACTACCCGCCGGTTTTCTCTGACATCATTCTTCTTACCTTACAGATATGGCTTTGTGCTGACTTGCCCCTCGCCTTTCAACTGCAACTTATTTGCTCCACACAGTAGGCACATTTTATTGTATAAATTATCTGATCAATCTTCATTCTCCCGCCCCATGCTACTCCGGTCACATTTTACTCTTGATTTTCAGAATCTGAATTACAAACATTTACCCTTTGAGGATTCACACTCTCGACCGCCACTTTTTCTTTTTGGTAAGCCTAAATATGTAGCAGATCCTCTTTTGTCTCGCCTCACACCCTGTAATAATGTTGTACTCACAGTTTTTAGTTGGATCTATAACTGATGATACCTATTACCTACTCCACAGTGTTTCCTCACAGAACACACATTTTTCACACGTCCCATGGTGTTTGCTTTGGCCCACTCCTACCCCCTTACACTTGCCATCTCTCTCTTCTTCCCCCTTCCTCTTTCACTTCATCACCCTGCCACTACTTCTCTTCCCTTCGTGTTTGCTCCGTGCTTTCGTCTCCCCCACTCTGTGCACAGAAGACGGTGGTCGCTGGCCTCCTGATATTTTAATCACATTCTTTCACTGTTTTGACATTACAGCCCTGAAGAAGCCTTTGTATGGGCGAAACGCGTTGGCTGGTCCTCTGTATATATTCAGACTTAAGAATAAAGAACTGAAACGAAGCAGACATTGATTTCGACTACTTTTATGTAACTCACTACCTATCGTTTCTTCTGTTTAACACTTCACACCATCACCTGTACCTTACCATATTGCCTCTCATAAAAACCTTATTGCTTATTGTATTGGTGATCTCATGGTAGCAGATCATTTGAGGTGGACAATTTCGAGGAGAATCCAAGTGACAAGTCCAGCTAAGTGCAGTCCCATATGACCCAGCTGCCTTTTCTTTTTTGAATCATGCTTTAGGCATACCACTGTTGAGTCGCCTTGTGTCCCCCCGTTGATACTCAGGAATCTCACCCATTCTAGATCCTCGATTTGTATCTGGTCTAGGGTGGCAAGGTGTTTAAATAAGCGATGAATGTTGCTCCGGTTCAGAATGTTGTGCTGTCCTGCGCTGTGGAATCTCGGGCGAGGACTACCTCATGGACAATTGTTGGTGTGTCCAGGATTTGGGCTTCTTTTCCCCTTCCTAGGGTGAGCTGCGCCGAGATTTATCCAAGGCTTATGTTTCCTTGTTTGCTTATGGCGGATTCTACTTGGGACCTCTTACTCTGGCCGTGCCTACTGGTGCCGGACTGGTGCTCGGTGCTTAGCTGGAGTGATTTAAGCCATCCGGCTGCGGCGATGTTGTGGCCATCGCTGGCTGGGTGGTTGTTTCAGCAGGTGCAGAACTTGTTCCCGCTATTGTTTCTTTGCCTATGGGCCGACCTGAACTTGCAAGAGTCTTTTGGACCTTCGCAGTAGGATTGCTTGGTAATATTGGCTGCATTTGTTGGCCTCCAGGAGGCGGGGCGATGGAAGAATCCTTCTTGCCCCAATTTTTGGCAATGAAGATTGGATAGAGCTGGCTGACTTTGGCATCCCCTTGTAGGGGCAGGTGGTCATTCTTCCACAGCTGTGATTGTCTCCCTCTTAACTTTTTGTTTTTACAGTTGTTTCTTCAGCTTCTTTTTTGCTCTCCTTGATAGAATAGGTTCGTGAATGTCGGTTTTGCTGGGGGTATGTTCTTGCGAGTCAGTTGCCAGGATGTCGCTACCCCTACTTCTCTCTGTGAACAGACTCCTATCTATGGACAAACTAACTCGTCTCTATAAATAGACTCCTCTCTATGGACAGACTCCTCACTATGAACAGACTCCTCACTATGAACAGACTACTACCTACAGACAGACCCCTCTCTATGGACAGACACCTCCCTATGGACAGACTCCTTCCTATGGACAGACCCCTCCCTACGGTCAGATCCATCTTTATGGACAGGCTCCTCTCTATGGACCGACCTCTCATTATAGATAGACTCATCTCTACATCAGACACTTCAATACGGACAGACTCCTCTCTACAGACAGACTCCTCTCTATGTACAGACTCCTCTCTATGGACAGACTCCTCTCTATGGACAGACTCTTCTCTATGGACAGGCTCCTTTCTATGGACAGAATTTGGTCTATTGAGAGACCCCTCTCTACGTAGAGACACCTCTATACGGACAGACACCTCTATACTGACCGACTCCTCTCTACGGACAAACTCCTCTCTACGAACAGACTCCTTCTTATGGAAGGACTCCTCTCTATGAACAGACTTCTCTCTATGGAAAGACTCCTTTCTATGGACAGACTCCTACCTATGGACACCCTCTTCTCTATAGACAGTCTCTGCGGGGAGACTCCTCCCTATGGATAGACTCCTCTCTACAGGCAGACTCTGCTCTACGGACAGACTCCGCTCTTTGGATAGACTCCGCACTTTGGACAGAATCCTCTTTATGAACTGATTCTTCTCAATGGACAGACTTCTCTCTATTGAGATGCCTCTCTATGAACAGACACCTCTATACGGACAAACTCCTCTGTATGGACAGACTCCTCTCTATGGATAGACTCCTCTCTGTGGACAGACTTCTCTATTTGGACAGACTCTTCTCTATGAACAGACTCCTCTGTATGAACAGACTCCTCTCTATGAACAGACTCCTCTCTATGAACAGACTTCTCTCTATGAACAGACTTCTCTCTATTGAGATGCCACTCTACGCAGAGACACCTCTCTATGGACAGGCTCCTCTCTACAGACAAACTACTCTCTATGGACAGACTGCTCCCCATGGAAGCAGTCCTCTCTAGGGACAGAGTCCTCCCTATGGACAGACATTCTCTTTGGACACTCTCCTTTCTATAAAAAGACACCTCGCTATGGACAGACTCCTCTCTTTTAAAAAAAAATGTTTATTGTTCAATTCATGGTGCTACAAATACAAAAAACTGAAAATACATAAATACATCAGTACATTCCAAGGTTTAAAATGAATTATAAGATAGGAAATGTGATTATGGCGTAGATGGTAAAACAGACAGTAATAATTTCACAAGATTTAAAAAGTAGGCAGAGTTAGCCAGATATGCAATGGCCAGATAAGTTAAAAACAGAGAACCAGACCCCAGGGAGCTGCTATCAATCCTTCATATAAACAATCACCGGGCCACAGATTACATTTCCAATTTTTCGCTTCCTTGCACCTTTCAATTAATATAAGCTATGTTCTAAATAAAAGATATAAAAAAATCCGCTCTCCATTGCTCAAAGGTTGGTACATCTTTCTGAAGCCACATTGATGCAATACATAATCTAGCTATAGCAGAGGCTAAAAAAATGAAATAGTACATTTTATATCTTGGTTGTTCATTTGTGACCTCTGAATCTATCCCCAACAACATATCGGATGAAGAAAATGCTATGGCAGCCCCAGATATCTCACTCAAAAATCTTTCAATATGCATAAAAAGATTAGTCAAAGACCGGCAAGTATAAAAAATATGAAGGATGTCTGCGTCCTCACTTCCACAACCAAAGCATTTCCCATCATGTCACCCACCCCATTTGGACATTTTAGCAAGAGTGTGATAAAGGAAAAAAATCGTTTTATAGTGTTGTGATCGTAAGTTAGCAGACATAAATAGCTTCCTGGCTAAATCAATAGAATTTTCAACATTAATACCTATTTTCCCCAACCTGTTATCCCATTTAATGTTTTGAATATCTAAATCATTTGGTTGCATATCTAACAACGGATTGCATAAAGTGCTGATGCGTGCGTTGGTCCTAATAGATTCTACAAGAGGGTTCGGTTCCAGATTCCTGCTGTTTTTACTTACATAATCACGTAATTGTAAGAATTTAAAAAAATCGGTCCTAGGTATTTGATATTTTTCCGCTAGTGTGGTAAACGATACAATATCACCCTCCAGATATAGATCTAAAATATAATCAATACCCTTCCTGCGCCAGCTGTCTGCCAGCCTATCCCAGAATACCGAAGGTACTACCCCAGCAGTTGTTGTTGGTGTATAATATGATATCTTCTCAAATTGGTAGCATTTCTTTATAACCCTCCAGATCTTAAACGTAGTCCTTTTATAGTAATTGAGCTCAAGTGACATAAGGACGCGGTTTTTAACTTCGGTACCTAATAGCATCTGATAAATAGATGAGTATTCTGCCTTATTAGAAACCTCTTCACCTGTTAATAATATTCTCATGTTTTGCACCATACAAACATAGTAATATAGAGTCAAATCCGGAACATACAATCCACCTTTGTGTCTGGGTGAAATGATTTGTCTCATGGCTCGACGGGACTTCCCCTGGGCCCACAAAAATGTGGGACAGATTGCTTGTAAATATTGTCATTGTGTACGTGTAACTATTAAAGAAACAGATCTAAAAAAATATAAAACCCTGGGTAATATCAACATTTTAAGAATATTACAGCGGCCAACCATAGAAAGGTGTAAACATTCACATCGATCCAGCTGTTGTTTCACTGATCTCATAATACATCCCCAGTTAGTTTCTACTAATAATGTTGAACATGTCCTGAGTTTGATCCCTAGGTATGATACCTCATTCCTCATTCTTGGGTCATTACAGCTATCTTGATTCAGACTCAGAATTTGTGTCTTAGAAAGATTCAGTTTATAGCCGGAGACTGCCCCATGTTCCAATGCCAGATGTTCTCCCTCCTGTATAGCTGTAACAGGATTAGTTGTGACAACGGCTATATCGTGTGCGTATGCGAGGACACGAAAATGTTTTTGGCTGTAAATAAGTTATTCTATCCCTGGGGTTCGTTCCAACATATTTAAAAAGGGGTTAATATATAATGAAATTAACAAAGGTGAACATGGGCACCCTTGCCTTGTGCCTCTAGTAATGTCCTATTACGTATGGTAATCTTCATTACTCCGGGTCCCGTAGTCCTCGACACCTTAGTCTACAAGTGAGATAATTCTATTTCCAACAGAAAAAAAGAAAGAAGGAATGCTGGACTTACCCCCACATCCCCTCCCGCCGGGAGTACAAAAGGGTACATGTCCCAGCATTCTCTCTGAAATACCAAGCCCAAGATGAAGGTCGGCACACAAAGGGAGGGAGGGAGGGATGTCACGAAGGTGTCGAGGACTACGGGACCCGGAGTAATGAAGATTACCATACGTAATAGGACATTACCCCCAGGTCCCTCCGTCCTCGACACCTTCGTCTACAAGTGAGACATACCAAGCAGCAACCCGGCATTCATGCACAAGAAAAAACACAACAAACCACCAGGATAGCACAGAAACCCAGAGATTTATTGGAAATACAGAAATCAAGGGCGAGCACAACCCAACACCCCTAAAGCAAAACCGCCCTCCACACCCAGCAAATTGGGAAGGCGATAAAGCTGGATGAAAGTATTGGGAGAAGCCCAAGTGGCCGCCCTACAAATCACAGAGAGAGGAACACACCGGACCAAAGCCCAAGACACCGTCACCCCTCAAGTAGAACGACCCTGGACACCCACCGGAGGAGGGGAACCAGAAATAGAGTAGGCCAAAGAAATGACCTGCTTCAGCCATCTACCAATCGAGACAGAGGAAGCCATGCGGCCACGGGAAGCAGCCCCAAAGGAGACAAAAAGGGAATCCGAAACACGAAAGGCAGAAGTGCGCTCCAGATACACACTCAGAGCCCTGCACTCATCCAGCAAGGACCAACAAGGACCCCCCGGGGAATCAAAGTCAGGGCCCAAAGCAGGCAAGACCAACTCCTGGGCCCGGTGAAACTGAGAAGCGGCCTTAGGCAAGAAAGCAGAATCAAGGCGAAGAACCACCCTCCCTCCGAAAAGGACAAGAAAGGATCACGCGCCATCAAGGCCCCCAACTCACCAAAGCGTCGAGCAGAGGTGATGGCCACCAGAAACACCACCTTCCAGGTAACAAACTTCAAAGCCACGTCCGACAAGGGCTCAAAAGGAGGATCCAGCAAAGCCCGAAGGATCAAAGGCAAATCCCACAAGGGAAAGGAAGGCCTGGACACAGGACGAAAAAGGGAAAACCCACGGAGAAGACGAGAAACCAAGGCGCCATCATCCGACAGGGTCCCCCACGGGGAACGAAAAGCCCTCACAGCCGCCCACTGAGCCCGCAAAGTGGACACAGCCCAACCCCTCTCGAAACCTTTCCCACAAAAATTGAAGCACAGTCTGCAAGGAACACAGCAAAGGGGAAAGGCCCAACCCCGCACACCAACGACTGAAATTACTCCAATGACGATCATAAGAACGGAGGGTAGAAGGTCTACGGGAACCCTGAAGAGCCACAGCTAAATGCTCAGCGAAGCCACGTCTCCGCCACCCTGCCTCTCAACCTCCACACCAACAGCCGCAACCAGAGAAGAGATAGGGACAGGGACGAACGCAGGGGAGACGGGGACAGGGGGAGAAACCAAGGGCCCTGGATCGCCAACAGACAAACCGTCGGAAACCAAGACCTCCGAGGCCAAAAGGGCAGGACCACAACCACATCCCGAGACTCCAGACACAAGCACGCCAGAAACCGAGGAATCAGCGCCAGGGGAGGAAAGGCATAAAGCAGGCGCGGAGGCCAAGGAACCGACAGGGCATCCACCCCCCAACAACCTTCCTGCTGGAATCGGGAGCAGAAGCGAGACAGCTGTGCATTCTGCCGGGAGGCAAAGAGGTCCAGAAAGGGACGCACACAAGCCGAACCGCAACCTGGGTGAGAGACAACTCCAACGACCCCGGAAAGCAACGACTCAGGGCATCCGCCACAAAGTTGTCCACTCCCCGAATGTGAATCGCCGTCAGAGACAAAAGGCGACCCTCCGCCCAACAGAACAGGGGAACAACCACAGCGTTCAGAGAGGCCGAAGGGACCCCCCCTTGATGGTTCAGATACGCCACAGTCACCACATTGTCGGAACGCACCAGAACGTTCCGACCCAGGAGCAGGGCACGAAACCCCATCACAGCCCGATAAACCGCCGTCAGTTCCCTCCAGTTGGAGGAGCAGCGATACTCCAGGATGGACCAACGACCCTAAAGGGACTGAGACCCCAAGGTCGCCCCCACCCAGGGAGCTCGCATCCGTAGTCAAAACCAGAGAAGGGGAAGGCTGCAGAGGGAGACCCCGAGACAGATGCAACCTGGTCGACCACCAAACAAGAGTCGGGAGGACCACGGGAGACACAGGCAGAAGGAACTCCAAATTCCCAGACACAGGATCCCAATGGGACAGAAGATAACTCCACAGGGGCGCAGGCGGAACCGAGCCCAAGCCACCGTAAAGACCGTCGCTGCCATCAGACCCATAAGCCGCAACTAGAGGCGGACCGGAAAACAACCCCCTGCCCGAAACAGCCGAGCCAGGGAAACCAGGGTCAGGACACGAGGGACAGGCAGGAACACACGGTTGAGGTCCGTACCAAGTCCTGAGACTGGGACAACTGACACTTCGGGATGTTGATCAGGAACCCGTGCAGACACAACGCGGAGCAAACCAACTCCCGCGCCTCCAACAACAGGACTCGGGATGGAGCATGAATCAGCCAGTCGTCTAAGTAGGGGTACACCATCACCCCCTGAAGATGAAGCCAAGCCACCAAGTGAGCCACCACCTTCGTAAAAACCCTCGGGCAGACCGCAGACTGAAGGGCAACACACAAAACTGGAAGTGACGCCCCCTGAACACAAAACCTCAGGAAGTGACCGGACCGAGGATGCACCGTAACGTGGTAGTAGGCATCCTGAAGATCCAGGGTACACATGAAGTGTCCTGGAAGCACCAAAGGAATCACCCTCTGCAACGTCTCCATGCGAAAGGGAATTCTCAGAACCCACTTGTTTAGAACCCTCAAATCCAGAACCAGATGGTAACCCCCGTGACCTTGGGCACCAGAAAAATTAGCGGGAATAAAAGCCCAACCCAACTCCGCAGGAGGGACCTCCTCAATGGCCCCCTTTAGAAGAAGATCCTCCACCCCTCGAGAGAGATGAAACCTTTTGGATCGGCATGCAGGCCAAGGAGTTGGGCGGACACCGGAGTCCTTGGGGGCAGAGAACTCCACCAGATAACCCTCGCGCAAGATGTCCAACACCCAAGCATCGGAACAGGACTGGGTCCAGGAAGAAGCGCAGCCGCCCTCCTACCAACAACCCGGGAACCACAGCCAAGGAGTCAGGAACGGGGTTTAGCAGAAGGAGGGGACCTAGCCTTACGATCCCGACCCCGACCAGAAGAAAACCTCCCCTGGCCCTTCTGAAACTGCCTACGAGAAGAAGGGCGGAAGAAAGGCCTAGGCTTAAAGGGAGCAGGGGCAGCAGAAAAAGCCTTGAAAGAAGAAGAGTGCTTCTTTTCCTTAAATAGCTTGTGCAAATTGTCTTCCAACTCCCCCCCAAACAGCATAGAACCCTGGAAGGGCATACACAGAGCACAAGACTTCTGCGCAGAGTCCGTCTTCCAGTCCTTCAGCACAAGACTGCGTCGAGCCGCCACACAAGCGCCGCCGGAGAGGGCAGCCTCCCGCACCACGTCAAAAGAGACATCAGAAAGCAGCTCCACCTGACGCTCGATGTGTCCAAGAAGAGTGGAACAGTCCGTGGCATCATCCATAGACTGATAGAGGGACTTAATGTCAGACAGCAAGGACTGCGATACGTAAGTACCATAGACACCAGCCCTCAAGGCCAGATGGAAGCCAGAATACACTTTCCGGAGAGCAACGTCAGCCTTCTTGTCCACAGGATCCTTCAGCACAGCGTCCTCCGACAATGAAATGCGACCCACCAAACTTGCCACAAAAGAGTCAATGGGGATCGAATCCGGGAGCCCAGAAGCCATATCCTGCAGGGCGTAAAGCGGGGCCATAAAACGCGGAACCAGAATACGATCAGGATCAGCCCACTCCCGCTTCACAACATCCTTAATAAAGGGGTGCACCGGGCCATCCACCGTGGCAGAACTCTGGAACTGCCTCAGCAAAGAACTACCAGAAGTACTGGGGGCAGCCACATCAGCGAAGCCCATGTTCTCCTTGACATGACGCAAAATTTCCGGCAGAGCGTCCTTGTCAACATACTTCCCCTTGAGGTCAGAGTCCCCTGCCACCGCAGACTCATCCCCAGAGGAGTCCGAAGAAACAGGAGCAGAGGCCGCCCCCCTGCTGCGAGCTCTGCCAGCACCCATCTCAGCAATGGTCTCCTTAATCAAGCGCTTCAAACGCGCATCATCACCCCCATCAGGGCTCCTGGACTTGGCCCTAGGAGAAGGAGAACGAGATGAACTCGAGGAAGAGGAAGACGACCTCTTCCTATGGCGTCGCTTCTTAGAACACTTGCCCATCATCAGAAAACGGCCAAAGAAGCACAGCACAGCAAACAGAAAGTAGCAAGAAGCAGGAATCGCAAAAAAACGCTACGCGGTACTCACCACTGCCCCGCCATTTAAGCACCAAACAATTAGCCCGGGACAGGAGCGCCTGACCTCCATGAGGACGGAAGTCAGGCAGAGGAAACCGAAAGGCGTCATCACACCACAGCCAATCCGGCTTCGAGCAGGAGGCCACGCCCCCCAGAAAGCCAGGCAGACTGGGAGGGGCGACCATCGGGCAATCGCTGGACCACGCGGAACACCATCCACGCGTGGCCATACCAGCGCGAAACAGCCCCCACGCCACTCCCCCCAAGCCCGGCAGGGGGGGGGAGAGGCAGAAAGATCCAGACGACAACATCCAAGTAAGTCCAGCGTGGGAGCTCCGAGCTCCTCGCGCTTCAATTTCCTCTGTCAGAATGACAGAAAAAAAGAACAGAGGGAATGCTGGGACATGTACCCTTTTGTACTCCCGGCGGGAGGGGGGGTGGGGGTAAGTCCAGCATTCCTTCTTTCTTTTTTTCTGTCGGAAATAGAATTTTCTCACTTGTAGACGAAGGTGTCGAGGATGGAGGGACCTGGGGGTAATAGTTATCAAGTCTGACTCGAGCCCCATCAAGCAGACTTTATCAGTCGGGTGCTGGTAAAGGACCCGGATGGCTTGTATAAAACCCGGATTGAAGCCAAAGGTGTCGCAATGCGGTCCACAATAAAATCCCAGGCAACCCGGTCGAATGCCTTCTCGGCTTCTAGAAGGATAAGACCGAATTTACTATGGTTTGTGTCAGCTATATCTAACATGGTTACAACCCTGTTGATGTGATTGGTGGGACTGCGGCCAGGTATAAACCCATGCTGTCTAGATGAGACCAGCTGTGTTATGACCTTCACTAAGCGAGTAGCCGAACTTTTGGCATATATTTTGCCGTCGCAATTTAAAAGTGATATCAGCCGGTATGATCCGGGAAGGTCAGCTGGTTTATCTTTTTTTCTAAACAATAATAGTGGGTCCTTCCAAGATGGTGGGGCTGCCCCTTTCTGTGCCTTCTGAATAATAGATAACATGACCCTTTTAAGCTCTGAGAAGAAGGTCTTACAAATCTCTAGATGTAATTGATCAGGTCCTGCAGCTTTGCCGGTGGCTAATCTATTAATTGCCCCCTCTAATTACTCCATTGTTTTTGGTATCACTGCCTCGTGTGTATCTCGCTTTTCAGCAGTAGATTCTTGCAATAGTGCCTCACCGAAGGTCGGATTATTGTCCTCAACTGTATTCAGTTTTTTTTTTAAATTATGGAAAACGCGAAGGACTCCCTTGGGTGTGTCCCTTAGCATGCCTTGATCATCCATGATTGCATCAATTCGTTGGGCTCTCTCTTTAGCTCGCAGCCTTTGTGCCGCTTCCCCGTAGTCATGCTATTTTGCCTGTTAAACTTATGTTTGAAGGCTATGTCTTTGCTCCATTGAAGATTTATTTTGGCCTTACATCGGGCTACTTTTGTCTGCAGAGGTATAATATCACTATTTGTACTGACCCCTTGCATCAATCTTTCTTCTGCACTCCCATCTCATGCATTGCCTGTTTTAACTGTTTTTGTCTGTGCAACCCGAAGCTTAGGGGTTCCCCCCTAAATCCAGCTTTAAGGGAGTCCCAAACAATTCCAAGAGGGGCTGGATTGCGATTTATCATTAAAATGTGTTTAATCCACCCTTTCATGTGTTCGATATATGATTCTACTAATAACAATTTTGTATCGAATGTAAAGGTTCTAAGCTTAAAATCAGTTCTCGGTGCCGGAATGGTCCAAGATCAGCAGATAATCTTAGGGATACATATCTAGCGGCATCCAATCTGACAAGTTTCTGATTTGGATACGAGTAAAACGTGAAGCCTGGGTCAGCCCCCGTAAAGTAGCCCAGGCATCAGCCAGTCCATGTTCGATATCAGGTTGAATAAAGTTTTAAACACTTTGGGCTTCCTCCCCTTATACTTTACTATACCTGTCTGTATACCCTCTGGCTCGAGATGTATATTAAAGTCTCCGCAGAACATTAAGGGAGTTGGTAATGAAGTGAATTCCATATTTAGTTTTCCTAGTAGTTCAATCTCGTCAAGATTAGACCCATAGACAGAACAAATTGTGTATTTCACAGAACATAACCCATCGTCCCTGTGTATCCCTAGCACTCTGCCCGTCCCCTGTATTGGCCAAGATTGAAACCCCACGAATTGTAGTGGATTGCTGTGTGCACGCTCACATCGATAGCCCCAATTCCAGTGACAATTTACACCATGGAATGTGGGTTTCTTAGATACAAAGTATGTCTGGTTGAAGCATCCGTAGCTCTGTGGCCACCAGTTGCCTCTTGCCAAAATGATTTAGGCCACACACATTTTGAGAGCAAAGCTGTAATCCTGAATATGTAGATCTAGCTGCCATAATCTGTCCTTGTATCTGTGCATTCTAACATCATATGCATTCTTGAAATATGTCAACTTTTAAAAAATCTCCTCTCTAAGAACAGACCCTTCTCTATGAACAGAACTCTTTATATCAACATACTCCTCCCTACAGACACACCCTTTTCTATGGACAGACCCCTCTCTATGGACAGACTCCTCTCTATGGACAGACCCCTCTCTATGGACAGACTCCTCTCTATGGACAGACTCCTCTCTATGGACAGACCCCTCTCTATGGACAGACTCCTCTCTATGGACAGACTCCGCTCTTTGGACAGACTCCTCCCTATGAACAAACTCCTCCCTATGAACAGACTCCTCTCTATGAAAATACTCCTCCGTATGAACAGACTCCTCCCTATGAACAGACCCCTCCCTATGAACAGACTCCTCTCTATGAACAGACTCCTCCCTATGAACAGGCCCCTCCCTATGAACAGACTCCTCCCTATGAACAGACTCCTCTCTATGAAAATACTCCTCTGTATGAACAGACTCCTCCCTATGAACAGACCCCTCCCTATGAACAGACTCCTCTCTATGAACAGACTCCTCCCTATGAACAGACCCCTCCCTATGAACAGACTCCTCTCTATGAACAGACTCCTCTCTATGAACAGACTCCTCCCTATGAACAGACTCCTCCCTATGAACAGACTCCTCTCTATGAACATACTCCTCCCTATGAACAGACTCCTCCCTATGAACAGACTCCTCCCTATGAACAGACTCCTCTCTATGAACAGACTGCAATCTACAAACACTCATCTCTATGGACAGACTCCTCTCTATGGACAGAATTCTGTCTATCGAAAGACCCCTCTCTACGAAGAGACACCTCTGTACGGACAGACTCCTCTCTACGAGCAGACTCCACTCTATGGAAAGACTCCGCTCTTTGGACAGACTCCTCTTTATAAACCCACTCCTCTCTAAGAATAGACTCCTGTCTATGGACAGATTCTTCTCCATGGACAGACTCCTTTCTATAGACAGACTACCGTCTATTGAGATGTCTCTCTACAAACAGACACCTCTCTACGGACAGCCTCCTCTCTACAGACAAACTCCTCTCTATGAACAGACTCCTCTCTATAAACAGACTTTCACTTTGGAAAGACTCCTTTCTAAGGACAGACTCCCCTCTATGGTTAGACTCCTATTTGGACAGACTCTTCTCAATGAACAGACACCTCTGTATGGACAGACTCCTTTCTTGGGACAGACTCCTCTCTACGGGCAGATTCTATAGGTAGACCCCGCACTTTGGACAGACTTCGCTTTTTGGACAGACTTCGATCTATGGACAGACTTCACTCTTTGGACAGACTCCGCTCTTTGGACAGACTCCTCTTTATAAACCCACTACTCTCTAAGAACAGACTCCTCTCTATGGGCAGATTCTTCTCCATGGACAGACTCCTTTCTATCGACAGGCTTCTCTCTATTAAGACGCCTCTCTACGAATAGACACCTTTCTACGGACAGCCTCCTCTTTACAGACAAACGCCTCTCTATGGACAGACGCCTCTCTACGAAGAGACACCTCCCTATGGAAGCACTCTGCTCTAGAGACAGACTCCTCTCTATGGACAGACTTTCACTTTGGACACTCTCCTCTCTATAAACAGACTACTCTTTATAAGTGCACTCCTCTCTATGGATAGACTCCTTCCTAGGAACAGACATATCTCTATAGACAGACTCCTCTCGATGGACAGAATTCACTCTATGGACAGACACCTCTCTATGGACAGACGCCTCTCCGCGAACAGACCCCTCTCTATGGACAGACTCCACTCTATAAACACTTTCATCTCTATGGACAGACTCTAGTCTATGGGCAGACTTCTCTTTATGGACAGACTCCTCTCTATGGACAGACCCCTCTCTATGGACAGACCCCTCTCTATGGACAGACTCCTCTTTAAGGATAGACCCCTCTCTAAGAACAGACTCCTCTCTATGGGAAGACTCCTTTCTATGGACAGACTCCTCTCTACTGACAGACTCCTTTCAATGGTCAGACTCCTACCTACATACAGATCCCTTTCTTTGCACAGACCGCTCATTATGGTCAGACTCATCTGAATGGGAAGACCTCTCTCTATCGACAGACTCGTCTCTAAAGGACAGACTTCCCCCTACAGACAGACTCTGCTCTATTGACAGCTCCTCTCTATGGAATTGACTCCTCTCTATGAACAGACCCCTCTCTATGGAGAGATTCCTCCACACGGACATACTCCCGACAACGGACAGACTACTCTCTACAGACAAACATCACTCTACAGACAGAATTCACTTTACGGATAGACTCCTCTCTGTGAACAGACTCCTCCCTATGGAATGACTCCTTTCTATGGACAGACTCCTCTCTATGGACACTCTCTTCTCTATGGACAGACTCCTCTCTGCGGAGAGACTCCTCCCTTGGAATAGACTCCTCTCTATGGATAAACTCCACTCTTTGGACAGACTCCTCTTTATAAAAACACTCCGCTCGAAGAACAGACTCCTCTCTATGAACAGAAACCTCCCTATGGAAGGAGTCCACTCTAGGGACAGACTCCTCTCTATGGACAGACTTTCTCTTTGGACACTCTCCTCTCTATAAACAGCCACCTCTCTATGGAGAGACTCCTCTCTACGGACAGACTTTGCTCTGTGGACAGACTCCTCTTTATAAACACACTCCTCTCTACAGATAGACTCCTTCCTAGGAACAGACATATCTCTATGGACAGACTACTATTGACGCACAGAAGTCACTCTATGGACAGACACCTCTCTATGGAAAGGTGCCTCTCTATGGACAAACACCTCTCTATGGACAGATGCATTTCTACGGACAGATTCCTCTCCATGGACAGACTCCTCTCCACAGACAGTCCCCTCTCCATGGACAGACCCCTTTCCACGAACAGACCCCTCTCCATGGACAGTCTCCTCTCTGCGAACAGAGCCTCTCTATAGACAGACTCCTCTCCACGGACAGACTCCTCTCCACAGACAGACTCCTATCTATAGACAGAGCCCTCTCAATGATCAGACCTCTCTCTATGGACAGACGTCTATCTATTAACAGACTCCTCAAATGGGAAGACTGCTTCATATGGAAAACTCTCTATGTACAGTCACTTCTCAATGGACAGATCCCTCTCTAAGAACAGACACCTCTTTATGGACAGACCCCTCTCTTTGACAGACTCCTCTCTAGGGACAAACTCCTCTCTAAGGACAGACTTTCTCTTTGGACACTCTCCTCTCTCTAAACAGACTCTTGTCTATGAACAGGCATCTATCTAGATACAGACTCCTCTCTACGGACAGACTCCTCTCTACAGGCAGATTCTGCTCTATAGATAGGCTCCGCTCTATGGACAGAGTCTGCTCTGTGGACAGACTCCTCTTTAAACACACTCCTCACTAGGGAAAGACTGCTTCCTAGGAACAGACCTATCTTTATGGAAAGACTCCTCTCGAAGGACAGAAGTCACTCTATGGACAGACACCTCTCTATGGACTGACAACTCTACGGATAGACTCCTCTCTATGAACAGACCCCTCTATTTGGACAGACTCCTCTCTGCGAAGAGAGCCCTCTCTATGGACCGACTTCTCTATACGTACAAACTCCTCTCCACGGACAGACTCATCTCCATGGACAGACTCCTATCTAAAGACCGAGCCTTCTCAATGATCAGACTTCTCTCTATTAACAGACTCATCTATATGGGAAGACTGCTTCATATGGAAAACTCTCTATGTACAGTCACTTCTCAATGGAAAGACTCCTCTCTATGGACAGACTCCTCTCTACAGGCAGATTCTGCTCTTAAGATAGACTCTGCTCTATGGAAAGACTCTGCTCTGTGGACAGACTCCTCTTTCTAAACACACTCCTCTCTACGGATAGACTCCTTCCTAGGAAATGACCTATCTCTATGGACAGACTCCTCTCGACCGACAGAAGTCACTCTATGGACAGACACCTCTCTATGGACAGATGCCTCTCTATGGACTGACTCATCGCTACGTACAAACTCCTCTCTATGGACTGACTCCTCTCTGCAAACAGAGCCCTCTCTATGGACAGACTTCTCACCATGGACGGACTCCTCTCCACGGACAGACTCCTCTCCACGGACAGACTCCTCTCCACGGACAGACTCCTCTCCACGGACAGACTCCTCTCCACGGACAGACTTCTCTCCACGGACAGACTCCTCTCCACGGACAGACTCCTCTCCACGGACAGACTCCTCTCCACGGACAGACTCCTCTCCACGGACAGACTCCTCTCCACGGACAGACTCCTCTCCACTGACAGACTCCTCTCCACTGACAGACTCCTCTCAATGATCAGACTCCTCTCAATGATCAGACTCCTCTCAATGATCAGACTCCTCTCAATGATCAGACTCCTCTCAATGATCAGACTCCTCTCAATGATCAGACTCCTCTCAATGATCAGACCTCTCGCTATGGACCGACTTCTCGCTATGGACAGACTCTTTTCAATGGACAGATTCATTTCTATGGACAGACTCCTCTCTTTGGACAGACTCATCTCTATGAACAGACCCCTCTTTGTGGACAGACGCCTCTTCACAGACAGACCCCTCTCTACGGACAGACACCTCACTACGGACAGACCCCTCTGTACGGACAGACCCCTCTCAATGATCAGACCCCTCTCTACAA
The DNA here is from genome assembly GCF_964263255.1 of Lissotriton vulgaris. Classification (NCBI taxonomy): domain Eukaryota; kingdom Metazoa; phylum Chordata; class Amphibia; order Caudata; family Salamandridae; genus Lissotriton; species Lissotriton vulgaris. Next base: position 6,114,346 of record NC_141696.1, on the reverse strand, counting down.
ACAGACACCTCACTACGGACAGGCACCTCACTAGGGACAGTTCCCTCTGTACGGACAGTTCCCTCTCCATGGACAGACTCCTCTCCACGGGACAGACTCCTCTCTATGGACAGACCCCTCTCAATGATCAGACCCCTCTCTATGGACAGACGTCTCTCTATTAACAGACTCCTCTATATGGGAAAACTGCTCCCTATGGCCAACACCTCTCTATGTACAGACACTTCTCAATGGACAGATCCCTCTCTATGGACAGAGTACTTTCTATTAACAAACTTCTCTCTATGGACAGACTGACTCATCGCTATGAATAGGCTCCTCTCTATGAACAGACTGACTTGTCTCTCTGAACAAATTCCTCTGTATGAACAGACTCCTCTCTATGAACAGATTCTGCTCGATGTGCAGACTCCTTTCTATGGACAGACTCCCCTCTATTGAAAGACGCTTTTCTATGAACAAACACCTCGCTAGGGACAGACTTTCTCTCTGGACACTCTCCTCTCTATACACAGACACCTCTCAATAGACAGACTCCTCTATATGGATAGACTCCTCTACTTGGATAGACTCCTCTGTATTAACAGACTTCTCACTATGCACAGACACCTCTCTATGGAGAGTCTACTCACTATGCACAGACACCTCTCTATGGAGAGTCTACTCACTATGGACAGACTCCTCTCTATGGACAGACTCCTCTCTATGGACAGACTCCTCTCTATGGACAGACTCCTCTCTAGGGACCCACTCCTCACAAGGGACCGACTCCTCACTAGGGGCAGAATCAGCTCTATGGACAGACTCCGCTCAGTGGACAGACTCCTCTTTATAAACACACTCCTCTATACAGATAGACTCCTTTCTAAGAACAGACACATATCTATGGACAAGCTCCTCTCTATGGATAGACTCCTCTCTATAAACTCTCATCTCTATGGACAGTCTCCAGTCTATGGACAGACTCCTTGTTGTGTTCTATGTTTATTATGTAGTTTCTCTTTAAGTGTATTGCCTTTCTTGAAGTTCCTACAGGGTTCTAGGGGCATATTATCAAGGCTGGCGATATGGAATAATTGCCGCTTTAGCGTCCGTTTTTGGCCGCTAAGCTGCGATAATTCAATCGCCCTATTAGCAAGCTGTCGCTAACATCAGTTAGTGACAGCTTTTAGACGATAGAGAGCGGTTTGGGGCCCGCTTTGCATGTCAGCGATATTTATCGCTAATGACATGCAAAGTGGGCGTTCCCAAACTGTTAGCGACTGAAAGCAGTCGCTAACATCGCTATCGCCTATTATCAATGCAGGCGTAGCGATGGAGATAATCGCGCTAAGCGCGAATATCGCCAAAAACTAACGCCTGCTGGGACCAGTCGTTAGCCTGTATATCCTATGGGAAGTGGATATACAGGCTAAGACCCGATTTGCGATAAAGTGTAAATATCACTGTATTCCCAGCAATATTCACAGTTATCGCCGCTATCGCCGGATATTTTATCGCTTTTGAGATAAATGTTGCTAATAGCACGTTATCTCAGCGATAAAATCCGGCGATGCGCGGCGATAAAAAAATTGTCGCTAAGCCTATCTAGCGATAATTATCGCTAGTTCTTGGTAAAATGCCCCCTAGTTCCTTGCTGGAACTTCAAGGAGGACAGTTGCTGAGATAGCTTTAAAGATAGGATGTCACTCCTGCTATTGGCGTTTCGACAATAAACCTTCTTACTTCAAGAATTGTTAGAAGCGTGATACTTTACAAATTTGGCGACGATTTCCTGTTGAAACACTGGTGAAAAAGGACCTGCGTTTTCTACTGACTCCTTGTTGGATTTATTCAGCAGTTTGGGACTACCAACCTTTTAGCACTCTTCTTTTTGGATAAATTTTTCCTACTCTTCGAGTGAGTGTTTAATTGGCTAGTGACTTCTTTTCTATTAATTTTTCTATTGAGTCTTCATTCTACTACGCTTATTACCTTACTAAACAGCGTTGACTTTCGTGAGTGCAGCTTCTGCTCACAAAATTCCGCTGTGGTTAATTTAGTATTTGAAAATATTTTTTTCAACTTTTAGATGTCTTTAATTCCATTCAACTGCTAATGAATCTTTTGCTCACCGTTAAAGAAGCATCATTCTAATGATGCGCATTCATTACGTATGGAATTGGAATTCGTAAGCTCTGGCAGTATCCGAACCTTCATGAAGTGCTTCATCTCTCTCGGAGTTCGCAAGTCCCGACAGTCTCCTCTTTTCTTCGACGAGAGACGAACGACGCATGACTCTTTTCCTCATCACGTGATCATGTGTGACGTCAACATGCGGACATTTTGAAGTGTCATTTTCACTTCTTTCAAGTGCACGTTCTAGTTTATGGAAATTTAGCAGTTTATATTTATACACTTCGAGTGTAGCGGAAATACTAATTTCTTTTTTTTTATTTACAACAAGAAGTCATTTAAGGCAGTAATCTTCGGCGAGAGCAACCACCTTTGATTCTTTTTGTGAAGCAATTTTACACCATTTGAACCTATTCTTAAGGTATTTACTTTAATAAATTTTTCTTCATCTTTATTGTTCTGATTTTTTGGGGGATTTCCTACTTTATTCTATCAGTGAACTAATCCTTTAGGTGAAGAAAAGACGTTGGGAAAGTTAATCCATGTCCAGTGAACTTGTCCTATAGGTGAAGAAAGGACACTGATAGAAGTTTTTTTTTCTCTGTCATGGCTACACAAAATTACACTATTCAGCCTCCTCAAGCGTTTTGGCCTGCAGGAAGTGAATCATGCATGAAATAGTTGCAATGGAAATCTTATTTTTTAAACTGTATTGATACCATCGACGAAGAAGGAAAAATGAAACTTGTAAGCAAGAAAAAGTTATTTTTACATTCTGTTGGTCCTGGTGGTTTGAACGTGTATGAAGAAATGTCTAAGATTTCTGGTGGAGGTGATTCTAATGTATTTTTAGATGTTTTCAAAAATGTTGATAACCATTTTTCTCCAAAGGCGTGTATAGGTATCTCAAGGTACAAATTCTTCCACAGGAAACAAGATCCTGGTGAAACTGTTGATATGTACATTGCTGCTTTAAAAAATCTTGCTGATGACTGCAAATTTGATCATCTACAAGAGCAGTTTATTAGAGACCAAGTTGTCATGCACACACGTGATCCTAGTATTCAAGAAAGACTTTGGATTAATGGTGATGCCGAGTTAAATGATATACTAGCCATTGTCAGAAAGGCGGAGTTATCTGGCAGAAGTGCCAAAGCTCTCAAAGTTGACGAAAAAGAAGGTAGTGAACATGTTGTTTCCAGAGTTAAGAACAGTAACTTTAAACAAAACCCCTCTAAACAAAAACCCAAGTCTGATCTCACTAAATCTGAATTAAAAAAAGGGAAGATCTTAAATGTTATCGTTGAGGGAGTAGTTCCCATTTGGCTAATAACAAATCGTACCCTGCATTAAAAGAAAAATTTTCTAACTGTGGTTTAATTGGCCATTATGTTAGAGCTTGTAATAAAAAGAAAAAGGGACAAAAAGTTAAATCTATAGATATGGGTTCTTCTAGTGAAGACGAGACATTAGTAAAAGAAATTATGCATTTTTCTGCAAATGATGATGTTAATTGAACATTTCTTTTACTTAACATATACGATAACACCAAAGAGATCAAAAAGAAACCTATTTGTGACACGATAATTGGAGTAATTACTGTTCAAATGTATGCGGATTCTGGTTCCCCGTAAACTATAGTAGACCAAAATTTATGGAATAGCAAATTCAAAGCTAATCTAGGTGAAAAACTCTTTACTCCTGATATTAGTTCTGAAGGATATTCAGGAGAAAAAATTTACATGGTGGGTTTTAGACCTTTAATTTTCAGATTCAAAGGTAGAGAGTCTTGTGGAAAATTGTATGTTTCTAAACGTGGACCATCTGTTCTTGGGTGGAAAGATCAGGCGAACCTTAACATCATTTTAGATCCCAACAGCCCAGATCCTGTTTTAGTGGTAGATGAAAGTGGATCTCTGGGTAATGTGATGTTAAACAAATTTGTTAAAGTGTTCAGTGGTAAAGTTGGAGCTCTTAAGGGATTTGAACACCGTATTGTTCTATAAAAAGACGCTTGCCCTAAAATTCACAAAGCTAGAGACATTCCCATACTCATTCGCTCTGAAGTAAAAAAAGAATTGGATAAATTAGTTTCGGAGGAAATAATTGAACCCATTGAATCCTCGGAATGGATTTCCCCAGTAAAAATGAGGTATTGGTGGCCTGGAATAGATTTATGTGCTGAAAAAAGTGTCAGAGATTGCATGATTTGTGCAAATTCAGACAAATCACTTAGGACCTTGAGACCTGATATGTGTGAACCGATTATTCCCGATGGTCCTTGGCATACTGTTGTAGTAGATATCATGGGTCCTATTGGCACTCCTTCAAAATATATAATTTCTATGATTGATATTTTTTCTAGGTGGCCAACTATCAAGGTGGTGGATAAAATCGATTCTGCCACTGTTTTAAAATGTATTGCTAGAGTATTTGTTGAAGAAGGATTACCTGTTCAGATTATAAGTGATAATGGTGAACGTTTTTTGTCCAATGTAGCAATAAACTATTTTAAGAGGATTGGAGTAAAGCACAGGACTACTTCACTATATAACCCCAGTGGCAATGGTATGTGTGAAAGGTTTAACAGAGTGTTAAAAAATGCCATCCAAATTGCTATTATGGAAGGAGAAGAATGGAAATTGCACGTTTACAAATCTATTTGGACATATAGAACTAATGTCCATGAGGCTCTGAAGATGTCTCCTTTTGAAATTATGAGGGGACGCACAGCTAGAACTAAATGTAATCCTGAATGGTTAATCAAAAGTGCAGGAGTTGATATTTCTATGGAATCTGTAAAAAAAGCATTCTTGAAAAACATTTACAGCATAAACGTGTTTTTGGTGCTAAATATGGTTCAGGTAATGTATATGTTAAAGTTGGTATGTGGGTTAATGTTAAAAAACCTTGGAAAGTAAAAAAAGGTGATTCTCAATTTTCAGACCCGTTACAAATTGTTAAAGTCTTACGAATGCTGTACTTCTCAGTGATGGCAAAGTTTGGAATATCAGAAGGATTGCAATTTACAGAGAGGGAAAACAATGTTTTGATGACAACCTACTTGGTTCTAGTTCCTTGCTGGAACTTCAGGGAGGACAGTTGCTGAGATAGCCTTTGAGATAGGATGTCCCTCCTGCTATTGGTGTTTCGACAATAAAGCTTCTTACTTCAAGAATTGTTAGAAGCGTAATACTTTACACTCCTCTCTATGGACAGACAACTATCTATGGACAAACTCCTCTTTACCGACAGATTCCTCTCTATGGACACTCTCCTCTCTATAAACAGACTCCTCTCTATGGACTGAATCCTCCCAACGGACTGACCCCTCTTTATGGACAGATCATCTGAATGGGAAGACCTCTTTCTATGGACAGACTTGTCTCTAAAGAACAGACTCCTCCCTAAGGACAGTCTTCCCTCTACAGACAGACTCCGCTCTATTGACAGCTCCTCTCTATGGAAAGACTCCTCTCTATGGAATTGACTCGTCGCTATGAACAGACTCCGCTCTTTGGACGCTCTCCTCTCTAAGGACAGACTGCTCTCTACGGACAGAGTCCACAGTTTTGAACACAAGCTACTCACAATCTCTGGAATTTAATATATTTAGATGTAATTTAAAAATATTCGTTTTGAGGAGTGAGTAGAACATAGGAATGCCATTTTATGAATTTCATTATTGTGGTTGAATTGTCTCTGGGTCTGAAGTGAACTGTCAGTAAACACATGAGAACCCCTTCCCAGAACAGGCATGAATCTCACCTTGGTATTCAGCTGAAGAGTCCTCAGTCACTGAATCTTCTTAGTTTGAGTCGAGTTCAAGTTCACCCAGGGAGAGCTTCTCCAGAAGAGCTTCGCCGAGGTCTCCGGAGCACTCACGTGAGAGGCTAACATCATCCAGGCTGTGGAGCAAAAGCAAGTGCATCAGTCACACCCAGGGTAACTCACCCATGGGGATTTCATACAAACTCTAAGTCCCGCCCTCCCTGAGAGCCGCCCCTGGGCACAAACGCCCTGCAGAGGGCCCCTGTGTCTAGTCTCCACCTAGGATGCGCCCCCCCAATCAAACCTGTGTCTGGAGCAGCACCAGAATCTATTAAACCACATGCAGGAGCCCTTGTGCCGCGCACACCCTGAACTGATGTGCTTCAAGGCGCTCTTAGAAGTGACGATTAAAGAGAAGGAGAGACAGTGCAATAAAGGCATCGCTGAGGATCACACACTCTGCTCACGCACAGACCTACCCACAATCTGTCTCACAGACCTACCCACAATCTGTCTCACAGACCTACCCACAATCTGTCTCACAGACCTACCCACATTCTGTCTCACAGACCTATCCACATTCTGTCTCACAGACCTATCCACATTCTGTCTCACAGACCTACCCACATACTGTCTCACAGACATACACACATTCTGTCTCACAGACATACATACATTCTTTCTCACACACCTACCCACATTCTGTGTCACAGACCTACCCACATTCTGTCTCACAGACCTACTCACATTCTGTCTCACAGACCTACCTACATTCTGTCTCACAGACCTACCCACATTCTGTCTCACAGACCTACCCACATTCTGTCTCATAGACCTACCCACAATCTGTCTCACAGACCTACCCACATTCTGTCTCACAGACCTACCCACATTCTGTCTCATAGACCTACCCACAATCTGTCTCACAGACCTACCCACAATCTGTCTCACAGACCTACCTACATTCTGTCTCACAGACTTACCCACATTCTGTCTCACAGACCTACCCACATTCTGTCTCATAGACCTACCCACAATCTGTCTCACAGACCTACCCACATTCTGTCTCACAGACCTACCCACAATCTGTCTCACAGACCTACCCACATTCTGTCTCACATACCTACCCACATTCTGTCTCACATACCTACCCACAATCTGTCTCACAGACCTACCCACATTCTGTCTCACAGACCTACCCACATACTGTCTCACAGACATACACACATTCTGTCTCACAGACATACATACATTCTGTCTCACACACCTACCCACATTCTGTCTCAAAGACCTACCCACATACTGTCTCACAGACATACACACATTCTGTCTCACAGACCTTCCCACATTCTGTCTCACAGACCTACCCACATTCTGTCTCACTGACCTACCCACATACTGTCTCACAGACATACACACATTCTGTCTCACAGACATACATACATTCTGTCTCACACACCTACCCACATTCTGTCTCACAGAACTACCCACATTCTGTCTTACAGACATACACACATTCTGTCTCACAGACCTACCCACATTCTGTCTCACAGACCTACCCACATACTGTCTCACAGACATACACACATTCTGTCTCACAGACATACATATATTCTGTCTCACACACCTACCCACATTCTGTCTCACAGACCTACCCACATACTGTCTCACATACACACACACATTCTGTCTCACAGACCTACCCACATTCTGTCTCACAGACCTACCCACATTCTGTCTCACAGACCTACCCACATACTGTCTCACAGACATTCACACATTCTGTCTCACAGACATACATACATTCTGTCTCACACACCTACCCACATTCTGTCTCACAGACCTACCCACATTCTGTCTCACAGACATGCACACATTCTGTCTCACAGACCTACCTACATTCTGTCTCACAGACCTACCCACATACTGTCTCACAGACATACACACATTCTGTCTCACAGACATACATACATTCTGTCTCACACACCTACCCACATTCTGTCTCACAGACATACACACATTCTGTCTCACAGACCTACCCACATTCTGTCTCACAGACCTACCCACATTCTGTCTCACAGACCTACCCACATACTGTCTCACAGACATACACACATTCTGTCTCACAGACATACACACATTCTGTCTCACACACCTACCCACATTCTGTCTCACAGACATACCCACATTCTGTCTCACAGACCTACCTACATTCTGTCTCACAGACCTACCCACATACTGTCTCACAGACATACACACATTCTGTCTCACAGACATACATACATTCTGTTTCACACACCTACTCACATTCTGTCTCACAGACATACATACATTCTGTCTCACACACCTACCCACATTCTGTCTCACAGACATACACACATTCTGTCTCACAGACCTACCCACATTCTGTCTCACAGACCTACCCACATTCTGTCTCACAGACCTACCCACATACTGTCTCACAGACATACACACATTCTGTCTCACAGACATACATACATTCTGTCTCACACACCTACCCACATTCTGTCTCACAGACCTACCCACATTCTGTCTCACAGACATACACACATTCTGTCTCACAGACCTACCTACATTCTGTCTCACAGACCTACCCACATACTGTCTCACAGACATACACACATTCTGTCTCACAGACATACATACATTCTGTTTCACACACCTACCCACATTCTGTCTCACAGACCTACCCACATTCTGTCTCACAGACATAATCCTTTAAGGGTCCATCTAGCACTCAGTGATTCAAAGTTCCTTAGTAGTTCATCCTAATTCGTTGTTGTGCACCATTACCAAAGTGTTTAGTCTGGGAACACTTCAATATTATAAACAAATTCAGGAGCCAGCGGACACTCCCACTGGCTGGGTGGTAATATTGTGCACACTATTTCTTGAACCTGCTGGGTTCTCCTCTAATATTTTGATGTGCAATAATCTTTCATTAAACGTTTTGCTCTTGTTTCAAACATTGATATTTATTTCATAATCATAAATGTCAATCCTTTACTCAGGACGCTTCATTTTTACATTTCTCGTTTACCCGATGCATTTCGGGTCTATAACGACCCTTCCTCGGGGGTCTGTGTGAGAAAAATCAAGGAAAATACAATCAGCCTCATAGACATCGCTGCGTTCTGTATCAACAATATACTACATTGTTTCATGATAACCGGCTTTTTAACACATTAGCAAAAATAACTCCAACGTTCAAAACAATACATGTCTCATAACGCGATAATCGCTTGGTGACCTAACACTACCCACATTCTGTCTCACAGACCTACCCACATTCTGTCTCATAGACCTACCCACAATCTGTCTCACAGACCTACCCACAATCTGTCTCACAGACCTACCTACATTCTGTCTCACAGACTTACCCACATTCTGTCTCACAGACCTACCCACATTCTGTCTCATAGACCTACCCACAATCTGTCTCACAGACCTACCCACATTCTGTCTCACAGACCTACCCACAATCTGTCTCACAGACCTACCCACATTCTGTCTCACATACCTACCCACATTCTGTCTCACATACCTACCCACAATCTGTCTCACAGACCTACCCACATTCTGTCTCACAGACCTACCCACATACTGTCTCACAGACATACACACATTCTGTCTCACAGACATACATGCATTCTGTCTCACACACCTACCCACATTCTGTCTCAAAGACCTACCCACATACTGTCTCACAGACATACACACATTCTGTCTCACAGACCTTCCCACATTCTGTCTCACAGACCTACCCACATTCTGTCTCACTGACCTACCCACATACTGTCTCACAGACATACACACATTCTGTCTCACAGACATACATACATTCTGTCTCACACACCTACCCACATTCTGTCTCACAGAACTACCCACATTCTGTCTTACAGACATACACACATTCTGTCTCACAGACCTACCCACATTCTGTCTCACAGACCTACCCACATACTGTCTCACAGACATACACACATTCTGTCTCACAGACATACATATATTCTGTCTCACACACCTACCCACATTCTGTCTCACAGACCTACCCACATACTGTCTCACATACACACACACATTCTGTCTCACAGACCTACCCACATTCTGTCTCACAGACCTACCCACATTCTGTCTCACAGACCTACCCACATACTGTCTCACAGACATTCACACATTCTGTCTCACAGACATACATACATTCTGTCTCACACACCTACCCACATTCTGTCTCACAGACCTACCCACATTCTGTCTCACAGACATGCACACATTCTGTCTCACAGACCTACCTACATTCTGTCTTACAGACATACACACATTCTGTCTCACAGACCTACCCACATTCTGTCTCACAGACCTACCCACATACTGTCTCACAGACATACACACATTCTGTCTCACAGACATACATATATTCTGTCTCACACACCTACCCACATTCTGTCTCACAGACCTACCCACATACTGTCTCACATACACACACACATTCTGTCTCACAGACCTACCCACATTCTGTCTCACAGACCTACCCACATTCTGTCTCACAGACCTACCCACATACTGTCTCACAGACATACACACATTCTGTCTCACAGACATACACACATTCTGTCTCACACACCTACCCACATTCTGTCTCACAGACATACCCACATTCTGTCTCACAGACCTACCTACATTCTGTCTCACAGACCTACCCACATACTGTCTCACAGACATACACACATTCTGTCTCACAGACATACATACATTCTGTTTCACACACCTACTCACATTCTGTCTCACAGACATACATACATTCTGTCTCACACACCTACCCACATTCTGTCTCACAGACATACACACATTCTGTCTCACAGACCTACCCACATTCTGTCTCACAGACCTACCCACATTCTGTCTCACAGACCTACCCACATACTGTCTCACAGACATACACACATTCTGTCTCACAGACATACATACATTCTGTCTCACACACCTACCCACATTCTGTCTCACAGACCTACCCACATTCTGTCTCACAGACATACACACATTCTGTCTCACAGACCTACCTACATTCTGTCTCACAGACCTACCCACATACTGTCTCACAGACATACACACATTCTGTCTCACAGACATACATACATTCTGTTTCACACACCTACCCACATTCTGTCTCACAGACCTATCCACATTCTGTCTCACAGACCTACCCACATTCTGTTTCACACACCTACCCACATTCTGTCTCACAGACCTACCCACATTCTGTCTCACAGACATAATCCTTTAAGGGTCCATCTAGCACTCAGTGATTCAAAGTTCCTTAGTAGTTCATCCTAATTCGTTGTTGTGCACCATTACCAAAGTGTTTAGTCTGGGAACACTTCAATATTATAAACAAATTCAGGAGCCAGCGGACACTCCCACTGGCTGGGTGGTAATATTGTGCACACTATTTCTTGAACCTGCTGGGTTCTCCTCTAATATTTTGATGTGCAATAATCTTTCATTAAACGTTTTGCTCTTGTTTCAAACATTGATATTTATTTCATAATCATAAATGTCAATCCTTTACTCAGGACGCTTCATTTTTACATTTCTCGTTTACCCGATGCATTTCGGGTCTATAACGACCCTTCCTCGGGGGTCTGTGTGAGAAAAATCAAGGAAAATACAATCAGCCTCATAGACATCGCTGCGTTCTGTATCAACAATATACTACATTGTTTCATGATAACCGGCTTTTTAACACCTTAGCAAAAATAACTCCAACGTTCAAAACAATACATGTCTCATAACGCGATAATCGCTTGGTGACCTAACACTACCCACATTCTGTCTCACAGACCTACCCACATTCTGTCTCACAGACCTACCCGCCTTCTGTCTCACAGACCTACCCACATTCTGTCTCACAGACCTACCCACTTTCTGTCTCACAGACCTACCCACATTCTGTCTCACAGACATACATACATTCTGTCTCACACACCTACCCACATTCTGTCTCACAGACCTACCCACATTCTGTCTCACAGACCTACCCACTTTCTGTCTCACACACCTACCCGCCTTCTGTCTCACAGACCTACCCACATACTGTCTCACAGACATACCCACATACTGTCTCACAGCAATACACACATTCTGTCTCACAGACCTACCCACATTCTGTCTCACAGACCTACCCACTTTCTGTCTCACAGACCTACCCACATTCTGTCTCACAGACCTACACACTGACTATCAGGGGACTGTTGCACCAGCTGGCAAATTAATGACCCAACTGCTGTGCTTGCGGCGTGCATGCCACCCACTCCCAGACACACACACACACAGGTACATGCAGACACACACACACACACACACACACAGCCACACACAAACACAGCCTCACAGACACACAGACACACACACTAGAGGAAGCTCACACTTCCAGCAGTGATGTCATAGGACAGTGATGACCAGCTGTCATTGAGCTCGCAAGAGACTGAGACCCGACTTTAAGAAATCATATGGGGGGTGTTCCACCTCCTGCACCCCCTTCAAGTTACACCCCTGACTATATAAGGGCAGATGTACTTTGCTCACTGTTCTGTCCATGTCCATCTTTAATATGGAAATTTAAAGTCAGCAGCAGATCTGTTAATGGGCGGAGCTTCTGGTTGGATAAGGTGCCCGGGCAGTTATGGGCAGATCTGCGCCGTTGTTCACATTTTAGTCCAAAAACCTGAAAAACAAGCTTTAAAGTGTGCCCTTCTGTGCCATTACAGGGGCTTGTTCCAAACTCACTTCTCGGACTTGAGCACCCCCTTCACAAACCTCACTTATTGCACACATTGCGTTGTCATGGGATGGATGTGCCTTTTGTTTTTATTTTTTTGCAGATTTATATAGCGCAAACTCGAACCGAAGGTATTGGAGCGCTTTACATGAGCAACGGTTATATTAAACAAGGACACATTTATTCATTTGGTAGGAGCGGGGAATCACAGGATGTGGCGCGACCCCAAGGCTAGAACCTTGGCTTCCCAGCTGCAAAGTCGGCAGTCTGGCCGTCAGAAAACATCCTCTCCCAGAACATTATAAAATACATGTGTGAACCCCACCTACGATGTATATTTTAGAAATTAGTGACGTGATAAGAACTGCTCAGCTCTGTACCTCAGTTTCTGTAGTTTGCAGCCAGGAAGTTTGAGGCCTTCACACAACTTCTTCACTCCAGTGTCTCGCAGCTCATTGCTGCCCAGTTGGAGTTCTGTGAGAGATGTGTTTGTTTCCAGGACAGAGGCGAGGGCTTCACAGCATGAATCGGTGAGGAAGCCGCGATTCAACCTGCAGGAGAGAAGAGATATGGAGAGGTGTAAAGCAGAGCACAGACAGGGGCGTCACAGCTTCAGTTTTATCTTCATTTCATTTCCTTCCCGTACTTGCTCCATTCTAGTGACACGTCCCACCTTACACATCTGTTTATTTAGGAATCTCATGAGGGGAGTTCTCAGACTAGCAGAGGCGGAGCTAACTGTACATATTAATAGACATATGAATACATGTTTTATGCTGGAGACTCTCTGTTGTGGTGTGAATGGTCAACTAGTTGTATATTTACTAGGGTTGTGATGCACACAGAGATCTTTTCGTCGGAGGTCCCTGCCCGATGAGGTGTTTATTCTCTGCGGTGTTCATACAGAAGTGCACCGCCTACACCTTGGGTGCCAGGCTATATACTGATTTATTTTCGGGCTCATTGTTAAAGTTAGTAAGTGCTCCATGATACAAAGCCTTGTGCGTGCGCTATAGTGGTCTGCTCAAAGACTGCAGATCCGTAAGATGTAGAAAGCGTTCTGATTTTAGTTCAAATATCTGAAAACCAAGCTTTAAAGAGTGCCCTTCTGCACCATTAGGGGGGCTTGTTCCAAACTCAGTTCTCGCACGTGGGTACCCACAGTTGACAAACCTCACTGATTGCACACATTTTATTGTCACTGAATGGATGTGCCTTTCCTACTACATTGTAAAATACATGTGTGAGTCCCAACTACACTACGATGTATATTTTAGACATCAATGACGTGATAAGAACTGCACAGCTCTGTACCCCAGTATCTGTAGTTTGCAGTTTGGATGTTTTAGGCCTTCAAACAACTTCTTCATTTCAGTGTCTTCCAGATAATTCCAGCCCAGGTCGAGCTCTGTGAGAGATGTGTTTGCTTCTAGGGCAGAGGCGAGGTTTTCGCAGCATGAACCGGTGAGGGAGCACTGCTCCAACCTGCAGGAGTGAAGAGATATGGAGAGGAGTAAAGCAGGGCACAGCCAGGTGCGTCACAACTTCAGTTTTATCTTCATTTCCTTCTCGTCCTTGACTTACTCACCTCTAGTGACACATCCCCACCTTACACATCTAACCACGCCCTGTTTATATAGGAATCTCATGAGGGGAGTTCTCAGACTAGCAGAGGCGGAGCTAAATGTACATATTAATAGACATTTTAATACTTGTTTCATACTGGAGACCCTCTGCTGTGGTGTGAATGGTCAACTAGTTGTATATTTACATGAGTTGTGATGCACACACAGAGATCTTTTCGTCGGAGATCCCTGCCCGATCAGGTGTTTACTCTCTGCGGTGTTCATACAGAAGAGTACCATCTACACTTTGGATGCCACGCTATATATCGATTTATTTTCGGGCTCATTAGGTCTCGGCCTAGCGTTACAATGCGCAGCAGTTTTCGCGCACCCGAGATTTAATGTTCTACAGTATGGGGGTTTGAACCCGCCCCTCTTCTCCATTGGCTGGCTTCCTAAACGGAGGCCAGCCATTGGAGGAGAGGGGAATCACTCCGTTCAAGCCCAGTCTTTTTCGGATTGGGGGGGGCGTGTTTTTCGAATTTCTTGTAGTGTGACGTCGACACATAAGAACACGCGCCCCATCCGAAAAAGACCCACGCTGTCTGCACGGGCCTAAAGGCTCTCTGATTGGTTGACAACGTGTAAACTAGCATTTAGATTGGTCGACGTTGTCAACTAATCATAGAGCCTTTAGGCGCGTGCAGGCAGCGTGAAGAGGAGCGCTTCAGTAGCTTTTCTGACCCTCCCTTCCCTCGTTGTGCATGCTTTTATGCCCCCTTCCCTCGTTGTCCGTGTTTTTCTGACCCCCCTTCCCTCGTTGTCCGTGCTTTTCTGACCCTCCCTTCCCTCGTTGTCCGTGCTTTTCTGACCCCCCCCCCCTGGTTGCTTGTGCTTGTTGTTCATGGGAGGTGGATTACGTGGCTGAGAAGTGCTAGGAATATCCTTTCTACCTCCTAAAAGTAGGTGAAATGCAGGCCCGAAGTGGGAGACACGAACGAAGTATGACATGGGTGGAGAAAAAGTAGCTGGTGCTAGAAATTGTTATGTAGTGTGTAAACATGGCCGCCATGACGTCCGTCATAACTTCTGACAATGGGCGTCTGTACAGAGGTTGAAAAAGGATGCCAGCGTCAGAGCACAAAGAAACCGGTCAGTGACGACTAAACTCACTAACTTGAGACCAATGTAGAGGCGTGGGCAGCATGGGAAAAAGGTTTGCTAAGCTCGCTTCAGTAAGGATAAATTGCTAAGATTGCACTACTGCGCATGGGAGCCGCAGGGACTGATTAGAGTGTGATGAGCTCTAAAGTTAGTGAAATAAAAACACTTCCTGCAAGTCATAAACTTTAAAAGCCTTCACAATTCTGTAACTGCATTAGAAAGAAACGTTATAGGCCGGTGAAAACATTGTTCTCGAAATTTTATTTTTGATTGAAGTGTCAACTCCCTACTCGGAAAGTTGTCATTCAGAAGCTCACCCTCTGCCATTCACATCACTTATAGATAGATGGCTTAGAAGCAGATAAGTGAAATCGTAGAGTGTAATATTGTGTACCCCAGGTATATTTAAATCCATCAGCTGGAGGAAAGCAGTGCACGAAACCTGACAGTATGTAGCTAACTGACTACCCTGTGCACTGAACCATGAACCTTTATTGGTAATCTGCCACTGCAAAGTTGTAGCCCGTATGTAAGCTCAGTGGGCTAACTGCCCATGAATATTTATCTCAGGAGATTAAAGATTAAAATCGGGGCAGACGTTTGTGTGATGGAGTTGGATAAAACACCTCTTCTTCTAACATGTTGCTTATGTTTGTATTTGGGCAGAATTATTGTTCAATATTTGAGTAGCAGACATACACTGAATATGAGAATTAGAGTCATGCTCTTTACCCAGTTTAGAGCATTGCTCCTTTACACCCTTCACAGTCGTTATTTTATTTATAGAGTTTTATAAAGCGCAAACTTGACCCAAGGGTATCAGAGTGCTGTAGATGCCAAAAGATATTTCATGCAATAAGATAAATACAGGATGAGGAAAAAAATTGTGAGAATGGCAAATAAGTCTATAGAACTCGGATAGCTAGCCCCTTCTGTGGTCTGTTTAAACCATATGTTAGAATAGAGCTGAATCTGTTCCCTCGTTGTGCTTGCTTTCCTGCCCCCTGTTCCCTCATTGTGCTTGCTTTTCTACCCTCTGTTCCCTCGTTGTGCTTGCTTTCCTGCCCCCTTTCCCTCGTTGTGCTTGCTTTTCTGCCCCCCGTTCCCTCGTTGCGCTTGCTTTTCTGACCTCTGTTCCCTCATTGTGATAGTTTTTTCTGGCCTCGGTTCCCTGTGTGTGGCTCTTTGTGTGTGTGTGTGTGTGTGTGTGTGTGTGTGTGTGTGTGTGTGTGTGTCTGTGTGTGTGTGTGGATCTCTGTGTATGTGTGTGGCTCTCTCTCTGTGGCTCTGTGTGTGTGTATGTGGCTCTCTGTGTGTGCGTGTGGCTCTGTGTGTGTGTCTCTGTGTGTGTGAGGGGGCTCTGTTTGTGTGTGTGTGTGTGGGGGGGCTGTGTGTGTGTGGGGCTCTGTGTGTGTGTGGGGCTCCATGTGTGTGTGGGGCTCCATGTGTGTGTGGGGCTCCGTGTGTGTGTGGGGCTCCGTGTGTGTGTGGGGCTCTGTGTGTGGGGGGCTCTGTGTGTAGGGGGCTCTGTGTGTGTGTGTGGCTCTGTGTGTGTGTTGCTCTGTCTGTGTGTGTGTGGTTCTGTCTGTGTGTGTGTGGTTCTGTCTGTGTATGAGTGGTTCTGTCTGTGTGTGTGTGGTTCTGTCTGTGTGTGTGGCTCTGTCTGTGTGTGTGTGTGTGGCTCTGTCTGTGTGTGTGTGGCTCTGTCTGTATGCATGGCTCTGTCTGTGTGTGTGGCTGTGTGTGTAATTTTTTTGTAGGTGGCTCTATATGTGGGTGGCTCTGTGTGTGTGTGTAGGTGGCTCTGTGTGGGTGGCTATGTGTGTGTGTGGGTGGCTCTATGTGAATGACTCTGTTTGGGTGGTTCTGTGTGGGTGGCTCAGTATGTGTGTGTGGCTCTGTGTGGGTGCAAATGCAATAGGTCTTGCATTTGCGAGCGATTAAGCTATTGGCATTGTAAATGACAATGACATTTACTTATGTTTTAAAAACAAAAACATAAATAAAAATAATGTCATGAGCAATGCCAATAGCTCTAACTTTATTAATGCCGAGACCATTGCATTGTAAATGCTTGTTTTTAAAGTTAGTAAGTGTTCCATGCTGCGTGTGCGAAATAGTGGTCTGCTCAAAGACTTTGGCTCCGTAAGATGTAGAAAGCGTTCAGATTTTAGTCCAAATTCCCGAAAAACAAGCGTTAAAGAGTGCCCTTCTGCACCATTAGGGGGGCTTGTTCCAAACTCACTTCTCGCACGTGGGTACCCCCTTCACAAACCTCACTAATTACACACATTTTATTGTCTTTGAATGGATGTGTCTTTCCCATAACATTATAGTATATATGTGTAAACCCCCACCTACGATGTATATTTTAGAAATCAATGACGTTATAAGAACTGCACCGCTCGGCACCTTAATGTCTGTAGTTTGCAGTTTGGATGTTTTAGGCCTTCACACAACTTCTTCACTCCAGTGACTTCCAGCCCTTCATTGCGGCTCAGGTCGAGCTCTGTGAGAGATGTGTTTGTTTCCAGGACAGAGGCGAGGGCTTCACAGCTTGAACTGGTGAGGGAACAGAGATCCAACCTACAGGACAGAAGAGACATGGAGAGTCTAAGTAAGTTTTATTGTTTGGTTAGTTAAAACCTTAACAATTTAAAAAGACATTTTAAAATAATCAGAAAAAATTGCGGTTTTTTAAAGCTTGACATCAATATGTTCCTGA
Source organism: Lissotriton vulgaris (assembly GCF_964263255.1). Taxonomy (NCBI): domain Eukaryota; kingdom Metazoa; phylum Chordata; class Amphibia; order Caudata; family Salamandridae; genus Lissotriton; species Lissotriton vulgaris. The sequence goes on along the minus strand of NC_141696.1, from coordinate 6,096,207 downwards.
TAAAATATTAAACATTGTTAATTAAACATACTCTAATTACTAGTCCAGATCCCCGTCTATTTGCACAGGCAATGTCCCAGCCATTTCATCTTGATCTGTTATTTGAAAGTTTGAGTCGCTTACTTTACTTCAGAGGAGCCAAAATAGCCACCTTCTAGCTGGGTTTTTTAAAGTAATTTTCAGGGCTAGTTCAAAGACATTAAGGAATTTAATCAATTTGCAATTCAATTGTGGGTCCGACGGGTCTAGCCCTGAATTTATTGCAGTTCTGCAGGTCCTGATACCTCTGGCATTAGAAGTTTTTCTGAGTAAAGTGACTCGTGCAATGTAAAGTTTAGTACATGTACAGATTATATGGATAAAATCCGCTTTTTTGTACCTGCAAAGTCAACATGATTTGGGCGCTATGTGCACCCAGGTTGGCTGTTGCGCTATCGATGGTAGTTTCCCAAAACGTATCGCCATTCATTATTTCTTCAGATAGATTGAGAATGTTATGCTCAGATAAGGTGCTCGTGCAAGGGTCTTGTAGTTATTAATCACCATCCAGGCATGTGACCTTAAGCTGAAGATGTCGTTGTCGAACAGTAGTGAATGGAATTTTGCTCATTTATTTATTATTGGTTGAAGGACTGATATGGCAAGTTTTTACTCCATAATTCGGTTGTGCATGTTGTTAACAACGATTTATATAGATATTGGTTGTAAGGTGATTTTTTATCCTCATCCACATCTGTCCAAAGGGCTTTGTTAATTGTCGAGGTGACCGCGTTCTGTTTCAACCGATACCAAAGCTTTATTGTCAAGTCAAGTCAAGTCATAAAATTTGTATAGCGCACTACATACCCAGTGGGTTTCAAGGCGCTTAGGAAGGGGTGGAGGATTACTTGTCAAATATCCATGTTTTAAGTTGCTTTCTGAACGCTAGGTGGTTCTGGGTGAGGCGAAGGTAAGCGGGGAGTGAGTTCCAAGTTTTAGCAGCCAGGTATGAAAAGGATCTGCCTCCCATGGTGGTCTTGTTGATGCGAGGTACAGTGGCGAGGGCTTGGTTGGAAGAACGTAGTTGGCGGGAGGGGGTGTAGAAGGACAGTCGTGAGTTGAGGCAATCTGGTCCGATGTCGTAGAGTGATTTGTGTGCGTGGGTAAGCAGTCGGAAAGTGATCCTCTTATTGACGGGTAGCCAGTGGAGGTCTTTAAGGTGACTAGAGATGTGTTCGTTGCGTGGGATGTCTAATATGAGCCTGGCTGAGGCGTTTTGGATACGTTGGAGTTTCTTCTGGAGTTTTGCGGTAGTACCCGCGTAGAGGGTGTTTCCGTAGTCCAGTCGGCTCGTGACCAGAGCGTGGGTGACTGTTTTCCTTGTTTCGGAGGGGATCCAGCGAAATGTTTTTCTGAGCATGCGAAGAATGTTGAAGCAGGAAGAGGATACGGCGCTGACTTGTCTGTTCATTGAGAGTGAAGAATCCAGGATGACGCCAAGGTTCCGTGCGTGGTCTGTCGGGATGGGTGCTTTTCCGAGGGCTTCCGGCCACCAGGAGTCGTCCCATGCAGAGGGGGATGTACCTAAGATGAGGACTTCTGTTTTGTCTGAGTTCAGTTTCAGACGGCTTTGTTTCATCCATTCGGCAACTTCTTTCATTCCTTCGTGTAGGTTAGTTTTGGCGGTGTTGGGATCATTGGTGAGAGAAAGGATCAGTTGAGTGTCGTCCGCGTAAGAGATGATGTTGAGGTTGTGTTGGCGTGCGATGGCCGCGAGGGGGCTCATGTATACGTTGAAGAGGGTGGGACTGAGTGAGGATCCTTGTGGTACGCCGCAGATGACTTCAGTGGCCTCTGACTTGAATGGTGGAAGGCGGACTCTCTGGGTTCTTCCGGTGAGGAACGAGGTGATCCATTCAAGTGCTTTTCCTTGGATTCCGATGTTATTGAGGCGTTGTAGAAGGGTGCTGTGGCAGACTGTGTCGAAGGCAGCGGAGAGGTCGAGGAGGATGAGGGCGACTGTGTCTCCATTGTCCAGTAGAGTTCGAATGTCGTCTGTTGCTGCGATGAGGGCGGTCCCAGTGCTGTGTTTTGCTCGGAAGCCAGATTGTGAGGGGTCGAGGGATTAGTTGGCTTCGAGGAAGGCGGCGAGCTGGATGTTGACAGCTTTCTCGATGACTTTGGCCGGGAATGGAAGAAGCGAGATGGGGCGGTAATTTTTGAGTTTGGTGGGGTCCGCTGTTGGTTTTTTCAGAAGGGCGGTGAGTTCAGCGTGTTTCCAGTCTTCCGGGAAGGTGGCGGAGTTGAAGGAGCAGTTGATGACGTCTCGGAGGTGCGGTGCTATGACGGAGTCTGCTTTGTTGAAGATGTGGTGAGGGCATGGGTCTGTGGGGGATCCTGAGTGGATGGAATTCATTAGGCGGATGGTGTCCTCAGTGGAGATTGGGTTCCAGTCGTTGAGGATGTTCAAGGGGGGTGAAGGTACGGCAGAAGGTTGGGTGGGTTGGTTTCCGGGTTGGTTGTCAAAGCTGTTGTGGATGTCTGCAATCTTGTTGTGGAAAAAAGATGCTAGGGAGTCGCAGAGGGTTTGAGAGGGGGTGATGTCGTTGGAGTTGGCCGAGGGATTGGAAAATTCGTTGACGATGTTGAAAAGTTCCTTGCTGTTGTGGGCGTTGTTGTCAAGTCGATCCTTGAATGCTGTTTTCTTGGCTTTTCGGATCAGTTGGTGGTGAGTGCGGGTGGCGCTTTTGAAGGCGTCCTTGGTGCTGGTGGTTGGGTCTTTTTTCCAGGCCTTTTCAAGAGAACGGCAGAGTTTCTTGGACTTCTTGAGATCATCGTTGAACCATGAGGCTTTATTGCTGCCAGGTTTGCTTTGACGTTTTTTCAGTGGAGCTAAGGTGTCGGCGGTGTTGGATAACCATAGGGTGAGGTTGGCGGCGGCTTCATTAGCGTTAGAAGAGAGGGCTGGTGAGTTTCGAAGGAGCGATGCAGAGATTTGGTCTGTGGTGATTTTGTTCCAGTTTCTTTGCAGGGTAGGTTGGGGATGGTTGATGGGTTTCGGCTTGTTGTAGGTGAAGTGAACGCAGCTGTGGTCAGTCCAGAGGAGATCCGTAGTGTGGCTGAAGGAGACATGATTGCTGGATGTGAAGATGGGGTCGAGTGTGTGACCTGCGATGTGGGTGGGGGAGGTGACTAGTTGTCTAAGTCCGAGGTTGGCGAGGTTGTCCACGAGGGTGGCGGTGTTGTGGTCGTTTATCTTTTCAAGGTGAAAGTTGAGGTCTCCCAGAAGAATATAGTCTTTGGAGGGGAGCGCGTGAGGAGTGATGAAGTCCGTGATGTCTTCACTGAATTTTGCGCGGGGTCCTGGTGGTCTGTAGAGGAGGGTGCCTCTGAGTGTGGTCTTGGGGTCGATGTGGATCTGGAAGTGGAGGTGTTCGGAGTTGGCGAGGTTGGCGTCAGAGCTGGTTGAAATGCGGATAGATTTCTTATGGACGATAGCGATTCCTCCTCCTGTGTGGCTGGTCCGGTCTTTGCGAGTGATCTTGTAGTCTTCAGGGATGGCGATGGTGATGTCTGGTGCGGAGGAAGCATTCATCCAAGTTTCCGTAAGGAAGGCGATGTCCGGAGAAATGGTGTCTAGTAGATTTCATAGGTCAATGGCGTGCCTGTGGACTGATTGGGTGTTGAGAAGGATGCATTGAAGGTGATTGGGGTCGGGGATCTGTGGTGTGGTCGCAGCGGAGATGTGGACGGTGCCGATGAATTTGCAGGAGTAGCAAGAGAAAGGTCCATGGGTGTGTCCAGGAGCGGCTTGGACGCAGTTGGGGGCGCGACCGGGGTTAAGGGCTAGGAGGGTGGCGGCATCGTAGGTAATGCGAGAGGGCTGGGCGGCGCGAGGGGCAGGGGGTCTGGCGCTGGGCGCGGTCCAGGCGCGGACGGGCGTAGACGGGCTTACCTTTGGCGCACCTTCGGCGCGGGTTGGGCGCGGTCGCTGCGCGTGAACGCTGCGCGCGGGAAGAACTGTCATATATGGATAGTGAAGGGGGGGAGGGGCGAGGGCGGCTCAGCTGGGAGGCGGGGCGGGCTGCGCACGACAACAACAAACAAAATGGAGGAGGGGGGAGCACAACAGAGCGCTTGGGGAGAACGCGCCAATGCAGCAAAAATACAATCACAAACAGCTCAAAGCGCCCACTGAACAAAGCGGCAGCCAGGTACAGCTGAGGCTGAAACCACGAAGCAAACTCGGCCAGAGCGCCAATACAGTACAAAATGCAAGCACAATCACGCCAAAGCGCACACACAGCGAAGCGGCAGCCAGGCACAGCTGAGGCTGAAATCACAAAGTAAAATCCTGCAAGAGCGCTGCTAACGATACCACAGAGGTGCTAGGGGCGCTGGGAGCGACCACTCCGGCCAAAGCGTAGAGTGAGTCACAGCGCTTCCAGGTCGGGAAGCGCCGTTTGTAGATTGTGGGAGGGCGGCTCAGCTGGGAGGCGGGGCGGGCTGCGCACGACAACAACAAACAAAATGGAGGAGGGGGGAGCACAACAGAGCGCTTGGGGAGAACGCGCCAATGCAGCAAAAATACAATCACAAACAGCTCAAAGCGCCCACTGAACAAAGCGGCAGCCAGGTACAGCTGAGGCTGAAACCACGAAGCAAACTCGGCCAGAGCGCCAATACAGTACAAAATGCAAGCACAATCACGCCAAAGCGCACACACAGCGAAGCGGCAGCCAGGCACAGCTGAGGCTGAAATCACAAAGTAAAATCCTGCAAGAGCGCTGCTAACGATACCACAGAGGTGCTAGGGGCGCTGGGAGCGACCACTCCGGCCAAAGCGTAGAGTGAGTCGTGGTATACATTCTCCCTATAGTTTCATTTAAGAGACCAAATTCAAGTCGAAACTGTGCCGGTGAAGCCGACCGATGTATATGGAAAACATTTTTATAAGTTGAGACTATTAGTCGGTTTAAAAGGTCTGAATATTTGCCATGCAGAGCTGTACTGGCATACGTTAGCGTTGGCAGCATTTTGGCCATTACGGCAAGCAGAGGTTTGTGTGACGGTCCATTCAGTCTTTTTGCCAGTATTCTGAAGGCAAATGTGAGTGCACTGGTTCTCTGTGACATATACGTTTTTTGCTTTAGATGATTTTGTCTATTAATATTTATAGAATTCCAGATATTTCTAACATTCTACTTCCTGTATCTGGCTGACGTTGAGCCAGATATTCCGCTTGCTTCTCCGGTGATTATCAGTCAGCATTGTTTTGGTTTTTGATGTGTTTATTTCTAAATTGTTAGAAGAAATATATTCTTCCGTCTCATTTAGAGCATATTGAAGACCGATCTTAGATAAACTCGTTAACACCACATCCTAGGCGTACAAGAGATGTGTTAGTAATAATGTACCTATTTGCGGAGAATGGGAATTATTATGATCAAGCCTTTGTGCAAGATGAGACATAAACAAATTGAAAAGATGTGGCGCCAATACGCAACCTTGTTTTAGGCCTTTGGTTGTAGTTAGCTTCCTGGATAGTCTAGAACCGTCTCCTATCTTGATTCTTATCCATGTTTTTGAGTAGAATTGCAGTATTCCTCGTAGGAACAGCTCTGGAATTTTCCAGGCTCGCAGTTTTTTCCATAGGAGGTGACAGTCTCCGCTGTCAAAGGCTGGCTTTAGGTCTATAAAACAGAGGTGAAGTTGTTGTTTCCTCTGCTTGCATTTGTTTGCTATTAGTGAGAGAGCTAAGATGTTCGTGATTGTCCCTGTGCCTTGCCTGAACCCTGTTTGGTTTACTGGAATCAGATTAAGCTTCCAGAATGAGTGAGGCATGATATTTGGCGTCGAGATCTAATAGGGCGATTAGCCTGTAATTCAATGGATTTGTCCTACATCCTCCTTTAAAGATACGTGTCAATATCGAGCCTTGCCAGTTGGGTGGAATACAATTGAGTACCTCTATTCCTTTGAATAACATGAATAGATGCTCGCTCCAAAAGGATGGATCGTTCTTGAAGATGGCTTGAGGAATGCCATTAGGTCCTGGGGCACCGTCTCCTCTGCCTTTTTGTATTATGCGTATTATTCCATCAGCCGAAAGTGGGGACCGCTCTGTCTTGACTTTGAGGGAACTGGTGCCATATTTGCCATGCAGTTTGGTGAGTTCCTCAGTTGGGTAGGCACCAGAATCCATCTTTACTACTGAATTGCTCGTGCTGTCCTCTCCTAGTTTGCTTATGTCACCATCTCCTTGTATGATGTTTTCCGATGTATTTATTACTTCAGTTAATTCTTGGTTGTTCAATGCTGGATTATCAAGAATTGTGATTTCTGAGAACTTTGTAGTTAGAACTTTAGCCCTCTCGTGTTCTTGTATGTTTCACGACAGCATGTTCACCGACCTATGCAATTTATTTATCATTTCCCAGAATGTATTTGAGTTGGTTTTCTTTGCACTACAGAGTAATTCAGCCCAGAATTTATCATTGTTATTTCGCTTTTCTTTCCATAACTTTTTTTATACGTTTTTCACAATTGACGTACGTTGTCCCAGGCCGCTTTGTCGAGGTATGTTAATTTTAGCCGCTCTGCCTAATTCTGCCTCATCTCATGTCTCTCCACTCAGTAGTCTCCTCTCTGTTGATCCTGCTAATTTTATCCTAGGTTTTTAGACGTCAGAAGACTCAGGTTGCTGAAAAAGGCTGTCTTTCAGTTTATACCTGCTATCGCCTCAGTGTACGTGTGTATGTACAGGGTTATCCTGTTGCTCCAGTTCTCGGACTCCGTTTTAAATGAGTTGTTAGCAGTTAGCTAGCAGCTAGGTATGATTAACTGTGACAAAATCAGAGTAATACAACCATTATATGACCAGTCTGAATAAAGCGCGGCTGGTAGCCAGTGCACGGGCCACAGTCCAACCGCCCCACTCTTTTCGGCTTCAATTCTAGTCAGATCCCACTGGTCCAGGCTCCGGCCTCACCGCCCAGTGCTGGCACTGGTGAATGGCGTGCGGTATCTGCACTGCCTGGCCTCACTGTTCAGCTTTTCACAGCTGCTGCACAGCGGTTCGCCGCTATTCCAGCCCCCCCCCCCCCGGGGGGCACTCACTCCTACCACTCCGTCACCGAAGGAGTCAGCACTCTGCAATACATTGTCCTCAGCTGTGGCCATAATCTTGGCCGCGGTCGAGGTTGATCCCGCGGCTGATCTTGGGCGTGCTGCTCTGGGGGCGGCTTCGTTTTCGCAGCTCAGTTTTCGGACGATATACAAATCCCGCGTCCCTGCGGTTTTGCTCCCACAGCTCCTGTGGCCCCTCCTTGCGTCAGCATCGGGATCAGGTACAGCCGCAAGTCCCAACCAGGGAACTGCTCAGCGTTTGGAGAGGAGTAAAGCAGAGCACAGACAGGGGCGTCACAACTTCAGTTGTATCTTCATTTCCTTCTCTCCCTTGACTTACTCCCCTCTAGTGACACATCCCACCTTGCACATCCGACCACACCCTGTTTATATAGGAATCTCATGGGGGAGTTCTCAGACAGGCAGAGGCCGAAATAAATGCACACATTAATAAATATATTAATACATGTTTTATGCTGGAGACCCTCTGCTGTGGTGTGAATGGTCAACTAGTATATTTACACGGGTTGTGATGCACACAGAGAGTCTTTCGGTCAGAGGTCTTCATCCATTGGTCTCTTAAATTGTCATTCACAATTTGCTTCTATTCACCACAGACTGTCCTCTTTACCCATTGGCTCCCTTCATTCTGAGTGACAGCACAAAGCTGACTTACTTTCTCCTAAACATCGTTCCTTTCTTCTCAGTGCCAACGCTGATTTAAGGTGTTTTTCTATTTTATTTACTTTTGTGTTCACTTTAAACAGCATTATTTTTGCCTACACTTTGGATGCCAGGCTATACACGGATTTATTTTCGGGCTCATTTGTAAAGTTAGTAAGTGTTCAATGATATGAAGCCTTGCGCGTGCGCAGTAGTGCTCTGCACAAAGACTGCGGATCCGTATAATGTAGACAGCGCTCTGATTAAAAAAAGCTCCAGGACAGTATTCCAGATGAAATATATGAATGATGAACCATTCCTTGCAAGTCAGTATTGAGGGGAGAAAGTTGCTTTGAGTGAAGTATTATGAAGAACTTACCTCTGTGTCAATTCTTTTACACAGAAGTGCACTATTTACATAAACACTTTACGTTGCATTGACACAAGCCCTGAAGCAGCAGGTAAGTCCACCAAACACGCGTCTGTGAGTGCAAACAATCACCTCAAGCCACAAGGACGTCTATTCATACTTTGATGCAAGAGTTTCACAGATCTGCTCCAGCTGGCCTGTGCTTTAAACTGAAGGGCATTCATTCATTCATTCATTCATTCATGGGAACTCAGTGCAGTTCAGTCCAGAATGGCGCAGGAGGGTTTGTGCCCTATTGACTCAAGGGTTTGATTTTAATGATAAAAGTTACTTTTTTATACTTAAGGTAAATCTGGTGATATTGAAGAACTCAACTTTGTTTTCAGTCTGGTGAATATTTTGATGAAATTGAAAAAAAAATTCCCCCAAAACAGTACCATGTGTAAGTAACTAACATGCCGGGTGAATCCAGGTATATATTTGGTGGATACCTCAGGGCCGCCCAAGTGGGTACAAACCCAATGATGCGTTGTAAAGAGAGGGAGGCTGGCTGTGTTTGAAGGACAATATTTCAATGCTAAAGCGATGAAAGAGACATGAGTTCAGAGGAAAGTTCACTGTTTAGAGACCGATTGTGAAAACACCATAAAAGTTTCCGTAGACTGCACAAACGTTTTCTAATCAACTAACTCCGTTTTTCTCTTATTAATATTGCTAAAATTGAATAATAAAAAACAACAAACATACATTTAGTTGTCTGTATAAAATATTTGGGTCAATTTTCAGATGTAGCCTTCGAATTTCCAAATATAACCTTCACTCTAAAGAAGGAATTCTATCCCAAAAGCAGAGGTTCGATTCTGCGGACTCTCCTGCACTGCGAGCTCAGCAGATGAGGCCAGCAAGTGTATGGGCCCAAAGATTGGTGAGTGATAGTGGTAATAGGTAATCTGCACTGGATCAGCGGCTATGATAGCACACTAATATAGAAATAAATCATTTATATGTCAGCTTTTTGATAAGGAGGCCTTTATCCAGGAGGAGCCGTACCAGAGTACACTGTGCTGGGATTAGCACAGACCCGTCACCGCCACACAGGCCTAGGGTCGGGTGTAAAATAGAGCAGGGATCGAGGGGTGACTAGCAGCAAGAAAGTCTGTCGGAAGCCTAGCAGTGCAGTGCTCACCCATACACATGTATCTCATTCATACACACACATGTTCATACATGTCCACAGACCATGCTCTCATTGACACACAAGCAGTGCTCGTTGGATTTGTAATCTCATTAGGAATATCTGACTCAGGTGTCTCCAACCAGTCGATCACGAGCTACTGGTCGCTTGCTGCACCTTCAGAGTAGCTCACAGCCTTGAGTTCATTTGTAAAAAAGGCCGGGTCAATGAAGTCTTACATTTTTCTTTTAAAGTGAATGAAGCCTGTGTTTATTTCAGTCTGGCCTCTTCAACTGCAGGCAGCAAGACCTGGTGATGGTCAGTGCCCAACTCTGATGTATGACCCCGGCTGGGGCACAGAGGGGAAGAGATGAAGGACTGATCGATTTAACTCAAATAAAAGTTGATGTCAACTCAGTAACACAGCGGAGTGCGAAAACAAAATGTTTCTGAATGCTTTTGATGGGAGAAAATGAAATAGAGCTCTTAACTTAATGATTGAGTTAAATCTTCATTTTAATGTTCTCCCATTTCAAAGTGTTGCATTTACACCCAGCAGGCCTCTTGCTCTCAGTGGCTGGTAGACATGACATATTTATATCTGAAATGTATAGCAATTTGGGAGAAATGTAAAATGGAAACAATTGTTCCATATTATGAAAGACTTTTCTGCCTCTTCTCCAAATTAAATAGAATAGTTTTTAGTTTTGTATTATACAGGTAACGGTGCCACATATGTTAAAAGGTATGTCCTCGTCCACAAGTACATACGACACTGCCTCACAGTCACCCACACACGTCTCATTAAATACACACGTCTCATTCATACACACATATGTTCATACATCGCCACAGACAACGCTCTCATTCACACACATGGCAGCCCTTTCATAGTGCCCTTAGTTAATGTATTTTGTGCAAACCGGAGTATCCGGCTCTAAGGACTTTAGGCTTAGAGTCAGTGAAGCCGGGCCTGGGGGTGTCTGGTAACGATGTGCGAGTTGCTTGTTCTTTAGTGCATCAGAATGATTTCCAGATCAGAAGTAGCTCTCACTACAGCAAAGGTTGGGGAGCCCTGGTCTGACTGAAACTAAAATCATTCAACACCAACATTTGTTTTTGCATTTAGAGGATGGATGGTTTGGTGAAGGTTGTCAAATGGGTCCAGAACACCCCTTGGAACATTGATCTATGGAGTGTGAACCCCAAACACCTTCATTTGTTTGTGGGTTTACTGGGGTCATGCAGGCAAGCGTTATGAATGACTGTCAGGGTCCCGTGGCACCAACTGGTAAATAAAGGGCCGACCGCTGTGCTTACTGCCGGCATGCAACCCACTCACAAACGCACAGACACACACATACAGCCTCACAGACACACAGACACACACACAGCCACACAGAGCCACAAGGACACACCCACACAAAGGTACACACAAACTGCCACACAGAGCCTCACAGAGCCACAAGGACACACCCACACAAAGGTACACACACACAGCCACACAGAGCCTCACAGAGCCACAAGGACACACCCACACAAAGGTACACACAAACGGCCACACAGACAAACACACACTCATAACCAAGAGGAAATCTCATACTTCCAGCAGTGATGTCACATGACAGTGACGAGCAGCTGTCATTGGGCTGTCAAGAGTTAAAGAGACTTTAAGAATTTATTAGGGGAGTGTCCCACCTCCTACGCTCCCTTCAAGTTGTATCCCTGACTATACAGGGTCAGATATACTTTCCTCATTGTTCTGTCCTTGTCCATCTTTAATATGGAAGTACAAGGCAAGTAACAGATCTGTTAACGGGCAGAGAAGGTGCCAGGGTAGTTATGGGCAGATCTGCGCCGTTGTTGACATTTTAGGCCAAATAAATTAAAAACAAGCTTTAAAGTCTGCCTTTCTGCACCATTAGAGGGGCTTGTTCTAAACTCACTTCTCAGACTTGGATACCCCCCACTTCACAAACCTCACTTATTGCACACATCTTATGGTCATGAAATGGATGTGCCTTTCCCACAACATTATAAAATACATGTGTGAGCCCCACCTGCGAAGTATATTTAGAAATCAATTATGTGATAAGAACTGCACAGCTCTGTACCTCAGTTTCTGTAGTTTGCAGTTTGGATGTTTTAGGCCTTCACACAACTTCTTCACTCCAGTGTCTCCCAGCTCTCTATTGCTTCTAAGGCTGAGCTCTGTGAGAGATGTGTTTGTTTCCAGGAAAGAGGCGAGGTCTCCGCAGCATGAACCGGTGAGGGAGCAGCAATTCAGCCTGCAGGATAGAAGAGATATGAAGAGGGGTAAAGCAGAGCACAGACAGGGGTGTCATAGCTTCAGTTTTAGCTTAATTTCCTTCCCGTCCTTGTCTTACTCCCCTCTGGTGACGCATCCGCACCTTACACATCCGACCACGCCCTGTTTATATAGGAATCTGATGGGGGAGTTCTCAGACTGGCAGAGGCAAATGTACATATTAATAAATATATTATGTGTTTTATGCTGGAGACCGTCTGCTGTGGTGCGAATGGTCACCTCACAACTTTAGCAGTAGTTGCAGCTAGTTGTTTATTTACACGGGTTGTGATTCACACAAAGAGATCTTTTCATCAGAGGCCCCTGCGCCTTGAGGTGTTTACTCTGCGGTGTTCATACAGATGAGCACTGCACCCTCCAAGGATGGTGGCATTTGTCCTACAGTTCTTCTCTGAACAAAAGATGGCAGCCTTGAGCCACCCACAGCTTCTCATGTTACAGCCATTAAATTCCATATTTACACATTATCTTTTCACGGTCAAGATATATCTCATTAGGCTTAAAGTCGCAAGTTCTACCCAGCAGTGCCCCCGGTGTCCCGGAAGTTGTCATTTTCTTGCCTCCTACAAGCTGTGATGGCGTTAAACAGGGGTTGTGGTGAAAGAGGCCTCTGTTGTCATGAGTTTATGAAGTGACGATTCTTGACAGGGCCTCACACACAGATCCGCCTCTGGGTATGTTGCAGACACGCAGACAACCCTTCAGTGTGACCCTGGCTCATGGTCATAATCCAGCGGGGGCAACACAAAATCTAAAGAGAGCCCATATACAAATTTATATGTACTAATTCCCGCTAGGTTTATCAGTCATTTTAGGATATCCACTATTACTTTATAAATTCTCAGTGAAACTCCTAAAGCGTTATCTATTTGTTGGATTTCATGAGATTATTAATAGATCTATTACACTTATTTATAATAACCACAGACCTTTTGTAAAAGTTTATAATTTTATCTAAGTTTTGTAAGTCAGCAATAATATTTTACAGAAACCAACAATAATAATAACAAAAATAATAATGAGGGAGAGAAGTCTTTAAGGTTAGATGCAGCACAGAAATAATAGTTACCTAGTGTGGTATGGAAAACCAACCCTCTGGCCAAAAAGGACTGGTAGGGACCTCCCAGGAAAGACCAGGTAGTCGAGGCTTAAGGACAGGATAGACGTTCCCTCTCTCGCACTGGCACCCCTCTCTGATGCTTCTTCTGGCTTCTTGAAGATACACGTTGATTCCACGCCTCACTCGATCGACCACCGGACCACATCCCATACGATTCTTCAGCTCACACGATTCTTCAGCTCACACGATTCTTCTTCAGCTCCCTTGTTGTCACAGCGACCAGCGTTGTAGACACCTTCGATTCTTCTGTTCTGCCAGCACCTTTCTAAACTACCCCTTTTGGGGATACCCCAATTATACTAATTACTAATCTAAGGACTACCCATGGATGTTTCAATTTCAGGATCCCTCTACATTTGATTGGACAAAATGAGAATGACTAAACATCACACCACAATTTTACTAACACAAAAATTAATAAACTATTGTTCATAAGTACAGCCCACCGAATACGTCAATGGAGTCTATAGTCTATTCATAAATGTACCATAAAAGTTTTAAAAGTTTCTTTGGTATCGCGCTGATATCATTTCGAAAATAACATATTATCCTCTTTTTTCCGTCTAAAATGTCCTTCTATTTCCTCTTGGTACTTGGCCAAGGTTATCCAGCTTTGACTGACACCAGCATTAAATGTGGTCTTTTGCCAAGGACATCCGGCGGATGGCTGCAGAAACTGCACATGCGCACTACTTCTCTCTCTCTCACACAATACAGCGTGGTAAATAGGCCCAACAGTTCACGAGTGTAAAACAGCAAGAAAGAAATATTAGTTTCTCAAATAAAATGATTCACTGTATACTACCTATAACTATACTAACCCCTTTAATCTATTTTAAATATTAGTTCATGATTAGGTAAGACAAATAAAACTACAAGCATGCGAATTCCCGAGCAGCCATTTTAGATGAAACTGCTCATGTGCATGGTTTTCCCACCATTTAGTAGAACTACAACTATTACGTTCATGCAGTATACGCATGCCCACTAAGAAAAATATCCTGTTTTAGCAAAAATGAATACAGCATTTTAATAAGTTTTAGTTAACTTTTGGCAAGCGGTTTCTACATAAAAAGGTTCTGTTTGTGCACATTATTACCACGTTATTATGTTAAAAATCTGTTAATATATAAAAAAACGAGTGAAAATAATTTCACAACAGCTAATTTTCAGAGTGTTGCTCCATCAGTAACCTGTGACACTTCCAGGATGTGCGGGTGCAAGCTGTTCCCCACTTACTGCTGAGATCCAAGTGCAAAATTCAGGATAGAAACCATGTGAGATAGCTCTGTTGGTTAATGCACATGTCCGAGTTAATTTGAATGCTGTGTGTTTTCAGTGCCGATGCAGCTGTGGGAGTGGCCCAAAAGGCACAGGCGTATGAAGGCGGAATTATTCCCATCGCTTCCCCTGGCGGCTGGGTGCTCTTGCGCACGTCCGCCCGTCCGCCCGTCCGCCCGTCCGTCCGTCCCTACTAAGAGGCCCTGCGATGCTCTCCTACAGAAAAGAAGCATCAGCCCCTCAGCAGTGACGAGGGGCAATGAGCAGCCCAGGGTCCTGTCCAGGGAGGGGGCTCCCCGTCACCCTGCACAAGTCCATCAGAGATGCACAGAACTGCCTGAGGGGGTTGTGTGTTTACAGTGCAGTACAGGCAGGGTGAAGTGCAGTGTGACCGCAGTGTGAAGTTGTACAGGGAGGCTTTGGTTATAAGGATAAAGGGAAGGAGAGCAATGCTGGCAGTGTGCTGAGGATACAGGGAAGCAGTGGTGGCCGACAACAGAAGCTGTAGTGTGCACAGGGGCACCCGCAGATGTAGAGCAGTTGTGCTGACAGGCTGTTAAGGAAGACTGCACATGCAGGTCTCACAACAGTATGCAAAGCTCTCTTCCTTAAGCCCTGGTCAGACAAACTGGTGTACCCATGATGTGGACACTAGTGACAGTTCACCTGTCAAAATCAAAATCTAGTGCCAGTCTGATCGAGTTAAGGAAAGCATCAGAGCTGAGGTCAGCAAGACAAATGCTCACCCTATCCGAAAAGCAGATGAGTTGATAGACAAACTAGGTGCAGCCAAATTTCTCAGTACCTTTGACTTAACTGCAGGGTGCTGGCAAATTGGCATGGCCCCAGTAGCAAAAGAAAATATAGCATTCACCACACCTGATGGGCATTCTCAGTTTACTGTTATGCCCTTTGGTTTAAAGAATGCCCCTGCCACCTTTCACAGGTTGGTGAATCAAGTCCTTGCTGGATTGGAGTCCTCAGGCACAGCTTATCTTGATCATATTGCTGTCTTTAGTTCCACCTGGCAGGATCACCTGATCCACCTTGGGAAGGTTTTAAATGCCCTGCAAACTGCAGGCCTAATTATCAAGGCATCCAAATGCCAGATAGGGCAGGGCACTGTGGTGTACTTGGGTCACCTTGCTGGTGGAGGCCAGGTACAACCCTTACAGCCCAAGATCCAGGCTATCCTAGACAGGGCAGCTCCAACAACCCAGACCCAAGTCAGGGCATTCTTTGGCTTCACTGGGTACTATAGGAGGGTTGTGAAGGGATATGAGTCCATTGTGACTCCCCTCCCAGAACTCACCTCCAAGAAGATGCCCAAGAAGGTTAACTGGACAGTTAGTTGTCAAAAGGCTTTTGAGACCCTGAAAGAGGCAATGTGCTCAGCACCAATTCTGAAGGCTCCAGATTATGCCAAGCAGTTCATATTGCAGACTGATGCCTCTGTGCTAGAGATAGGGAAGTGGTCCTATCCCAGACCAATGATACAGGCCAAGACCAACCTGTTGCTTTTATAAGCAGCGTTGGAGTGCCATTGAGAGGGAGGTCTTTGCTGTGGTTTGGTCCCTGAAGAAGTTGAGACCATACTTGTTTGGGACTCAGTTCCTAGTTCAAACTGATTAAAGACCTCTCAGATGGCTAATGCAAATGAAAGGAAAAAATCCTAAACTGTTTAGGTGGTCCATCTCCCTACAGGGAATGGACTTTGAAGTGAAACACAGACCTGGGACTGCCCATGCCAATGCAGATGGACTTTACAGGTTCTTTCACTTAGACAATGAAGGCTCTCTAGGGAAAGGTTAGTCTCATCATCTTTCGTTTGGGGGCGGAAGAGGGTTGTGTGAGAAAGATCCCTCTTTCTGCATGATTGCCCCCACATTTTGCTAAACTGCTGATGTGCTGTGACTAAGTGTGCACTGGGCTCCTGCCAAACAGGTACCCAGGGCCTATGTTCTTTCCCTAAAACTGCATTGAAAACAAAACCCAATTGGCATCTCTGGCAACAGGTCGGCCCATGGTAAATGGTACCCCAGGTGCCCAGGGCACTGTGACCAGAGAAGGCACCTAAGGGCTGCAGCACATATTGTGCCATCCTTAGAGGCGCTGCCTTTTCTCTCACACACTGCCTTGCAGGCTGCGTGTCTTGGTGCAGAACAAAGTAAATAGTCGACATGGCACACATCCCTGTGTACCATGCCTACAACCCCCTGGCCTGGCATAGGTCAGCCACCCTATTAGCTGGGTGCACTATACCAGTGGTGAGGGTACAGGTGCGTGAGCCCTACAGTGCCTAAGATAATTCTTAGACATTGTGAGTGCAGCGCTGCCATTAAGAGTATATGGTACTGGAAGTTTGTCATTACGAACTCCACAGCACCATGATGGCTGCACTGAAAACTGGGAAGTTTGGCACCAAACTTCCAAGCACATTTAACCCACACTGATGCCAGTGTGGGATTTAATGATAAATGCACTCAAAGGGCATCTTAGAGATGCTCCCTGAAAAAAGAACTAACTCTAGTGTCCTGGCTGAGTGGCAACACGCCAGCAGCCACCCCAGACATGTTTCTGGGCCCCTGGGTCGAGAGTCTGCTGCTCTTGGGCTCCTGAAACAATGCACATACTGGGGCAAGGTTCCAGGCCTCCTTCCCCAGGATTGGCAGGGTCCACAAAGGGGAAGCTTCAAAAGCCTGCCGCCTTTGTGAGCCCCTCCAGACCATTTGCTTCGCCCAGCAACTGTCCCCTACTGGTTCAGACCCCACTTTTGGAAAGGAGAATCAGCAGGAAAACCAAGATAGAAGGGGGTTTTGCCCACCTTTACCAACCCCACCCCTCAGGTGCGGGAGGCGAAGTGAAGCCCAACTCTCAGTCCCCGACATCTTAAAGATGGAGGGACCCAACCAACCAGTGAAGCTTATGCCTCCCTCCCACTGGAGGGTGGCATAATAGGGGGTTTAACCCACCCTAAGGAAGGCACCCATTGGTCTCGACCTGTACCTACCTGTAACACCCCTAAACTTAGTATTTAGGGGCAACTCTGAACCTTGCCTCCTAAGATCAGAGCTGAAAAGAAGAAGAAAGAAGAAGAAGGACCGAACAGCTGTGTGGAGAGAAGAAGAGGAGGACCCCAACTGACTTGGCCCCAATCCTACCGGCCTGTCCTGACCTCAGACTCCTCCAACAGAACCTCAGTGTGCCCTGCAGCCAGCAGTCCTCAAAAACCTGGACAACCTGTCTCTGCGACTATAAAGGACTTTGTCTCCCATAAGCACCGGACTTGCTCAAATGTAAGTGACTCTGACTCCAACTGAGTACTTGAGTCGCCAACACTATGCTTCGGGCAAACGGAGCCTGAGAGACCCAACACCATCAGGAGGTCCTCCAAGCGATCCTAGCCTGGATCTCAGTGACCCCCTGAACCTTAACAAGCTCCTAAACCAAGCCTGCAGCCAACAACTAAACGATCCCCTCAACCGCAACACCATAACCAAACCAGATGCCATCTTCTTAACGGAAACGTGGCTCCAGGCGAGTTCTGGACCGGATATTGCCTTTGCAATTCCCTCTGGCTATGTCATGGTAAAGAGAGACAGAGATATAGGCAGGGGTGGCGGTATTGCTATAATATTTAAATCTAATTACAACCGTAAATTTGAGCCGTTTCCGCTACAGGGCTGTGAGGCTGCCCTCTTCAAATTAGCTATTAGTGCCCAGACGACCTTATCCGGTTTATTGATTTACCGTCCTCCTGGGAATTCTAACTCATGAGTGACGTCTTTTTCTGAAATTATTGCCCCATTGATCCTAAAGGCCGCAAATTTTACTATTGTGGGGGACCTGAATTTACACCTGGAAGATCCTCTATGCTTGACAGGCAAAACTTTTTTAGCCGATTTAGAAGCACTCAATATCTTACTATGCAATTCAGGATCTACACACTCTGCGGGGCACTTATTGGACCCTGTTCTGTCGAACCTTGCATATGACTGCGAACCGGCCACCCGTCCCTTGGAATGGTCGGACCACATGGCAGTTAAATTTTCTCTCCTGTGTACAACGAACACAGCACTTGATGCTACCGACTCAGGAAAAAAATTACGCTGTTGGGGTAAACTTAACATCACAGAGTTTAACCTGTACTTATCTAACACATCAGCAAATACCAATTCATCCTTCTCGGTATCGGAGACAGCAGTCTCCATATGGTTGACCACTGCTGTGAATAAACTCGTTTCCCTTGCTCCCTTGAATTCCCTGCCTCATCGTCACCCTGCAGCATTGTTTTCGGAGCATTTAAAAACTACGAAGTCCAAATGCAAGGTACTTAAGAGACAATGGAGGCGTTCTTACTCTCCCTCCTGTAAAATGGCATACAATGTGGCTCTCAGAGACTATCACAAACAATGTAAGACCGCAAGAGCTACTCACATCGCCAACACTATAACACTTGCCCAGAATTGCCCGCGCACACTATTTTCTGTGGTGAAAAAACTAACTGGTGCAGACTCCATCCCTGCCTCTCCAGTTTTGAACGAGGTACAATGTAACTCAATGTCTGAGTTTTTCATCACCAAGGTGGAACGGATCTACGATTCACTGGGTCTTCCACCTTCAAGCATTGACTTACCCTCTACGCTTGCGTCAGCCCAAGAATGCCAAACTCCCATGATAATTAAACTATCCGAGTGGTCGCTCTTCGATGATGTCTCTTTCGCTTGTTGTCTTAAGAGCATTAAATCTGTCTCTCCCTGTGATCCTCTCCCGGCAAAAATTCTAAAACAGCTCGACCTGAACTCCCGTCGTGTAGTGATGAAACTTCTTAATGCTTCACTGTTAGAATCATGTGTTCCACAGAAATGGAAACACGCGATGGTAGTCCCTTTACTGAAAAAGGCCGGAGCGGATGCTTCAAATCTATCCAATTTTAGGCCCATTTCATTGTTGCCTATTTTATCGAAAATTCTGGAAAGGCACATTAACTCTCAACTATCTCACTTGGTAGAGAGTTCGGGCTTCCTACATCCATCTCAATCTGGATTCAGAGCTAACCACTCCACAGAAACTACACTTTTGGGAGTTACTGAGAATCTACGGCACAGTATCGATCGCGGGGAAACATCTGCACTTATCCTTTTGGATTTAAGCGCACATCTCTCCAATCTCTGGGAGTTGGGGGCTCAGCTCTGACTTGGATTGCCTCTTTCCTAAGTGAGCGTACCTTCCAGGTTTTTTCGGCTAAAGCATCCTCTAAAATTTGTGCATCGGTGTATGGGGTTCCCCAGGGGTCTATTCTTAGCCCATTACTTTTTAACATCTATGTTAGTCCCCTGGCCACTATTGTGGAGGAAGCAGGTCTAATTAATTTTCGTACGCCGATGACACACAAATTATTTTCTCCCTCTCCAATAGGGAAGGTAATAATACTTCGGCTCTTAAACAGGGTTTGACCCAGGTGGCAAGATGGATACAGGAGAATTGCCTTAAGTTAAATGGAGATAAGACCAAGATTGTGATCCTGGGCAAGGATAAAGATCTCTGGGGCCCGCAACATTGGCCCAAGAGTATGGGTCCTACCACGCAACCCGTGACCCAGGTTCGCAATCTTGGATTCTTAATCGATGAAAAACTTACTATGCGACAATAGGCCGTTAAGGTGGCCTTTATGTTTTGCTTCCTTAAAATGGCTCCAAAATATCTTGTGGCTGCTTCCTGCCTCCACACAAAGGACGGTGGTCCAGGCTTTGATAACATCCCGCCTGGAATACGGGACCGTCCTGTACCATGGTGCCGATTTGACAACTTTGAACAAACATATTCCGCTCTAGCCCTTCGTGACCTGCATTGGCTAAAAATAAAGAACAGAATTAAATTCAAGGCCTTATGTTACATCTTCAAGATAAAACAGGGCTCTGCTCCTAGGTATCTTCATAATCTCATCCATGCTTACATACCTAGTCGCAGTTTGAGATCCTCAGGAAAAGGAGATTATATTGTTCCGAGATTCAGGCTGGTGAAAATGGGCGGCCGCTCATTTTCCCATCTGGGCACTAAATCCTGGAATGCCCTGCCTGTGAGGCTGAAGTTGAAAACTGATCTTCTTCGGTTTCGTAAAGGTTTAAAAACCTGGCTTTTCCAGCAATAATTCTGAACATTCCTCTGGCAGCCCTACTTATTGACGCCTGGTAGTTCTTTCTTCTCCAGTCTATCCCTTGGCGCCGGGAAACCCACTGCGGGTAGCTGTGCGCCTTACAAGTTTAAATAAATAAATACATTTAAAAAAATAACCGATTCCATAACTGAAGCGGTCCAGAAAGAGCAACCATGACCACCCGACGACTCCGTCACTGAATGCTTGCGGTCACAGGATGATGACTCTCAAAGACTCTATTCGCATCAACAGCAGATGACCGACTACGAGGGAACTGCAACCTAATCTGCAGCATCAGCCAAGACAGCATCCCCCACCTAGCCGCCTTAGGGCAGTTGGCGGTGTAGTTTTTGTTGGCAATTGGGCCCTAAAGTGCTGACCTCGACCCCAGGAACTTTACGTTTCCTAACCTGGTGGCCTGCATGCCCGCAGTCCCCAAGCCCACAACAGTGCGTAGCCTGTTGGCTAACGTGTGGTCCCAGCACTCTACAGCTGGACGCCTCTGTGCCGCTGGTGGTACGAGTTGAGTGCCAATGTTTCCGAAATCTACATATGGACCGGTAACCCTAATTTTGTTCACCCAAGACTAAATGTGTATCGTATAATATTGATAATGCAAAACGTATTATCCATCTTTCTTTCCCTCAGGAAATCCCCCAGCCTCATCCTGCTGGATCTTACAGCAGCGTTCAACACTATCTCGCATACCATCTTAATCAACCGAATGCGAGAGATTGGCGTGACAGATACAGCCTTGGCCTGGATTTCATCGTTTCTATCTAATAGGTCCCAGACCGTATCTCTCGGTCCCCACCTATCCTGCGAAAAACTCATCACGTCTGGAGTGCCTCAGGGGTCCATATTAAGCCCTCTATTTTTTAACATCTATATGGCACCCCTCCTAGCTGTGATAGAATCTCATGGGATTCTTGTCACGTCCTATGCTGACGACACTCAATTGGTCGTCACCATTGACAAACAGCGGCCTGACGCAGACCTCCGGTTCAAAAACTGTCTTTCTGATGTTTTCAAGTGGCTAAACACTAACCACCTCAGATGCAACAGTGCTAAGACATAAATCATCCCACTGGGTAAAAATCTGTCTTTTTGCCCGAAAGACTGGTGGCCCTTAGGATCAGAAGCCCCTCCTTGCAGTACCATCAGCCCGGAATCTAGGCGTGCAATTCGACTCATCTCTCTCCTTGGATGACCACGTCAAGATTACTGCCGGTCGCTGTTTTGGACAAATAAAATCTCTGAAGAAATTCTTTGATTTCCTCCCAATTGCAGCTAGAAAGTCAGTCGCGGTAGCTCTCATACTTTCCCGACTTGACTACTGCAATGGCCTTATGGCCGGAGTGAAAAAATCTACTCTCAGAAAGCTGCAGAGCATCCAACATGCTGCAGCCAGACTGGTTTTACAACTCCCCAGAAGGTCATCAGCGTCTGCAGCTCTAAATTCGCTGCACTGGATGCCGCTGCATAAAAGAATCCTTTTCAAACTGCTCCTTACAGTTTTCAAAACCATGCAAAATACAGGGCCCCGCTATTTTGCAAATCGCTTCATGCGCTATAATCCCCCGCGCTGCCTGAGATCCTCTGGGGCAAATCTGGTCTTAATCCCCAGATTCAAATATAAGACCAAGGGTGGGAAATCCTTCACTGTTCTGGCAGCCAAAGCCTGGAACAACCTACCTACCAATCTTAGATTCATAGAAAATGAGAACAATTTTAGAAAACTTCTCAAGACATGGGTCTACCAACAACCAGACTCATCTGTCCTGGCTGCCATTTAGTTTCACTCCTTCATCACACTCCACCCCCTCAGTTATCCTCCGCAGCTTGCTCAGCGCCATGATGCTCCCCTGGGAGCGAACGTTCGCGCTTTACAAATGCACATAAATATCAAATATCAAATAGTATCTAGAGATACCTGGCTGTGTAAGAAAAGTAATTGCAATGTAATTCTGTCTATCTGCAAATGCAAAGTAATGCTACTGTAAACGATTCACTGCATTTCAAACTGTATTTAAAGTCCATATGCTTCCAAAGTATTCTGATACTCAACTGTACCAGGCCTGGCTTGGTTCTAGAAAATAAATATAACTGATTAATATTGTATACAAACAAATTGGTCTGAGTTCAGTCTTTGAGTGAATTATTATCTACTTTTACCTCTGCCTACATTTGGCGATCGACTGGACTCTGTGCACACTATACCTTACTTTGGTATAGTATATACGTAGCCAGCTTCCTACAGTGAGGTTTTATCTACTTAAGCCTCTGTAAGCCTCAGTGGATCCACTGGACTCTGTGCACACTATACCTTACTGTGGTATAGTATATACAGAGCCAGCTTCCTACAGTGAGGTATTATCTACCTACGCCTCTGTGAATCCACTGGACTATGTGCACACTATACCTTACTGTGCTATAGTAAATACAGAGGCAGCTTCCTACAGTGAGGTATTATCTACTTAAGCCTCTGTGATACACTGGACTCTGTGCACACTATACCTTACTTTGGTATAGTATATACAGAGCCAGCTTCCTACAGTGAGGTGTTATCTTCTTAAGCCTCTGGGGATCCACTGGACTCTGTGCACACTGATCCTCACTTTGGCATAGTATATGCTGAGCCAGCTTCCTACAATGAGGTACTATCTACTTAAGCCTCTGTAAGCCTCAGTGGTTCCACGGGACTCTATACACTATACCTTACTGCGGTATAGTAAATACAGAGCCAGCTTCCTACAGTAAGGAATTATCTACTTAAGCTTCTGTATGCCTCCAGGGATCCACTGGACTCTCTGCACACTATACCTCACTTTGGCATAGTATACACAGAGCCAGCTTCCTACAGTAAGGTAGTATCAACTTCAGCCTTTGCTATACCTCTGGGCATCCACGGGACTCTGTGCACACTATACCTCACTGTGGTATAGTATATTCAGAGGCAGCTTCCTATAGAACGGTATTATCTACTTAGCCGTTGCTATACCTCTGGGAATCCACGGTACACTGTGCACACTATACCTCACTTTGGTATAGTATTTATAGAGCCAGCTTCCTACAGTAAGGCACTATCTACTCAAGCCTCTGGGGAGCCACCGGAATCTGTGTACACTATACCTTACTGCGGTAGAATATATACAGAGCCAGCTTCCTACATGAATCAGAGGCAACTTCTAAATACAACTAATGAAATGTTGAGGCGAAAATGGTACGCAAAGTTATCACTAGCGAAATGTAGCGGTACAGTGCCAGCCAGTACTAACTTGAACCTGCTCCCCAGTTATTCAAAGTAGTGGTAAGATCAATGCTACTCAGCAGGCCCAGTCCTAGGGCGGTGACTCCCAGCTGTGCCTCCGTTTCAGAGAAGGAGAAGCTGGGTGAGCACCCATAGGCAGAGATCCAGCTTCCTACAAGCACAATTTATACTCTGCAGGGGGCACCCACAGATGTAGGGCAGCTGTGCTGACAGGGTGTTGAGTGAGTCTGTGGATGCAGTGGTGGCAGAAGAACTGTTCTATGGCATGCTGCGGATGTAGGGGAGTATTGTGCGGGGGTCGCACCAGCAGATTTACAGCAGCTGTGCTGGCACGGTGATGAGGGATAATATTGATGTAGTGGTGGCAGGAGGACAGAGCTGGCGGTGTGCTACAGATGCAGGGGAGCAGTGGCTAACATGGGGGGCATTGCTGGCTGCCCGGTGAGTGGTAGCATGAATTTCTCGTGTCTCTGTAGAACATCTTGGTCTCCAAGGAGCTGTGAAATGGTGCAGGATGTGACCGCGGAAAGATATTGTGCTCAATCAGTGAAAGTTTGCACAGTTCCCTATCCCCCCATCATTCAAAGGTGTCTCCTAAGAGCTACAATATATCTGTTAGTGATATGTGCCGTCTCCCTCAAATACAAGCAACACACTCAAGTTCCTGGACGTTGAACCAAATAGTTCCTTTGGGTTCCCGGTACCCTTGTTGCCATAGGTGTTGTTTCAGCGCAATGCCTGGATTATACACATATTCATCTTTTCCAGTTTTTGTTTTTTAGTGTTACTGCCCATGGGTTGGTAAAGCTGATGCTGCGTTGCGGCTGTCACTCTGCAAGAGCAGCACGGGGCTTCACGGTTCACCAGACCTAGTGTCACGCCCGTATAGTGTGCAGAGTCACCCTGTGCATGACACAAGACAGTCCCGGAGATCTGGTGTGACAAGAGCACGACTTATCATTCCTTGCAGGCTCCCCCTTGCAGTCATAAGATATAGTGCAAACTTAAGCACAGTGTGCACTATCAGGGCTTTAAGTGTGCCGGATCTCACCGGCGCTGAGCACCAGCAGTTTTTTAAAGGGGGCCTCAAAACGGGTCCTTATCGGGCTCTGTTTTGTGCCTGGCACAGGTGTTCCATTTTTTTCTGGACTGCATTGACACTGCTCACTTCTCATTAGTGTGTGCTGCCCACTCTGTTGGACTGTAAAGTATTTTCTGTGGACTCCTCCTTCTAGCATTATGGTTGAGTTAGCATTTGCGGCACCATTTTGGTTTTAGCCGCCATCTTGTGTGATGATCGAAACTAATTCTGTTTCATCCAGCCTGCCTCAGCAGAAAGCAGCTTCGACATTCTTTTTGTATTTCTTCAAGGCTAAGCTTTGTTTCCTTAATGAATACGTGAATGTGCCTTCGCATACCTTTCTTGTTAGATAGGCCTGTTCTCATACATACAGTGGCGGGCATGGGCAGGGTGGCCTTGAAGCTGAGATAGCATGTGCCAGATCCCAGGAGTGTAACTCATCTTCTGTGCTTCCTTTGTTAACCTGCTCCAACTGGAAATTCCCAGTTATGGTGGGTCTTGTTGGGTATTGGAAATGTATAACCTCAAATGTCATATTGGCGGGGGTCAGTCCCTCTGCAGCTATCTGAGGAGGCTGGTCAGACTGGACTCCGCATGAGCGCAATACTAATAAATACCTTGATTTGTATTCTCTATTGTCTGACCGACTCTTCATTTGTATGGAAGGCTGAGAGGTGGTCGCGAGTGACCCTGGTGGCCCTAATAGGGTCACTTCCTTCAGTTGGCGCCTGAACAGGGACCCCATCGGGTGAGTGACCCATATTTGCCCGTGGAAGGTGAGGAGGACGAGGCCCTCGTCGGGTCAGCGGACAGGGGATCCCTGCACAAGAGCGCCTAGTACTCGCAGCTGCCCGCTTGTATGACCGGGTGGTGCCTCGCCCAGGGGTCATCCCGGCTGTGGTCCTGAAAGGCAAAACCCTTGGATATGACCGTTTGGTCCGAAGAGTTGCAGTGGAGAATACATTTGTCTGACCTGTGTGCACCAGGTAAGTTTGCTTTGGTTCTTTGTGATTGTGGCACCATATTGGTTAGTATTTGGCATGGTCTGATGATCATTTTGGAACCAGCGCTTGAATTTGTATTGAGTTCTTTATGAACATATTACCAAGTTTTTTATTTTTTATTGTTTTTTGATGGGGTCTGTGGACTGACTTTGGTAACAGTGTCTGTGAAATATCTGTTTGAACAAGTAGTGAGCGTGTTTTGTGTGTGTGGGGGTGAAAATGCCCTTCTCAGTAAGCTGCGCTGTCTGGGGTGTCGTTGTTGTTCTGCTGATGCTCGGTTGGAAGAGAAACAGCCTGCACCCGCAGAGGGCACCCCGAATTATGATATGTATGTTAAACATGGCCTTGGACCTGGTATATTTAGTACGTTATGGCACAAATTACAAGGGACAATGCCGAGTTGCAGTGGCTATTAACAGGTACCTGATAAAGGTGGAAACATCGCTGTAATGAATAGGGACGATTATACTAAGGAAATTAAAAGACAATTGGGTGACGTAAATTGCTATAGAAAGTCCGATAATAATCTGATGGCTGAGGCAGCAAGGATGATTAGGGAGAAATGATATACTTGGAAAGAACACGGTGTCACGTTTCCCCGACCGCTGGTAAACACTGACTGCCCAAATGCGTGCTCAAGGGATTAGAAACTACAAATCCCATGATCCTTGGGGCGGCGCGCTGTAGTGACGCGTCGCGCCGAGGAAAAAGGCATTTAGCGTGCATTCAGGCAGAACGCGCTGCCGATTATTTGTTCTTGTGAAAGTTAGTTCTTGTCTGGAGGATCGGTGATTTCCTAGTCACATCGGATTACTTGGCAGAGGCTTAGGAAGCGCGTACCTGGATTGACTGGTTTGTTCGGTTCCAAGGGTAGGAACGCTTCCCTTTGGATATCTTGGCAGAGGCTTAGGAAGCGCCTAGCTACAGGTATGAGTGGGGCTTACATCAAGGGTATGTGAGTCGGGAGTCCAGTGGATTATTGGCTGGGGCTTAGGAAGCGCCTACATCGTACACCGTCTGTTTTCAGGTCGTCATATTTCTTGGTTCAAGGTAGTGTTTACGGAGTACAGGGTTCCGGTGTCCTGTTCATTTTCCCTGCACCCTATTGAAATATTACTTTGTGAGCCTGTGAAAGTATTGAACGCTAGTAGTGACTACTTACCGGAATTTTCTTCCTGACTATTGTGGATCCTTATGGTGGGGAAAAGAATTGTACTATTGGATCTTCCTTTTGTCCTGAGCTGCTGATATTCTTTGTTTGTTAGAACTTTCGTTTTCAAATACTTTGTGGAGGGAACCAAATGTGTTAGCGACACTCCATGTGACAGAAGTATTTACACCTATAAGACACTACTTTGTGCATGATGGAATGCACAAGCTATTGCATACACTAACATTATTTAAGGAGTCTTGAGGTATAAAATTGGTGGTCTTCAGTTTCCAGAGGATCGTTTGGTATTCCTTCTCCCTTCAGGGGTAGGTGTATATTCTAGTTAACACATACCAAGAAGAGAGACTGTGTGGTGGGGGTAATTCGATACTTAGAGGTTGTTATTTCTCATTACAGTATCCTTGGGGGATGAGGAGTTATCCATTTCCATACCTCTTATATCTCAGCACTCCTGAATAAATATACAGGTGAGGAAAGAGTAACATAGTTAGTTGTGGTTCAATCTAGTAACGCAACACCACTTATTCCGTGCTTTGTATATTTCAGATTTCCGGTTCCAGCAGCCCAGCAGTTCCCCTCCGGACCTTCTATTTTCCCCCGCTTGATCTCCTTAACAGTCTGTGTACTAATAGTGTCAGACTTGGGATGATCTAGAGGTGGGCCCCTTTATAGCATCGGTACAATCCTGGGGATACATCACAGAGGAACCTGACACACGGATTGATTGATGATCAGGAGTATAAATATTTGAATGTAATTAATCCAGTCTTTCCATTTATCTATATTTTGCCAAAAGTACATAAATCATTGAATAATCCACCAGGTAGACCTAATGTCTCGAGTACAGGAAGCATTGTAGAACACATCTCTGAGTTTGTTGCTAGGTTTTTGAAACCATTAGTAGTGAACCTACCTGCCTATATAAGAGACACTACGGATGTGTTAAATAAGATGCAAGACATTACATGGGAAAAAGACATGTCATTTGTGACATTAGATGTTGTAGGATTATACACATGCATTTCTAATGAGAAGGGGGCAGAAGCTCTATATAATTATTTGGGAACGAGAAATGCGAGCTTACTAGATCATTTTGAAATGGTGTTAGAGATGAGTAATATCATATTGACGAATAACTTTTTCTTATTTGTTCCATCAAATATGCGGAACAGCAGTGGGCTCGAAATTTGCTCCCTCTTATGCCAACCTATTCATGGGTTGGTATGAGAGGGAGCATGCCTGGAGCAGAGGAGCAGCGAAACGGGTAGACTCCATGTTATTCTGGGGTCGCTTTATAGATGATGTGTTGATGATCTGGAGAGGGACTAAAATTGAATTATTGAATTATGTGGAATATTTAAATACGAATGACTTTAACATGCAATTTACCATGTCTCATGACTCCAAAATAATAGAATTTTTAGATGTAGAACTGTTTGTGGTTGGAAACAAAGTCCAAAGTAGATTGTTCCATAAGAAAACTTCTACTAATTCAATTTTAAGGGCAGACAGTTTTCATCCTGCATCAGTGATTAAAGGAATCCCTTACGGGGAAATGGTGAGGATTCGCAGGAACTGCAGAATGGAGCAGTATTTTGAAGTTGGTTTAGAAGATGTCTATGGTAGACTTTTATGTAGAGGATATATTAAAAAGTAAGATGCTCGCATTGTATTAAAACAGGAGAATTTATTCATAGGTTAAGGGAAGAAGCACAGCACGTCCGTTATACAGTAGATCCTGGATAGAAAACAGTTGAATAATGAATCTGGAACCCAGCATGTAAGATGCAGGCACGCATCATACATTCCAGGCTCCAGCAACCAGGAGGAAGTAGTAGAAATAGAAAACATAACTTAATAAAGAGAGAATGCAACACATCTTATCCCTAAACAAAAGAAGTTAACACAGGTACCTACTAGGCACCCTTTTGGGTCTAACATCAGCTTTAACTCTAGATGCAATCGACAAACCATTATGAAGAGAACCTTGAGGACACTCATTAACATTGCGTGTCAACATGCCTAGATCATCATCAGGACAAGACATTTGAGAGGAATGTGGCTTATAAGAATCAGGACATTTGGCCACTCTTTGAACATTCCAAACTCTTCCATCTTGAGTGACAATACTGTTTTTGAAAACTTTAACCACTTTAATGGGAGGAAAGAATTTAGAAAACCCTTTAACAAGAAAACCAGGTTTTTTAATCCTCACCCATTCCCCAACCACAAAATCATGAATTTTGACATTCATTTTTGAATCAAACAAGACCTTCATACTTTTTTGCTTATCTTCAACACTTTTAGCAACGCTCTCAAGATCAACCTTAGAATCATTTTTATTCAACTTTTTAATCCACCAGGGACAAATAACAGAAGAAGGTTCCTTTCCTTTCAGAAGTTTGAAAGGACTTACACCAGTGACAGAGTGAGGTGTGATGCGATATGTCCATAACCTTTTCCTGACAACATCCAACCAATCATCATCAGAAGAACTTACACTACTAATACAATCCTTAAGAACTCGGTTGAAACGTTCAACTTGACCATTTTCCCTAGGCTCATATAAGGAGACAGTATGATGTTTAATACCACAACTCTTAAGGAACTCTTCAATATCAGAGGAAACAAGTTGTGCACCATTATCAGTGATAAATGTCTCTGGGAAACCTTCTCTAGCAAAAATCTCTTTCAAGAAAACCATAATAACTTGTGAAGAGGCATTACTAACAAACTTCACTTCAGGCCATTTCGAAAGGTAATCAACCAAAACTAAAGCAAATCGAGCATTTAAAGGCAAATGTCTGAAAGGACCAGAGATATCAAAAGCCACTTTCTGCCAAGGAAAATTAGGCCAACTCTCCGGCTTAACGGGAGCAGAAGATAGATGAAGCATCTTATCACTACTAATACATTGTGAACAGTCCCTCACCATTCTGTCAACCATCTTATCAATGCCAGGCCACCAAAACAATTTTTCCCTAACCAGGCGTTTCATAGATGACATACCAATATGACCTTGGTGAGAAAGCAACAAATTTTCTCCTGTAAAGAAGAAGGAGGAATTATCTTACCAGTTTTAAACAAAAGACCACCAAACTCTTCAATTTCAGAAGCGACCTGACAAAAAGGGGCTAACACTGCAGAAACGCACTTCCTGTTTGGCCATCCTACTCTTACATAGTCAAAAATCTGCTGACACACATCATCCTTATTCAATTCCTCAAACCACTCTTCTTCACTTAAAGTTAAAAACTCTTGAGAAATGCAATCACTAATGGAAGCAACAACATCAACATCCAGATCTATAGTTGAAACCTTTTCGACACTACAGGGTAATCTCGAGAGAAAATCCGCCGTAACATTGCTCTTTCCCGGTACATAAACGATTTCAAAATCATATCCCTTTCCTGGATGAATTACAGGTAGCACTCTCAGTCCCTTGTCTTAAATCGGAGCACTGCCTACTCCTGGGCGACCTAAATATACATATAGATGAGGCCACTAATCCTGATACCATGAAACTTATGGATGTAACTACCGCATTAGGACTGCTACCGTTTATTCACGAACCTACGCATAACAAGGGTCACATCCTGGACCAAGTCTACTCTACCATCCCTATTGACGCTCAAGCTCCACAGCCGGTGCTATGGTCGGATCATTATTTAATTACTTTTTTCCTTTCATGTGCCCCACCTTCTAGAATGAAACCTACTATCCCTTCCAAGCGAACTTCTAGACCTTTCCACCTTCTCTCAAATGAGATGCTACTGCAGGCTATGAAATGCGCACCCTGTACTCTGTCAGGCAACGTGGAAGATGACCTAGCCTATTTTGTTGAGTGGCTTACGGCAAGACTGGCGATTCTCGTTCCTGAGAAAATAGCTAAGTCTGGGAACAAACGGCCCACTGCCCCTTGGTTCACCTCTCAGCTTAGGGAAGCTCGCCAAAACTGTAAGAGAGCTGAAAGAGCCTGGAGGAAGGATTATAATCCTCTGGAGAAAGTAAAACTTAAAAATCTGACTAGATCCTACCACAAGTTGTTGTGGAATGAGAAAAAATCTTATCTTGAACGTCGCATCGATGATTCAGGAAACACATGTAAGGAAATCTTTAAAATTGTCAAAGACTTTACTTCTCCGTCCCTAGGCACCCCTGCTCAGTCTCATTCAGAACCCTGGCTGATTGAATTGGCGCATTACTTTGTCGATAAGATAACATCTATCCAAGCCTCCCTTGCCGTTTATTCCAAACAAACTAAGGCTGATCTACCAGGTGCCCTCTCCTCCTCTAATCCTGTTTCGGCTCCCACTCTCTGGGAATTCCCCCCGCTGAGTCTTGCTTCCTCATTAGACCACCTAACTGGGCTGAAGTCGGGCTCACCTCTTGATCCCTGCCCAGTTCCATGTCTCAACAAAATAGCCCCAGCCCTAAATGGTCTCATCAATTCCATCCTCAACTCCTCACTGTCTTCTGGTGTAGTCCCTCGGGCTTGGAAGTGTGCTCTCATTCTTCCACTTCTAAAAAAACCAGCCCTTGATCCCATCGTCCATGCCAACTACAGGCCAATCTCTCTCCTCCCCGCTCTGGCGAAAGTGGCAGAAAGACATGTGCACAGATCAATCTCTGATTTCATCGAGGAGAACCATCTGTTGCACAACACTCAATCTGGTTTTCGTGCTAATTATAGCACAGAGACCGCGTTACTTGAAGTCACTGTCGCTATTAGAGAGGTGTTGGATGCTGGAGGAAAGGCCATGTTGGTCATGTTGGACTTGTCGGCGGCGTTCGACAACGTTCCCCATGATACCCTCCTAACACGACTCTGGGAATGTGGTCTTCGGGGGACGGTGTGGAACTGGCTTAAATCATTCCTAGCCGGCCGTCGGCAAACGATCTGGGCACCCCCACACTCCGCCGTTATGGCACCTCTGGAAGTAGGGGTCCCTCAGGGGTCTATTCTTAGCCCCCTGCTCTTTAACATCTTTCTGGCCCCCCTTGCAGAGGTGGCGGAGTCTTTCGGCGCTCAGATCGTGTCCTACGCCGACGACACCCAGCTCTTGTTCACATATGACAAGAATGAGGTGTTTGACGGGACTCGCATCAGAAGCTGCTTAGAGGCAGTATTTGGTTGGTTCAGAGGGCACGGCTTAAAATGCAACTCCGACAAGTCGGAGCTGCTTTTCTTTGGCTGCGCCACTGAACCAAATTGGAAAAGCTGGTGGCCGCAAGACTTGTTTCCACCTGCAAATGCAAGTGTCAAAGCTAAAAATTTAGGAATCATCGTCGATAATGACTTAGCTTTTGGGCCCCAAGTATCTTGCCTCTCGGGGAAATGTTTCGGCATCCTTCGGATGCTCAGAAAATTTCTCCCCTTGATTTCAATCAACCATAGAAGGGTCATTGTTCAAGCACTTGTTGGGTCTAGACTAGACTACGCAAATGCCCTTTACCTAGGTCTCCCCAAATACCTTGTGAGGAGACTTCAAGTAGTCCAAAATTCAGCTGCCCGGGCTATCTACGGGCTCCCCAGACGCGCTAGTGCCTCGGACCTGCTAAAAGAACTGCACTGGCTTCCTATAGCCAAGAGAGTCCTTTTTAAAAGTCTGACGCTGACTTTCAAAGCCCTTCATGACATTGGCCCTAGTTACATCAGGAAACGTCTTGTTTTTTATAAGCCTAACAGAGCCTTACGGTCCGCCTCTTTGTCTAAAATGGTAGTTCCGACCATCAAACGCGCCAGACAAGGCGGCCGCTCCTTCCACCACTTGGCTCCTCGTGCCTGGAACGAGCTTCCCCTTTCTCTTAGACAGACCTCCAGCCTTATGTCTTTCAGAAAGGCTTTAAAAATTTGGCTCTTCACCAGATAGGGCCCCCGCCTTTCCTTACGGTTTCAGTTATGTTGCTACCCCCGAAGGACTTCTTCGCCAAAGCGCCGGGACACTCCTTTTGGAGTAGCTGTTGCGCTATAGAAGAACGTGTTAACAATAACAATAACAATAACGTGAAGATAACCGAGCTATCCGCTCTGTAGATTTCCATCCACCACCAGTAGACAAAATCCCTACCAACGGTTTGTGGTCTGTTCTCAAAATGAACCTATTTCCCCACACATAATTTCTAAAATGTTCCACAGCCCAAATACAAGCTAGCAGCTCTTTTTCAATAACCGAGTACCTTCTTTCTGTGGAAGATAAGGTTCTTGATGCAAATGCCACACACCACTCATCCTTACCCGAACACTGACTTAGAACTCCTCCAATCCCATATAGGCTGGCATCCACAGTAACAATGCATTTCTTATTAATGCAGAACGATTTTAGTGTCGGAGCATTGACAATCTCATTCTTGATTTGCTTAAAAGCAATATCTTGTTTGTCCGTCCAAATAAATGTAGCAGAACTTCTGGTCAACTCTCTCAGCGGTTCCATCTTGTTAGCAAAATTTTGAATACATTTGCTATAATACTCACATAACCCTGCAAATGAGAGTAACTTTTCCTTATTATCAGGAGCTGGTGCTTTCATAATAGCATCCACAAGATTTTTCTTTGGTACAACCCCTTCTCCGGAAAGAGTATGTCCCAAATACACAACAGATTTACAGAAAAATTTACATTTGCTAGCCTTAATCGTTAGACCATATTGTTCTAACTTAGAACAAACTTCTTTAAGGTGAGAACAGTGTTCAGAATTATTCTTTGAAAAAACAAGTATATCGTCTTGAAAACATTTGACAAATGACCCTAGATCTTTAAAGATGTGATACATGGCCCTTTGAAAGACTGAAGCAGCCGAAGCCAAACCAAATGGCATTCTCTTGAACTGAAATAACCCATGAGGGTTGATAAATGCTGTAAATTGTTTAGAGTCTTCAGTGAGCTCGATGTGGTGATACGCAGATCTAAGATCTAACGTCGAAAACACACATGCACCATCCAACATACACAGCATTTCATTAATGTTGGGAAGTGGGTGACAGTCAGTAACTAAACTCTTATTAAGCGCTCTTAAATCCACACATGACCGAATACTTTTATCAGGTTTAATGGCTAAAACAATGGGAGAAACCCACTCTGATGATTCCACTTCTTCAATTATATTATCTTTCACCATGGTATCCAACATATCTCTAAGCTCATTCCTAATACTAATTGGAACACCTCTTAGTTTTTGTTTAACCGGAACAGAATTAGGCTTGACCTTGATCCTGTGACTAAAACCATTCAATTTACCTAATTTATCGGAAAACACATTAGGAAAAGAACCGGAAATTTCAGTGAAATCAGGTAAATCACTAGATTCCGCATCAGATATCGCAAGAACTGACACAGGATCTTTTAACCTAGGATTCAATGTAACTCCTAATTTTGCTTGATCTCTCCAACCCAAGACATTCACTCCTTTCCATGCCACATATAGTTTGATAACAGCAGAACTACTTTTGATAGAAAGTAGAACTTCCTTAAACCAATAAAATTGATTTTGGATCCATCAAAATTGTAAGCACAAATATCAGGTTTAGACAATGCATTGACATCAATTAGATCTCCAAACGATTCTATACAATATTCCTGAGTGATAATAGTCCATGGAGAACATGAGTCCACCATAAGTTCTAATACCTTCCCCAAAATATTAACACAAGTTTTAGGAGAAGATAAAGTATCAGTTTGTGAAATATCAAATGACTCTTGTACAGATATAACAATACCAAATTCCTTAATATCTGTATTATTACACCCTTCATCATTAACATATGAGACATTACCACCTGGGTGTTTAGGAGAAGAAAAGGCAGATTTTTTAGTGTCTTGGAAAGACTTTGTAGGAATTTTACACATTTTGGAAAAATGCCCAGTACGTCCACATTTATTACATTGTCTACTAATAGCTGGACACTGCGGAAAAGAAGCAATATGGTCAGGATTGCCACACCTGAAACAAAAAAACTGTTTAGTCTTACCCTCATTCCTATTGGAATAATAATTAGTCTTCGACTCATGAGGTTTAACAACACTGACCTCATTACTAGAACTAGAAGGAGTAGAAGTAGATGCTTTATCTAAAGATTTTATCCACTTATCTGACTGTTCAAGAGCTTTTGCAGTACTGATAGCTGTTTCTAAACTAGGGTCACCTAAAATCCATAACTGTTCCTGAACTTTTTTACTTTTAACATGCACAATGATCTGATCCCTGATCATTTCATCTGTCATAAGACCAAAGTTACAATGTAATGATAATGCTCGTAAAGCTGTAAGAAAATCATCAAAACATTCTTTATCATCCTGAACTCTAGTATAAAACTTGAATCTATTAAGTGCTACACTAGTAATAGGTTTAATTCTCCCTTCAATCCTAGAAACAGCTTCATCATACACATTACTATCACCACCAGACCTAACAGGAGGCAATGTTCTAAATACCAACTGTCCTTCTGAACCAAGACAATGTAAAAAAAAAAATCTTTTTTCTCTCTGCGGACATCCGTTCTCCGTCCATTGCTTTGAGGTAAGTAAAAAATTCTTCTTTCCATCTTGTCCATGGAATAGGTGGATCACCTTTGGACTGCAAAAATTTAGACGGAGGATCAAATTGCATCTTAAATGATATATTAATTTTCAAACGTACAGTGGCTCATTAAAATAAATGAAATAAAGAAAGAAGGAAAAATAATATCAGCATTAACTGTTTAAAATGAAATAATTTCTAAAAACAAAATATCCAGTAGGTGGCAGTCCTGTATAAGCATAAAATGAGCTCCTTTTGAAGTCTTCACTAAACTGAGCTTCAATGATATAATGCAATGTGGATAGTATAGTTAGTCTTAAAATAAAATTGACAAACAGTTTGTAAAATACTTGAAGAATAAATAGCAGTCGTTTAGGTAGAAAAGAAAATTCCTCAAAATAATAACCAATTCCGATATAACACGCAAAGAATTCAATAGCGTGTAAAAGTGTACTTTTTTTTAAAATGGGAAACCAATGTCGATGTAACACGCAAAGAATTCAATAGCGTGTAAAAGTGTACCTTTTTTTTTAAAATGGGAAAGTAAAAGCGATCTCGATCTCCTTTCACTGGCAGCTATAAGTGGAAAGCTTTGTGTTTCTCACTCCGGTAACTTCGGTTACCATAGAAACAAAATGGCGGCTTGGTGCAGAACGTGATGACACACTACGCTAATCCACGTCTATCTTGACGACGCTGGATGAAGTGTCACACAATAGGTGCAAAGGGTGAAGTAAGGAATCTGTCGCTTGAAGACTCGGCAGCTTCACACACCAAAACACCGAAAATACGAAGAAATGCACCAAAGCCTCCAAATTCCACGAAACTTCACAGGAGCAAGGAGGAAATGGACATAATACAAACCGCTTCACTTCTGGAGTAAACGATGCAGTTCAAAAGTCAATATTTCATGGATTCCCAAAATTCCTGCTCCTGTGCTTCACCAACGCGGCAGAAATCAGGTGGAGGTCCCTCGTCGCCAATATTAAAAAGTAAGATGCTCGAATTGTATTAAAACAGGAGAATTTATTCATAGGTTAAGGGAAGAAGCACAGCACGTCCGTTATAAAGTAGATCCTGGATAGAAAACAGTTGAATAAAGAATCTGGAACCTAGCATGTAAGATGCAGGCACGCATCATACATTCCAGGCTCCAGCAACCAGGAGGAAGTAGTAGAAATAGAAAACATAACTTAATAAAGAGAGAATGCAACAGGATATTCCAAGTACAATTTAGATAAAGCCAAGAAACGGATTAAAACAGTGCAGAGAAATTCCACCCTGATACCGAAGACCAGAGTCGAACAGGAGAGAATAGCTTTCATTTCAACTTACAATACGCATCATGATTTGATATATAAAATTCCTAGCAAGAATTGGGATTTGCGGAGAGGAATACCAGGCTTAACAGGAGTATTAACAGAAAAAACATTAGTAACTTTCAGAAAATGCCCAACCATAGGGAGTTTAATTACCAAGAATTACTTAGAAAGTACAATAAAAAATGACTTGGCTAACCCCCCCAAAAGGATTCTTCACTTATGGTTCATGCAATGTGTGTGAACTGGGAGTGAACCGTTCGAAGGAATTTTCTTATAATATAAAGAAATAAATATCAAATCAATGAATTCATAAATTGCATTTCCTGTGGAGTGATTTATGTGATAATTTGCGCTTACTTAAAAATTTATGTGGGGAGCACAAAGCGTACTCTCAAACTGAGAATTCAGAAGCATAAATGAGCATTAACAATGAAGATACAAGATCTCCTATTTTTCAGCATATAAAAGATTGCCATCCGCAAAGAAAAGGTTTTAGATTTCAGGGAATACAGAAGATAACACCTAAACCTACAGGTGGGGACTGGGAGCTAAGCTAATTTAGCAAGAGGCTAAATGGATCAGTCGTTTAAGGGCAGTATCAAAAGGTTTGAATAGCGATAATGATCTACACTATTTTCTGGGTTAGAGAACAGGTGGAATGATTGATTATAGTAGATTCATGAAAAAGTCGTTAAATATTGTAGATTAAAGATTTGACATATGTGTCAGGGGAAGGAATGTAGGATCACATACTATGGTTCTTTACAAACCTCATGGTTAATAGTTTGAGTGTTAGTGACGTATAGTTTGGATTAATAGAATCAGGTTGGTTCTAATAGAGTAGGAATCATACTCACATGATTTTTAACGAGAATTGTATACATTTTTCCACCTTAAGCAAAACGATGTGACTACCATAATGAGATAGATATATTGGGAATACATTTTAGGGTCTCAATGTAGAGTAGAATTTAAATGGGGTCCATATTGGCTATGGTTAGAAATTATCATCATCATGAAAAGAATAAGTAGTATAATGAAGGAACGCAATAAAAATAAACGATAATGGTGCCGATATATTGTTGACATTGATTGAATAATAAAGTGGGAAGATGAATTTCGATATGAAAGCACATGAAATACCAAAATAAAGAATTAGAATGAAGCAATATTCAGGTAATTGGTAATGAAAGATCTTAAAATATGCGCGAGATTATAAAAAGAGACGAGTTTTGATAGGTGAAAATAGATTAGGAATATCTAGTTAAATTAATAGATCGGTATATGGGTTCACAAAATAATTATGGAATTGACTTTGATAATGCCATAATAAGTATTGGTGAAGCATTGAGATAAAATCCGATTGGTTACTGGTGCGCACTTTAAAGGGAGCAGTAATTGTTTGAGCGAGGATTGGTTAATGGTAACTGAAGGAAACAGAAACACTCGAGAAAAATTAGTCGTAAGTAGAGTCGTGGGATGACACGTGGGACTTGCAGACTGTGAAGGGAACAGTCATCCTTAGAGCAGAGATTGGTAGGAATGTAATTAGAGGAAACTGAAGCACTAAAAGCGTGGGGATTGAAATAGTAATTGTAGAGGATACGGAGAAAGTTGAAAGGACCCACAGGATTGGTGGGCTGATAAAACAGCAAGGATTGACGAAGGGAATAAGAGATAATCAGATAGGTTACCGAAGCGGACTAAAAGGAGAACTGTTGTCGGAAAGTTTGGATTAGCTAATTAGATAATTAGGAGACATTGCGGATTAGTTATTGGGAGTATTTAAACTACAGGGGAAAATGTATTTGGTAACAGAAGGCGTTATCATACTGGCCGTTCAAGAGGAAAGGTAAGAGGACAGATGGGAATGAGGGCGAAGGGTTTGGAAGTTTAATCTACAGCTAAGTGATATGGTACAAACTACATTGTTAATTGGAAGCCTTATGGATTATATAGAGAAAGGGGTCGCATAATTAATGGTATGGACTTAAAGAAGTTGCTGAATTAGAGGGTACAAAGTACATGGTCAAACTGAAGTTTTGATAGCATAATTAATGGTATTGACCGAATGAGGTTGTTGAAAAAGTATGGGTAATTGATTAGTAAAAAGACTTTGGGGGATACCAGGATTTTATAATGATACAGATTGTATTTGTATAATTTTTTTTTGGGGTAAAGACTATGGAAGGATCATCATAGAGGAAAAGAAAAAGAGTGAAAGGAGTAAAAAAAAGTGGAGGAAACACAACAAATGAGATGGATTGCAGAGAATAGAGCAACTGATATAGAGAGGTATGTTGAATATATAGAATGATGGAAGTGTACAGAATAACGATAAGAGAAGGATAAAAATTGGGAACATGTAGTCTTCTTTTTTACTGTTACAGAATGTCGAGTGGACACAGATGTTTAGAGATTGATGAAAATAATATAAACTGATATTTACAGGTATGCTGAATATACAGAATGATTCAATTGTTAAGAGAAATGATAAGGGAAGGAGTAGGAATAAGGTATATGAAGGCTCATTTTCACTGTTATAGAATAATGAGTGGACGCGGATGTAAAGGATAAATTGAATACGAAAATTAGGAGAATAACGAGGAACTGGAATAACGATACATATAAGGTATGTAGAATATGCTACTCTCAGGGATAGGGATACTTGCAGGGCAGCGCAAACATTGGAACCGTACCAGTAGGATCAATAATATTTAAAAATATAATTTTTTATGGAGTTATAAATTGATCAAGGGATAGTAAGTTTGAATGTTAAGGAAACTATCAGGACGTAATACATAAAATATATGTTTTTATTTGTAGAAATATGAAGTAATGATGGTCCAGGATAACAAAAGCTTTCGAAAAATATATATTGAATATGAGAAGAGTCGTAGGATAGAAATCAATAAGGTATGTGATCATTGTTATAGAGGGTTAAACAAGAAGGTGGAGGATAATGAATTGTATGGGTAGGGAAACCATGATGCAAAACTAGCAAACATGAAATATCTTATATTTGCAGAGGAATAAAGTACTGAGGGTCTGAGATATATAGGATTACCACAACGCTATTGACAACTAGAGATTAAATGCAGAGGATTTCCATAAAGAAATTTATAAGGTATGCGGGCATTGCTATAACTTGTATAAAATGGGAAAAACTTTGAAGTTATGAGTGTAAGGGCAAATATAAAGATTGGATGATATTGTTACATTGTAAGGAAGGAATGAACAAAATGTCCCATGCATGTTTACTTTAAAACTGTATAGAGCTGGATTGGAACTGAGTATACAATGGAATGAAATTTTAACAAAAACATAATTGTCATAACATTCATGGTTTAATGTGGATGCATCTCCCAGTAGACAAAGAGGAATAGATTGTAAATAGGTCATTTTTTGGTTTCTTAATTGTTAAAATGATTATGTAAAGAATTGATTGTGATTGACAATGGATAATATATGTATTACATTGGCCTGTTTTTCTTCTTCTTTTTCAGCCCTGATGAAGTCCTGATATACAGGACGAAACGCATTGGCTGAATTTATAATTGTGGTTGAAAATGAGTGAAAATGAAATTGATCTGCGCAATATTAAAATTGGACATTATGATTGATTCCATAATAAATAGATTCTGGAAATATTTTTGGACGCTCCTCTTCATTTGAAACTTTGCATTAGTGCTATTGTTAAAATGCCCATCCCTAAGACTCAAAGATAAGTGCAAGCTTTCATTAGCATTTCTTCGTATTGTCGGCACTGGATCCCTAACATCTCCTTACTAACAAAGCCACTGCTGCAATTAACAACTAAAGATGTGCATGAACCATTGCCCTGGACGCCTGAGGATCAGCAAGCTTTTGAACAGTTAAAAGTTGCGCTTTGCTCTGCTCCTGTGCTTGGCACACCTGATTACACAAATCAATTCGTGCTCTATGTACACGAGACGGCCGGTTGTGAGCTTTATGTCTTAACACAGGCCTTTGGAGGTAAGTAGAGGCTGTGTGCTTATTTTTCTGCTTTGCTCAACAACATTGCAAGAGCCCTCCCGAGCTGTCTGAGAGCGGTCGCGGATGAGGCCATTTCTATCTGACAATCAGGAGGGCTCGTCCTTGATACTGATCTCACAGTTATAGTACATCATACTGTGGATTCACTTTTGAATAAGACAAAGACGCAGCAACTTACTAGTGCAAGTCTGTCCGGTAGTGAGTTGACTCTTTTCGCACCACACGTCATGATCAAGAGATGTGCCACCCTGAACCCAGCCACGTTACTACCCCTCCCTTCTGAAATCAAGGAAATTGACATACATGATTGCATTTTTCAGACTGAGGAAAAGACGACGGGATGGGTAGACCTGGCTGATGTTCCCTTATCTGAACCCCAGGGAGACTATATGTTGATGGCTCTTGTTTCAAATTACCGGATGGCACAACACCTGCGGCATATGCAATAACTACCTTACACATAGTAGTTGAGACATCACAAGTTCCCTTTCAATCAGCCCAAGCTGCAGAGCTAGTAGCCCTCCTACGAGCTTGTAAGTTAAGTGTGGGACTGACTGTCAACATTTATACTGACAGCCAATATGCCTTCAGAGTTGCCCATAATTTCGGGCAGCTCTGGGTAGAGAGAGTCCTCCTGACATCACATGGGCTAAGGATTCAGAAGGGTCCCTTGATACATAGACTTTTGTCAGATCTGACAGTCCCCAAGAAGTTAGCGATAGTGAAGTGTAGCGGCCACAAGGCAAATACTGATGATAAAGGAAGGGGAAATGCATTTGCAGATCAAATAGCTAAGGAGACGGCTCAAACGAAGATGAAAAATATGTTTGTGGCAGGTCCTGCTATATGGGTACCCGATGTTACTATGTTAGAGGACACACTGGACAGTGTGAAAGAAATATAGAGTGAGGCAATGATGGAGGTGTTAGCAATATGGCAGGAAAGTACAGCACGTTAAGACGACAATGGGTGCTGGACGGATAAGTCAGGAAAGCCAAGATGGATGCTGCCCGATGCATAAATATTGTATGGTATGCACGACACATAAACCTGGAAAAGGCACTCCTACACCCCCTGGTAATTTTGCACCCCCTACTTTCCCTTTTGAAGTCCTTCAGATGGACTTTATTGAGATGGAATGGGTCAACAATTTGAAATACGTGTTACTGGTTGTCTGTGTATTCCGCAAATGGGGTGAGGCCTATCCCACTAAAGTGATCACAGACTCAGTGATAGCAAAAGCACTCTGAAAGAGTTTTTTCCTCACTTCAGTTTGCCCCGTTTGATCTGGAGTGACAATGACTTCAATTCAAAGGTCATCCAGCTGGTGTGGGATGGCCTACACATCAGGGAGATGTTCAATGCTGCGCATCACCCCCAGTCAGCAGGTTTGGTTGAGAACTACAATGGTACTCTCAGACTGAAAATGGTAAAAATTCAGGAAAGTACAAGACTGAAGTGGCCAGATGCTTTACCAATAGCCCTATTGTCCACCAGAGCTACGAATCACACTAGGACAGGGTTATCACTGTACGAGGTCGTGTTCGGCCGCCCTGCAAATGTTTGAGGTGTCCTGCGACCAAAAAGGTTTTCTGAAATCAAGCATCCTCTGTTGGAAGACTACTACCTCTATGAGTTGACTAAAAATGTGTGTTCTATTCACCAACAGATCCAGGACAGCCTGCCACCGCAGCCAGAGGGGCCCGGGCATGATATCCGATCTGGAGATTCCATCCTTGCAAAGAACTACCAGCGGAAAGGAGGTTTGGAGACGCACTGGAAGGGACTTCTTCAGGTGCTCCTTGCGACCAGGAGCGCTGTGAAGATGACCGGTCGGAATAACTGGATTCACACCCACCATTGTTAGAAGGCACCACTGCCAAAGGTAAGCCCGTCTACGCCCCTCCGTGCCTGGACCGCGCCCAGCGCCATACCCCCTGGGCCCCGCAAAATCCACCCGACCTGCATAAAGTACGACGCTGCTTCCCTCCTTGTCCTCAACCCCGGACGCACTGCACAATGCTGCACAGCTACCCCAGGATACACCCACGGACCATTCGCCTACCACTACTGCAAGTACACCTGCATCAGAACCCACACCAAAGCCACTCCCTCTATAAACAACTCCAACTCTAACCACCTGAAGAGCATCCTGCTGAACACCCGCTCGGTGCACAGACACGCCACTGAACTCTGGGATCTACTCGACACTACAGCGCTGGACGTCGCCTTCCTTACTGAAACATGGCTGAACGCCTCATCAGCACCCGACATCGCCATAGCCATCCCGGACAAGTACAAGATCATCCGAAAAGACCGCACAAACCAAACAGGAGGAGGCATCGCTATCGTGCATAAGAACACCATCCGAATCACGACCAGCTCCGACGACAACCTCGCCACCGCCGAACACCTTCACTTCCAGATCCACACCGACCCCAGGACCACACTCAGAGGCACCCTACAGACCACCAGGATCCCGCACACAATTTAATGAAGACATCACTGACTTCATCAACCCACATGCCCTCACCTCCGAGAACTACATTCTACTGGGAGACCTCAACTTCCACCTAGAAAAGAATAACAATAACAACACCGCCACCCTTCTGGACAACCTGGCTAATCTCAGATTCAAACAACTTGTTAACACCCCCACCCACCTTGCCGGACACACGCTCGACCCCATCTTCACCTCCAGCAAACACATCTCCTTCGATCACACCACGACCCTCCATTGGACGGACCACAGCTGCGTTCACTTCAGCTACAAAAAGTCCACGACCCACATCCCACCACAACCTATTCCTCGAAGAAACTGGAACAAAATCACCACCGACCAACTCTTCACTTCGCTCAACCAAAACCCTCCCACCATATCATCGGACCCAAACCAAGCTGCCACCAAACTCACACAATGGATCACCCACAGCGCTAACGAATTAGCACCCTTGAAAAACCGCCAAGTCAAACAAGGTAGCAAAAATGCCCCTTGGTTCAACGATGACCTTAAGAAATCCAAGAAGCTATGTCGTACCCTCGAGAAAACCTGGAGAAAAAACCGAACCACTAACAACCTGACCACCTTCAAGGACGCCACCCGCAAACACCACCAACTGATCCGATCCACCAAGAAATCAGCATTCAAGGATCGACTCGACAACAACACCCACAACAGCAAAGAATTATTCAACATCGTCAGAGAATTTACCAACCCCACCGCCAACACCAATGACATCACTCCCTCCCAAGACCTCTGCGACTCCCTATCCTCCTTCTTCCACAACAAAATCGCCGACATTCATAACAACTTTGTAAACCTGTCCAAAGAACAACCCACTCCACCCACCGCAGAACCAAAACTACACTCTCACAACCTTTGCGCCTGGAACCCAATCATGACTGAAGACACCATCCGCCTGATGAACTCCATCCACTCAGGATCGCCAACCGACCCATGTCCCCACCACATTTTCAACAAAGCAGACTTCATCATCGCACCCCATCTCTGCGATGTCATCAACTGCTCCTTTAACTCCGCTACCTTCCCACAAAGCTGGAAACATGCCGAACTCAGCGCCCTTCTGAAGAAACCCACAGCGGACCCCTCCGAACTTAAGAACTACCGCCCCATCTCACTCCTCCCCTTCCCGGCCAAAGTCATCGAGAAAGCCGTCAATAGTCAACTCGCCGCATTCCTTGAATCCAACAATTCACTTGACCCCTCACAGTCCGGCTTCCGAGCCAAACACAGCACCAAAACCGCCCTCATTGCTGCTACAGACGACATCCGAACGCTTCTGGACAACGGAGAAACAGTTGCCCTCATCCTACTTGACCTCTCCGCCGCCTTCGATACAGTCTGTCATAACACCCTCATAGAACGCCTCAACAACATCGGAATTCAAGGAAAAGCGTTGGACTGGATCATCTCGTTCCTCGCCGGAAGAACCCAGAGAGTCCGCCTTTCCCCTTTCAGATCAGAGGCCACCGAAGTCATCTGCGGCGTACCACAAGGATCATCACTCAGTCCCACCCTCTTCAATGTGTACATGAGTCCTCTCGCATCTATCGCGCGTCAACACAACCTCAACATCATCTCCTACGCTGACGACACCCAGCTAATCCTCTCCCTCACCAAAGATCCTAACACCGCCAAAACCAACCTACACGAAGGAATGTAAGAAGTAGCCGAATGCATGAAGAAGAGTTGTT
This sequence comes from Lissotriton vulgaris, assembly GCF_964263255.1. Taxonomy (NCBI): domain Eukaryota; kingdom Metazoa; phylum Chordata; class Amphibia; order Caudata; family Salamandridae; genus Lissotriton; species Lissotriton vulgaris. Next base: position 6,051,409 of record NC_141696.1, on the reverse strand, counting down.
TAAAACTAAACTCGGACAAAACGGAAGTCCTCATCTTAGGATCATCCCCCTCTGCATGGGACGACTCATGGTGGCCACCGGCTCTGGGCACAGCACCCACACCTACAGATCACGCACGTAACCTAGGCTTCATCCTAGACTCCTCCCTATCGATGAGCAGACAAGTCAACGCCGTCTCTTCATCATGTTTCAACATCCTTCGCATGCTCAAAAAAAATCTTCCGCTGGATCCCCACCGAAACAAGAAAGACAGTCACCCACGCACTAGTCACCAGCCAACTAGATTATGGAAACACCCTCTACGCCGGAACCACAGCCAAACTACAGAAAAAACTCCAGCGCATCCAAAACGCCTCAGCCAGACTCATACTGGAAATCCCCCGTCAAGCTCACATTTCCGGTCATCTGAAAGATCTCCACTGGCTTCCCGTCAACAAAAGAATAACGTTTCGCCTCCTCACCCACGCACACAAGGCCCTCTACGCCCTAGGACCAGAATGCCTCAACAAACGACTATCCTTCTACACACCCACCCGCCAACTACATTCATCCAATCAAGCCCTCGCCACAATCCCGTGCATCAATAGATCCACCATGGAAGGAAGATCTTTCTCCTATTTAGCGGCCAAAACCTGGAATTCCCTCCCCTCCCACCTCCGCCTCACACAGAACCACCTCTGCTTCAAAAAGCAGCTAAAAACCTGGCTATTCGATAAATGATGCACTAAAGCACCCACCCTCACTCAAGCGCCTTGAGACCCTCTGGGTGAGTAGCGCGCTATACAAATTACTGAACTTGAACTTGACCCTCTTACCTATGACCAGTGGGTGCTTGATGGCATTGGTGATTACAAGACGGAATAGGTGCCACTCTTAATCCCCTTCTCTGATGTCCAACTGATGTGGACGCAAACAGAGAACAAAGTTTTGTTCAATGAGGCTGTGTCCCTGAAATAAAGGCCATCCAGGATTCCCTTTCTATTGGCCCACAGTTTCTTGAGCCCTAGTCCCTTGGACCTCCTGAGTTTGAGTCCCTTTTCATTGATGACTCCAAGCCCGGAGTGACTTGGTACAATTTACGTCCTCGACCAAGGGACAGTGCACCACAGGAGAAGTCAGATTAGTAGGTAGGGACTGCAAGGCTGAAGAATAGGGTGTGTGCACCCTGTCTGTTATACCAATGGTAGTTCAGGGAAAGGGAGATGGGTGCATTGTCCAGACATTTGACAGGATAAGCTGAGGGTGTCTTCCTGGAGAAGGGAAAGTGCCCTATCCTGAACAACATGGGATTTCTTCAAAGTGGCATGATCGCACAGCCCCACCGAAGTGCACACATTAGCACCACCGTGGATGAACAATAGGAGTCTGCCAGCGAGGCTCTTAACGGACGATGGGAACATTTTGCCCATTCCTTTGTCGCCAGCCCCACTGCATTGCATTTTGTTCCCTCTAATGGTCATGTATCCTTTTGGTCGCCAGTTGTTGAGGAAGAACAGCCTTTTGAAGCACCACGCTCAGAGAGGGATGGGGTTGGATGGTCCAGTTGGTTGAAAGGGGGTGAATTAGCCTTCATAGTGATTGTTCTGATCTCTCTAATAGCATTTGTTGATTGGTACAACGCCTGTTCCCCCTGAGCATATATTTGTCACCCTAACCCCTCACAAAGGTGAACACAGGAAAACATATGGTGACAATGTGTTCCTTCAAATGCTGCATCAGGCACACGGTACGTCCAATGTTACAAACTATTAGATTTGCGGACTGCAGCCTTCTGTAACACACAAGAATGATGTCCTGTTGTCAATGCCCTTCTCTTATCTTGGAAGCTGTGAAGCATGGTTCTAGCTTTTTACTATGGTATACACCCATTATCATTCTGATGCTATGAATATGACCTCAGCGGACTACGAGACTGTATTAGAGTATATACATGTACATCAAGGGTTTACCCCAGGGGAACAAGGGGCCCGGATACGTTGTCTCCGACAGCTTGCATGAATGTCTATGAAAGAGAACAAAATGTCACCTGGCTTCAAAATGAAATGTTGGATTTCCAGGGTTTAATGTCACTGAATATTTTAAGTCTTTCCAAATACGTAATATTACCCAGAATGGGGCTATGCCAGTGCCAGTGGTTAACACAACGGTGAGTTTCTGTGTTCATGGAATTGGAAATGTTAAGGTGGGAGTGAGTGATTGCAATCACACCTATGTACTGAGTACCGAAAGTAGCCCACCTCTGTTGCCTCCTCACAATGTCTACTTTGTTTGCAGGTCCCAGGATTATGTTTGGCTTCCCCGGGGATGGTCCGGAACATGCTATCTCTCTTTCCTCCTTCTCCCAGTGTATATAGCACCCTCCAACTAACATAGGGATCATCGATTGCAGTGTAGAAGTGCTCATATATATCGTGTTCGAAGGGTTATTAACACAAAAGACATTGATCAGACAGACACTACTTGGCAGTAGTTCACTAACGCTATGAAAGGTATTGTTGCCTTTTGGGGCCCTATGTCTTATAGTTTCAACATCTGTAGGCTCACTAGGGTGGTGGAAGGGGTCATTAACACCAGAGCAGGGATCCTGACCAACCTCACAGCTGAGCTTCAGGCTACAAGACTTGTTGCGTTGCAGAACAGGATGGTTGTAGACATCATCCTAGCTGATAGAGTTTGAGCTTGCCGCATAATTGGCAGTAGTTGCTGTGTTTACAACCCGGATGACGCCCCTAGTGTATATACTGCGATACAGAAGCTCCTCAAGCTTGCATCTGACATACACCAAGAGAATGGTACATGGTCTTTCATTGGATGGTTTTGAGGTCTATTCACGTCTTGGGGTTGGAAGATTCTCATCTTCCTGGTCGCGATAGCTGGTATTATATTAACATGTCTGTGCATACACTGCCTTCCTGCCTGTTGTGCCTGCTGTGTACAAAACTTGACACCCCACCGCAAAGTTCCAGACCATGACTCTAAGACAAAGGCCATGATGATGCAGGATATCTAGGACCTAATGTCAATCGATGAGGGCATTTTCGAATATTGATGTTATATGAATGGATTTTTAATATGCTTAGTACATCAAGCTGATAGTTCTAGCTCCAAATAGTTGCAAAAGTAGTTAGCCAATGCTAAAAGGGGAGTCTGTTGGACTGGAAAGTATTTTCTGTCGACTCCTCCTTCTAGCATCATGCTTAAGTTAGCATTTGCTGCACCATTTTGGTTTTAGCCGCCATCTTGTGTGATGATCGAAACTAACTTCTGTTTCCTCCTGCCTGTCTTAGCAGAAAGCAGCTTCAACATTTTTTTTGTATTTCTTCAAGGCTGTGCTTCATTTCCCTAATGAATACTTGAATGTGCCTTTGTATACCTTTCTTATTAGATAGGCCTGTTCTCATACTTACAGTGGCGGGCACGGGCAGGGTGGCCTTGAAGCTGAAATAGCATGTGCCCGATCCCAGGAGTGTATCTCATCTTCTGTGCCTCCTTTGTTGACCTGCTCCAACTGGATATTTCCTTTTATGGACGGGTCTTGGAAATGTATAACATCAAATGTCATATTGGCAGGGGTCAGTCCCTCAGCAGCTATCTGAGGAGGCTAGTCAGACTGGACTCCGCTCAAGTGCAATACTAATAAATAACTTGGTTTGTATTCTCTATTGTCTGACCGACTCCTGATTTGTATGGAAGGCTGAGAGGTGGTCGCGAGTGACCCAGTGGCTCTAATTGGGTCACTTCCTTCATCACTTCTCACTAGTGGAGAAGTTACGGCATGACGTCATGCCAAATGAGCACTGTAGGGTAAGGGAAATCCTTTAAAGAGAGTCAATTTCTCTCTGGATTTCCCTTCTCTTTTTGAAACTCAGGAGCAGCAACATTGTATTGGTGGCACATCTGCCCCTCCCTGGTGCCTGCTCTACCTTTCATCTTAGAGCTACCCTCTCTGCAGACACCCTGCCTTTTATCTTACAGCTGCTCCTCTCAGGTGCTTGCTCTGCCTTTCATCTTACAGCTACCCCTCTCTGGAGCCTGCTCTGCCTTTCAACTTACAGATGCCCACATCTATAGCCTGCTCTGCCTTTCATCTTACAGTTGCCCGTATCTGCAGTCTGTTCCACCTTTGATCTTATAGTTGCCCCTCTATGCAGCCTGCTGTACCTTTCATATTACAGCTGCCCTCACTGCACCCTGCTCTGCTTTTCATCTAACAGTTATTCCTCTATGCTACCTGCTCTGCCTTTCATCTTACAGTGGCCCTCTGCAGCCCGCTCTACCTTTACTTTTAAAACTGCCCCTCTCCGCTTTTCATCTAACAGCTGTTCCTCTCCACAGCCTGCTCTGTCTTTCATCTTGCAGCTGCCCCTCTATGCAGCCTGCTCTGAATTCATCTTACAGCTGGCCTTATCTGTAGTCTGTTCCACCTTTCATCTTACAGTTGTCCCTCTCTGCACCCTGCTCTGATTTTCATTTAACAGCTGTTCCTCTATGCAGCCTGCTCTGCCTTTCATCTTACAGCTGGCCCATCTGCAGCCTGCTCTGACTTTCATCTTGCAGCTGCCCCTCTCTGCAGCCTGCTATGACTTTCATCTTGCAGCTGCCCCTCTCTGCAGCCTGCTCTGACTTTCATCTTGCAGCTGCTCCTCTTTGCAGCCTGCTCCACCTTTCATCGTACAGCTTCCCCTCTCTGCAGCCTTCTCTACCTTTCATCTTACAGCTGGACCCCTCTGCAGGCTATTCTTCCATTCATCTTGCAGCTTCCCTTCTCTGCAGCCTGCTCTACGTTTCATCGTACAGCTGCCTCTCTCTGCAGCCTGCTCTGATTTTCATCTTGCAGCTGACCCGCTCTGCAGCCAGCTCTGCCTTTCATCCTGCAGCTGCCCCTCTCTGCAGCCTGCTCTACTTTTCATGGCCTCCTCCTGATCTTCAGTGGAGGCTTTTGCTGGATCAGGAGAAGTTCCTTTAGCACTGGGCGATCAGCTGATAGAACAGAGCTCAGAACACTAACCATGGAGTCTCAGTGCCTTGGTTAGCTTTGACCTCTTTAGGTAAGACTGAACTTAAAGGGACAATCACAGTTCTGTAACTGTGATCGGTGCACTGTACAACAAGCCTTGTGAAAGGGCGAGTGTAAGTAGTTGCCAGATTGTATTGAAACACATTAGTTATCTACACCGGAGGAGGTCTGTCCAACAGCACAGTGAGAAGCACTGAAGATAAGAACTGAGTGCAATACACACATGTGATCGTCTGCACCTCAGGAGATCTGTCCAACAGCACATTAAGAAGAAGCACTGAAAATAAGAGAGATGGTACACTGGAGACAAGAACTGAGTGCAATACACACCTGTGATCCTCTGCACCTGAGGAGATCTGTCCAACAGCAGAAGAGAGAAGATGCACTGAAGACAAGAACTGAGAGCAATACACACCTGTGATCCTCTGCACCTGAGGAGATCTGTCCCAACAGCACAGGGAGAAGAATCAATCCATCAGGGGTTTTGTAGAGCACGCTACTCACCCGTGAGGGTCTCAAGGCGCTAGGGGAGTGGCGGGGGGGGGGGACAGCTCCGGATCAGTTGAAGAGCTAAGACTTGAGGTCCTTCCTGAATGTGCTTAGGGCCGCGGTGCGTCGGACGTTCACAGGGAGCTCATTCTAGGTCTTGGCTCTGATGTAGGAGAAAACTCTCCCACATGTTCTGTTTCTGCAGATGCGTGGGAACTCTGCCAGGGCGAGGTCGGCGGCACGGAGGTTCCTCTTGGGTTTGTGGAAAGAGACTCTCATTGAGGTATTTGGGTCTGATGTTGTTGAGGGATTTGTAGGCGTGGGTGAGGAGTTTGAAGGTGGCCCTCTTCTCAACTGGGAGCCACTGGAGGTCTCATAGGTGTTGGGTCATGTGTTCTTGACGCGGTGTCCAGAGTACGAGTCTCGCTGCGGCGTTCTGGATGGTTTGGAGCTTATGTAGAAGAGTTCTGTTGATTCCAGCGTATAGGGCGTTGCCGTAGTCCAGTCTGCTGGTTATAAGAGTGTGGGTGACGATCCTTCAGCTGTCGGGGGATACATTTGAATGTCTTGCAGAGGATGCGCAGGCAGTTGAAACTAGCGAAAGCGACGGCGTTGATCTGGCGCTTCATGGAGAGGGAGGAGTCAAGGATGATGCCGAGGTTTCGAGTGTGGTCTGTAGGGGTGGTTGGGTTCCCGAGGGCCACCAGGTGTTGTCCCAGGTGGAGGTGCAGGGTCCAAGGATGAGGACCTTGGTCTTCTCTGAGTTGAGCTTCAAAGAGCTGTCTTTCATCCAGGCTGCGACATTCTTCCTTCCTTCATGGAAGCAGAATCTGGTGTCTTCGGGATTCTTTGTGAGTGAGAGGATGAGCTGGGTGTCATCGGCGTAGGATACTATGCTGAGCCCATGCTGTCTGACGATTGGGGTCATGTAGAAGTTGAAGAGCATGGGGCTCAGCGATGAACCTTGGGGCACTCCGCAGTTGATATTGGTGGGTTTGAGAGGAAGGGAGGGAGTCTGATCCTCTGGGTTCTGCTGGAGAGAAAGGATTCGATCCAGTCGAGGGTGGATCCTTGTATCACTGCATCGTGAGGTCTGGCTACGAGAGTGCGATGTTAAACGGTATGGAAAGCTGCGGAGTGGTCTAGAAGGATGAGGGCCACAGTCTGACCCTGGACGAGTAGCATGCTGATGTCGTCGGTGGTGGTGAGGAGGGCGGTCTCGGTGCTGTGAATTCGAGTCTGGGAGGCATCTAGGATGGAGTTCTCTTAGATGAAGATGGTCAGCTGGGCGTTTACGAGCCTCTCTGTGACTTTAGCTGCAAAGGGGAGAGAAATGGGCCTGTAGTTTTTCAGGTCCGTTGGGTCGGCCGTAGGTTTCTTAAGGAGGGGTTTGACCTCCGCCCACTTCCACTCATCTGGAAAAATGCCGGATCTGAAAGAGGCGTTGATGGTCCGTCCTAGTTGGGCTGCGATGGTGGCGGCATCCCTGTGGAATATGTGTGGTGGGCAGGGGTCCGTTGGGGCACCCGAGTGGGTTTTCATCATGGTAGAGCGGTTGTGTTCGATGGTGGCGGGGTTCCAGCTCATAATGGTTGGCTTGTCAGTGGCAGTGTTGAGGGGGGGGTGGTGTCTGGCCTCTGTTCGTTGAAGTTGTCTTAGAGGGCCTTGATCTTAAGATGGAAGTAGGAGCTGAGCTTGTCACAAAGTTCCTGGGAAGGTGTGATGTCCGTGGCCTCGCAGGGGGGTTTGGCGAACCGTAGTATGACAATGAACAGTTCCTTGGCGTTAGTTGCGTTGGTCTGGGCGTTTTCCCTTATGAAGGTCCGCTTGGTGTCTCTTATGTGCTGGTGGTATTCCTTCAGGTCATCCCTGTGGTTGTTCCTTGCTTCCAAGGTTTTCTTGTTTCACCAGATTTTCTCTAGGCATCTGCAGGAGCTTTTGGTTTCTTGTAGTTCTGTGGAGAAATAGGAGGACTTCAGAGGGCGTTGTTTGGTGGGGTGGCGGAGAGGTGTGAGCTTGTTGGTGCAGCAGGAGACCCCGCAGTGAAATTCCTTGGCTGCGGAGTTGATGTCGGTCGTGGCGCTGGGGGGGGGGTCTTGGAGGAGGGTGGTGTTGAGGGTTCCTCTGTGACCTTGCTCCAGTACCTTCGTGGCGGGCGCGGCCGGGCTTTGGAGCGGTGGTGGTGCTGAGGTGAAATGGATGCAGTGGTGGTCCGTCCTGAGGGGATGGGTGGTGTGGCTGAAGCTGATGTTTGTCCCTACTGCGAAGATGGGGTCGAGGGTGTGTCCAGCTCTGCGTGGGAGTATTGACCAGCTGCTTCAGTCCGAGGTTGTCGAGGTTGTCGAGGAGAGTGATGGAGTGAGGGTCGTTGCATTTGTCGAGGTGGAAGATCGAGTCCCCGAGTAGAATGTAGTCCGTGGAGGTGATGGTGTGGGGTGCGACAAACTTGGCAATGGTAGCTGCCGACTGGTTGCGAGAGCACTGAAAATAAGAACTGAGTGCAATACACACCTGTGATCCACTGCACCTGAGGAGTTCTGTACGACAGCAGAGTTAGAGTAGATACACTGAAGACCAGAACTGAGTGCAATACACACCGGTAATCCTCTGCACCTGAGATCTGTCCAACAGCACAGTGAGAAGAAGCACTGAAGTTAAGAACTGAGTGCTATATACACGAGTGATCCTCTGCAGTTGAGGAGATCTGTCAAAGAGCAGTGAGAGAAGATGCACTTAAGACTAGAACTGAGTGCAATACACACCTGTGATCCTCTGCACATAAGGAGATCTTTCCAACAGCAGAAGAGAAAAGATGCGCTGAAGGCTTGAACTGAGTGCAATACACACCTATGATCCTCTGCACCAGAAAAGATCTGTCCAACAGCAGAGTGAGCGAAAATGCACTGAAGACTAGAACTGAGTGCAATACACACCTCTGATCCCCTGCACGTGAGATCTGCTCACCAGCAGATTGAGAGGTGATGCACTGAAGACAAGAACTGAGTGCAATGCACACCTGATCCTCTGCACCTGAGGAGATCTGTCCACCTGCAGAGTGAGAGAAGATCTACTGAATAGTAGAACTGAGTGCAAATCACACCTGTGATCCTCTGCACCTGAGGAGATCTGTCCAACAGCAGAACGAGAGGTGATGCACTGAAGACAAGAACGGAGTGGAATACACACCTGTGATCCACTGCACCCGAAGAGGTGTGTGCACCAGCAGAAGAGAGAAGATGTACTGAAGATTAGAACTGAGTGTAACACGCCTATGATCCTCTGATCTCTCCAACAACAGAGTGAGAGGTGATGCACTGAAGACAAAAACTGAGTGCAATACACACCTGTGATCCTCTGCACCCGAGGAGATCTGTCCATCAGCAGAGCTAGAGAAGATGATGCACTGAAGATTAGAACTAAGTGCCATACACGCCTGTGATCCTCTGCACCCGAGGAGATCTGTCCATCAGCAGAGCTAGAGAAGATGCACTGAAGATTAGAACTAAGTGGAATTCACACCTGTGATCCTCTGCACCTGAGATTGGTCCAAAAACAGAGTGAGAGGTGATGCACTGAAGACAAAAACTGAGTGCAATACACACCTGTGATCCTCTGCACCCAAGGAGATCTGCCCATCAGCAGAGCGAGAGAAGATGCACTGAAGATTAGAACTAAGTGCAATACATGCCTGTGAACCTCTGCACCCGAGGAGATCTGTCCAACAGCAGAGAGACAAGATGCACTGAAGAATAGAACTGAGTGCTGTTAGAACTGGGGGTCTCTAGTTGGCAGAGGTAATTACATTTGTCCAAATATGGACCCTTGCTTCTAGTCAGGGTAAAGGGCTACACTCCTAAATAACCCCTGCTCACCCCCTTAGCAGCGTAGCACGAGCAGGCAGGCTTTCTCAGAGGCAATGTGCTAAGTATTTGTGATCACATACAGTAATACAGTGACAACACTACAGAGGGACACCACACAGGTTGTTTAGATGTGGACAGGTGGAAGATCAAGTCCCCGAGTAGAATGTAGTCCGTGGAGGGGATGGCGTGGGGTGCGACGAACTTGGCAATGGTAGCTGCGGACTGGTTGCGAGAGCACTTAAAATAAGAACTGAGTGCAATACACACCTGTGATCCACTGCACCTGAAGAGTTCTGTACGACAGCAGAGTTACAGTAGATACACTGAAGACCAGAACTGAGTGCAATACACACCAGTAATCCTCTGCACCTGAGATCTGTCCAACAGCACAGTGAGAAGAAGCACTGAAGTTAAGAACTGAGTGCTATATACACAAGTGATCCTCTGCACTCGAGGAGATCTGCCCATCAGCAGAGCTAGAGAAGATGCACTGAAGATTAGAACTAAGTGCAAATCACACCTGTGATCCTCTGCACCTGAGGAAATCTGTCCAACAGCAGAACGAGAGGTGATGCACTGAAGACAAGAACTGAGTGGAATACACACCTTTGATCCACTGCACCCGATGAGGTGTGTCGACCAGCAGAAGAGAGATGTACTGAAGATTAGAACTGAGTGTAACACACCTATGATCCTCTGATCTGTCCAACAACAGAGTGAGAGGTGATGCACTGAAGACAAAAACTGAGTGCAATACACACCTGTGATCCTCTGCACCCGAAAACGACGAGCGTTCCCGACACCACTTGACACCTATGCACCGGCTCCTCTGGGATAGGTAACCTGGGTATTTCGGTACTCACATGGGTGGAGGCCTCCAAACCCTCCAAGTTCCAAATGGTGTGCTTGAAGTCCTATCGAAGTGTCCTTAATCTTTAATTTTCCAACCGCGACTTTCTCATAGGATTGCACGGAGCACGCGTCTGTGTTCCCACACTGCACCCGTCCTCCGTGGGTCTCCTGAGTCACTTCTTTGGGTGGTTCCTTGGGGTCCCAGTGATTCTATGTGCTCTAGGCACTGTGTGTATTGAAGTTGTGGTTCTTATACCGCTTTTTTGGTATATGGTTCGGTCTCCCCATTCGAGGCCGCTGTGTATTTTGCTATTTACCGCCATTCTTTTGATTAATTATTGTGTGGTCTAATCTCAGAAAGGGATTAGTAGAGAGCTGCTTTACATTCCTGCGCGACTTAGGCTGAAGGCTGCTCTCCATAGCTAACAACAAAACACTACGGTGGAGGAGGACCTAGGGGAAGTTTAAAGACCAAGCTCTGGGTACTATCCCCAACAGAACTGATAAACAACAGAGGTACCAGAGGGTCTCAGATTAATGTGCCCACAAGTAAAGAAAACCAACCGAGAACCCACCCTTGCTCACAGGTTATGTCACAGAGAGCTCTCCACGGATAAGGAAAAATACCCATCAGTCACCATTCGGATCCGCCCTTCATCATTTGGGATTTTATCGGTCAACTACAACTAGCATTCCTTGATCTTCTGATAACAGCAGGACCAGAGGGCCTACAATCAGAGCTTTACAGGAAGCCAACCGCAAGGAACTCCCTGTTGTTATTCGACAGCAACCACCCACGAGCACTAAGGGAGAGCCTCCCCTTTAGCCAATTTTTACGGGTACAGAGGAACTGTTCCACGAGGACAGCTTTCGACAAACACTCTAATGATTTAAGTAGGCAACTTGTGGCTCGAAAATATCCTCCTAAACTTGTGAAGAGGTCCATGAAAAGGGCTATGAACAACAACCGGGAAGCCCTATTGGAACCGAGACCTCCCAAGCCGGACCTAGACCGCCTCACCTTTGTCCACACATTTGGTAGTCTCTCGAACAGCATTCAAAGTGCGGTCAAGAAGCATTGGCCTATATTGAACTCTGGGCGCCTTACCCGTCCCCGTCCCCTGGTCTCCTTTAAGAGGGGCCCAAATCTGAGGGACAGACTGGTGCACACCAGGCCACGCGAGGAGATGCCCAGAGCTGTAGGAACACTGTGGAACCTTCCCCCTGTCCAGGGGCATCATCCTTGTGGCAATTGCCAGGTCTGCGCACAGACAAAGAAAACATTGGAAATTGACATAGGGACCACCAGACCATGGAAGCAAGTAAAGTTCACTAATTGTAATAGTGACCACGTGATCTATCTTATCACTTGTCCTTGTGGTTACAAGTATGTGGGCATGACAACACGCAAGGTCCGCATACGGATATCTGAGCACAAGAGCACGATCCGTTGTGCGAGACAAGCCACCAAACTTACTGCCCATTTCTTGGAAGCCAAACACCTAGCCACAGAATTCCAATGGACTGTCCTTGAACAACCATTCATACCCGCACACACCACAGATGTGGCCAGCTATCTAATGAAAAAAGAACAAAGATGGGTCCTCAAATTGAAAACACACAAAGAGGGTCTGAATGACGACATTCCATGGTCGTCTCTGTAACAACAGCACCATCGTCTTACTTCAGCCTTATTCAATAGTGTCACCTTACCCACAGTAGGATACTGATAGCTTTATTCTTAGCAAGAGGGAGATAGATACACAAGATTCCTCGAGACATTTACACCATGCTCCAAGCCCTCTGTCTAAGTGGGTGAACCACTATTATGTGTTATGGATTACCTGGCATCTGATACTGGGCCGGCGGGTAGCACTTCATAATAGCCTTGCTCTTTTTCTGGTGCAACATCTACGTCCTGACTAGAAGTTATAAAATCAAAATTAAACTCCTCGTGAGTTCACATTGCATTTCACTCTTTTCTCCTGATAGCGCTTTTAAATCACCAGCGCTTCTCATGCACGTCACTCACATTCTCTACTTTATTTGTCAAAGTCCGTGTACTATCTGGACATGTTTAACCCCCTTCTTGTTCACCCTCGTCGTTTTGTTTACCCTCGTCGCTGTGGCTACCGAGGCAGACCCGGCATGAGCCATTGACGCGGTTCCCCAATAGGAGTGCATCTCTAACACGCACTCGGTCCAATCGCGAGACACGTTTTGAACGCGTCACGTAACCGCGTGTCCAATAGCAGCGCGGGTATCATACAGCCCTCCGCCTGCCTACAGCTGTTCATATTGACACCGTTCGAACCCTTCCTGGTCGAGCAGCGAGTGGTTGTAAAGCTACACAGGCGTCTACACCAATCCAGAGACGCTAGTGAGACGCCCCACGTGACCTCTTACCCAATGGGTGTAGGGCTTATCTACACTCCCTCGCCAGCTGTCGGTACCACCCCAGACGGCCAGGACGCCGGCCAGGAGTACCGACGGTTAGGTAAGGTGAGCCCTCGCGCTCAACCGCTTTTGCGAGCATTTTTCCACCATGGGTACTTACTCATATGGAGTTTCTTACCTCAACATGACACCATTTTTATTGGTTAACAGGACCATGTATTTTCGGCAAATGGTTGTGAGAGGAGCCTTGTTCTGTCATGTGCATTTTATGTTTTAACGTGTGTCCTACATGTTTTCTAGAGCGTGCTTCATTTTCCCCTGAGCCTCTGCCAGGTGGGGTGAGGCCAGCCTACCTTACAGATTGAGGTAAGTGCTCACTAACATTTGGCATTATAAATCTCCCTCCAAATGTATTTAAACTGTGTTTGCACTCAGATAGTGCTTTTTCTGAACAACACTTTATGTGTTCCAGTTTAAATCATAATTGATGGTTTTACTGTCTGGCCCATTTACTATTGAGAGCTATACCTCCTCATTTTCTTTCCACAGTGACTTGCACAGACTGTAAGGGCACCCGGAGCATTCAGGTGACCGTGTGCACTTGTTTATGTTGCTTTGGTGTCACTTTTTGCTTTTGATTTACTTCTTCACCTGGTGTAGTAGCATTTGTTTTATTTCTGGTCCTGATGAAAGCAAGGACAAAAATAGTCCTTTAATTGCTGAAACTAGTCGACCATATTGACCTAAGGCTGTCTACATAAACAGACAGTTTGCGGGTGCACTGTTTTTAACATTGGTATGTTAAGCACACCTGGAATAAATCTTTGTCTAGTGCTTTTTCTAAACCAATTTTAAACACACCTTTTCTTGGTTTCTTCCTTTTCACACCTTCTTTTGCACTGCACACCCCAGTCCCCACTTTTTCTGCCACTCACCTACATCGAGTGGTATACCACACTGTCGTCTCTTATACTCACTGAGGATACCCCCTACCACCGGGTTGACCTCCGAGTAGAGTACTAGTAACCTTTGACGGGTGGTACGGATAAAATCCCAAATGATGAAGGGCGGATCCGAATGGTGACTGATGGGTATTTTTCCTTATCCGTGGAGAGCTCTCTGTGACATAACCTGTGAGCAAGGGTGGGTTCTCGGTTGGTTTTCTTTACTTGTGGGCACATTAATCTGAGACCCTCTGGTACCTCTGTTGTTTATCTGCTCTCCATAGCTATCACTAGGATAGCTTTCTATAAAGGTTGTCTTAACCCTATTCACCATTAGGGTTGTTTGGACTGGTGCAAGGTGCCCATTTTAAAAAGTTGACAGCATATACCAGGCCAACTTCACACAACAAGAAATGAGTGTGATCCTCAGCACCTGAGGAGATCTGTCCAAAAGCAGAGTGAGAAGTGATGCACTGAAGAAAATAACTGAGTGCAATAAACAACTGTGATCATCTGCACCCGAGGAGATCTATCCAACATCAGAGTGAGAGAAGATGCACTGAAGACTATAACTGAGTCCAATAGGCACCTGTGATCCTCTGCACCTGAGGAGATCTGTCCACCAGTAGGGTGAGAGAAGATGCACTGAAAACTAGAAATGAGTGCAATAGGCACCTTTGATCCTCTGCACCTGAGGATATCTATCAAACAGCAGAGTGAGAGGTGATGCACTGAAGACAAGAACGGAGTGCAATACACACCTGTGATCCCCTGTGTGAGAAGTTGGCCTGATATGTAGTGTTTCCAATTCTGGAACCACTGGGTATCAGTCCAACCAAACCCCAAAGATGTCAGGTTGTAAGTCAACCTTGTAGACAAGCTATCCTAGTGGTAGCATGGACTAAGCAGCCTTAAAGGCTTAACTTAAGAGGTCGTGTTAAGCGAGCTGTTTTACCACATACAATCCTGTAATCAAATGAAAGGACACCACACAAGTATATATTATAAAAATATATGTATTTATTTCTAAATTACTCCCCAGTACTCTTTATGAGGAAAGGGGCACAAGCGTTAAATCAAAAAGCACTGTTACACATATAAAGTTGCACAATTATGGATGAGGGCGGGTGGCCACTCAGACCATATACTAAAAAAATGGTATAAGTAACACTTATCGAACAATGGTTAGGCCTAGGGCCTAGAGATTCGCTGGGAGCAGTCAGGACTAGCAATGATGAAGTCGGGAGTAGCCCACAGGAGACGGGTGCAGCACGGAAAGTGCGGCGCGCACCAATGCACTGTCAATGGTGCGTAAAAGTCAGTTAAAGTGAATTAAAAGATACTTCCGCTGAACCTAGGAACACAAAACTTTAGACACAGACCCTAGAGGTGTGTACCAGTGTGGGAACACCGGCGTTGCAATGTTACCTCACCCACAGGCCGTGGGTGCACAGGGTCGAAGTGGCGTCGGGTTCTGGCACGCAGGTTCTTGGTGCTTGAAGCTGTTGCAGCTGCAGGCGCTGTGAAGCAGAAGTGTCCGGTGCGATCCAAGGGTGGATCGAAGTAGAAAAGTACCTGAAAGCAGAGGGGACAGAGTCTGGGTCACTCAGCAGTGACCAGGGTGGAACCAGGACGGAACCAGGCAATGTCGGGCGCAATCAGGCGGTTGTCGATAGGCTTCTCTCCGCTGTCACGTGGGCTCTGGGGCATCTGCGACGTCCAGGAGCGGGTCACGATCTGTCCCACGTAGGCTCTCGCCGTCAGCACCGTCGGCTTCAAGATTGCAGCAAACAGCACTTGGCAAAAGCAATCCACGCGGAACCGGGAGATTGCTTATCACTCGCACCAGGAGGGTCAGAGTGGGTGCTCCTTTTCACAGGAGCTGGTGCAGATCTGGAGCAACCAGAAAAGCAAGTCGTATTTCAAGGTTCGTCGGCACAGGGGCCACAAGCCAGCTGGCAAGTGACCGGGCCAACGCGTCGAGTCCACACAAGCAGAAGGGCCCCACGCAGCACTCGTCGAGTGTGGAGGGGTGAGCTTTGGTGCAAGTGGAGCTCGGGGCTGGGGCTTCTCAAACCCCGGTGCACAGCTTCGAGGGTCACTCGTGGGCTGCACAGTCAGCGTCTCGTGGCCTTTTCAAGATGGCGTGCCCCACGCTTCCGGTCGCCTCCACGGGTCTCAGCTCTGCAGGTACTGTGGATCGGGCAGGTAGAAGGCAGGCAAGCTTGATCTCGTCGATCTCTGTCGCTCGAGTTCCGGCGGGAACTGCAACAAAGCAAGGGTCGAGGGCTGGATGGTGCCTGTTTGCACAGGGTGGTCACTCCTTGACCACAAGGGAGATTCTTCAGTCTTCTCACGTCGTGTAGAAAGTCGAAGGGTCCAGATTTCGTTTCTTATGTTTCTTCAGGATGATCTGAGGTCCGTTGGGACTGCTCCCCCTCTTATTCGAATCTGGGGGGTTGGACATCCTGCCAGGTCCCCTCCTATGGGTGGGACCCAGGAAGGGGGTGGTTACACCCCTCTCCTTTGATCCTGGCCGCGCTGGGACAGGGGCTGGGAGGCCCCAGAACCGGTTTGGCCGGATCCTGCAAGGGGCAGCCTTGTGCTCCCCAGGCAGTGTCTGGTTTCTTTGAAACCTCCCTACTCCAATCCACTATCTCCTGTCTGGGGTGGTTTGACACCGCCCTGTGACAGGAAACTCTTTGTCCAGGCCTCCTCTGCCGGGTTTCGGTCAGCAGCAGGAGGCCAGACCCGTGTCTGTGGCAGGGGCATCCATTTTGTGGATCTGAGGCTCATTTTAAATCAACCGCGTTTCAGTAAAGTAACATGTCTTCTCCCTCTAGAAGGGTGGAATGCTACCCCCGTCGCCAGAACTGGCGAGGGGGTAGTATTCCAATTCGTATGACACCTTACACGACATGTTTTGATAAAGCCAAACCAAAGTTGCTATATAACCGCGAGGATTATAAGGCGCTTAAGAGTATATGGTATGGCATTATCCCGGATCAGCTTAGGGAGTTGTTCCCGACAGCTGCAGACAGGCTCAGCTCATGCCAGAGCACCATCTCACATAAAACCACGCACTCTGCCTCCAGGATTGATGAGGCCTTCCATAGGAGTGGCTTACAGGCTATATATGTGTCCAGATATAGGTTTAGATATAGGTATACTATATCTAAGCAAGGGGTGATTACACCCACTTGCCCCAGCTGAGTGATCAGCCAGTTGTGTCAATTTAAGAACCAGCCAGGGGTGGCAAAAGCTATGCTTCAGCCCCTGGTAGGCCTTGGTGGCACCTATGCCCTGGGCACCTATAGTGCATGGTACAGGGGCTGACAAGGAGTCCATTTCCAATTGTGGTATGTACCTATAGCACATGTATTATAAATTTAGAGAGAGAACAGCAGGCTGGGGGTCTGATTAGCAGGCCCACAGCCTCAGTAAGTCGAAAACCAGTGAAGCAAAAAGCAAAAATTGGGGTGACCATAGGATAGCAGACCCTACTCTCCTACATAACCCCCCCCCCCAAACGCAGGGACATTAAACTTAACCTTGACCAGATAAGTCTTCATGTTCTAAGTGGAAGTACCTGGAGAGACCATCTGCATTACCATGGTCAGTCCCTGGGCGGTGCTCCACTGTAAAGTCCATCCCCTGTAGGGAAATGGACCACCTGAGCAGTTTGGGATTTTCACCCTTCATCTGATTTAGCCACAAGAGGGGCTTATGGTCTGTCTGAATTAGGAAGTGAGTACCAAACAAGTATGGCCTCAACTTCTTCAGGGCCCAAACCACAGCAAAGGCCTCCCTCTCAATAGCTGACCAACGTTTCTCCCTGGGGGTCAGCCTTCTGCTAATAAAAGCAATGGGCTGGTCTTGACCATCTTGATTAAGTTGTGAAAGCACAGCTCCCACCCCCAACTCAGAAGCATCTGTCTGTACAATGAACTGTTTGGAGTAGTCAGGACTCTTCAGGATAGGTGCAGAGCACATGGCCTTCTTCAGGTCATCAAATGCCTTTTGACAGCTAACTGTCCACTGAACCTTTTTGGGCATCTTCTTGGATG
Organism: Lissotriton vulgaris; assembly: GCF_964263255.1. Lineage (NCBI taxonomy): Eukaryota > Metazoa > Chordata > Amphibia > Caudata > Salamandridae > Lissotriton > Lissotriton vulgaris. Next base: position 6,033,780 of record NC_141696.1, on the reverse strand, counting down.
TCAAGTCATTCAATGGTGTCACAATGGACCCATAGTTCTTTACAAATTTTCTGTAATACCCAGTCAGGCCCAAGAAGGCTCTGACTTGTGTCTGGGTAGTTGGAGGAGTCCAGTCCTGTATGGTCTGGATCTTGCTCTCCAGTGGTTGAACTTGACCCCCACCTACTAGGTGGCCCAAGTACACAACCTTGCTCTGCCCTATCTGGCACGTAGTAGCCTTGATAGTCAGGCCTGCCTTTTGCAGGGCCTCCAGAACCTTCTTCAGGTGGATCAGGTGATCCTCCCAGGTGGAGCTAAAGACAGCAATATCATCTAGATATGCTGCACAAAAGTCATCCAGCCCAGCAAGGACTTGATTCACCAACCTTTGGAAGGTGGCAGGTGCATTCTTCAAACCAAAGGGCATTACCACAAACTGATAATGTCCACTAGGGGTAGAGAATGCTGTTTTGGCTTTTGACTCTTCAGCTAGTCTGATTTGCCAGTAGCCAGCTGTCAAATCAAATGTGCTCAGAAACTTGGCAGAAGCCAATTTATCAATGAGCTCATCTGCTCTTGGAATGGGATGAGCATCTGTCCTAGTGACAGCATTGAGACCTCTGTAGTCCACACAAAACCTCATTTCTCTCTTCCCATCTTTGGTATGAGGTTTTGGCACAAGGACCACTGGGCTAGCCCATGGGCTCTCTGATGGCTCAATCACTCCAAGCTCCAACATCTTTTGCACCTCAGCCTTTATACAATCCCTGACATGGTCAGGTTGCCTGTAGATCTTATTCTTCACAGGCAGATTGTCACCAGTATCCACCTCATGGGTGCACCAGTTAGTCTGACTGGGTGTGAGTGAAAACAAATGTCTGTGGGCCTGCAACACCTGTCTGCAGTCCACCTGTTGCTGCTCAGTGAGGCTGCCTGCCAAGGCTACTCCATCAACTGAACCATCATCAGGGTTCTGGGAAAGCAGGTCTGGGAGAGGGTCACTCTCTTCCTCCTGTTCCCCATCTGTGGCCATGAGGAGACTCATGTCCTCCCTGTCAACAAATGCTTTCAAACGATTTACATGGAGCACCCTGTGGGGGCTCCTAGGGGTACCAAAGTCAACCAAGTAGGTGACTTCTCCCTTCTTTTCAATGATAGGGTAGGGTCCAGTCCATTTGTCCTGGAGAGCTGCTGGCCCCACTGGGTCCAACACCCACACCTTCTGTCCTGGCTGGAACTCAACCATGACAGCCTTTTGGTCATGCCAAGCTTTCTGTAATTCTTGGCTTGCCTCAAGGTTTTTGGTTGCTCTCTCCATGTATTCAGCCATCCTGGAGCGGAGACCAAGTACATAGTCCACAATGTCTAGTTTAGGCTTTTTGAGAGGTAACTCCCATCCTTCCTTCACCAAACTCAATGGACCTCTTACAGGGTGGCCAAACAAAAGTTCAAAAGGGCTGTAGCCAACCCCCTTCTGTGGGACCTCTCTGTAAGCAAAGAGCAAGCAGGGTAAAAGGATGTCCCATTTCCGCCTAAGCTTCTCTGGTAAACCTTTTATCATTCCCTTTAGGGTCTTGTTGAACCTTTCCACAAGCCCATTGCACTGTGGATGGTAGGGTGTGGTAAACTTATAGTTTACTCCACACTCTTTCCACATTGCTTTTAAGTATCCAGACATGAAGTTAGTACCTCTGTCTGAAAGAACCTCCTTTGGAAAGCCCACTCTTGAGAAAACTGCAATGAGGGCTTTTGCCACCACAGGAGCTGTGGTGGTCCTCAGGGGAATTGCTTCTGGGTACCTGGTGGCATGATCCACTACCACCAGTATAAATCTGTGCCCAGATGCTGTTTGAGGATCCATGGGACCCACAATGTCTATTCCAACTCTTTCAAAGGGTACCCCCACCACAGGTAGTGGTATCAGGGGGGCCTTTGTTGTGCCACCTGACTTACCACTGGCTTGGCAAGTGACACAGGAGCGACAAAACTCCTTGACATTTTCTGACATGTGAGGCCAGTGAAAGTGTGGAACAAGCCTGTCCCAAGTCTTATTCTGGCCTAAGTGTCCTGCAAGGGGAATATCATGGGCCAAGGTAAGAAGGAAGCCCCTAAACTTCAAAGGTATAACCAACCTCCTGGTTGTGCCAGGCTTGGGGTCTCTAGCCTCTGAATAAAGGAGTCCTTCATCCCAATACACTCTATGGGTACCTTGAGCATTCCCTGCAGCCTCAGCAGCAGCTTGCTGTCTGAGGGGTTCAAGTGAAGGGCAATCTAATTGGGCCTGCCCCAGGTCTGCCCTTGAGGGTCCCCCTGTCCCCAGAAACTCAACCTGATCAGGTTCAAGCTCCTCTGAGACAGTCTCCTCTTGGACTGCAGAATCAGTTTCCTGTGAAACCTGACCCTCAACCTGGGGCAAGTGGGAAGGCACAGCCTTAACCCTCTTGCTCCTTCTCTTGGGTTGTGGTTGGTCTATTGTTTCAAGATCCACCACTGGTTCAGGAAGGCACTTCTTAGCCTGAGACCTTGTCACTGCAAGGACATGAGCTGAAATCCCTAGCATTTCTGCATGAGTCCTGTACTCCACTTCTGACCAAACTGAGCTTTCAAGATCATTGCCTAACAGACAGTCTACTGGGAGGTCTGCACTCACAACAACTTTCTTTAGGCCATCTACCCCTCCCCAGGAGAAGTTCACAACAGCCACACTATGGGAAGTAGTGGAGTTGCTTGCATTGGTCACTAGGTAACTTTCACCTAGTACAATCTGTCCAGGGTCCACAAAGCCAGGTGTCACCATTGTGACACTGGCACAAGTGTCCCTGTAGGCCTGAGCCAGTTTCTCATTAATTAAGGGAGTCTGCCTATATTTGCCCAGGTTACTGGGGCTTACTGCAGTGGGCAAAGATAAGTCCACATCATATAGGAGAACTGCCTGTGTGGGGATTCTGACTAGGCCAGATTCCACCTCGGTACCCAGGGTCAACCCTACTAAACCCTTTGGCTGTGTACCACCACTGCTGACTGTACTAGGGGGTGCAGTTGCTTTAGGAGCTGCAGTGGTGGGGACTGGATTTTTCTTAGTGCATTCACTGCCCCAGTGTGAAACTGATTTGCAGGTATTACACCAAGGTTTCTTTGGGCCATCATTCTTCTTTTTCTTGTTTCCATTTTGGGAACCCCCCTCCTTATTGCTAGTTTGGGGGCCTGAAGACTTCTGGTCCTTTTCTTTATCTTTCTGATTCCCACCCTTCTGGTCTGTTTTCTTCTGGTCACCTTGGTTCTGGTTTTTCTGCTTAATCCTTGTTCTGACCCATTTGTCTGCCTTCTTTCCCAATTCTTGGGGAGAGGTCAAATCAGAGTCAACAAGGTATTGATGCAACAGCTGGTTCTGACAGTTATTAAGGATCTGTTCTCTCATCATAAGATTGTACAATCCTGTATAGTCTGAAACTTTACTTCCCTGCAGCCAACCCTCCAGAGCCTTAGTGGCACAATCTACAAAATCAGTCCAGTCCTGAGTCTGTGCTTTTTGGGTGTCTCTGAACAACAACCTGTATTGCTCAGTGGTTAGGCCAAACCCTTCAATAAGAGCACTCTTCAGAACAGAGTAGTTTTTGGCATCCTCAGGTCTAACAGTGAGGAGCCTGTCCCTCCCTTTCTCAGAAAAGGAGTACCATAAAATTGCTGCCCACTGATCCTCAGGGACCTGCTGTACCATGCAGGCCCTCTCAAGAGCAGTCATCCATTTGTGGATATCATCCCCTTCCTTGTAGGGGGGCACAATTTTTGTCAGGTTTCTATTGTCATAGGCCCTGTCTTTTTCTTTAGGAACTTTGCTGCCACTAGTGGCATCTAAGCCACTTAATTTCTGTTCCCTAGCCAAGGTAAGTTTAGCTTGAGCTAAGGTAAGTTTAGCTTGAGCCAGAGCTACCTCCTCCCTCTCTATCTGGAGTTGGACAGCCCTCATTCTGGCCCTATGCTCTTTTCTCTGGGAGGGAGTCATCCCTCTCTGAGATTCTCTTGAGGCACTAGAAAGGTGAGAGTCCCTTGATAGAGATCTCTCCCTTCTGTTACCTGGGAGAATGTGGTTATGAGATCTGGAGTGGTGCTGGCCCTCTCCATTCCCATGTAGGTCCAAGTTGGCCTGGTTAAGCCTGGCAACCTGTACCTGGTTTCCCCCCTGATCCTGATCTCCAGGCTTTTCTAAATCAGAGTCTTCCTCTTCCTCTTCCTCCACTACATCATCTGGAAGATCCTCATTCTCAGGGGAGTTTATCCCTTCCTCTGTTTCTAAGGGAGTCTGACTCACCTTATCTAGGTCATCCTTTTCTAGGAGAGCTACTAGGGAAGGAATGGTAGGGCCTCTGCCCTTTTTTAGCCCCCTGGCTGTGCACAAGGCACTCAGGTCTTTGTGGCTAAGGTTGTCATATCTGGATGTTGTCCCTATAGGATCAACTATTACAGGAGCAGAGCCTGAGGCTCTACCTGTATCAGACATGACTGCTAGTGAGGTGTAAGTGGTGCACTTACCTACACTAAGTGGTTTCCTACTGTACCTTGCTAGTGAGTTGTAGTCAGGGTGTGCTAATCCCTTTAATCTACAACTACTAAGTTCAGTAGAACTTAATATGCTAAGCTTTTGATTTATATGTACCTAAAGGTACTTGATGTGATCTTTCAATTTGATAAAGATTGCAATGGTAAAACAAACAGCAAGCTCAAATCCCACCGCTGCCACCAATGTGAGAAGTTGGCCTGATATGTAGTGTTTCCAATTCTGGAACCACTGGGTATCAGTCCAACCAAACCCCAAAGATGTCAGGTTGTAAGTCAACCTTGTAGACAAGCTATCCTAGTGGTAGCATGGACTAAGCAGCCTTAAAGGCTTAACTTAAGAGGTCGTGTTAAGCGAGCTGTTTTACCACATACAATCCTGTAATCAAATGAAAGGACACCACACAAGTATATATTATAAAAATATATGTATTTATTTCTAAATTACTCCCCAGTACTCTTTATGAGGAAAGGGGCACAAGCGTTAAATCAAAAAGCACTGTTACACATATAAAGTTGCACAATTATGGATGAGGGCGGGTGGCCACTCAGACCATATACTAAAAAAATGGTATAAGTAACACTTATCGAACAATGGTTAGGCCTAGGGCCTAGAGATTCGCTGGGAGCAGTCAGGACTAGCAATGATGAAGTCGGGAGTAGCCCACAGGAGACGGGTGCAGCACGGAAAGTGCGGCGCGCACCAATGCACTGTCAATGGTGCGTAAAAGTCAGTTAAAGTGAATTAAAAGATACTTCCGCTGAACCTAGGAACACAAAACTTTAGACACAGACCCTAGAGGTGTGTACCAGTGTGGGAACACCGGCGTTGCAATGTTACCTCACCCACAGGCCGTGGGTGCACAGGGTCGAAGTGGCGTCGGGTTCTGGCACGCAGGTTCTTGGTGCTTGAAGCTGTTGCAGCTGCAGGCGCTGTGAAGCAGAAGTGTCCGGTGCGATCCAAGGGTGGATCGAAGTAGAAAAGTACCTGAAAGCAGAGGGGACAGAGTCTGGGTCACTCAGCAGTGACCAGGGTGGAACCAGGACGGAACCAGGCAATGTCGGGCGCAATCAGGCGGTTGTCGATAGGCTTCTCTCCGCTGTCACGTGGGCTCTGGGGCATCTGCGACGTCCAGGAGCGGGTCACGATCTGTCCCACGTAGGCTCTCGCCGTCAGCACCGTCGGCTTCAAGATTGCAGCAAACAGCACTTGGCAAAAGCAATCCACGCGGAACCGGGAGATTGCTTATCACTCGCACCAGGAGGGTCAGAGTGGGTGCTCCTTTTCACAGGAGCTGGTGCAGATCTGGAGCAACCAGAAAAGCAAGTCGTATTTCAAGGTTCGTCAGCACAGGGGCCACAAGCCAGCTGGCAAGTGACCGGGCCAACGCGTCGAGTCCACACAAGCAGAAGGGCCCCACGCAGCACTCGTCGAGTGTGGAGGGGTGAGCTTTGGTGCAAGTGGAGCTCGGGGCTGGGGCTTCTCAAACCCCGGTGCACAGCTTCGAGGGTCACTCGTGGGCTGCACGGTCAGCGTCTCGTGGCCTTTTCAAGATGGCGTGCCCCACGCTTCCGGTCGCCTCCACGGGTCTCAGCTCTGCAGGGACTGTGGATCGGGCAGGTAGAAGGCAGGCAAGCTTGATCTCGTCGATCTCTGTCGCTCGAGTTCCGGCGGGAACTGCAACAAAGCAAGGGTCGAGGGCTGGATGGTGCCTGTTTGCACAGGGTGGTCACTCCTTGACCACAAGGGAGATTCTTCAGTCTTCTCACGTCGTGTAGAAAGTCGAAGGGTCCAGATTTCGTTTCTTATGTTTCTTCAGGATGATCTGAGGTCCGTTGGGACTGCTCCCCCTCTTATTCGAATCTGGGGGGTTGGACATCCTGCCAGGTCCCCTCCTATGGGTGGGACCCAGGAAGGGGGTGGTTACACCCCTCTCCTTTGATCCTGGCCGCGCTGGGACAGGGGCTGGGAGGCCCCAGAACCGGTTTGGCCGGATCCTGCAAGGGGCAGCCTTGTGCTCCCCAGGCAGTGTCTGGTTTCTTTGAAACCTCCCTACTCCAATCCACTATCTCCTGTCTGGGGTGGTTTGACACCGCCCTGTGACAGGAAACTCTTTGTCCAGGCCTCCTCTGCCGGGTTTCGGTCAGCAGCAGGAGGCCAGACCCGTGTCTGTGGCAGGGGCATCCATTTTGTGGATCTGAGGCTCATTTTAAATCAACCGCGTTTCAGTAAAGTAACATGTCTTCTCCCTCTAGAAGGGTGGAATGCTACCCCCGTCGCCAGAACTGGCGAGGGGGTAGTATTCCAATTCGTATGACACCTTACACGACATGTTTTGATAAAGCCAAACCAAAGTTGCTATATAACCGCGAGGATTATAAGGCGCTTAAGAGTATATGGTATGGCATTATCCCGGATCAGCTTAGGGAGTTGTTCCCGACAGCTGCAGACAGGCTCAGCTCATGCCAGAGCACCATCTCACATAAAACCACGCACTCTGCCTCCAGGATTGATGAGGCCTTCCATAGGAGTGGCTTACAGGCTATATATGTGTCCAGATATAGGTTTAGATATAGGTATACTATATCTAAGCAAGGGGTGATTACACCCACTTGCCCCAGCTGAGTGATCAGCCAGTTGTGTCAATTTAAGAACCAGCCAGGGGTGGCAAAAGCTATGCTTCAGCCCCTGGTAGGCCTTGGTGGCACCTATGCCCTGGGCACCTATAGTGCATGGTACAGGGGCTGACAAGGAGTCCATTTCCAATTGTGGTATGTACCTATAGCACATGTATTATAAATTTAGAGAGAGAACAGCAGGCTGGGGGTCTGATTAGCAGGCCCACAGCCTCAGTAAGTCGAAAACCAGTGAAGCAAAAAGCAAAAATTGGGGTGACCATAGGATAGCAGACCCTACTCTCCTACACCCTGCACCAGAGGAGATCAGTCCAACAGCAGAGTGAGAGAAGATGCACTATACTAGAACTGAGTCCAATACGCACCTGTGATCCTCTGCACCAGAGGGTCTGTCCAAAAGCAGAAGAGAGAAGATGCACTGAAGACGAGAACTGAGTGCAATACACACATGTGATCCTCTGCACCTGAGGAGATCTGTCCAGCTGCAGAGAGAGATGTAGTACTGAAGACAAGAACTGAGTGCAATACACACCTGTGATCCTCTTCACCTGAGATTTATCCAACAGCAGAGTGAGAAGATGCACTGAAGACAAGAACTGAGTGCAATACACACCTGTGATCCTCTGCACCTGGGGGATCTGTCCAACAGCAGAAAAGACAAGATGCACTGAAGAATAGAACTGAGTGCAATACACACCTGTGATCCTCTGCACCTGGGAGATCTGTCCAACAGCAGAAGAGAAGATGCACTGAAGAGTAGAGCAGAGTTCAATACACACCTGTGATCCTTCGTGTTGGACATGGTGCTTTTTGCCGGTTCACAGCAAAAGTTATTTTTGCCTTTCCTAGCCTTTTTTCAGACATGGTGTTGGTGGTTTTAGGCCTCTGGGCACTTAAGCACTGGTGTGTAGTATAAAGTGTGTGTGCTCTCTATGTGTGAAGTGGTAATGCCTGATATGAGAGGCGCCGCATGATCATGTTTGGTACGTCTGAGATCGTGAGAATAAATGTTGCGCAATGGTGTGCAAAGATTTAATATAATGATTTGGGAGATGCCACTTCTAGAAGTTGGCATGTCTGTGAACATGTGTGTCTGCCTGCCTGATGTGGATTGCATGTCTGGCTTTTGAGTGACAGGGGCTGGGAGGTGTGTGGCTCCAGGAGGGTCAGGGTGAGTCATCGCTAGGCTGAATGGGACATCTGCATCTAGAGAGGTGGGAGGAGTAATCCCTAAACCTGAATAGAATTGTGCCTGGCCTGGTGAATGCTGACTCCGCCCCCTGTGGTGTGTCTGATGACCAAGCCCCCTTCTGACAAAGGGGAAGAGGAGCCAGATGCGTCTGGTTCCCCAAGCCCTGTTTGGTGAACAAAGGGAAATCCCTGCATAAATGTAGGGGCTGTGTCCCCAGGAAAATTTTCTCTTTCTCCTGTGCTGGCGGAGCATACTGCTGCGGGGGCCTGGGAGGGGGGACTGCCAGGAGGACTTGCATCCCTGGGCCCAGCCTAGACCTTGCCCCATGGAGGACCTTTTGCTACATGTTGATGCCCTGGACTTAGTTTCTGCACATAGCGCCTGGGAGCGCTTTATTTTAAATTTGGAATCCTAGGAGCGCGTGGTCTCCGCAGCGCTGAGCTGCCATTTTTTTCTCTAGAGGGAAACCCCAGCCTAGGGATTCCCCCGTCATAATTTCATCACGGGAGCCCACCCCGCATTTATGCCGATCTTCGCTTTTAAAAAGGAGGGGGGATCCCACCCCGCCTCGTGGTACCTTTCGGGGTGCCCACCCCACTTTATACTTTTTTTTTTATGGCGGGTGACCACCCCGCTTATGGCAGAGAAGAAATCACTTCTGTGGCCCGAATACACAGAGAAACCTCTGGGCCGCTGCCGAGCGACCCGGAAGCCAGGCGGTATTTGCCTGGTTGGGGGCGGGGCTCCCCCTAGGAAGGGAGAGCCCTGCGGGTCTCCCATGTGCAGGAAAGAAGTCAGCTGGCTTGCGGGGCTCCCATGAGCTGAGGGAAGCCCCGCGTATGCCGCCAGATGAGAAGGAGAGCGCCCCAGAGGAGTGGGGGCTCTCCTAATGCACGCTGCACAGAAAGGAGCACCGGAGGAGTCTGCCCTGAGCGTCGCAGGTGCACCAGAGGCAGAGAGGCGAACCTATCCGGAACTGCCCGGTACATTTTCCTGAGCAGTCCCGCCGTTACGGGCCGCTTCAACGTCTTGGGGAGGGGGGGGGGGGGCATTTTTATTTATCCTGCCACCCACATCTCTAAAAGTAGGAGCACTGGTGTGAGGGACTCCCAGGAGCATTCCTGATGGCGTTTGAGGCACATTGTCGGTGCCTGAGCGGACCCACCGTTGCGGGCTGCTCCAACAGGGGAGCCATTGTTTCTAGAAGTCCCAGTGGGACTTGGGGCACATTTACGAGCAGAGTCCCTGTAGGACTCCAGAGGGCACAGTGGTGCCTGTGCCAATCCTTATTTCCCCAGCTGCATCACACCAGCGTGGGCAGCTGCGACATTGGCTATATTTGTTTTATGAGGTCCCAGTGGGGATCCAGAGGGGCCCAGAGGGCACAAGGCTTGCCAGTGCCCACCCTCTTCAGCACAGCTGCATGGCACTTAGCGTCAGCTGCAACGTTTAGGTATTTCTTTGGGGGCATTGTTTATTGTGATAAGGAGGGAGTGAGATGCACTCCTGTGCCCTGGCGCAATTGCGCCCTGACTTTGCTGCCCTTGCAGGTGCACTGACATTATGGACAGAGGGCGTTTTAGCCCGGGTGAAAGGCCAGTTGGCCTGGGGACAGATTCTACAGTACTGTGTACACCATGCTTATTTCCTACTGTATTTGTTTTGTGAGTGATGTGTTATTTTGATTTATGCCTCTAATTTGCGTTTATGTCTAGGACACTTTTTGCATACTGTGTTTAGGCTCATGAGGTCATGGCCTAATGTGATTTCTGCTTATGAGGTGATAGCATAATGTATTTATGCTTGTGAGTGATTGCCTACAGTGATTTATGCTTAGGAGGTTGGCGCTAATAGGTATTTTGCACCCAAGGTGATGCTGACAGCATAATGCAAGAGTTACTTACCTTCGGTAACGATATATCTGTAAGAAACATTAGATAGTGACAGATTTCTTATGTTGGAATATCCCCAGGCGTCAGTCTGGATCAGGAAAGCTTTCGTCAGCAGTACCCTTGCTCGTCAGTAGGTGGCGTCACACGGCTCCGCATCCGTCATTGACGTTGTGTTCGCAGGGATGACGTTGCGGCACCTATTTAGGCGCAGCCAGCCCACGCACGCTGACGTCAGTTCTGCACACAAATTTCTGCACCAGGAACGCAGAGCCATGAGAGACTGACTATTGGTGCATTAGAACTAGGGCCCTGAAAGGATGTTATGAACCCCAGAAATTAGTTCACAGAACAGGGAGGATGGGTGGGCGGTAAGGAATCTGTCACTAACTAATGTTTCTTACAGATATATCATTACCGAAGGTAAGTAACTCTTGCATCTGAAAGAAACATGTAGTGACAGATTCCTTACCTTAGAATACATACCCAAGCAGTCCCCTTGTTTGGTGGAGGGTCTGCAAACTAATATCAAAGCAAGTAGCCCTGGAGAACTGAACGGCTAAAGAAGCCGTCTCTCCGGACATGCTTGTCTAGGCAATAATATTTTGTAAATGTGTGCAGCGAAGCCCACTCAGCTGCTTGACACATGTCTGGTAATGGAACACCACGTCCCAGTGCCGTTGTTGCTGCAGTTGCTCTGGTAGTGTGAACACGTAATCTGACTGGAGGCTCTTTTTAAGCTAAAGAGTAGCAAGCTGTAATACACAGGAAAACCCAGCGGGATGTAGTCCGTTTGTGCGCTGCCCGACCTTTTTGGCACCTACGTAGCCAACAAATAGTTGGTCGTCCACCCGGAACTGTTTTGTGAGGTCTAGATAGAAGGAGAGCGCACATTTTGGGTCCAGACGGTGAAGCCTCGAAAGTGGGCAAGGTAATGGACTGGCCTAGATGAAAAGCTGTCATAACTTTTGGCAAAAAGGAAGGTTGAGGCCTAAGGACGACTTTGTCCGGATGGACTAAGAGGAAAGGAGGTTTACGAGAAAGAGCATGGAGCTCACTCACACACCTAGCAGAGGTGATGGCGACCGGGAAAGCCGTCTTTATGGTTAGGAGATGAAGAGGACAATTATGTAAAGGGCTCAAAGGGAGCACGCATAAGATAGGTGAGAACCAGATTTAAGTCCCACTGTGGAATAACAAAAGGAATAGGAGGGAAAAGGTGAGTAATGCCTTTGAGGAATCTATTCACCACAGGGATCTTGAAAAGAGAAGGCCGATCAGGTAGCCTGAGAAAGGCTGAGGTAGCAGAAAGATAACCTTTGATAGTGCCCAGAGCAGAGCCCTGCCTGGCCAAAGAAAGAAGGAAGGAACAAAAGTACGTCAGAAAGAGGGGCAGAAAGGGGATCTACCGCTTTTGCTGTGCACTATGCCATAAATTTGTTCCACCTGTAGGCATATACCACATTAGTGGAGGGCTGCCTTGAGGGATTAGAGTCCACTTATGTACGATATATATCATATATCCCACTCGTTATATCTTAGCATGGTGTATCTATATGTATTCAGCAATATAAATGTATGAAGTGTTATTATTTTGCATATGTTTATTATATAATCTGTTTGGTTTGAAGTATACCAGGAGGGCCAGGAGAACGAGCGAGCACCATATTGTATTGCTCGCGTTAGGCTCAAGTAGTAGTAACGTGATTCTTTTCGTTTTGTTTGTTAGGCACCCAGTAGTCTAATCTAAGTCTGTTGAATGTGAGCTCATCCTTGTCTCCCCTGGGACCCAAGGTCGCATCTGGTCTCACGCACGATAAGCACATTGCTGAAGGCTCTGTTCCTAACCTCCCCTACACTTTAGCTAAAAGGGAGTCACCCCTCTGACCTTACACGATAAAAACTCTTTGTACCTCTGTCTCCAATTATGTGTGCCTTATATGGTATTTCCTTGCAACCTTTTAGCCAAGTTGTAGTTTTCCATTTCGGGTGCCTCTATGTATTATGATGAAAGTATATATGCCCTGTTTTGAACGTAAGCCAGCAGTCTTCTCCGCGCACACCAAGGTGTGAGGATGAGAGAGGCTCCTCTATAGAGTATTTGTGTAATAAACAATTGAACTTTCTCCGCTGCCAGCTGACGGATTATTGGTAATTTATATTGGGCTATTGGTAGGTATAGCTCATTGGTTTGGAATATTATTATTGTAATACGTCAGCCTGGCCGCCAGAATCACATTACATACTTCGGGAGGCAAGTCGAAAGGAATCAACTGCTGTCGCTCAATCTCCACGCAAAGAGGTGGAGGGTGGACAGGTTCGGGTGGAGGACTGTCCCCTGCTGCTGCGACAGAAGATCCTCCCGAAGAGGCAGCCTGATCAGAGGATCGATGCTCATACTGAGTAGCTCAGGATACAAAACTCTTCGAGCCCAGTCCGGAGCCACAAGGATGTCTTGGGCCCGGTCTTGCCTGATCTTCTTCATCACTCGGGCAAAGTGGTATAGGTAGAAAGGTGTACAACAGACCACAGCTCTACCCATGGCGAAAAGCATTGCAGAGCGAGTGCTGCCTTGAAAATTCCAATGCGCAGAATTGATGACATTGCGCGTTCTCTTCGGTGGCGAATAGATCTAACCAAGGCTCTCCCCACTGTTGAAAGAGTCCTTGCGCCACCTATGAGTGAAGACGCCATTCGTGATCTATCATGCACCTGCGGCTGAGCTCGTGTGCCCTGGCGTTTAGTGAACCTGCCAGGTGTTGGACCACTAGGATTATCCCCTGATGTTGCAGCCACGTCCAGAGGCGCTGAGCCTCCTGACATAGGGACCATGACCCCACTCCGCCTTGTTTGTTGCAATACCACATGGCGGTAGTGTTGTCTGTGAACACCTGCACCACCTTCCGTTTGAGAGAGGGAAGGAATACTTTTAGTGCAAGACGGATCTCTCGAAGCTCTAGAAGGTTGATATGGAGCTTGGACTCCGCTGGAGACCAGAGTCCTCTGATCTCCCCTTCTTCCAAATGGCTCCCCCATTCAAAGAGTGATGCACCCGTCACTATTATGTGCTCCGGTTGGGGGTGGAAGAGGGATCTGCCATTGATCCATTGTTGGTTCGTTATCCACCACTGCAACTGTTGTGCAGTGTCCCTTGAGATCTGGACGGAATCTGACAGGTTCCCCCAATGCTGTGACCACTGGAACTTGAGGACCCATTGCAGAGCCTGCCTGTGGTATCTGGCATGATTGATTAGCAGGATGCATGAGGCCATAAGGCACAGTAGCCTCAGGGTGAGTCTGACTGAAACCTGAGATAGAGGCTGAAAGATGGGAACTAGAGCCTGAATATCTCAAACTCGCTTTTTGGGTGGAGACACCCGAAAGCGTGTCGTATCCAGAACCGCTCCGAGAAAAAGGAGGTGTTGTAAGGAAATCATGTGTGACTTGGGCACATTGATGGAAAACCCTAGTGAATACAGGAGGTTGGCCATAGTCTGGAGGTGGGAGACTACTGTTTGGGGCGAGGGCGCCTTTAACAACCAGACGTCGAGACAGGGGAAGACTGAGACCCCTGATCTGCGCAGATGGGCTGTGACCACCGCCATCACATTTGTGAACACTCGAGGGAAGCTGGTAAGACCAAAAGGGAGCATGGTAAACTGAAAGTGCGTGTGGCCTACTTTGAACCGCAAGTAATGCCTGTGTACCGGCAGGATGGGTATGTGGACATAAGCATCCTGCAGTCCCAGTGCTACCATCCAGTCTTGTGGATTGAGGGCAGATAAGACCTGAGCCAAACTGAGCATCTTGAACTTTTCTTTGCACAGGAAACGATTCACATTCCGGAGGTCCAGAATAGGACAACGTTTTTTGTCCTTTTTGTGGAGAAGTGTGGCTCAATGGTTAGAGCGGCAGACCCTGGTGCAGAGGTCTAGCCCGGGACCAGGGTTCAATTCCCTGCCTCGGCGGGTCTTGGGCTCAAAAATTCCACGGACCTGATAATTCTCGCCTCGGTGCCTATTCCAATCATGGAGTCCCACTCTGCAACTCTGGGCAATAGCTTGCTTAATCTCCACAACGGCCCCCACAATGCAAAGGATGCCTGGCCTCCACCTTGGGGGTGCCCAGGAGTGGACACCTCACAGGGAAAGCCAGGATGGGTTCCACAGCTGTATTCGTACAAGCGCCTTGAGACCCTTGCGGGTGAGTAGTGCGCTATACAAGTATCAATTTACATTTACATTTACATTTACATTTAGGAATGAGGAAGTAGTGGGAGTAACATCCTTGACCCACTTCTGGCCCCGGAACACGTTCGATGGCGCCTTTGGCCAAGAGCGCCGTAACATCCTGCTGAAGAAGTAGCAAGTGATCCCCTGACATGCGGTGGTATTGAGGTGGCATGGCTGGAGGGTTGTTTTCGAAGGGGAGGGAGAAGCTCCTTTGAATTATGTCCAAAACCCATCCGTCTGTTGTGATGGTGTACCAGTGGGACAGGTCATGACGTAATCTGCCTCCCACTGGTGTGAGATGGGTTTGAATATGTGTACTAGGAAGGTTTGGGGGCAGAGGCAGCTGGGGTGGTGCTGGACTGACCAGCCTGCTGGCCTCTTGCACCGCCACGGCGGTTGCCCCTGCCATGACCGCGTTGCAATTGCTGCGCAGGTCTGGTGTACTGCTGGGAACACGTTGTAGCGGCCCATCTGGTTCCTTGAAGGGGATGAAAAAATCGAGGTATTTCAAGGTGAAGAAAGTCCTAAGGTCTTGGCTGTAGCCCTAGAGTCTTTGAACTTTTCCAGCGCACTATCCTCTTTGTCTCCGAAGAAACGAGTGCCATCAAAAGGCATGTCCAATAGTGTGTTTTGGACATTCCCTTAAAATGCAGTTATGCATAACGTGGCATGACGCCTGAGAGCTACTGTGATTGCCATGGATCTACCCAAGGAGTCCGTGGTGTCCAGGCCACATCTAATGAGAAACCTGCAGCATCCTTGTCCTCCGCCTCCAGTTGTGCGAGGGGCGTATGTGTCTTTTTTGGACAAAGAGGCAGTATTTGCGCTTCCATATCCCATTAAGATTATGAGCGACTTAAAAGGCAAGCTGTATTAACAGGTCTCAGCGCAGCACTATTGGAAGAGAAAATGTTCTTTCCAAAGTTGTCCTGGCGCCTTGAATCCTTATCCAGCGGTGCGGATGGGAATGTGGTAGGAGAAGCAGATGCTTGGACACCTAAGCTCTCAGGCATGGGATGTGACGCTTGGAATGTGGTTCAGGCCGGTGACGTTGTCTAATGTTCCTATCCACTGGAGTTCCAGAGTTTGGTCTGGATCAGGCGCTTAGCAGATCCTCAGTGAGTGCCTCATTAAGAGGCAGCAAGGGCTCGGGAGAGTTAGCTGCTGGCTGAAGTACTTCTGTCAAAATATTAGTAGAGACAGGTACAGTTGGCAGATCAAGATGTAAAGCTTCAGCTGCTCTACTTAAAACACCCAAAAAAGTAGCCCCTTCTTCAGGTAGAGGAGGGGGGGACTGTAGGGCCATATCCGAGGAAGTATCAAAATAAGTTGGCTAATACTCATCCCACTCATGATCTGATTGACAAGCTTCCACTAGGGTTTCTTGAAAATCATCATAATAATCCTGTTGCTCCTCTAGATGTAAAGGGAGTGTAACTGGTAAGCGAGGATAGAAAACTCCCATAGGAGGAAGCCCATACATGGCTGAAGTGGGCACCGGCACCGAGGCCGGAGCCGTAAGAGGCGTCGGCCCCCTAAGCCAACAGTGGCGCCAGCACCGAGGCCGGTGCCAAGACCGGCACCGAAAGAGGATCAGCAGCTGGCCGAGGCCAGAGCCAACGTATGCCGTGGGGCCTGAGCCACTGGAGCAGGGACGTGTGGTCTCCCAACTGGGCCCAGCAGGGCCAAAAGACGTGCCGCCGGGTCCCGGTGGCCCAAATACTTGAGCCATGGCTGATAGGAAAGCCTGTATTTCGGTCCTCGTTGACGATGAACCTGAAAAGGGTGGGTAATCTATCGGTGGACCCGGCGCCTCTCGTGAAACCGCAAGGGTGTCATCCTCTACAACATCGAGCGGCATGCGAAGTGAAGTCGAAGAGCGACAATCCTTCTTTGACTTTGTATGCTTCTGACTTGAAGCCATAGACTTATGGCCCGACGTGGGCTTCGATCGCGATCCCTCGACCTCCCTCAAAACCGGGATCTAGAAGGACGCGGGACGTGGTAGATTTCGAGCTGCTTTCGGGACCACTCCTGCAAAGCTTTTGAGGTACTGGGTTTTTATGGACCCGGCGGTGCCAGGGAGAACACCCAAAGACCTCGAGTCCTTCCTGTTTCAGACCACAGAAACACAGAGTCTTCTAGGTGATGTCAAGGATCGTATTTATTGGCTGCAACCAGAAACAGGTATCCTAGAAGTACAACAGCATGTATGTTCTCAGGAGACTGCTCGTTTTTACAGAACCCGTCTTCTCTCTTTATACTAAATAATGAGCTTCAGGCAAACATTCCTTGTTTTACGGTCAACCATACAAATATTTCTACTACAAAGAAAAAAGCAAAGTCATGATGACAAGCCCACATTTCAGTTTGTCCAGTTCGTGATAGATTACCCGGCAAGGCCCAGAACTTTCATCAGATATCGACGGACCCCTAATAAAATCGGGCACCTCCTCCTTGTAAAACAGGCCATAAAGAAGAAACAGGGACAGGTGTGTGTGAGATTAAACATAGCTTGTATGCGATGAACGGTTTATGACATGTTGAGCCTTGATACTAATCTCGCTCGGCCACTGGGAAAGGAACTGCCCGAACAGGTTTGGCTTGAGGCAGTGGAGTCAGCTCGCCCAGGTCACAGAGGAGTCAGCAAAGGTGTACGTGTCCTTTCAGATCGAATTCGGCCTTAGTCATTTGGCTATGTAAGGGCAATCACAAAATGGATGCCGCTCACAAAATGGAACCCAAGGGTTCAAGACAAAAACTACGGTTTCAGGGTGATTCCGTCACTCGATCAAGACGCAAATGCTTAGGTATAGTATCCCAATCATTACCGGTCTGCCAGTACCAAAATCGTCATGATACGATGATATTTCTGACACAAGTGTAGAGCTTCGGTACCACACAATAAGCAGGGTCCAGAATTTTCAGTACCCAAGACCCTCCTTTTGCCCTTATATAGGCAATAACCTATACTCATGCTAGTCTGAGTCCAGGTCTGTATTCATAAAGTCATTGAGATGTTGCTGTAACATCATCCTATTACTTAGTTCATCTCTTGATACAGGTTTCCTTACACATGATGTAGCACAGAGGCCACATATTGCAGGAGCACACTGCACACACAGACAGAACAGAATAAGGATGGCTAGGATCATCCCAATGACTATCAGAATCTTCCATCCCCAGGCAGATATCAGTTCCCAGAACCACCCCATCAAGGACCAGTTTCCTTCATCCACGTGAATGGATCCAGAGATCTTATGCAGTTTGGAGATGGCCTGGTATACTGTCGGAGCGTTATCTGGCATGAAGATGCAGCAACTGGATTGGATCACTTTACATACCCCACCTCGGTCTGCAAGTATGAGGTCTAGGGCAACCCTGTTCTGAAGAGTCATAAGGCGGTCCGACTGGAGCTTCGCAGTCAAGTTACTGAGGGCACCAGCAGTTTCAATCACGGTGGATTCAACTACCCTCGTCAATTGGCGAATGTTCCTGCTGTTCACCATAGGCCCCCAAACTGGCAGAAAACCTTTTGCGAAATCCCCAAACTCCTGTTCCGCAGTGTCGTCTTTATTCACAACACCCCTAACTGTCCTTGTCCTATGGTAATCTGCCGCGGCCGTGTAGGTGGGTGGCAACAGGAACGAGATAAAACATGTGCCCGAAAACTCAGGGGGCAGCCATGTATATGCTCTATCATGGCAGATGAAATATGTACCCTTAGCTGCTAAGAATGAGGGGGAGGTCTGAGACGAGAAGAAATATGTTTCGGTATAGACACTCTTCCCTAACTGAGCTCTGGGGTTTTTGCCATTTCCCTGCAGACATAGGTGACCCTGATGGGGTACTATCCAAATTGGGGAGGATTTCTTTGCTCGCTGGTTCTCACTCAAAGCAATTCCATATTTTGTTATATTCCATCTAACGTAAGCTTGCAACTCATCCCTAGGAATCGATCTGTATGAGTCAATTGTTCTGCTCATATTTGTAATTCCCACTACTAACGCTTTGTTGCTTGAATTTCTTCCTGTGGAACGTGGGGGATATGGTTCGATGGCAAACATGAACATTGTTTGAAATGCCCATAAGGAACCATAGTAGCTGAATGGCAAGACAAAATATGGGATACCTTTATCTGTCGTGTGTGGCATAAGTCCACATACCCAACAATTTGTTGTGTTCATTACAAACTGGTGTTGGTGTAAGAGCTGAACGAATGAGTTATTTATAAATTCCAGTCTCCTAGAGGATTCATGTTCGGGCAGGGGGTGAAAAGAGTGTGAAGAAACCGTAGGAGGAGGTATGGGCTCTGTAGTGGGTGCAAATGAAACTTAAAAGGTGTATAAAACATATCCCATTAAAAACATCATGACGCCATGCAACATAAAAATACAACATATCAACGATCTCTTCTTTGACATTAAGGTACACATTTTATCTTTAAAGTTCATTCGTTTGGCAGGTCTCTCCATCTCAGAAAACTCCATCCTCTCTAATTTGCTGCCCGCGGTGGTAGGTTGTTTCTGCTGAAGAGTGCTTCTGTCAGTCCAGGGTAACTCCCTTGAACCAACCAGAACTGTCGACCTAACCGTCTCCAGCTGCACTCCAAAGACTGTGGCAACCGCGACCCTAGCAGCAAAACCGGATGGCAGTTTGAAAAAACAAAAATGAGCAAGTTTCCTGGATGAGAGAGCTGTACAATAAAAGTAAAAAGAAATTTATTTGTCCATAGTCATAGGTCTCGGCCTCAAATTATAATGATTTCTACCAGGTGCTGTCTGGTCTTGAAATAAGAGTTCAGGCTCTGTAGTGTTCAATCGAATTGCCGGGGGCACAACTTCCTGCAAAATGTTGTCGCTTTCCTTTTCAGAAATTGTTCCTCTTATACGTGCATCACTAAAAGGTAGAAGACGAGGCACGGTCTCAGCTTCAGAGTCAGCAATTCCCTCCTGGACCCACCGGTCGTACGGCAAGGGCAACGGGACCCGCTTACAATGGGCGCCGTGCACCCAATTCTTTATGCCGTGGACACGTACTGCAGAGCGGGTAGCCAGCAACACTTGGAAGGGTCCGGACCAGCTAGGCTGTTCGTTCTTGGTTCGCTGGAAGTTGCGCACCAGGACCCAGGTGCCAGGTTCAATTGCGTGGCCTGGATCATCAGACGCTGGCGGTAAAGAGCTGTGGACCTGTTGGTGTAAGACATGCAATTTAGTCCTCAATTCGTACAAATAGTCAAGCAGTAAAGGGTGTTCTACCTCGCTAAACTTGGTGGGCTTTAGCACTCCCCAAATGTTGGCCGGACAGCCGAACACTATCTCTTACGGACTAAGTCCCAGTCACGAATGCACAGTCATTCTTGTTGATAGGAGTGCTAAAGGCAGGGCGTCAGGCCATTTAAGACCCGTGCTCGCTTGAATCTTGGCCAGTTTCAGTTTTAGCGTGCCATTATAGCACTCTACTAATCCAGCTGATTGGGGGTGATTTGTAGCATGGAATTCTTGATGAATGCCTAGCCCTTCACATTCTCTCTTCATCACTCGACCCACAAATTCACTCCCATTATCACTCCAAACCATTCTAGGCATTCCGAATCTAGGGAAGAATTCTTTGACAAGGGCTTTAGCTGTGGATAAGGCAGTATTGTCCTTCAGGGGGTATGCTTCGACCCATCTTGAAAAGGCACAAACAACAACGAGTACGTATTTCAAATTGTTGCACCTTTCCATGTAGATGAAATCTAGCTGCAAAACCTCAAACGGATACGTTGGAGGCGCAAAATGACCAGCTGGAGTTGGGGTTCCCCTACCAGGGTTGTATTTCAGGCATACCATACAATTCTTGACCACATTCTCTGCACATTTAGGGATTCCACCATTTTGCCATACCGGAGCCAACAACTTACAAAACCCTTTCACGCTGATGTGAGCCATTCCATGAGCCATTGTCACCACGGCAAGCACATACGCATTGGGTAACAACCATCTCTGATGCTCTGACAATTCAATCCAACAACCATTCGCATCCAATTTACCCTTACTTTCTCTCCATTCATTCAACTCTTTTTCTGTGGCTTCAGCTTGAATGGACTTCACACTCTCAATCGTATCTTCACACATACCAACATCACCAATTAATCTCGCAGGGCCTGCAACATACATTCGACTCATTACATTCCTCGCAGTTTCTTTCGCAACTTCATCCGCAAACGCATTTCCACGACCAACATCATCCGTCACCTTTTTGTGTGCACTGCATTTCACAATTGCGACCTGTAGCGGCAAGGTCAGTGACTCGAGAAGCTCATTCACCAACTGACCATGTTGAATCTTAGCACCATGCGAAGTCAGGAACCCACGTTCTTTCCACAATCGTCCAAAACTGTGAGCCACACCAAATGCGTATTGGCTGTCTGTATACCCATTCACTCGTTTTCCTTTCGCCAACACACATGCTCTTGTAAGTGCAATCAACTCTTCTGCTTGCGCTGAATTATGGGGGATACGTGCAGCTTCAACAATAGTATGCAAAGTCGTCACAGCATATGCTGCAGTCGTATCACCATTCGGCAACTGGAAACACAAACCATCAACCCACAAAGTACCATCACACTCTGGAAGAGGAGTGTCCCTAACATCTATTCTCCCTTTTGTCTCTTCTTCTGTCCTAAGACAGCAGTCATGTTCTTCGACCTCATCTGTCTCTACTGAAATGGGCAATAACGTGGCTGGGTTTAGCGTATTGCACCTTTTTATGTGTACATGACTCGCTAACAGTGTCAGCTCATAACTTGACAATCGAGCACTAGTTAAGTGCTGTGTCCTTGTTCTGTTTAGCAAAATGTCTACTGCATGTGGGACCATGACAATTAACATATGATTCATTACTAACCCAGCAGACTGTCGAATAGAAACAGCTGCTGCCGCAGTGGCTCTTAAACAACTTGGCAACGCCTTAGCTACCGGATCTAAAGTCGCCGAAAAGTACGCGCATGGACGCTGTTTGTCCCCAAAAGACTGTGTCAGAAATGATAATGCACAACCTTCTTTCTCATGGACATACAATGTAAAAGGCTTACTGTAGTCGGGGGTACCCAACACAGGACCCGAACACAATGCATCACGTAATTCGGAAAAACTTTTCTGACACTCTTCAGACCACGGAATGGGTTTCGGTGTATGTTTACAAGTTATTGCCACCAAAGGTTTGGCCAATAAGGAAAAATGTGGTATCCATTGTCTGCAATATGATGTAATACCCAAGAAAGCACGCACTTCTCTCTGCGTCCTTGGGACACTCAATTTTGCAATTGCCTGAATTCTTTCTGGGGTCAGTTTCCTTCCCTCCTTCGATAAGAGGTGACCTAAGTAGGTCACTTCTTGTCGACAATATTTATTTATTTATTTATTTATTTTTAACATTTCTAAAGCGCTGCTTATACCCGTGGGCGTCTTGGCGCTGTAAACCAATTATTTGTAAATGCCTCTGAGCTGATTGACTATTGAGTGAACAGCCAGGTTTTCAAAAGCTTACGGAATTGAAGGAGGGTGGGACTTCGCTTGATGTTGAGAGGCAGAGTGTTCCAAAGCCTGGGGGCGGCCACCAGAAAGCGGCGATCGCCCCAGGTGACAGTTTTGGTACGTGGGGTAATTAATTGGTTTAGGGTGGCTGACCTTAAGGCTCTGGAAGGTTTGTGCAATTGAAGTTGGTCTCTTAAAAACTGGGGGCCTTGGTTGTTAAGTGACTTGAACACAATGCATAAAGCTTTGAATTGGATTCTTTTCTGCACAGTGAGCCAGTGAAGGTCTTTAATGCTATTGGAGATGGATTCAAATTTGGTTTTGCCAGCAAGCAGGCGTGCTGCGGCGTTTTGAATGGTCTGTAATTTGGTAATGACTCTGGCTTGGGCATTTAGGAAGAGACCATTACAGTAGTCCAGGGAGGACAAAACAAGAGATGTGACCAGTGTCTTAATGGCTGATTCAGGTAGAAAAGGGTGTATTTTCCTGATCATCTTAAGCTTTAGATGTGCCGAAGACACCGTTTTATTGGCATGGTCCATAAAATTTAGGGCATCATCGAAGATGATGCCAAGGTTCCTGACTTTGGTAGCGGGGGTAGGAGGCATACCAAAGGTGTCAGGCCACCAACTTGAAGGCCATGCTGGCAGAAGAGTTCCAAAAATAAGTACCTCTGTTTTGTCAGAGTTCAACTTTAAACAGTTGGTTGACATCCAATCTCCTATATCTAGGAGTCCTTTCTTGAATTGTTCGGCCACTTGATCTCCGTCCCCTTTGATTGCCAACACTAGTTGGGTATCGTCGGCATAAGAGGTTAGGCTCATCCCATGTGCTTTGATGGTTTTAGCAAGGTCCGACACATAGATATTAAAAAGTGTCGGACTCAGGGATGAGCCTTGAGGGACACCACATGGGGCTGAGAGTTGGGCCGATTGAAAGGGTCCTAGGATGACTGCCTGCGTTCTTTTGGCAAGAAAGGACGCGATTAGATTTTTGGCAGTGTGACAGATTCCAAAACCCTCGACCCTCGAATATTGCAACTTTGAAAGAGAGACTTTGTGGCGCAAATCACACAGATGACGCAACAATGACAATGTGGCTTTTTTGCAAATGTCCTCAGTATCAGCCGCTATCAGCAAATCATCGACGTACTGAATAAGGGTAGCGCCATCAGGTAAAACAATCGTGTCAAGCTGTGATTTTAGAGCCTGACTGAATATTGATGGACTTTCACAGTAGCCCTGAGGAGCGCGTTTGAAGCGGAAACTTCGGCCTCCTAAATTGAAGCCAAAAATATCTCTGCTCTCCTCGGCAATCGGGATGCTGAAGAAAGCATTCTTCAAGTCGATTACTGAGAACCAATTGGCTGAAGCTGGAATCATAGTCAATAAGGCAGTGATATCAGGAACAACTGGAAATTGTGCCACGACAATCTTATTCACTTCTCTAAGATCAATCACAAACCTATAAACAGGTGGTTGGGAAGGATCAGTACCCTTTAAAACTGGCAGAACAGGGCTATTACAAATGTTGCCTGTTGTCTCTTCAATGACATCTTTCTCATTCAGGTCATAAATGATTGCTAACAACGCCTTTTTGCCTTCGCTTGAGATTTTATATTGGGGAATACGTGGCATTCTAACATTGGCTTTCAATGTTATTATGTATGGCACTATTTCCAAGAGACCCACATCATTAGAGCCAGTAGCCCAAAGTATATCTGGAAGAGAAGACAATTCTGTTGGAATCTTTTCCCTTGACAGGTACATTGGAGAAACCACTTTCTTACCCAGTGTAAGTTGTACTCCCGAAGGAGAACAGTACAAAGTCGCATATAATCTCTTTAACAGATCCAATCCCAACAAATTTTCACCACAACCTGTTGTAAGAATGAGGGGTGCTTCTAATTCACATGGCCCAACAGAAAGGGACATAGGACTAGAGATCGGGTTCTTAACCGGGGCGCCAGAAAAACCTACTGAGACGTTCATTTCACCAGACAAAGGTGCGCCAGGGAGTTTTGAGTGCATAATAGAACTCTTTGTAGCACCAGTATCCAACAGAAAAGGCTCTGACACACCTGATGTAATTACCTCAACATAAGGCCCACTCTGATCTACTGGAACTGAAACAACTCCCTCTCTTTGTCCATGGCTGTCCTAGCAATCGTTACCCTCCATATTCTCGTTTTCTGCATAGTAGTCATCAGCATAGTACTGAGCTGTCCTAGAAAACGCGTTATTCTGCTGGTCAAAACTATTCATAGAATTCTGAGGCGGGAAAGAAGGAGCATTCTGGGGGAAATTTCCACGGCCCCTACCTCTAGGAGCCTGTTGAACACCTCGACCTCTTGCACCAGAAGCACCATTCATACGCCGTAACAAAACCGGACAACTACTCTTGAAATGACCCTCTTCGTTGCAATACGCACACTGATTCGGTCCATACGGTAAACGTTGTTGAGAATACTCGTTTCTTTGCGAGTTCCTCGAATACTGCTGGGGTTGCTGATAATCGCGCTGACTAGTAGTGCGAGGTGGATAGGCTTGCTGTAGAAGGACTTTAGTTTTCAATTCCTTAGTCTTTTTGTTCGCTTTCTCTAACTCATCTTTACGCCTATTCTCATAGTACTGGGCCGTGGCTAAAATCTGTGCCGACGTGGAAATAGCCCAAGCACTCTCAGAATCCTTCAACTTATTACATAGTTCAAATTATGTACAAATTTGTCAACAAACAACCTCTGGTCACCCTCAGTAGCCATATCCTGACCACTATGATCGACGAAAGTTTCCTCGAACCTCGTGAAGAAGTCAGACACAGTCTCATCTTTCTTCTGTTTGCACGCAGACAACTTGTCCCAATTCACACGCAATTCGTGCATTAAAGTCTTCATATACGCAATAATCCTACCAGGGAGTTCTGCTACCAAGGGCTCGGGCTTAGCACCACCAACTTGTCTAGCATCAGCAGCAGCAATATTAACCCACGTGCCGCCTAATTCTTGATCATGATCTGCATGACGAATCTTTCCCCATAAAGGCTGTGGAACAACATTTCCAAACAACATATCTACATCTGCTAGATACATGATACAGGAGCTGGCAGTCTGTGATAACTCCTTATAATACCCTGCAGGATTTTTACGGGGGTCAGGCAATGTCTGTTTGAGAGCCAAAACCTCAGATCTCTTCCAAGGAACATTTACCCACACACGCTGAAAATGCGGCGGAATGGCTGGATTAGCATTCGCGTCACCTTCCCTCCAAACCGGGGGAACCTCTCTCATGGGATACTGTCGCTCCTTTTTCCTACCTGGTGCGTCATGCTCAGGTAGTGATCGAGAATTGCTCCCCTTACTCCTATAAGACAATAATGTCGCTACCGCTTGTTCAACATCGGCACCCACAATCATGCCCTCCGAGAACTTGAACCGTACACAGTATAATTCAGGAATGTCGTGTTCCAGATCATTTCCCTCCAAATCTTCACAGAGAAATACACACATTTGTTCAAAAGCGTATCTCTGTTTAGATGCTTCCCATTGATGGAAGACTTCCATGACGGACTGTACGTCATATCTTACAGTATTGATAACCCATTTACGCGCTAAATCATTCAGTACTTCTCTCTCTTGATAGTCAGGCAGTTGACTCTGCAACTGTCTTCGTTCTGTGTTAGGGGTCGTACTAGGCGACCCAAAGAAAGGTGAGAAAATACCAGTGACAGTGTTTGCCACTCTCTGTCGAACAGAAGGAGAAACTGACGGAAAGGCAGATACGCCAGAAAAGACAGGCTGATGTAAAGCAGAGGTGGAGGCAGTAGCAGAGGGAGTATTAAGATAAGCAGTTGGAGCAGTAGGTGAAGTCGTAGGAAAAACAGAAGGAGTAGGAAGCATAGGCGGCGGCCCTTGAGAGGGCTGCGTCGGAGGAGTAGGAACCAGCTGAAGAGGAGCTGGTGATTGTGGTAGAACCTGTGGTCCAACAATAGGAGGTTGCACAACCAAAGGTTGCTGTGGTGCTGTAGCACTTTGCGCATAAGGAGGTGGTGAACTCAGTAAAAGAGACATTAAAGGATCTTTATCAAGTTCTTCTTTTGATCCTCGTCCTTTACGCGGCAAAACTGGGTAGCATTTATCTACCGCTAACTTCCTACTTCTAAGCGTTTGTTCATTCTCTTGCTCTTCCTCGTTATCCCTGAATGCAATGGCAGCTTGTACCATTGACATACCTCGTTTATTTTTCTTTGCTAATTTCTTTTCTTTCTGTTTTGCTTCTTTGCGTCATAGGCGAAAGGAGTCAAACATCGCCGGCCAAGCTTTCTTCTTAAAAAGTTTAACCTCTAGATTATCCAAGATTTCTGTGTCAAAGCTACCATATTGTGGCCATTTTAGAACTCCATCCTTTCTGGTGTATCGGATCCATACTTCGTTATATGTGATAGGGCCTACGCCATGCTTCACATAAAGCTCATATGTTGGAGTTCCAATCGGAGGAACCGGACATGAGTCCTCCAATCGGGAGTCCCTATTACAACCAAGACAAAACAAATTCCCAAGTCTGCTAAGACCAGGCATCTTCGCTCTCTAGTCTAGCTTCAAACTTCAAAGGATTATCGAATACGATAGTCTCGTGAATACACGAGTCCTTCGGCTTTGGCACTTGCAAGTTCCAAACAAATTAATCCCGAAGGATACCAAACTAAGAACCAAACTAAGGACTGGGAGACGCTTCACTTATCCTTAACTGAGGTATCGATGACGTCACCAGAAGACTCGTCTATCGTTTCGCTCTACCAATCATCAAGGGTCCAAAACAGGGCGATACTCAGGGCAGCAGTCCTTCGTAGCCGTCGGGACGTGGGGAACCTCGCAGCAAAGACCTTCGGACAACGTCGACATACAGGGGTCGCTGAAGTGGTTGGCTGTCCTCTGGAATTTTCACACAAAGCTCCTCACGAACCTCTGGCTTGGACCGGTACCGCTGATACCGCCCCACGTTGGGCACCAACTGAGGTACCGGGTTTTTATGGACCCGGCGGTGCCAGGGAGAACACCCAAAGACCTCGAGTCCTTCTTGTTTCAGACCACAGAAACACAGAGTCTTCTAGGTGATGTCAAGGATCGTATTTATTGGCTGCAACCAGTAACAGGTATCCTAGAAGTACAACAGCATGTATGTTCTCAGGAGACTGCTCGTTTTTACAGAACCAGTCTTCTCTCTTTATACTAAATAATGAGCTTCGGGCAAACATTCCTTTTTTTACGGTCAACCATACAAATATTTCTACTACAAAGAAAAAAGCAAAGTCATGATGACAAGCCCACATTTCAGTTTGTCCAGTTCGTGATAGATTACCCGGCAAGGCCCAGAACTTTCATCAGATATCGACGGACCCCTAATAAAATCGGGCACCTCCTCCTTGTAAAACAGGCCATAAAGAAGAAACAGGGACAGGTGTGTGTGAGATTAAACATAGCTTGTATGCGATGAACGGTTTATGACATGTTGAGCCTTGATACTAATCTCGCTCGGCCACTGGGAAAGGAACTGCCCGAACAGGTTTGGCTTGAGGCAGTGGAGTCAGCTCGCCCAGGTCACAGAGGAGTCAGCAAAGGTGTACGTGTCCTTTCAGATCGAATTCGGCCTTAGTCATTTGGCTATGTAAGGGCAATCACAAAATGGATGCCGCTCACAAAATGGAACCCAAGGGTTCAAGACAAAAACTACGGTTTCAGGGTGATTCTGTCACTCGATCAAGACGCAAATGCTTAGGTATAGTATCCCAATCATTACCGGTCTGCCAATACCAAAATCGTCATGATACAATGATATTTCTGACACAAGTGTAGAGCTTCGGTACCACACAATAAGCAGGGTCCAGAATTGGATGTATGACGTTACCACGCATACTATTACCACGCATACCATTACAACGCGGTATTTACAACGCATACCGTTACAACGCATAGCGCTTTGAGGTGCTGGATAGTGGTAAGTATAATTTTATATTCCATCTCCAGTCCCCGTGGATACTAGGGAAGGTGTTGAATATAAAATTAAACTTATTCCCTATCCTAGAGCGCCCCCCAGCGCAATGCGTTGTAATGGTATGCGTGATAATGCCTGCGTTGTAAGTGTAGTGCGTGGTAAAAAATGTGTGGTAAACGTTGTATACCAGAATTTTCAGTACCACACTTTGGGTGCCAGCGATCGGCAATCGGGGCACTTTTCGGGGTTGTGGGAGTGCCCCAGGCAGAAAAGACACACACAGTGGGTGTCCGCCACCATTACATTTCGGCGACAGGTCTCACAGGCTTTAAAACAGGGCATCCTAACTGCACCAAAACTTTATCAAAAGTCTCAAATGGGTACCGCTCTTTCCAGGATTTCGCGATTGCTGGTGCGGAAAAATAAAGAACTGACGTCAGCACGCATGGGCAGCACCTATATAGGTGCTGCAACGTCATCCCGGCGAAACAACGCCAATTACGGACGTGGAGCCATACAACGCCACCTACTGATGCGCAAGGCTACTGCTGACGAAACCGTTCCAGATCCAGACTGATGCCTGGGAATATTCTAAGGTAAGGAATCTGTCACTACCTGTTTCTTTCAGATATGTTTTATATTGCAGGTCCTAATGCGGAGTACAGTGTTGCCAGTAATTATTGGTTTTGTTCTACTTCTAAGATGTATTCCATCTTTTATTACTTGTGTTTTATGGTAATTCTGAATGGTCCAATGGGCACTGTCATGTGTACATAATCCTTTGTAAATATTGCCCGTGCCAGATGGCACAGTGTATATTGTGTGATTACTTCTAATGTGTTTGGATAATACAAAGGCTATTTTTATAATATACCTTGGGCCTCATTTATGAGGCTGTGTGTCACTTTTACGCCGCCGGTGCACCAGTGGCGTAAAAAATGCGCCTTGTTGCGCACTATTTACAAAGTGACGCATCTAAGCAGAGCAACCAGGATGAGAGTCTTCGAGTGTTGCTTCAGCTTGCGTGCCACCAGCGGTATTAGAGGTGCTGGGGGAAAAGCGTACGCAAATTTGCCTGACCAGTTCATCCATATCGCATTGCCCTGCGACTGTGGGTGTGGAAACCTGGTGGCAAAGCTTCGGCATTTGGCGTTCTCCTTTGTGGCGAACAGGTCTGTCTCTGGATGACCCTACCTTTGGAAGTACGGGTGGAGTACTGATGGATGTATCTCCCACTCGTGCATTTGGTGGCTGTACCTGCTGAGCAGGCCCGTCATCTGATTGTCCTTGCCCGGGAGGTGTTCCGCCATGAGCAAGATATTCCTTTGAATGGCCCACTTCAACATGCTCTGAGCCAGATGAGACAACTGTGGAGAGTGTGTACCTCCCTGCTTCTGGATGTAGTACATGGCCGTCATGTTGTCCGTCCTGATCAACACGACCTTGTTGCACTTGAATGCTTTCATTGCCATGAAGATAGCCATCAATTCTAGAACGTTGATGTGCATCTTCCTCTGCTGTGTTGTCCATAGTCCCTGCACAGTGTAGTGGAGTGCATGAGCTCCCCAACCCTGGAGAGAAGCGTCCGTCGTCAGAATGATCTGTGGCACAGGCTCCTGGAACGGTCGTCCCTTGCAAAGGTTTTGTGGATTCCACCAATGCAGAGAGCTGTATGCACGACCGGTTACCAACACTAGGTCTTACAACTGTCCGTGAGCCTGAGTCCACTGGCGTGCTAAGCACTCCTGAAGCGAGCGCATATGTAGTCTCGCGTGCGGGACTATGGAAATGCAGGAGGCCATTATGCCTATCAACTGCATGAACACTCGTGCTGGAAGCGAGTGTTGAGGTCTGAATTACTGTATCAGCGATTGAATGCTGCTGACCCTCACTGAATTTGGCTGTGCTTTGGCTGCCAGCGTGTTTATCGTTACACCCAGATACTGCCGTATGTGGGCGGGTTGCAGGTGGGACTTTGGGTAATTCAGTGAGAATCCCAGATCGTGCAGAAGGTGAATGGTGTGGGACATGTGGGCGGCACACTGCTGAGCCGACTTTGCCTGGACTAGCCAGTCGTCCAGATAAGGGTAGACGTGAATGTTTTGTCTCCTTAGGTGCGCCGCCACCGTCGCCAGGCACTTTGTAAACACCCTGGGTGCCGTGGTGACTCCGAAAGGTAGAACCTTGAACTGGTAATGTTGATTTTGGATGGTGAACCAGAGGTCTTTTCTGTGTGACGGGTGCAGCGGAATATGAAAACACGCATCCTTCAGATCTAATGTTGCGAGAAAATCTCCCTGACTGAGCAACGGTAGAACCTGCTGCAATGTGAGCATGTGAAAGTGCTCCAACAGAATGTACTGATTGAGGGGTCTGAGGCCCAGTATGGGTCTGAGGGACCCGTCCTTTTTTGGTATCAAGAAGTACAGTGAGTAAACTCCTGTGCCTCTTTCTTCCACAGGCACGAGCTTGATTGCCCCTTTTTGCATCATGACGAGTACCTCCTGCTGCAATAAGTGCAAATGCTCGGCGAACATAGGACGGTGTCATGGGGGTATGTTGGGTGGAGTGGATGTTAACTCCAGACAATAACCGTACTGGATAAGCTGTGTGACCCACGTGTCTGTGGTGATGGACTTCCAGACTGGCAGGAACTGTTGAAGTCTCCCCCCGACGGGTGTTGCGTGGTCGGGGGGCAGTGACAAGGCGTCACTGTTTGTTAGTGGCGGAGGATCTGGAGTTGTTATTTCCACGACTTCTGCCCTTGGCGCGGTTTCCACGATATCCACCTCTACTTTGTTTGGTGTAGGTGGTTTGCGCGCCACCTTTATAGTACTGTGTGTTCTGGGACAGCTGGCCTCTGGAAACACCTCTGTTGCTTGAGCGACGAAAAGAACCGCCCCTGAACTGCTGCGACTGTAGAGCCCCCATAGACTTTGCAGTCTCAGTGTCTTTCTTGATTTTCTCCAAGGTGGTGTCCACCTCTGGGCCAAATAGATGATCAGGGTTTACTGTCTGATTTAGAATGGTGGTCTGTATCTCAGGCTTGAACCCGGAGATTCTGAGCCAGGCATGTCGTCTCAACATGACACTAGTGTTAACAGCTCTGGCCGCGGTGTCTGCTGCGTCCAGTGCACATTTGATAGAAGCATTTGATATGAGCTTCCCTTCCTGGATGAGCATCTCAGTTGCCTCTTTATATTCATCTGGTAGGTGCTGTAACAGGGTCTCAAGTGTGTCGTAATGGGCCCTGTCATACCTGGCTAAGAGTGCCCGAGTGTTTGAAATGCGCCAGATATTGGCCGCCTGAGCTGCCACCCTTTTCCCTGATGCCTCGAACACCTTAGATTCCTTATCTGGGGGAGGAGCATCACCCGTTGTTTGTGAATTAGCCCTCTTCCTGGCATTAGAAACAACAAGAGAGTCCAGGGGCAACTGTCCCTTAATGTAAGTAGGGTCTCCAGGCGCCGGTTTGTACTTTTTTTCAATCCTAGGTTTTATCACCCTGGCTCTTGTAGGCTCCTTAAAGATTTCCCCAGCATGTTTCAAGACACCCTTCAGCATAGGCAGAGTCTTGATAGTCCTCTCTGAGGTGGAAAAGGTGTGGAACAGAAAGTCCACTTCAATGGGGTCAGCATGGAGCTGGACGTCATGATTCTTAGCCGCCCTTTCAATGAGGGCATTAAACGCTGCTGAATCCTCAGTAGGTGACGTTTTTACAGCATACACTTGAGTGTCTGGGGCAGTGTGTGGATCACCTGGGTTAGCAGCATCTGCCCAGGGTTCATTAGTATCATCTGGATCAGTGTCCACAGGATAGCTGTATTCGTCATTATCACCTTCCCCAGTGTCCACATCTGAATAAGTGGGCGAGACAATATGGCCACGTGGAGATACAGGTTCTACAAGGACAGGTGTTGAAGTAGAATCCTTTTTCATTGGAATTTTATAGGACTCCATTGGCTGTTCCGGGGCGATTTTCTTTTATAAAGAGAAATTCTGCCTGTCTCGGCATCGATAAACTGTTCCTGTTGCTCTTCCAACGAGGATTGTCGATGCTTTACGGCTGGGACCACAGTTGTCGGCTTTGGCACCTGTTCTGACCGGGTTTTTGGCTCTATTTCTGAGTGATGGTGACTTTAAGCTTGCTACCATCCTAGATCCCTATTCTTAGCTTGTTTTGGTCCTTTTAGGCCCCTTTTCAGACCTAGAAGCATAAACTAGAGGATAGCTGCTTTATATGATGATATATCCCTTATTCCTGACTCTAATCCATCTATTGCCTACTGGCTTTGACATAATTATGTGTCCTTTCATCATCCTACCTATAGTAGAGGGTGGATCCTGTAGCTCTGACTTTATATTACATATTGGTATGTACTCTGATAGAGTTAAGTGTCTATTTCATCCTTTTCGGGCCTACAAGGCCCAGAAGTAGAGAGACTCCATTTTGCTTTCTGTTTCTGCAGACTGAGATGCATGTAGGTCAAGTGTGATGTTTTAGTTATGAGGTGTTGTTCACTTGGAGAGAACCGGCCTGGGCCGGCCCTTATCGGTAGACTGTATTATTCTTTGTGTCGAAGACACCACAAAAGGCCGGCCGGCTGGGTGTGTGTCCTTGGCGCGGAGTGGTGCAGGCTGATGACTGGAACTTTCCACTAGGAGAGAGCATTCCATATTAGCGAAGTGCAGAAGAGGCGGAACAGTCAGTCAGTGAGTTGGTACCAGAGAGAGCAGTCAGTTGGTTGCTGGAGTTGTCAGAAGCAGTTGTGATCAGATGATGTTTGGAGCTGAAGGAAGCAGTCAGAAGCAGTTACTTATCAGAAGGAGTTGTGATCAGCTGGAGCAGGCAGTTAACAGCTGGAGTCTGGAGTGATGCCTTTTGGAAGAGACTGAAGTTATATTGTGGATTAGTCTGTGGGAGCAGCTGGAGTGAGTTGGACATTGGAGCTGGGATAATCAGACACAGTGAAGAAGCTAGTGAAGCAGACGGTTATCAGAGCGGCAGAAACTATATCATTAGACTGAAGTTGGAAGGTGAAGACAGTTCGTGGGGGAGAGGAATCCAGTGCAGAGCGATCAGCGCAGATGTGTGTCCAAGAGTGCAGGGGAGAATCTGAGATGAACCGAGGCACAGACGAGAGAGGAACCCAGATGACAGCTAGAACAAGACTTCATACTAATCAGGTGATATCTGTCCTGTTATATTAGTGCCCATATACATTAATCTTTTCTTTTATTTCCTAGGCTAGATTCCCTACTGTATTGCTAATCCTTTTTCTTTCAGTGGTGTGCAGTCTGTTATAATCCATTCCCTTTTTAGCTATCTACAGTCCCTGTCAGTTACATGTGGATGTGTTATAGTAATAAAGCTTTCCATTATAATAAAGAGACCCGCAGATCTGTGTATGTGTCTATTCCCCTTTACTTTTCAGGCTATGTCTAGATTGCTAGTTATTGTGATGTTATAATAATAAATGAACCCCAGTTCGTAGTTAACAGCTGTGCAGGTGTTGTTCTTATTGATGAGACTAACCTTTCTTCTAGCCAGATGCTGTAATGGTAACTGATGGATCAATAGGGAGAAGGAGCGCCTAAATGAGGGAATAACCTTTGCATATAGTACAATTGTGTGATTGTTATTATTCATAATAGAGTTAACCTTTCTTCTAGCCAGATGCTGTAATGGTAACTGATGGATTAAAAGGGAGTAGAGGAGCACTTGCATTTGATAATAACCTTTGCATATTGTGATTTGGCCATTCTTGTGTACCACATAAAATATATGAGATATCCCCAGTAGATATTAGAGAAACTTCCCAACAGAGAGAGAGAGAGCAGAAGGTATTCATAGGAAAGTGATCGTCGTTGTGTAGCGGCGTTAACGAGAGCATTGACGGTTGTCAATGTGTATACCCACAGGATTGTGGCTTGCGAGAGCACCAGGAGAATCTGGTGTATAACAAGAGCATTGACGGTTGTCAATGTGTATACCCACAGGATTGTGGCTTGCGAGAGCACCAGGAGGATCTGGTGTGTAACGAGAGCACTGATTGTGGTCAGTGTGTATACCCACAGGATTGTGGCTTGTGTATGTATGAAATAATGAGAGCACTGATTGTGGTCAGTGTGTATACCCACAGGATTGTGGCTTGTGTATGTATGAAATAATGAGAGCACTGGGAGGACACAGTGCATATACCCACAGGATTGTGGCTTGCGCGAGCACTGATTGTGGTCAGTGTGTAATGGTAAGTTATTGGAACTGCCCCCTTCACTATGAGTAGAAGAGTAGCATAGTCTGGGTCTGAGTTGCCGCGAGACTATAAGGTATGAGTGTGGTGTGGAATAGTCAGTGAGTATTCCTAGTAATCCCTATAGATTTAGTGGTGTTTTTGATGATATGAGCTTGTATATTGCTAATTCCCCATCCTCGGGTAGGTACCCAGGTGCCTGGATAAATGGGTCCTGAGGAGGGAGATGGTTACGTTTCGGCTGGATTGATGGTGTTTTGTGAGCTGATTCTATCTGGTCCGAAAATCCGGTCGTCACAGCACTGTGGACACCTTCTTGGGCATGTCGGCGGCCATTTTAGGGACAAAAGCCTTCGGCACCACTTTCGGCGGCAGCGTGAAGTGGATGGGCGCCGACGTCTTCTGAGGTTTATCGGCAGGCTTCGAAGGTGGAGGATCTTTAGGCCCGACCCCTGAGGCCTTGTCCTTGATGCGCTTCAGGTAGTCTGCCACCTGCTTCGAGAAGGAGGCGGACGGCTGCGTCGATTCGATGGAATCTTTCGAGGCACCACCAGGCGTGGACTCGGGGGTTGTTCCGCTCTTGACCTTGTCCGGCCGACGCGGAGGCTCGAGAACCTTCGGATCACCGAGTCCTTTGTCGGTGTCGACTGTCTTCGGCGCCGATTTGTTCGGGTCGACTGCCTTGACCTTTGCCTTCAGCGTACTAGCCTTCGTCTCGACGCCCTTCAGCGGTTTCTTCAGTTCGATAACGCTCTTCTGCTTTGTCGGTGCCGACAGGTCCGAGGAATTCGAGCCGACCAAAGCAATACGCACTTTCGGTTTCGATGTAGTAACCAGTGCTTGTGGTTGCGTCGATACTGGAGCTTTCACTTTCGGTTTCGATTTCGCAGTTTGCGGTTCCTTAGACATGTCCGAAGCCGAGCCCGAAGGTGGGGCCGTAGAACTTATTGGAAGATCTTGGGTAAGGCCTAGTGGCAATCCCTCCACCTGAGCCTTATGAAACGTTTCGGCCCCAGTGTCAGTTTGTGGGCATAGCTCCTCGCTCGAGCTATCTTCCATGGCCCCAAAGGCCCCATCGTCGTCTCCTACCTCGTCGACGTCTTCCGCTTTGAGCATCTCAACATCTGCGTCGTAGTTGGTGTCGACCTCCGACGCGGGATTCAACAGGTTCTCTCAAACCTCCCGGTCTGCTCCTTCATCATCTCCGGCATCGAAGATGTCCACAGGCTCCGGTGCAGTCTGCTGGGCTTCCTTGCGCGCAGCGCGTCGATGCAGAAGCGTCTTCTTGGATCGAAAATGGGAACAAGCCATGCAGCTGGCTTCATCATGATCTGGCGACAGACACTTGTTGCACACCGGGAGGACGTCGATGTGGGGATACTTGGAGTTGCACACGGGACGTCTCTTGAACGGGCTCCATTCCATGATGGCTCGTCGATAAGGCCTCTGGCGTTGACCGGGCCTTCAGCGTCGAAAAGCAGGCAGCTCTCCTGGATATCCGGCTCGTGAACTGAGCTGGAACAGAACTGGGCACCGAACGCAAGACAATACCGACGAAAAAAAGAAACTTTTATATCAATTCCGACTTGAGTGAACCAATATGCATCCGAACCCAATGGCGGAAAAAAACAATCTGAGGATGGAGTCGATGCCCATGCGCACTGTAGTCCAGGGGAGGAGCCACCTATCTCGTGATACTTCGAAGACTCTTCCAGGACAACAATGTTCGATCATCCGGACCCAACACTAGGCGGCGATCTATGCACAGATATCAATTCAGCAGCCCACATGCCTCGAACACTGAAGACTACAACTGATTGTAATACACACCTGTGATCCTCTGCACCTGAGATCTTTGTAGCAGCAGAAAACAGAAGTGGTGCTGAAGACAAGACCTGAGTGCAATAAATGCCTGTTATCCTCTGCACCTGAAGAGATCTCTCCAACAGCAGAGTGAGAGGTGATGCACTGAGGAGAAAGAACTGAATGTAATACACTCCTGTGATCCTCTGCACCTGAGTAGATGTGTCCACCAGCAGGAAAGAAGATTTACTGAAGACTAGAACTGAGTGCAATACACACCTGTGATGCTCTGCACCTCAGGAGATGTCTCCACCAGCAGGAGAGATGTACTTAAAAGTAGAACCGAGTGTAATACACACCTGTGATCCTCTGAACCTGAGATCTGTCCAACAGCAGAGTGAGAGGTGAGGCACTGAAGACTAGAACTGAGTGCAATACACACCTGTGATCCTCTGCACCTGAGGAGATCTGTCCAACAGCAGAAAAGAGAAGATGCAATGAAGACAAGAACGGACTGCAAATCACAACTGTGATGATCTTCACCTGAGGAGATCTATCCAACAGCAGAGTGAGAGGTGATGCACTGAAGACAAGAACTGAGGGCAATGCACACAGTGATCCTCTACGCCCAAGGAGTCCCCCAGCATGTAGGAGGGTGGAATCTGACTACATAGGTACCCCAACTTTATGCCTGTTTTGTTGCTGGTTTCTGACTTAGTTGGGCTGGGATACTGCTAATCAGGGCCCCAGCCTATCTGCTCCTCTGTCTAAAGGTTATTCTGTGCCTTAGGTAAAAGCCAATTGGATACTGAGGTCACCCTGTGAGCCCCTTGTAGATGGTACCCTAGGCATGTGTCCCTCAGAAGCCTACCAGGGGCTGCAGCACTTATTGTGCCACCCCTGGGACAGCCATACAAACTGACACCACCAGACTACTACTGTAGTCGGCGTAAGGTGGTGCTTGCAGCCCTTACAGGGATATAGGTAGCCTGTATCCCACCTAATACAACACATATACTCTCATAAGCCACCCCTAGAGCAGGCCTTGTAAATCCTACAAGGCAGGGTGCTGAGTTATGTGTGAGGGAGACCCTCTGCCTGAGCAGAGCCTCCCTGCAACCTTCGTTACACCAAGTATGGGGTTGTTTGTAGTGCAGCTATACCATACACTCTTAAGTGCATTTAAGTCAATCGCGGTATAATCATAACTTGGGAGTGGCTGCACCTAACCATGTCGTGTTACGTGTCAAAGAACTTCGAATACTATCCCCCCACCAGTCCTGATGGCGGGGATAGCATTCCACCCTTCTAGAGGGTCGACATGGCAAAAGCGGTTGATTTGGGTAACCATTTTAAAAGAGCACACACAGTACAAAATGGAGTCCACAAGCCACAGACAAAGGTCTGGCCTACTGGTGCTGGATGAAACTCCAGCCCAGGCAGCTGGACAATAGGTATCCTGTCACAGGGAGGTGTCACCACCTCCTAAGACAGGGCTTAGTGTATTGGGGATGGGTGGGTGCACTCCTGAAACTCACGTAGGCACATTTGGTGCCTATTTCTGCATACACCGCTTCAAACCGGTTCAGGGGCATCCTGTCCCCTGCTCTGGCACGAAGCTCACACAAAAGGGAGAGGGTGTAGCCACCCTTTCCCACCTGAACTCCCATTGGTGGCCCCTGATTCAGACACTCCCCTAATCTTTCGTTAAAGGTGGGTGCAGGGTCCCCAGAGCCTCAGATTACTCTTGAACACAAACTTTGATTCCTGAACTCGACCCTTCGACGAGCTGCTGCCCAGCTGACGGAAGAAATCTCCCTTGGGGTAAAGGAGTTACCCCCCTGCTTCGCAGGCACCTGAAACACTGCAACTGACCCAATTGGCACTCCGCTGCTCCTACGGACAAGACTGCTGCTTCCCCTGAGGTGGGTTTCCAGGCATCCCAGAGGCCAGTGAGTGTGCACAGCAAGGTTGAGCACCGTGGACCTCGTGGACGCCGAGATCCCTGATACCCCAGGACACCGGCCACCTCTTGCACAGCACACGAACCCGAGGAGTGAGAAAGTTGTGCTTTGGCCTATTGTTGGCCAACCTGACAGCGTCACTTGTGCCAGAGATTGACGCTCCAGCCCGCTCCGGTGACCCATGGGTGCATCTTTATGCACGCCATTTTGCTGCCTCCAATGGTCCTTTGTCTCTCGACTTGTGGGCCCTAGCGGAGGAAAATCTTTATTTCAATGAGCTCCCCTGGTTGCTCCAGGCCTGCTCTTCAGTCTCCTCGCTGGAGACCTTGCTCAGACCTTGAGGGTCTGTACCGTAGCTGTTTCTCCTTCCTTTTGTGGATTGCAGTTGCCAAGGCTTAGTGTATCCAAATGGGTCACTAAGACCGCAGCGGCCTTCATCCTTCATAGGACAGTCGCCCTCCAGCAGCTGGCCTTCCTTGACGCCTCCTGGACTCCGTGGCTGCTGATTCAAGCTGCACCTCTTCGACCAAGAAGCACCCGACACCGAAGGGCTATCTCTCCTGAGGCCCCTGGTCACTGGCTAGTGACCCAGACTCTGTCCCCTCTGCTTTCAGGTCATCCTCTTCAAGATCTACATCTTCAATCTGCACTTCATCGACAAAGCTTCTCTGCAGCAACAGTTCTTCACCTTTTCCCATTGAAAACGAGACAACGACCCGACACCGCAAACAACCTATGCACCGGCTTCCCTGGGGTAGGTAACAGTGGTACTCTGGTACTATCGTGGGTGTGGGCCCTCCAAGAGCTTAACTTAAGACTCCTGAACTTGAACTCTTGCTAGAAGTGTCTAGATTACTGCAATTTCCAACTGCGACATTCACATAGGGTTTAACGGGGATTCCGGTCTTAGTTTTAACACTGCACCCGTCTCCCGTGGGTCCCCCTCCTCACTACCTTGGGTGGTTTCGTAAGGGGCCAGCTATCCTAAGTGCCCTAGGCACCGTCTGTAGAACTGTTGTGGTTCTTATACCACTTTTTTAATATATAGTTTGGTCCCGCTCTGGGGCCCTGTGATTCCAGTGCTATTTATTGTGACTATTAATGCTTTATTGAACTGTATCTTTACCTCTAGCCTCATAAAGAAACTAGTGGGATTATTCTGAGAATAAATACATATATTTTATATATATATACCTGTGCGGACTACTCTTTCATTTGGTTATTCAAGAGGTTATCAATGGTAAAACAATAAGCTTAACACTCCTTCAAGACTTAGCCTGAAGGCTGCTCTCCACAGCTACCACTAGGATAGCTTTCTATAAAGTTTGTCTTTAAACCTATCACCATAAGAGTCGAATTGGACTGGTGCAAGGTGTTCACTACATAAGTGAACAGTGTATGCCAGGCCAACTTCTCACACAGCAGATCTATAAAAGATGCACTGAAGACTAGAACTGAGTGTAATAAACACCTGTGACCCTCTGCACCTGAGATCTGTCCAACAACAGAGTGAGAGGTGATGCACTGAAGACCGAAACTGAGTGCAATACACACCTGTGATCCTCTGCAACTGAGGAGATCTCTGCAACAGCAGAAAACAGAAGATGGGCTGAAGAAAAGGACTGAGTGTAATACACACATGTGATCCTCTGCACCTGAGGAGTTCTGTCCAACAGCAGAGTGAGAGGTGATGCACTGAAGACAAGAACTGTATGCAATACACATATTTTATCCTCTACACCTGAGGACATCTGTCCAGCAGCAGAGTGAGAGGTGATGCACTGAAGACAAGAACTGAGTGCAATACACACCTGTGATCCTCTGCACCTGGGGAGATCTGTTCAACAACAGAGTGAGCAAAGATGCACTGAAGATGAGAACTGAGTGCAATGCACACCCACGATCCTCTGCACCTGGGGAGATCTGTTCAACAGTAGAGTGAGAGGTGATACACTGGAAACAAGAACTAAGTGTAAAACACACCTGTGATCCTCTGCGCCTGAGATCGGTCCAATAGTAGAGTGAGACATGATGTACTGAAGACAAGGACTGAGTAGAATAAACACCTGTGATCCTCTGCACCTGAGGAGATCTGTCCAACAGCAGAGTGAGAGAAGATGCACTGAATAGTAGAACTGAGTGCAAAACGCACCTGTGATCCTCTGCAAGTGAGATCTGTCCAACAGCAGAGTGAGAGGTGATGCATTGAAGACAAAAACTCAATGCAATACACTCCTGTGATCCTCTGTACCTGAGGATATCTCTCCGCCAGCAGACCTACAAAAGATGCACTGAAGACTAGAACTGAGTGCAATACACACCTGTGATCCTCTGCACCCTGGAGATCTCTCCACCAGCAGAAGAGAAAATATGTACTGAAGACTAGTACTGAGTGTAAGTCAGACCTTGAACCTTTGCACGTGACATCTGTCCAAGAACAAAGTGAGAGGTGATGCACTAAAGACAAAAACTGAGTGCAATACACGCCTATGATCCTCTCCACCTGGGGAGATCTGTCCACCAGCAGAGGTAGAAAAGATGCACTGAAGACTCAAACTGAGTGCAATACACACCTGTGATCCTCTGCACCTGAGGAAATCTGTCCTCCAGCAGAGCTAGAAAAGATGCACTGGAGACTAGGACTGAGTGCAATACACACCTGTTATCCTCTGCACCTGAGGAGATGTTTCCAGCAGCAAATGAGAGATGCTCTAAAGACTAGAACTGAGTGCAGTACACACCTGTGATCCTCTGCACCTGAGATCTGTCCAACAGCAGAGTGAGAGATGGTGCACTGAAGACTAGAACTGAGTGCAATACACACCTGTGATCCTCTGCAACTGAGGAGATTTGTCCAACAGCAGAAAAGAGAATTGCACTGAAGACAAGAACTGAGTGCAATACACACCTGTGAACCTCTGCAACTGGGGAGATCTGTCCAACAGCAGAGTGAGAGATGATGCACTGAAGAGAAGAACTGAGTGCAACACACACACCTGTGATCCACTACACCAGAGGAGATGTCTCCACCAGCAAAAAAGAGAAGATGAGATGAAGACAGAGTGCAATACACACATGCGATCCCCTGCACCTGTGGAGATCTGTACAACTGCAGAGAGAAGATTAATTTAATACTAGAGCTGAGTGCAATACACAACTGTGATCCTCTGCACCGAGGATATCTGTCCAACAGCAGAAGAGAGAAGGTGCACTGAATGCTAGAAGTGAGTGCAATACACACCTGTGATCCTCTGCACCTGAGGAGATCTGTCCAACAGCAGAAGAGACAAGATGCACAGAAGACAAGAACTGAGTGCAATACACACCTGTGATCTTCTGCACCGAGGAGATCTGTCCAACAGCAGAGTGAGAGGTGTTGTACTGGAGACAAAAACTCAATGTAATACACATCTGTGATCCTCTGCACCCGAGGAGACCCGTCCAAAAGCACAGTGAGAGGTGATGCAATACACACCTGTGATCCTCTGCACCTTTGGAAATGTGTTCACAAGCAGAAAAGAGAAGATGCACTGAATGCTAGAAGTGAGTGCAATACACACCTGTGATCCTCTGCACCTAAGGAGATCTGTCCAACAGCAGAAGAGAGAAGATGCACTGAAGACAAGAACTGAGTGCAATACACACCTGTGATCCTCTGCACATGAGATCTGTCCAACAGCAGAGTGAAAGAATATGCACTGAAGACTAGAACTGAGTGCAATACACACCTGTGGTCCTCTGCACCGAGGAGATCTGTCCAACAGCAGAGTGAGAGGTGATACATTAAAGACAAGAACAGAGTGCAATACTCACCTGTGATTCTCTGCATCTTTGGATATCTGTCAAACAGCAGAGTGAGAGTAGATGCACTGCATAGTAGAACTGAGTGCAATACAGACCGGGGATCCTCTGCACGTGAGCTCTGTCCAAGAGTAGAGTGAGAGGTGATGCACTGAAGACAAGAATTCAATGCAATACACACTTGTGATCCTCTGCACGTGAGGGGATCTGTCCACCAGCAGAGCTACACAAGATGCACTGAAGACTAGACCAGAGTGTAATACACACAAGTGATCCTCTGCACCTGAGATCTGTCCAAAAGCAGAGTGAGAGATGATGCACTGAAGACAAGAACTGAATGAAATACACACCTGTGATCCTCTGCACCTGATGAGATCTGTCCAAAAGCAAAGTGAGAGATGATGCACTGAAGACAAGAACTGAATGCAATACTGTTAGACCTGGCACCCTTGGCGTGGGTCTCCCTCTCGGTTTTCATTGTTGCCTCATGTGTTTTTGTGCTGGTGTTAGCTGCTCAGAGCCTTGTGCCACGGCTAATCAGTGCCACAGTGCAAGTGCTCCCTATTTTAAAATGTATATGTGAATTGATTTCCATGTTTGGCTTAATTGGCTTACTGTCAGTCCCTAGTAAAGTGCACCAGGGGTGCCAGGGCTTGTAAATACCAATCCCACTGGTGTGCTTGCAGCACTGTTTGTGCCACCCACAGAAGCGGCCTAGTAAAATGTGTCTAAGGTCTGCCATTGCAGGTGCTGCGTGTAGTCTGGTACTGTCATGCTGATCGCGCAAGTGCACCTACTTGCCAGTCCCTAAACCTTCCCTTAACTACATATTAGTCACCCCTATGGTAGGCCCAAGGGCAGGGTGCATTGTAAGCATAAGGTAGGACATGCCCTGGTGTGTGTGGCATGTCCTAATAGTGAATTACACCCATTTTCGTTTTTCACTATTGTAAGGCTACATGCTCTCCATAGGCCAGAATGGGCTACTGGAATTATTACACTCTATAATTCTAGCGGACTCATAGAGCATGGTAGAAAATCAAGTTCAGTATGCCTGAACTCAGAATAATAAAATACTTCTTTTAGTAAAGTTTATTTTAATATCCTGCGTTTGTAAATGCTACTTTTAGAAAGTTAGTATTTACTTGCCTAATCATTTCAGTCCACCTCTGCTGTGTGTGTGTGGTTTCACTGAGGGGCAGGGCTGGGGAATTCCATGAGACAGTCTGGGCTGCCAGGTGGTGAATAGAGAGATTACACCAGGATGGGTGGGAGCAGTACACCTTGAATCTTAATAGGGCTGTGCTCTGCCACCACAATGCTGGCTTCACCCCCTGCGGAGCGGCTGATGTCTCTGCCCTGCACACTGAAAGAAGAAGCCAGAGTCACCACAACAAAGTGCTCAGAAACCGGACTGAACCAGGCACAGGCCCCCTGGCCTGAAAGAACAAAATAATCATGGTATAAAGATAGGAGCCCTGCTCCTAAGAAATTAGATCTGTTTGAAGCCAAGAAGAAGTTCTGCCTGAGGAGGAGGCGCCGGGAAAGCTGTAAGGAGGAAGACTGTCCCTCTCCTGGGGACTGGCCTGTGTAATGGTATCCAAACAGGTTCTGCAGGAGCGTCAGGAATCTGATGAATATTCCTCAGCCTTCCCCTACGGCCTTCCGACTCTATCAAACTCTAGAGTACCGAGAGGCTCGCCAGGGGAAAACAGGTAGACAAAACAAGGAAAGGCGGGGAAGAACAAAAGAAGACTTGACTGTAAGTTTCTGTGACGATGGAACACCTTGTTGTACAGGATTCAGGAGGACATCGTGCTGAAAGACAGATATATATAATTCTAACAACAATCGTCCATTAGACATAAACCTCTATATTCACTATAGCAATCAAACATACCCCCAATGTTTTGTCTGATGCTCAGGAGTGATGTATAGGCTGTTGAGGTTTTCGTCTTGAGCTACAACTAAGTAATGGAACAGGATTAAATGATACCACTCTGGTCTACCAGGAACAAACACTGAACACTCCAAAAAACACAAGGCTCTCTCACTTATTCTGAAGCACAAGGTTGTCCAACGTGAGTGGTGTTCCTAAATACCCTTGACACACGTTCAATGTCAACACAAACACTTGGGCAGTGAATATCTAAATAACAAAGAACACATATATGAGAACCAAAGCATTGCAAAAAGTCTGGAATAAATAAGTAGGCAGCGCACAGCGCTGTTACCGTGAGTCTTGGAGGGTTATGTTCTAACTTGCACCTCTACTGAAATCCACGCAAGTGTCCCCAAGCACGGAGGGTAGTTGACCCAGATGATGGTGGATGAGGGGCCAACGATACTGCAGTCAAGTGGAGGAATGGAAGGGGCAAAATGAAAGTGGGCTTTGCCAATGACCGAAATGAATACCTGGCCAAAGGACATACAAGGGGAAATATAACATAAATACCTAAATGAGGCTACTCTCTGACCACCCGGCCGGAAGGCGGGGAACAAACCCGGCCGCCAGGCGGAGTAGTCTATGCTTGGGTTAAGGAATGGGGTTTTATGAAGGCTGGAATGTAGCCCGGCCGGACGGCGGAGTACAAACCCGGCCGTCGGGCGGAGCAGTGCGGGAGAGAAGGCTGAAATGTAGCCCGGCCGGACGGCGGAGTACAAACCCGGCCGTCGGGCGGAGCAGTGCAGGAGAGAAGGCTGAAATGTAGCCCGGCCGGACGGCTGAGTACAAACCCGGCCGTCGGGCGGAGCAGTGCAGAAGAGGAAGCCGAACGCACAAGGGCCCGGCCGGACGGCGGAGTAAAACCCGGCCGTCGGGCGGAGCAGTGTAGGCGGCTGACAGAGTATGCAGCTTTCAAAAAAAAATGAAAGCGGAAGCCGCTACAATTACAAAATCAAAAACGAGGGAAGACTCTCTCGGTAGATCTCCAAACGCTACGCAAGGAGAAATAGGAAGTCAGGCAACGGGAAAACAGGACAATCAGGAAAC
Source organism: Lissotriton vulgaris (assembly GCF_964263255.1). Taxonomy (NCBI): domain Eukaryota; kingdom Metazoa; phylum Chordata; class Amphibia; order Caudata; family Salamandridae; genus Lissotriton; species Lissotriton vulgaris. The sequence continues at coordinate 5,988,976 of NC_141696.1, read as the reverse complement.
CGGAACAGGAAAATCGGAGCTTCGACGCAAGAACGTAAAGCGTCGCTCCCTGGGCTCATTTCAGATTTATAGGGCTTGTCAGCTAAAGGGGCAGTACGTGTGGTTTACAGACCACGATTCTCGGGGCATGACAGCCTGCAGTGGTGACCTTGCTGCAAAAGGAGAGCAGAGAGGAACTTATCAAGACTTGCTGCATTTTTATTTATAAAGACTTGTGCTTTTCAACTTATCTTCAAGGGCCTGGAAGAGAGCTTGCCCCCTGACCTGAGCCACAGGACCATCTGGCTCAACCTGCTCCCTGCAGGTAACTGTGAGGATTTCTGCCCCGCCGGAGCCGTGACCCTGGTGCCCCCCATCCCCTCCCTGAGGCTGTGACTGCTGCTGTTTGGCCGTTCCCACCGAGGGAGAGCCCCACCCTGCTGAGCCACTCTTCCCCCGCTGTGCCAAGCCGCCCTGCCACCACGCCGCTGGAGGCTCACTGAGTGCCCCCCACGCTCCCGCCTGAAGCCCCCACCTGACCAACAGATCCAGAGAGCAGACCCAGGAAGATCGGATGCCTCGGACGCCCGCCTCGCCCTGACCACAGAGCCGCCGTGCGTCCCGCACCCGCCTTCCCGGGATCTACAAAGAACTAAAAAGGTACTGTGCACATCGTAACTTTCAAGTGCCCTGTACACTGCGTACTCATCTGCTCATTGAATGGAGTGCTTCGTTCTTCAACTTGTACTGTGCACTGCGTATGAAAAAGACCATACGCTTCGTGGTCTTGATTTGAGCTGTAGGCGTCATTCTAAAATCACCTGTGCGCTTCGTAGTCTTAAAGAGAACTGTACCTTTGCCAAAGTCCTGAACGGTGCGCATTGAAGAAATACGCAGCGTATCCCTGATCCGAATAGAGCTATACGCTTCTGACCGGTGCGCTTCGCCCTCTGCAGTGTACAGTACGCCTCGTACTGTACGCCCCTCTCCTCACATTGGAACTGTGTTGACTGTACACTTCGTATGGTTACTCATACACTGCGCGCAAAAGTAAAATCGTGCTGTACGCTGCGTGCCCATCTGATGAAATAAACTGTAGGCTTTGTTTAGGAAGCTAACTGTAAGCTTCCCCCCTTTAAATGACGAAGGTAGCGAGCTGGGGGATTGGTGCACTAATGGTGCCCTGAATTCTGTTCCTAATGGGCTCTCTACAGTTCGTAAATTACCTCAGGACTCTGGCTCAGGTGCAAACACAGGTTCTCTTGCCTGGGATTATTCATTTTCTGGCCCATCTGGTGCACAAGAGAATCCTCACCCCCCTGCTTCTACTGTTCCGGATTTTAATGCCGGTCTCCCCCCTGGTGAGATGACACTTGCAATTTTGTATCAGACAATAATGGCCCATCGGGAGGAGACCCGGCAGGAGAGTGCTCGAGCACAGGGGGCTGGCCGCAGAGTACAAAGTTCTCTGCGCAGAGTAATTAAGACCTGCTCTGACATCGGATCCAGGATCACGGAAGCAGAGACCCGGATTTCCACTCTCGAAGATTATGTATTGGCCCAAAAATCCACTATTAACTCAATACAAGCTCAGCGGCTGTATATCCAAGGAAAATTCGTGGACTTGGAGAATCGCGCTCGCAGAAACAACCTAACGATCCTGGGAGTTCCAGAGGGTTTAAAAGGATCAGACACCCGGCAATTTGTTATTGACTTATTTACAGAGGCGTTTCCCGAGATTAAGGAATGGGACTGGCAGTTGGAAGTTCAGCGAGCCCATCGGTTCCCTTTCAAACAACGCCCGGGCCAAACATCTACCAGACCCCGCGCTATTTCGATCTGCCTGCAAAACTTTTTGGCTAGAGAAAGGATCTATGATCTGGCACGACCTGATAAGCAAAGATTTGGAAAGGGCTGTAAATTCTTTGTTAGGCCTGATTTTTGCCCTGCAACGGTTGAGCGGAGGTGGCAGCTCCGCCAGCTTATTGCTCCCTTTCAGTCAAAGGGAGCCCAAGTTTACTTGCTTTTTCCATCTAAGCTCAAGATAATTCATCAAGGTCAGGTTAGAATTTTTGATTCAGAAATTCAAGCAAAAGTGTTTCTGGACTCATTGTAATTGTCAACATGCATTAGTACGTGGCTACACCTTTCTCTTTTCTTCCTTCTTTTCCCGTACTCATTAGTAGGGATTATGCCCCTACAGGGGATGATGTGTTTTTTTTGTGATTTATATAATTTAATCTGCTTCCATTTTACATCCCTCTGGGGGGTATATCGATTATTTACAGGCCTTTTTTTCTTTTCTTTTGTGGTGTCTTTTATATACTGGTGGCAATTCTGAGCAGGGACTCTGCTTACACCAGCTTCTCCATCATTGGACCATGGTCCATTTGCCTAGTTTGGGGGTGGGGGTTCTAGTGGGTGGTGGGTAGGTGGCAGGGTGGGAGGGGGGATGGGTTGGGGGGTAGTGCGCATCCAAAAAAACAGCTTGAGAATTTTTATTTATATCATTACAATGGTGAATTAAAACAGACAGCTATCCTAATTCTGATGTTTTTTCACAAATTCTTTTACAAATTCTTTAATGGCATCAGGTAAAATACATAAAGCCTCATGGAATGTTTGTGGTTTAAACAATGGGAAGAAGCGGGCTTTACTTTCTCGTATTATCCAGGGCCTTCGACTTCAGATCTTATGTTTGTAGGAAACTCATGTGCCCTGGAATAATCAGGATTGTTTGAAAATACCTGGCTATGATTTAATAGTATGTTCCCAACAAACCTCAATGATAAGAGGGGTGGCCATTTTAATGAAACGGGGGCTGGGTGCTTGTGTAAGAGCTAAGCAAGATAGTTGTGGTAGATGGGCACTTGCTGAACTTGCAATCAATGGGACATCTCTTACGATCTGCACAGTTTATAGTTCAAATGTTGACGATCCTGCAGTTATAGACTATCTTAATGTTGAATTAGCCTTATGGCCGCATCCTGTTATTCTCTGCGGCGACTTTAACATTAACTTAGCTTCAGATTTAAATTTATTAGGCGGGCAAAACTATGTGGGCCATAAACCTAGGGTCTATAGGTCTCTGCAAGCACTGGTCCAAGAACACTCAATGGTGGATTTATGGTTTCATCACTTTAAAAATTTGGATCGCACCACATACTTCTCAGCTCCTCACAAAAAAATGGTCCGATTAGACTATTTTTTTGTATCAGATCAAGTTGCAGCCACTACTTCAATTTCTATTTCACCTAGAATCATATCTGATCACAATTTGTTGATAATTGGTTGCACTCTGAAAGATATGGCAAGATCCCCAAGTATGTGGGCATTCGAGAGAAAATTATTATCAGACCAAACATATGTAGACCATATGAGGCCTTGGATAAGGCCTCATATGGCCCCTAGTAACATCGTTTGGGATTCATTTAAAGCTGCGGTTCGTGGAGAGATGAAAAGCTTTTCATTTTCGCGTCAGCGACTAATTCAGGAAAAAACTAAGGAGCGTGTCGACGAGTTGCGTCGGTCAGAGGTCCAACTCACGTCAGCGATTAGGGATGGCGGCAATATAGCCCCCATTCAGCTACAGGTTGCACGCATTAAAGCCTCCCTGCTTGAATTTTTTGGCCAGGATCTAGCAGCCAAATACTTACAATATCGGTCAACAATGTTTGAATTCGGGGAAAAGTCTGGTAGGGTTCTTGCCAAGCGACTTCAGCAGCGTGGTATAGCTAATCGAATTACTAGGATTCAGGACCCCCACGGTCAAATTCACGATAATCCCTCAGGCGTACTAGCAGTTTTCTCTGAGTTCTACCAGTTATTATATAGTGAGGAAGTAAGTGATGTTACTATCAGTCGCGAATTTGAAGCTTTCACCTCTGGCCTCAACACGTCTAAAATCTCTGGGCATCAGAACTCAGTCCTTATCGCCCCTATAGAGTGGGATGAGGTGGTGCTAGCTTTAAATTCTTTGGCCAGTGGCAAGGCAGCTGGACCAGATTTTATTCCTTTAGAATTCTATGGTATATTCCGGTCAGAGATTAAGGAAGATCTTTTGCTGACTCTTAGAGATGCCCAGCGGGGAACCATCCCAGATTCCTGGGGTTTAACAACAATTATTTTGATTTAAAAAAAAGATAAGCCAGAGAGGGACCCTGCCTCATTTTGTCTGATTTCACTAATCAACTCGGACAGCAAAATCTTTTCTAAAATCTTGGCTGCTAGGCTCGGAACTGTGATAACACCTTTAGTCTCTATTCGTCAACACGGATTTATTCCTGGAAGGGACACGGCGGATCATGTCCGCCGTATTATAGCCTTATGGGATTGGGCTCAGGTAACAAATTCTCCCCTAGGAATAATCCTGTTGGACGCCGAAAAGGCGTTCGACAGAGTTGCCTGGGGGTTTCTGTGGAAGGTCCTTCAGTGGAAAGGGTTCTCCCCTATTTTTATACACGCTTTAAAGTCTTTCTATATCGCCCCTCAAGCAAAGGTTACAATATCTGGTCTTCTCTCTAGACCATTGAATATTAGTAGAGGCACCAGGCAGGGGTGCCCCTGTTCGCCCTTACTATTTGCTCTATATATCGACCCGTTTAGTAACACAATTGAGCTTGCTGCAAATATAGAACCTGTTAAGATTAATCCCCATGTTTTTAAAATTCTGGCGTATGCCGATGACATTGCTGTTTTAACTTCTAATGTGTCATCTTCATTTACGGCTATACAGAATTTGGCTAAAAGGTATGGTCAGCTTTCAGGCTATAAGCTGAATGTTCACAAAACACAGGGGGCCTCATTTATGAAAAGTGACGCATCGCTGCGTGAAAACAGCGATGCGTCACTTTTCACTGCGCACTCCTTGCGACACCAATGATGCGTCATATTTAATGTATGACGCATCATGTCGCAAGGAGTTACAGATACGTCAGTATTTCTGACGCATCTGTAAGCGCAAAAGTGACGCATTGCTGGAGTGTGTCACAAAAGTGACGCAACTCCAGCAATGCGTCCTTTCACATGGGGAAAGCCCCATGTGAAAGGGCTTGCGTCAGTCTTACGCCTGCTGTGAGGCAGGCGCAAGATTTTGACGCAACCGCATCCTAAAAGTGACGCAGTGAAATCTCATAGATTTCACTGCGTCACTATTACGAGGCTTTTTGCGGGGGAACGCCCCCTCTGCATACATTATACCTGACGCAGGTATAATGTGGCGCAGGGGTTTAAAAAGTGACGCATCTACCTAGATGCGTCACTTTTTAAATATGGCGCAACAAGGCGCATGTTTTACGCTGCCGATGCGTCACAAAAAGTGACGCATCCGCAGCGCAAAACTGACGCAAGGCCTCATAAATGAGGCCCAGGTTATTCAATCCATTAATATGGGTCCCTCAGACGCTCCAGTCGTTCAAAGCACTAATTATCTAGGGGTCCAAATCACTGCAGCAGTGGAGCTTTTACAGGAAATGAACATTCTTCCAATTATTGACTCAGCCGAACACACCTTGCGCAGGTTGGATAATCTACACCTATCGTTATTTGGTAGGAGGAATGTCCTAAAGATGCTTATATTGACTAAATATATGTATATTTTTAGGACTATTCCGCTGGTATTTGCTCAGTCCAGTCTTGCCCGAGCAGAAAGGTGCTGCAACAGGTTTCTGTGGAGCTACCATTCTCCCTGCAGGGCTGCTAAATGGATGCATCTACCACTGGACAGGGGCGGGTGGTCAGTCCCTGATTTGCTTTTATATAACTGGGCAGCTCTTTTGCAACATTTGGCTTTACCACTTTTTGGGGCTAGGGCAATACTCTCACCAGCTTGTACCCCCTCGATCTTTGAGATAGGTTTGGGGGATGAAGTTAAGGGGGTTCTCTTATCGGTGCTGGAACCCAGCTACTATAAGAAAACAAAGTTCAAAGTTATCATAGCTATATATTCAGTATGGAGGAAAGTACGCCGGAAATGGCAAATTCCTAATCTCAATTATTTTACACCTTTGGCTGCTGCTAGGCTTTTGCCCTCCATCTTCCAATATTTTGTTACAATTAGATGGAGATCGCATGGGATTTTTACTTTGGGGGATTTAACCTCTGAGGGTGTGATGGCCTCTTTTCTATTTTTAAAAGATAAGTTCGGATTGGGTACACATGAATTCTTTAAGTACTTACAGCTACGCAGCTATATTGACAAATTCTTGCGCGACACCCCAACCGCATTGGTTAAAAATACCCTTATGGAACTTATTCTGAGAAAAGCTCGAATCGGGGCTCTATATCAGAACCTGTTATCTGGTCTCCCAGATGATCTTTCTTCCCAGAATGCCAAATTGGACAATAAGTTGGGTAAGACTGGTATAGATGTTTCATTAATACTTGATTTGTCGAACTCTGTATTAACTTCGGGGAGTTTACGTTCCCAAAGCTAAATGGCCCTTTTTGATCTTTATTTTACCCCCGCTAAGATCTCTAAATGGGGAGGGATTAGAGGCCACGGTTGTCCACGATGCGGTCAAGTAGCAGCCAACGATGTTCACATGTTTTTCTCGTTTCCAAAATTTGGTCCTTTTCTGCAGGATGTTCAGCAATTCATTAATGTGGCTCTTAAGATATCGATGGATTTATCTTCCGAGTTGATAATAACGGGGTGTGAGTGTGATTCTTCGTTCATCAGATCTGATCATGAGTCAGCTCTTCTTTGTATTGCTATGTCAATAATCCGACTTAGCATAACTTCTGAATGGATTAGCCCTATCCCCCCTACTTTTATCAACTGGAGATCAAGGATGTTAGCACTTCATAATTTGAAATCTGCTGTGTTTCAAAGAGGGGGTAGGAGGAGGCGTGAGAGGGGATCTAAAATATGGGCACCATTTGTATGTTGGTTGAATAATTAAATATTTGATGGGGGAACTTCTCCCTTTTTTCTTTAGGTCAACCTGGGCACAGTACTTACATGAGCTGGCTTACTCTTTATGTTTCTTTCCCCCTTTTTCTTAGTATTTGACCTGCTAAAAAAAACTTTTGGGATTAAAATGGACTTGCAGGTTTTGTGAACATGTACTTTAATTTGTGTTTAGATTTAATCGATCGAGCTAAAATTACTGCGAAGATTCTTTTGATGTTTTACTTTTAATTGGTTGATAAATTTTGTTATCAAGCTGACTAATAAAATTTAAAAAAATAAATAAATAATTAAAGTGACCGGTACGCATCGTACAGGTGCCTGGAAACTGTACGCTTCGTTTCTTCATTACAAAACTGTACGTCGCGTACCCGTACTCACGCTAGATGCGTGAGCTTTAGCAGGGTACCGTGATTTCTCATGTTTGAGGTGCCCAGAAGCGCTACAAAGCACCCAGAAGGCCTAAGACTGGCCTGAAGTTCCTAGAAACTGCCCAAGAAGTATTTTTAAAAGATTGCCAACCTTGCTAACAAAGACTCACCTTATTTTTGAACTGTCCTAAACAAAACCATTATTTAAAAAGTACTATGGCCCACAGAGCAACGTTACTGGGTCTTGTAACTAAGTCTGCTGAATGATATTTATATATAGTATACCTCTTTTATATAATTCCTGCCTGGTGTCTATTTGTGGTGTAACTGACCTATTCCCTGTGTGTATGACCCTAAATGCTTAACTGTGTGACGCCTAAAGATTAGCCTGGTCTGCTCTCGCCACGCCGCCTAGAGGGTGAGCAGGGGTTATTTTGGGGAGTGAGGGTCCCTGCTGGCCACCGGTACTTACCTGTGCCAACCAGGGGTTCCCACTTCTAACAAATAAACACCTGTGATCCTCTGCAACTAAGGAGATCTGTCCAAGAGCAGAAAACAGAGGATTCGCTGAAGACAAGAACTGAGTGTAAAACTGACGTGTGATCCTCTGCACCCTGGAGATCTGTCCAATAGCAGAGTGAGAGGTGATGCACTGAAGACAAGAACTGAGTGCAATACACACTTGTGATCCACTGCATCTGAGGAGATCTGTCCAACAGCAAAGTTAGAGAAGATGCACTGAAGACAAGAAATGAGTGCAATACACCTGTGATCCATTGCACCCGAAGAGATCTGTCCAACAGCAGAGTGAGAGGTGATGCACTGAAGACAAGAACAGAATGCAATACACACCTGTGATCCTCTGCACGTGAGGAGATCTGTCCACCAGCAGAGCTAAAAAAGATTCACTGAAGACTAGAACGGAGTGTAATACACACATGTTATCCTCTGCACCTGAGATCTGTCCAACAAAAGAGTGAGAGGTGAAGAACGAAGACAACAACTGAGTGCAATACGCACCTGTGATCCTCTGCACCTGAGGAGATCAGTCCTACAGCAGAGTGAGAGGTGATGCACTGAAGACAAGAACTGTATGCAATACACACCAGTGATCCTCTGCACGTGAAGAGATCTGCCCACCAGAATGGCTACAAAAGATTCACTGAAGACTAGAATGGAGTGTAATGCACACGTGATCCTCTGCGCCTGAGATCTGTCCAAAAATAGAGTGAGAGGTGATGCACGAAAGACAAACACTGAGTGCAATACACACCTGTAATCCTCTGCAACTGAGGAGATCTGTCCAATAGCACAGTGAGAGGTGATGCACCGAAGACAAGAACTGAGTGTGATACACACCTGTAATCCTCTGCACCTGGGAGATCTGTCCAACAGCAGACTGAGAGGTGATGCACTCAAGACAAGAACATAGTGTGATACACACCTGTGATTCTCAGCACCTGAGTAGATCTGTCCAAAAGCAGAAGAGAAAATATGCTCTAAATACTAGAACTGAGTGCAATACACACCTGTGACTCTCTGCACCTGTGGAGGTCTGTCCAACCGTATAGTGAGAGGTGATGCACTGAAGACAAGAACTGAGTGCAATACACACCTGTGACTCTCTGCACCTGTGGAGATCTGTCCAATAGCAGAGATAGAGAAGATGCACTGACTAGTAGAACTGAGTGCACTTCACACCTGGGATCCTCTGCACGTGAGATCTGACCAATAGCAGAGTGAGAGGTGATGCACTAAAGACAATAACTGAATGTAATTCACACATATGATCCTCTGCATGTGAGGAGATCTGTCCACCAGCAGCGCTATAAAAGAAGCACTGAGTATTAGAACTGAGTGTAATACACACATGTGATCCTCTGCACCTGAGATCTGTCCTACAACAGTGAGAGGTAATGCACCGAAGACAAAAAGTGAGTACAATACAGGCCTGTGATCTTCTGTACCCGAGGAGATCTGTCCAACAGCAGAGAGAGAAGATGCTCTGAAGACCAGAACTGAGTGCAATACACACCTGTGATCCTCTGCACCTGAGATCTGTCCTACAACAGTGAGAGGTAATTCACTGAAGACAAAAAGTGAGTACAATACAGACCTGTGATCTTCTGCACCTGAGGAGATCTGTGCAACAGCAGAGAGAGAAGATGCACTGAAGACTAGAACTGAGTGCACACCTGTGATCCTCTGCACCGAGGAGATCTGTCCAACAGCAAACTGAGAGGTGATGCACTCAAGGCAAGAACAGAGTGTGATACACACCTGTGATCCTCAGCACCTGAGGAGATCTGTCCAACAGCAGAGTGAGAGAAGATGCACTGAAGATTAGACCTGAGTGCAATACTCACCTGTGATCCTCAGCATCTGAGGAGATGTGTCCACCAGCAGAGTGAGAGGTGATGAACTGAAGACTAAAACTGAGTCCTTTAGCGAAGCCATTGGGGGCATATCCTTAGCCCTGCTACTCACTCTATCACCGGACTCGCCTACCTGCCTGCCTGCCTGCCCGAGTCCTCCCGCTGCCGCGTGCACCATCTCCAGCGGCCGCCGAGCGGTGGACTCGGTTACCCAGCGACCCCTGCGGCCATGCCACCAGAGGACGTCATCCCAGGCGCCTGGAGGTGCTCAAAGCTCGGGCTCCCTCGCCTCGCGGGACGCCGGGCGAAGCCCGGGCCAAGGGCGGGCCCGTTTAAGACTGGGTAAGACTGGACTGGGCCATCCCTCTAACATTTGCAGTACGCTATCTTTTGTCACCATCTTACTACCATTCTATATATGCTGTTACACTGTAACCGTTTTTGATTGTTAAGTTACCCTGACCATGTCGCCAAGAGGTACTAGAAGTAGAAAAGCACAAAGTGCTGCCCAGGTAACTGGCCCAATCGACCAATTTATTTCCAGGGCTAACGAGGCCATAGATCAGGGTATAATCTTGTTGGAACGGAGGGTCTCGAAGGATTTGGCCACGGCCAAACGGTCCCCATTGGACTTGCTGGCCGCCGCTAAAACTCCCTTGCGCTCTTCAGAACCCGGCACACTACTGGAAGAGCGGGCCGATTTACATACTGTCCCAGCTACAGTCGATTTGTCTATATCTTCAGAGCTATCTAATTCACAGACATCACTGTCACTGGAGAAAACCCTGACTCTTTTTTCTAGTCCGGGCAGAGAGGACCCTACCTCAGCACTTAACAGGGGATTGAGGGAGGGAGCAATACCCAAGGAAAAGAAGAATCTAAGTAAAAAATCCCGCAAATCGATCTGTACCACGATACAGTCAAAGCATCTACCCTCACCTATCACTCAGTCTCCCCACCAAGCTGCTTCGTTACTACAAGAGCCAAACCCTACACCCGTAGAAACAATTAATCTTTCCACAAATACTGCTAACCTCAGTGTTAACAGTAATACGGGAGGAGGGTGTGAAATCTGTCGTATAAATAACCAACTACTGACCAGATTAGGAGAATTAATTAAATCGTATGTGCAACCTATCGAACATACTCTGTCAAAGATCGAAAAGCAGATAGCAGTGCTGACCACAGTTTCTAAATCCCAAAAGGGTACAGACCCCGGTCAAACTGTGGTGCAAAGATCTAACCCCAAAATCACTAAAGAAGGGGCCATAGCACCAAAACCGGCTATCATAGTGCCAGCGGTCTTGGAAAAACCTCCATCTACAGCGGTGAAGAAGAAGGGTCCCGCTCTAACAAAAGCTCCACCTCCTGTACCTACTCAGGTGCCTGTCCAAGCTAAGCTACCAGGGGTCCAAAATACTATCCCTAGGACCAGGAGGAGGGGTGGCCATTCGATCCATCTACCCCCAGAAGCTAGCCCGTATGTGGGGATCCTGACCGGGGTTCCTGAGTTGAGTACTAACTCGGAAGAACCAGGTTGGTCACTGAGAAACAAAGTATTACACTGGTTATCCATTAATAGGCCCCTTCCACCGTACTCAGCCACCAGAGTTACATCGGTCCGCAGGGTCCCATGGATAGGTAAAGAGCCCAAAAAAACCCAGGGAGACTGCGTCATCGTAAATTTTGAGGATCCACTCACAGTTGAGCATATTTGCTCCTGTGGTACGCAATTAACTAACGACGGGATAGATACCAAAAGACTTTCTTTTTTCTATCCGCCGACACCTAGATATAACGACGGTCCAGAATGGAACAGGACCCAAGTTGGAAACTGGGATGGAAGGCGAGATTGGATAGACTGGCCAGGACATGGAGGTAGAGACGCTGCCCCTTCCTTTGGATGGAGAGGTGTTCCACTAACAAATAGATATGGCTGCTTGGAAATGGTGGATTGACCACCACCCGTCATTAACCAGGAAGGCACAGGTCTTACCCCTCATGAGGCCAAATTATCGCATCCAGTCTATTGCTCCCTGACCCCACATCGTACGGATGGCATTGTAGTCTCAACGGTAACCTTTAGACCAATAATGCCATCCTCTATTGTAGAATTGGCCCTTGAACCTCTAGTCCCCCGTGAAACATCAGCACTGATTGTGCCCCCTAGGGTCATCAGGCAAGAACCCTCCCGTAGTCCAATAGACCTAGTCCTAGATCAAGATAATCCTTTTGGACCCTACGAACAGTTGGTTCCGTATTCTCCTGTTCCCACAACACACACACTCTTACGCCCAGGAACTTTATCCCCTGACGTTCCTTTGAATATAAGTAACACAGCGACATCTAGCCGAGTGCTCTCTGTTTTATTTTGGAACGTAGCAGGCCTCCGTTCTAAGATAAACCTTAAACCATGGTTAGAGATTGTGAATGCTCATCAACTAGTATGTTTACAGGAAACTTGGGCCATCGAGCCCATCCACATTCAGGGTTACAAAACATATCACGTTCCAGCCAGTACTACAACACATGGTAGATCAAAGGGAGGCCTAGTAGCATATTTTTCAAACAACCTACCCTCAATGAATATAACAGTCCTGCTTACCAATGTGAGTTTCCAAATTAAAATGGTTTCATACAATAAGTACATGTCATATCTGTTTATTAATTTTTATAATAACCTTCACCCTGCTGATTGTGCTAAGATTTTAACTGAAATAACTTCCTTTATAAAAGAACATCGAAATAAGTACCCCTCTCGTGTTTGTTATGTGATCTGGGGGGGGGGGGGATTTCAATGTTCCTCTGTGTAACAACTACAAGAAAGGTATTTGGGGTCTCCAAGACGAAAACGGCTGCCCCTTGACCCATTTCACACATTCGCATCTAGGCAATACTCTGAATGACTGTCTTTTTTCCCTGGAGCTGGAATATGCCAACGATCTTGCGGACCCGCCTGTTGAATTTAAGCCCACATTTCACGGTAGGGGTCTGTGAAGCCTCATTGACTATATTCTATGCTCCCAAATACTAAAGGGACAATTGCAACTATTTAATACAGGTTCTGACATATCCAGCGACCATTTCCCAAACAGTATCACCTTATTAATCAACATCCCTCTACCCCAACCCACCAGGATCAGCTTATTAAACCAACAATCTTTGGCCATGGATAAGGTAAACGGCTTTTCAGTAAAATGGTCTAAAGTCGACCCCGAAACAATCACCGGCAAAGTCATTTCCAAAGCCCTCCCTTGGTTGAATAACTGCCTGGCAGAGGATTCCACCCCTCAGCTGATTCTATCCAGCTTTTCGGAGATTTTAAAAGTCATACGGGCAGAATTATTCTGTCACCATAAACCCCGTGATCAGGAATCCTTGGGATTGTTTGACTCCACCTGCCGTAAAGCACAAACTGCTCTAAAAAGAGCTCTCCACAGCCAAAACAGAGATCGAGTTGAGATTGCTAATCTCAGAAAGGCTTACAAATCGGCACAACACAACCGGAAAAAGGAAATTAAGAAAAATCTTTGGGCCCAACTACACGAGAGCTGTCTACGCAAAGACAGCTCTCTGCTCTGGCGCATAGTCAAATCACCCTTTTTGGTTGATGCCATAGCCTCCCAACATTTAAATGTGGCTGTGACGGCTGACGAGTGGGTGGCACATTTTTCAAAGATATTTGGTGGTTCCCCCGTCTACGCTGCAACCACGGCCCTGATAGGCAAGGACAGTGTCAAAGAACCAACATTCCCTATTGACCTCTACTTTTGACCTAAACGAAGTTATCAACGCACTATCATCCTCCAAGTTAGGTAAGGCCCCTGGCCCCGACGGAGTCCCACTCAATATCTTTGTAAATAACTTAGATCTTTGGGCACCCCGCATCACCCAGGTAATGGCAGCAGTCTCAAAGATAGGCCTAATAGATTCATGGTCCTCCTCTATTCTGCTTCCTATCTTTAAAAAGGGTGAACGCAACAATCCAGCCTGTTATAGACAAATCTCCCTCCTGGACTCCTTGGGGAAAGTCGCAGGCCGCCTGATCCTGGAACGCCTTCAGGACTGGGCGACGGAGAATAACATCTTAACCGATCTCCAGTATGGATTACAGGAGGGACTTGGCACTGTTGAACAGGCACTGAATCTCACCCTCTTAATAGGCAAGTACGTAGGGGCAAAAGGGGGTAATCTGTACCTAGTTTATGTCGATCTCACCGCAGCATTCGACTGCGTGATACACTCTAGGCTGTGGCTCATTCTCAGTGAACTAGGGGTAGATCCCCCACTCATAAAATTCCTCCGCGAGCTTTATTCTGATGCTACTGCTTGCGTGAGATATGGGATCGGAGGTGAACTATCTCCCTCATTTCCAGTAAACAAAGGAGTCAGACAGGGCTGTGTCCTGGTCCCCTTCTTATTCAATCTGTATACCAACGGGCTGGAATCAGCCATGTTAGTAGGGAGCCAGGATCTTCCGTCTATTAAACACCGCCCTATTCCCGCTTTGCTATATGCGGACGACTCAGTCATCCTAGCAAGAACCCTAATACAGTTGCAAAGACAATTAGACAAATATTGTCAGTTTATGCTCTCTTTGGGGTTGAAAGTCAACAAAAGCAAAACATTTGTTATGCATTTTGGGCCCAAGGCGAAGAATCCCAAATAAAGTTTTTATCGAACAGGTTAGATTAGAACGTGCCAGGGAATATCCCTATTTAGGTATTTTAATGGATGACCAACTATCCTGGAAACAAGCAGTGTCTAGTAAAAAGTTACTATATCAGAGAGCAACCTCTGCTCTTGCCTCCTTTTCAAGGAAACTGGGCAAACCAGCCCCAGCTGAGTTGCTTAAAATTTATCAAGCTAAATGTCATAGCGTAGCAACTTACGGCGCAGGTGTTTGGGGCTACGCTCCTGAAGATGACCTACAAAAAGTCCAAAACGGGTTTTTAAAATACATCTTGGCACTTCCACAAAGCGCCCCAACTTACGGTTTCCATATAGAGCTCGGCATCGACTATTTAACAGATAATATCAGATGTCAACCGATTCTCTTATGGCACCGTATTTGGAATAAACCGCAATGCCATTTAACCCGTTCACTAATAACCGACTGTTTATCCTTGGCCAGCTGGAGCAAAATCCCCTGGCTCCTTTATGTTTCCAATTTTTTTAAAGGATTTGAACTGCACATCTTACTTCTTAGAGCCCACCTCAACATCAGATATTTCCAGGTGTGCCTTGAAAAATCTCTGTTTAAACCATCTCAGAGATTTGCGACTCTCTCAAGAAGTAATTAAGCCATCTAATGTGCAGATCCTGATGGTCCAGACCTCCCCTGGCATCCAGCCATATTTAACTTTTTTCCTATCTAATCATGAAAAATTTGTTTTAACTAGGTTTCGTTTCAATTCTTTCTTTCGTCTTGTCACTTTCCCCACTGTGCAAAACTGGTCTCATGAATTGATTAAATGTCCATGTGACGAAATTTCACCTCAGTCTACAATACATGTAACATTGTTTTGCCGTTATTACGAGTAACCCCGTAAGCGCTGGATTATCCCCCTTCTCCGTGCTATGGGCTTGAGAACGTATCGGCCAGTCTATCTGGCCCTGCAGTCAGACTCACAATACGCCGCTATATGTGTAACTTGCTTTTTGAAATCATGTTTGAAAATTCGTTGTACAGTTTGAGGTAACCTCCTAATTGATTTTACGCCATCTTGTAAATAATTTGTCATTATCGTTTTTAACCATAATTTTTAAGTCAATCAGTTCTTACCTGTTTCATGCATTGTGATTTAAACATGTACTGTAATTTTATGATGTACTTTTATGATTTTGCTAAACGCTAATCGAATAAAAGTTTATGAAAGAAAGAAAGCGTCCAATACATACCTGTGATCCTCTGCACCTGGGGAGATCTGTCCAAAAGCAGAAGAGAGAAGATGCACTGAAGACTAGAAATGAGTGCAATACACACCTGTGATCCTCTGCTCCTGAGGTGATCTGTCCAACAGCAGACTGAGAGGTGATGCACTGAAGACAAGAACTGAGTGCATTACACACCTGTGATCCTCTGCACCGAGGAGATCTGTCCAAAGCAGAGCGAGAGAAGATTCACTGAATAGTAGAACGGAGTGCAATTCACATCTGTGATCCTCTGCAAGTAAGATCTGTCCAACAGCAGAGTGAGAGGTGATGCACTGAAGACAATGTGAGAAGTTGGCTTGGTATATGCTGTCCACTAGTTCTAGTGGCCACCTTGTAAAAGTCCAAACGACCCCTTATGGTTGGTTAGGTTTAAAGACAACCTATATAAAAACTATCCTAGTGGTCGCTATGGAGAGCAGCCTTCAGGCTAAGTATCAGAGGAATGTAAAGCAGCTTTCTTTACCATCAATCAACCCTACTGAATGATTAAATGAAAGGAGAACCACACAAGTGCTATAATAAAAATATGTATTTATTCTAATAACTCTCTAGTAGCTTCTTTATGAAGTACAAGTACAAAGCACACAATAATTAATCAGTTACGACAATGAAAATAGCAAGAAACACAGCGGGCTCCAGGGGGAGACCACACCATACACTAAAATAGTGGTATAAGAACCACAACTGAAATAGGCACCGTGCCTAGGGCACGCAAGTTCGCTGGGACCCCACGAAACAACCCAAAGAAGTGACTCAGGGGACCCACGGGGGACAGGTGCAGTGTGTGAACACAGACGCAAGCTCCGTGCAAGTCTATGGGAAAGTCACGGTTTTCATTTTAAAGCAAAAGGGCACTTAGCAGGGGACTTCGAGCAAGAGACCTGAAACTAAGAAGGTTCACGGGACACCACCCAAGTGAGTATTGAGATACCCACGTTACCTGACCCAGGGGAGCTGGGTGCATATGTGCTAAGTGGTGTCGGGAACGATCGTCGTTTTGAATGGAGAAATGCAAGAAAGTGCAGCTGCTGGTCCGTAGGAAAGTGTCTGTTGCAATCCAAGCCTGGATTGTGAAAAGGAAGAACCGGAAAGCAGAGGGGACAGAGTCTGGGTCACTGGCCAGTGACCAAGGGCACGATAGGCAAATGCCCACTGATGTCACACGCTTCAGGAAAGATGTCGAGATGCTTTTCTCTGCTGCCACCTGGACCAGAAGGCCTCGACGATGACCAAGGTCCAGAGAAAGATGTCCCACGATGGAAGCTGTATTGCTGAGGGGTCAGCGTTCGAGGGAACACAAACAAACCTTGGCAAATCCAATACTTGAGGTTTGCGGAAAAGCAGAGATGGTCTGGCCCAGCAAAGACCAGTGGACTCAGTCAGGGCAAGTCTGGAGCAACCAGGGACGCCCATTGAATTTGAAGAAAAACCTTGCAGGGAACCACCAGTCGACGGACCAGGGATCGCAAGGGGACCTCGAGCAGGTAAACAAAATAAGTGTCCACAGGAAACTCGTGAAGTGGAGGCCTACAATCTTCCCTGGAGTTACTGCTCTGGGTGTGGGACTACTCAGAGTCCAAAGCACAACTTCCTGGGTCACCGGGAAGTGGACGCAACAACAACTGGACGCGATGCACATGGGTACGGGTTGCAAGGCCCCCACGAGGGATACAGCTCTCAAACTCGGTGAGAGAGCCACTCGACCCCGGGGACATGGGAAAACCCACCTCCTGTGCAGGGCTGGACTGAGAACCAAAACCGGCCCTGGCAAAATGCTTGGCCAGCCCCCCAGGGGGTTGGGGGTGCCGCCGAGCTCTTTGCCAGGGCCGGTTTACGGCCGATTTTGTTACAGGGCCGATTTTGCAGCTATGCTGCAAAAACGGCCCTGTTAAAAAAACGGCCCCCAAGGGCCCAAAACCGGGCCCCACCCGTGCGGCCCACCGGGGGATTGCCCGGTGCCTGCTACGGCCAGTCCGGCCCTGCTCCTGTGATGCACAAAACTTTGGAGTCCTCAGGAGCTTCGGAGATGCACAACAGTCAGACGCATTGTGGTGCCTGCTGCTGCACGGGAGTCACTCCTTGGCCCCAAGGGGGATTCTTCAGTCATCCCAAGAAGTGTAGACTGTGAAGGTTACTAGGTTCCTCTTGCTGAATTTGTTCCAGGTAAAATCTAATGTCTCAAAGACGGGTTTCCTATTTTATACCCAAGGAAGGGGTGGAACTAACTCTGGAGTCCCTACTGTGGGAGGGGTTGGGCAGAGAGGTGGTTACACCTATGCCCTTTGTCCAGTTTCGTTTCAGAAGGGGAGCAAATGGCTCCCCAAACCGGGTTGAAGTGGACAATGCACGAGGGCACCAAATGTGGCCTACGTGCAGACTTTCTGGCACTCGGAGAGTGCACCCACCCAGCCCCAATACACTAAAGCCTGTCTGGGAGGAGGTCACAACTCCCTGTGACAGGAACCCTATTGTCATGCCTTCCTCTGTTCGAGCGCAGCTCAGCAGGAGGAGGGCAGGCTCGTGTCTGTGGCTGGCAGCATCCATTTTGTGATGCCCAGGTCGAGAAAGCTGGTACCAGTGGTACCAGTGTGACATGTTCGTCCCTCTAGGAGGGGGGAATCATACCTCTCACTCCATTAACTGGAGTGGTGGTTTGATTCCAAGGTGTTTGACACCAAACACAACATATTTCTGAGCAGCTGTTATAAAAGTTAGCATTTACCGCGAGGGTTTAATGCACTGAAGAGCATATGGTTTGGCTGCATCCTATACAATGCCAGAGAATAGACTCCAAACCCTGCAGAGGGGCCCTACTCATGTATGGGCACCCTCTCACATGAAACCCAGCACCCTGCCTTCAGGATTGTCAAGGCCTGCCATAGGGGTGACTGATAGGTTACCATGTGTAAGGATTCAGGGAGATATAGGGAACCTATATCTCAGTAAGGGGGATACCCCCACCTTACCCAGGTTGCAGTAGCAGACCTGGTGTGTCAATTTGAGTGGCCTCTCAGGGGGGGCACAATACATGCTGCAGCCCCCATGAGGCCTCTGGGGTACCTATGCCCTGAGTATCTGGTGTACCATATACTAGGGACTTATGAGGGTACCCCAGAACCCAAGCTGGAGTGTACCTAAAGTACATGCCATGAGTTTTAGGGAGAAAGCAGATAGGCTGGGGTCCTGATTAGCCGGATCCCAGCCTGACAAAGTCAAAAACCAGCAAAACACCAGGAAGAAAAGTGGGGGTAACTGTGTTGTCAGATTCCAGTTTCCTACAGACAAGAACTGAGTGGAAAACACACCTGTGATCCTCTACATGTGAGATCTGTCCAACAGCGGAGTGAGAGGTGATGCACTGAAGACAAGAACTGAATGCAATACACACATGTGATACTCAGCACCTGAGGAGATCTGTCCAAAAGCAGAAGAGAAAATATGCACTGAATACTAGAACTGAGTGCAATACACACCTGTGACCCTCTGCAACTGAGGAGATCTGTCCAACAGCAGAAAACAGAAGATGCGGTAAAGACAAGAACTGAGTGCAATACACACCTGTGATCCTCTGCACCTGAGGAGATCTGTCCAACAGCAGAAAAAAGAAGATAAACTGAAGACAAGAACTGAGTGTAATACACACCTGTGATCCTCTGCACCTGAGATCTGTTCAACAGCAGAGTGAGAGATGATGCACTGAAGACTAGAACTGAGTGCAATACACACCTGTGAGCGTCTGCAACTGAGGAGATCTGTCCAACAGCAGAAAACAGAAGATGCGGTGAAGACAAGAACTGAGTGCAATACACACCTGTGATCCTCTGCAGCTGAGGAGATCTGTCCAGCAGCAGAAAAAAGAAGATGAACTGAAGATAAGAACTGAGTGTAATACACACCTGTGATCCTCTGCACCTGAGATCGCTCCAACAGCAGAGTGAGAGGTGATGCCCTGAAGACAATGACTGAGTGGAATACACACCTTTGATCCTCTGCATCTGAGGAGATCTGTCCAACTGCAGAGAGAGAAGATGCACTGAAGGCAAGAACTGAGTGCAATACACACCTGTGATCCTCTGCACCTGAGGAGATCTGTTCAACAGCAGAAGAGAGAAGATGCACTGAAGACTCCTTTATATTGTCATTTCTAAGGGTCCGGAGCTTGCCTAACAATGCACTCCCGGCTGCAGGCATTAATCAGGCCCTGCTTAATCTGTATGTGTCCCCTCTGTGGCGTATCACACAATGATGGGTCCCCCTTGCATTGAATGAAGAGGGCCTCAGAGCCAAATATGGAAAAAGAGAGAGAACTCTCACTAGCAAACAGAAGGTTAACAGCTGCCCATTTGGTTATTTAGTATCACAGCGACTTTCTTCAATAAAGGGCCTCAGAGCCTCCATGTCTCACTGATATCCATTGGCCTTGCATCTAGCAGCCGGTCTAGTAACATCAGGGAGACTGGTGGGGTAGGCGTCCTCACTGGGAGGAACAGACCTGTCCTCTGGTTCAGGCATATTCCATTTTAGCCCAAATACCTGAGAAACCGGCTTTAAAAAGTGCCCTTCAGCACCATGACTGGGGCTTCTTTCAGGATGATGGATTGGGGCTTGGGTACCCCCACTTCACAAACCTGACTAAATTTACAAATGTTATTTATGGGTGTGCCTTTATCACGACTTAATAGAAAAGAGGCAATCATGTAAACATTTAAATTCATTTTTAAAATATATTTGTGAGCCCCACCCACGATGTATATATAGAAATCAATGACGTGATAAGATTTCCACAGCTCCATACCCCAGAGTCCGCAGTTTGCAGCCAGGATGTTGTAGGCCTTCACACAACTTCTTCACTCCAGTGTCTCCCAGCTCATTGAAGCTCAGGTCGAGCTCTGTGAGAGATGTGTTTGTTTCCAGGACAGAGGCGAGGTCTTCGCAGCATGAACCGGTGAGAGAGCAGCTATTCAACCTGCAGGAGAGAAGAGACACGGAGAGGAGTAAAGCAGAGCACGGACAGGGGCGTCACAACTTCAGTTTTATCTTCATTTCCTTCCCGTCCTTGCCTTACTCCCCTTTAGTGACACATCCCACCTTACACATCCAGCCACGCCCTGGTTATATAGGAATCTCATGGGGCGAGTTCTCAGACTGGCAGAGGCGGAGCTAAATGCACATAAATATATTAACATATGTTTTATGCTGGAGACCCTCTGCTGCGGTGTGAACGGTAAAGTCACAACTTTAGCAGTTGTTGCAGTGACCTGCCTATTAATACTCTGCTTGTTATGTCGCATAGATGGGCTTCTGATAAGAAATCATCACCCATTGGTCTGTTAAAACGCCGTTCGCACTTTGCTTCCACAGCCTCCAGCAGGGCCACTCAAGAGCCTGTGCACATAGTTCACATCCGCCTAAAAATAGTTCCTTGATCTTCAGTGACAAACCTGATTTAAAATGTGTTATTCATTTTTATATTAATTTTAAAGACTGGTTATTTATTTTTTCCTGGACCACGTTTGCCCAGTTAGATGATGATTTATTTTCAAGTTAAAGTGTTTAAATTACATTGCAGCTGATTTTTCTTTGAGTGCTTGGTTAGATGGGGATGTAATCTTGTCTCATTCACCAATCATAATAGAATTCATGACATAAATTAAATGATTATGTGACGTTACAAGGCATGCCATTACCCCGCATGCTGTTGCAATGCCAAACTTTACCCCGACTTGCTGTCTGTAGTGAATAAGGCGCTCTGGTGGTCTGGCGCCCCGTAATGACCTCTGACCACCACCATCATGTTCACTGCATTAAGGTGTTGTTTTACCCTAGCTTGAATCCAATGCTTGTTTAGTGGGAGCTGTCAAAGTGCAGGACAGCTTTGCCTATGGCCATTGTAACTGATGTTATGTTATCTTAGCTTTGGTGTAGAACAGCTCTGCACACAGTTGTCTAGTGGGAGCTGTCACTGAGTGGAAAGTGGCCTCATGTTATTTCATTTTCAGATTCCATCTTCTGACTTTCTGTGTGCTTACTCTTGTCTTTGACATGGCCTCATGTTATTTCATTTTCAAATTTCATCTTCTGACTCTGTGTGCTTACTCTTGTCTTTGACATGGCCTCATGTCATCTTGCTTTGAACAGGAGGTGTGATTGTGCATTTAAGTATGAGAGGGGGTGCACACATGTGCACTGTGTTGCACATTGGGAGGAATGATGACTATTGGCTTTGTCAGCATCTCTGACAAAGCCTTGCCTGCGAGACCTGCGTGTTCAGCGGTGCTCAGAGGTCGTTTGGCTACTGGAGAGATGTGTTATGTACTTCAGTGAGCTGTCAAGGTCGTGCTGTTTTCTTGTGAGAGTGTTGAGCTTCGTCCAGATGCTTGTTAAGCTTTGCCAGGATGTAGAGTATGCAAGAAATCATGGGCGTAGGAAGTGTGGG
Source organism: Lissotriton vulgaris (assembly GCF_964263255.1). NCBI lineage: Eukaryota > Metazoa > Chordata > Amphibia > Caudata > Salamandridae > Lissotriton > Lissotriton vulgaris. The sequence continues at coordinate 5,966,968 of NC_141696.1, read as the reverse complement.
GGACGCGGGGGACAAGGGTCGGAGGGACGAGGGGACGAAACAACTTGCCCTCTCTTTCCTATTAGTTGCTCGGCCATTGACACGTAAAAATCACTAGTGCTTTGACGTGCCAATGGCCCTGTACTTAACCTGTGTGACTTTACCTTTTGTGTGCTGCAAAGCTCCAGGAATCATTTCACACCTCGTTCTCGCTACCCCGGCTGCCTGCAGTCTGCACTTCAGGACAAAGGGAGGAAGCACAGAGACATAAGACACAGATGACTTGAAGAACCGGGAAACCAGGAGCAGCAAGAGTCTTCCTTGATGCACTCTCAGTTCCAGTCAAAGTCCGAAAAAGTCCAAGCGTCCAGATGTTCGAAGAATGTTTTGGTTTTGTGGTGTTTTTATCTAGGAACCTGAATCGATATTTCTATTTTATGCGCTTGTTCGGTTATAATCAATAATATCCCTATAATGGCATAATAATCAAATCATATTCAGTCGTAGCACATGCTGTCACATTAAGCAAGGCTACTTCCCCGGACTCCTAGAAAGCACAACGAGTTCTCTAAACAAAACAAAACCTCCAGCAACCTGGGAAATCCCCATTCGCTTTTGTTTTGATTTCGTCCTAGAACTCCTGTAAAGCACTGTAAGAACGGCCAGTTCTTAGTGACATCTTTATTGGCGTCTTATGTCCAACCTTACATCAAACCCGGCACCTTTCAGGTATAAATATACCAACGTTGCCTTAAGCAAACACACGGTGGTGGTTTTGGAGCAGAGCAGCTATCTACTTGCCCGAGAGCCCAGCTGATGCGAGAGCCCACGGACGCTGCCCCTCCTCTTTGACGCGCTGAGAAAGACGCTGTCTTTTTCTCCAGCCGAGAAAATCCAGCTCCGGCGTTTCCAGCCTACCCTTGCGGGTTGCTGGGATATCGAGCCCTGAGAGAGAGATACAAGACCTCCTGCTTTCTATTACCCAGGTACGGAGCTGACTAAACCCTTAAAGAGAATTCTTGAGTCAGATTCTTGGCAAACCAAACTTAACTTAAACTGCTACTTACTTACTCCTTCCCACGTATTAGGCTTAGGTCAGGTACACCGGGGTAGGCATATTTAGAAGCACCAGTTGAGTACGATTAGTCAATGTATATATGTATGTATATATTTTATCTATTTTAAAGAATCATATGGCTAAGAAACCATATCAATGCTTTTACAGTATTATTTTATAATCCTCCTTTTACTGTACGCACTTTACTTTAATATGAGTATTGCAATTGTGGCAATTCATTTCTCTTGTATGAGAAAGAAGACTGCTCAATAAATTACACCTTTTATTGAAAACGCCCGTCTCTCTTTTCTCTGCACTCTGGTGAAACTAAGTACGCACATTTGACTGAGTGAAATAGCTGTCTTTTGTTTCCACACAACTCTAGAGATGCACTCATATTCTGGGAGAGCAAAGTTGTCATGTTTTATGGTTGTCAGAAGCTAATCCCTTCTTGTCTATCCAGGGAGGTTAAACTCCTCCTCGTTTATTCGAGAAAGTTTCTAGTGACCTCTGAGCTAGCTGGCAAACCTTAAGTCTAATATAGTCAGTAGAGACCTAGTCGACCTCAGTCCTACGTCTACACTGCTGAATATATTATTCCAATGCGCAGAGCCTATTGGGAATATAGGAACTACACTACAGTTTCAGAAGTGAGTCTTGTTCCACGACGAATCTGAGGACCCACCCACAGGGGAGCCCCTAGGGAAAGAGTTGGTACAACTTTGTGGTTCCTCCCAGAAGAGGGGCTGGACAGAGGGGAGGATACTCCCCTGTCCTTTTTCGAGTTTCGCACCAGAGCGAGAACCAAAGGTTCCTGATCTGGCTCAAACTGGAGCATGCATGGAAGGCATCAAATCTGCCCTTCAAAGCAGTCTGGTGGCCCTGGAGGGCACCCCCATCCCAGCCCAATACACTAAGTTCTGTCTAGGAGGTGGTCATACCGCCCAGTGACAGAAAACCTATTGTTCGACCTTTCCCTGCTCAAGCTAAGCTCAGCAGCAGGAGGGCAAAAACATGTCTGTGGTCGACAGAAGCACAAGCTTGCTGGCAGACCCTGAAATGCTATTATCAGGAGTCTGTCCCTTAAGGAGTCCCCCAGGACATGGGATCATACTTCCAGCACTGGAATCGGTTGCTGGGGTATGATTCCATGATATTTGATTACTCTAGGTAATATCTTTTTAGAGGAACAGCATCCACATTTGCTTGATTGATCTAACTGGGCACTGCTGTTGGACCTCTTCAAAAAGCCCTCTAGTCCCCTCCTTTGATAAACTAATACCAAATATGACCAGGTTCAGTGCAGCGGTATATAGTTAGATATCTTGTAATAACTGATGTCCACTATATACCTTAAAATGGCTGACCACACTTACAAAACCTGCAAAATTGTCTCCGTGATTTGTATTGGTGTCCTGCTCATCCTCAAATTTGTAACCCAGCACCCTGCCTTCCATAGGGGTGACTTAAATGCAGTGACCTCAGATATAGAGAAACTTATATCTGTCATGAGAGGTGCAAGCAACATCTCACAAAAGCTGCAATGGCAGGCATGTAGCTGGAGTTTAAGTGGCCTCTCATAGGTGGCACATGCTGCAGCCCACGAGAGCACCCTAGTGTACCCATGCCCTGGGTACCTTAGTACCATACACTAGCAACCTACCAGGGTACACCAGTAGCCAATTGTGAATTTACCAAAGTACTTACCAGAGCCAATTTTGGGGAGAGAGCACAGTTGCTGGGGTCCCGATTAGCAGGATCCCAGCAGACTACAGTCAAAACACGCTTACACCAGGCAAAAATTGGGGTTAACGATGTAAGCAGATCCTACTTACCTACACAACCCCCCACCAAATGTAAGTTCATGAGATAGCCTTGCCCAGTTCAGCCTTCTTTTTCTAAGTAGAAATATCTGGAAAGTCCATCTGCATTGGCATGGTTACTCCCAGGTCTATGTTCCACTGTATAGTCAATCCCTTGTAGAGAAATAGACCATCTCAAAAGTTTAGGGTTTTCATCCTTCATCTGTTTAAGCCATAAGAAGGGATTGTGGTTAAGCATGGGCGAATTTTGCGAATCTCGCGTTCGCGGATTTGCAAACTCGCAATCCGCAAAATCCGCGAATTCTCGCGAATTTGCGGATTTTTTTTTGTGTTCGCGCGGGTTTCTGCAAGGTCGCGAGGGTTTTTGTACAATTTCGCAAACGCGAACTTACCTGTCGGGTCGCAAGTTTTGCGAACTTGTTGTTTCTACGTGTCCAGCCTGTTTGGGACACTCTTCTTCATCACTGCCACCCTCTGTCACCACTGCCACTCTCTGGTTCACCCATGCCACCCTCTGGCTCACCCATGCCACCCTCTGTTTCATCACAGCACCCTCTGGTTGTCCAGTGTACATTATTGTGGCAAAGCAAAGCACACCTTCCCTGCCTCAAGTGACCTGAATTAATTTGGGGCTGATTAATGTGTCACAGAATATTTTTTTAGCTGGCACCTGCTTCCTTAGTGCTTCCTGATTAGTGATCTTTTGCACTTGCTAAGTGCTTTCATTGTTGCAAAATTAGTTACAACACCTGCCCTGCCCCAACTGACAATAATGAATTAGGGGCTGATTAATGTGTCACTGGATTTGAACTTCCAGCCTGGCTCCTGCTTGTCTCCCTTAGCTGTAATTCAGGACCTTTGTGGCATATGTGTAACTATTCTGAGGGTCAGAGCAGGGTCACATAATAGTTGCAAGTAGGCAACTGAACTCTGGAGGGGCCCCTCAGGAAGCACTACAGGAAATGGCTACTAATGATGAGCTTGAACTTTTGAACCTGGTAAGTAGTTTCAGTTTTGCTAAGATCGTATTTCTGCAATTTAGCGCTTATTCGCGGGGTGCGAAGGTGAACTGGGAAGCCGTGAACTCACGCGAACAGTGCGAGCAAGCCATAAAACCCGCTGCTCGCGGATTTGCGGATTTTGCGGGAAATTCGCGAATCTCGCGGATTGCGAATTTACCGAAAAACCCGCAAAATCCGCGAGCGGAACGGATTTTCCGCCCATACTTAATTGTGGTCTGTCCGAACAATGAAGTGAGTGCCAAAGAGGTATGGCCTCAATTTCTTCAAGGTCCAGACCATAGCAAAGGTCTCCTGCTCAAGAGCTGGCCAACGCTGGTCCCGGGAAGTCAACCTTCTGCTTATAAACGCTACTGGTTGATCATGGCCCTCTGCATTAAGCTATGACAACACTGCACCTACCCATATCTCAGAAGTATCTGTATAGACAATGAATGGTTTGGAGTGGGACCCACTACAATTCCCTGCTTCCTCAGCAGCTGCTTGCTGTCTGAGTTGTTCAAAAAGGGGCAGGCCTTCTGCTCCAGTCTCAAGGCTTCCCTGGAAGGAACCTTGCCCCAGTAGCTCTGCCTTATCAGGGCTAAGCTCCTCTGTGACAAGGTTCTGAGATCCAGCCCCCGCATGAGGCTGATTCTCACTGGGAGACTTAGAGGAGGATAAATATTTACCCTTCCTGCTCCTTCTTTTGGGAGCAGGCTGGTCCATTATTCTCAAGATCCAGGGCTCTCCTAGTGTCTAACATCTTGGACTGAGCTCAACTGACAGCAAACACGCAGACTGAATTTCTCATAAATTCTGCATGAGTCAATTACTCCCCGTCAGACCAAGCTGACGTTTCCCAATCTTTGCCCAGTAGGCAATCCACAGGTAGGTCTGAGGATACCACAACTCTCTTTGGACCAGTTACCCATCTCCAGATGAGAATAACAACTGCCATGGAATGATCTGTCCTCCCCATTGATGAGAGGCTGTTGTCTGCACTTGCCCAAGTTAGTGGTACTTACAATAAGGGTGGCAAGCTCAGTGCCACCATCACAGACTAAATCATTTTGAGTGGCTGTTCTGACTAGGCCAGAACCCCCTTCAGTACCCAAGGTTAACTCAGCTAAACTTTTGGGGGCACTACTACTACCAGTGGTATTACTAGGGGCACTAGAAGGTTGAGGGGTAGTAGTAGCCGCATTGGTGCTAGATTTAGAGCAATTGTCATCACTTGCCCTGTGGCCTTTTTCCTTACACAAATAGCACCACGGTTTTGTGTTAGAGGAGGAAGAGGAATGGGTACTACCGCCAGAGAAAGATTTTTGGGGACCTTCAGAAGACTTTTTTTTTTTTTAGATTCTCCCCACCTTTCGCCTGGGCCTTAGAAGCACCTTGCCTCTTCTGATTACGACCACCATGAGACTTTTGTTTCACCCTGGTACAGACCCACTTGTCTGCCATCTTTCCCAATTCTTGGGTAGAGGTCAGATCCGAGTCCACCTGGTACTGGTGCAGGTGCTGATTTTAAAAGACACACAGATGATGGACGGAATGCAGAGCAAATCAAACATTCAACCCCAGTCAATAGATCTGGGTTAAATCCATCATTCTTTTGCTCACCATGCCACCCCAGTTTAGACCTAGCCATATGATAATCAGCCTTGACTCTGTGCCTCATGGGACCAGTCCAGCCCAAACCGCCAAGCTAGTCCTCCCTGGACTGGAAGCAAGCATCCTGGGACCAGATTCGGGGCATAACCCCTCATCAGCCAGTAACACAGTGAGCAGGTGCTGATTTTGACAGTTATTAAGGATAGCTCACTACAAGTAAACTGTTCAGTCCCTCATAATCATGCACATTACTTCCCTGAAGCAGCCTTCTAGAGCCTTAATAGCACTATCTACAAAACCTACCCAGTCTTGAGTGAGTACCTTCTGTGTGTCCCTAAACTTAACCCTGTATTGCTCAGTGGTTAACCCAAACCCATCTATGAGGGCAGTCTTCAAGACTTTGTAATTGTCTGTATATTCTTCCTTTACAGTCAAGAGTGTGTCCCTACATTTGTTAGTAAAGGAGAACCACAGGATAGCTGCCCTCTGCCCTTGAGGAACCTTCTGAACTTCACAGGCCTTCTATAAAGCAGTAATCCACTTATGAATGTCATCACCCTCCTGGTAAGGAGGGACTATCCAGCTCAAGTTCCCAGTGTCAAAGGACAGTTCCCTAACTCTAAGTGCACTAGTGCTACCACCATGGGATTCTAATCCCAAATTTTTCCCAGCCCTCTGGACTTTTAGGGTTTCCTTGTCTTGGTGAGGAAATATAAATTTTACATGGCCAATGTGTCCCCTGCATGTACCCTGTGTATGTTCATGTCACCCCTGCACTTTCCCTCTTATGCCTGTAATAATAATGCCTCTGCATTTCCGTCCAACATTAGTATGTCAGTTACCAAGCCTGCCACGTTAATTCAGCATTGAGGCCTATGTTGCCCATGTTGCCAATGTATTTGCATGGTGCACGTTTAAAAAGTCGAGATGAACTCGTTTTGTGGCACAGCTGAGCCAGGACCCGAATTCAGGCTCCATGCCTCCTGACACTCTGAAAACTGCAGTTTAGCTATGTATCCCTGACCTCTCACATACTTCCTGCTCAGTCGAGAGGTGCCCAGCCTGGCCTGCCAAGACAGTATTTTGCTTACAGTTATCTGCTCTGCTCCACAGAAACACATTCCTGCTTAATGAAGAAGGTAAACATAACCCGCCTGCAGAAGATAGGGCCTAGCCTTTCTGTCTCCATACAAGTGATTTGCAGAACTCGCATCCATAGAAGGCCCATGGCCCCCACGCAATGCACGAAGAAATATATGCACACACTGGCATTTAGTGATGACCAACCTTTGCTCGAGCGACCTTTACTTCAGACTATACATCCTCCAAACTCAAGATATCAGATAATACCAGAAGTGCAGGTCGTCCTGACATCCAAGACTTCTCTACTAGAACGAAAAGTCAGCTCCCCCCAGCTTCCCCCAGTTACACGTCAATTCCACGTCATGACCAAGTGGCGCACACAAGTAGGGTAAAGGTTCCTGCTGACCACGCAGACCCCCTCCATGTATCCACCCACCTATGACACACCTATGACTCCTCAAGGGAACACCCACGTGTACGCCTTCTTACACGCCCTTTTTCACGCCCATGTGCTCTTATCTCTCTTTCACTTGCTCCGCCTGGAGCGCTCCGCCTTCTCTATGCAAGTTAATGTATGTTTTAAAGTATAAATATTGTACTCTGTGAATAAAGTTCAGATGACGATCCTTCCTGAACCTTAGTGGTGATGGAACCCGATTCTCCCTTAACTCGAGTTACTGAATTAAAGCCCTTCTGAATCGGACACCACGGACTCTGCCTCTCATTATATGCATGACCCTTTGTTTAAGTATAGAAATTCCGACAGGGTAAATATTTTATTTACCACATTGGGCGAACTGTTCCTACTTGATTCTGAGCAGGTAGTATTCCCTTTCTGAAGAATCTTCCTTCTTGCTATAGATGGAGGTCCATATTGAAGTGACAGAGCAAGTAGAATTAACTGAGGAGGACCTGGACCTCCCCTGACCTCTTTGTACTCTCCCAGGAGGAATAAAGGGGTCCTACCGCTAAGGCATCCCTCTGGGTCAAAATAAATATTCCCTGAGGGACTAGAGTTCTTCAGTAAGTGGTCTTCAGAATCCTCCTGGACATGCTCAGAAGCCTAGCTCATCTTCTGGAGCGTCACTACCTATATCCCGTTATCCAAGTTATCCTGCCATATGACCTTTTTTCTTGGTAGCAATACCTATTCCCCAAAGATTGCTTCACTGTTAATACGCAACTCTCATTTGTAAATAAATCATCATAGTCTTAAGCAAGGCCTCCACACCTTCAATCATTGTTTCAATTAAATGCTTATTTTTTGGGCTCGAATAATCCTAGCATAAGGCACATTTGCTAGTTTTGAGTATTTTTTATAGTTTTTGTGAGCCTACCATATAACAAAGTTTGTAACCTTCCACCCACTGTATTCATTTGTAAGCTTCACACACAAATACTATGGTTCTTGTGTTCATTACTAACAACTCATATCTGAGCTTTGCCACACACCTCCTCCTGCTTATCTTACTATATCTATCTTCTGTAAGCATCTCATATGTGTCTCGCCTCACAATGCATGGTTTCTTTTACATTGGGAAGCATCTTCCACATAAACACAGTACATCTAATTTTTTTTAGCATCCCACACAAGGTTAATTCTTATTGCAAATGTATCTCGTGGGGCTTCTTATACGTTTGTGCAAGATAATGTGGTTTGAGTACACTCTACACTCATAACATACATCTGCAATAAAGCTTCTCATAGATTAGACAACAAAAGCTTTGGTATTGTGTTGTATATTTTGCAATGCAGTATGTTTTTCTCCACCCTCAAGCCTCAGGAATACAGGCAATAAACTTCCACTGTTCGAGAAACCATTCTCGCTCTCCTTCTTGTGCCCTGCTAAACCAGAGTATTCCAAAATGTATCTGACTGAATTCAATATTCAAACAGACACACAGAATCCTATACAATACTATTAGACCTGTCAGCCTTAGGGTGGTCTTCCTCCAAACTTTTTGGCTGCTTACCTCCTTTTTCTGCTGATTATTTTTGTTAGCCATAGGACTCTGAGTAACTTATCACTGCTGACCAGTGTTATATTGCATGTTCTTCTCCCCTAAACATGGTAACATTGGTGTATACACAACTGGCAAATTTTATTTACTTGTAAGTACACTGTGCAGTGGTATACCATATACCCAGGGCCTGTAAATTAATGCTACTAGTGGGTCTGGAGCACTGATTGCGCAACACACACAAGTAGCTCTTTTAACATGTCTCCGGTCTACCATTGAAGAGCCTGTGTGTGCAGTTTTACTGCCACGTCGACTTGGTATTAAAACTCCTTCCCAAGCCTTAAACTTCTCTTTTATTACACATACATCACTTCTAAAGTGGGCCCTTGAAAGCCCATAGGACAGTTTGTATGTTACTTAAAGGTAAGACATGTACTTTTAGGTTTTGCATGCCTATGTAGTGAAAAACACCAACATTCATTTTTCACTACTGTGAAGCATAATCCTCTCATAGATTAATATTGGGAATTCCTAAATACTTTCTTTTAAGCTGTAATTCATGGTTAGAAAGGAGTAGCTGTGCCATGTTTACATCTTTGGAATCGCAATGATAAATCCTCTCTACTGGTAAGGCTGGATTTCATATTACTATTTTAGACATGCTACTTATGCAAGGTGGACATTTCTATGCTCTTACAGCTGTATGTGCTTGTAGCTTGTCTCCAATAAACTCCAATATTAATCCAATTGCATTTTGAGGTTTAGGAATGTCACAAAGAGGATTTAGTTTATTCTTCCTTTTTTTCGTCCCATCTTTGTTGCTTGGTGCATACAAATGTAAGGTTCAAAAACAGGTTTTTCACATTTGGTCTAATTACTTTGTGAATGTAAATAATAATTAAAGCATACATGCAAACTGTGACTACATGCCTGCCTTTATCAATGTTTCACTAAAAAACCATGCAATTGTATTAGTTTAACCGAGCGTATGGCTCCTAGACAATGGGCGATTTGTATAGGGTCACTGGGAAGTCCAAAAAGTTTGTCTTTGGCCCCCCCAGAAATTTAGTGTCTCCTACACCCCTGCAAGAAATAGAGGTAATGTGAGGTCTCTTGCAGCAGCCATGGGAGATGCTTGCTGGAAGCCAGCCAGTTCGGGTAAGATTCCACTGCTGGGGGCAGAGGCTTCTCTCGAAGCTTCTAGTTTGTGTCTGAATGTGTATTAAAGGGTGGAACTCAGCGACACCAGCTTGAGTTTACCATGATATTGATGAGTTACCACTGAAGAACCGGGTTATTTAAGACCCGGCGGCGCAGGGGGGCACACCCAAAGTCTTCAGGTATCACCTGTCTTAGAATACAGAGACACAGAATCTTCTTGGTGACGTCAGAGATCAAATTTATTGGCTGCAGCCAGTAACAGAAGTCCTAGAAGTCAACACGGTATGAGTTCTCAGGAGACTGCTCAATTTTACAAAGCAAGTCATTCCTTTTTATGCCAAAAATCACATTCCAGACAAATACCTTACATTTACAAACTGTCCAATCACATGTATCCAGGTCAGAGGTATCGCATGACAAGTAAAACCCACTTTTCAGTTGCCCAGCCCATGATCAATTATTGGTCGAACCCAACATTCTTCATCAGACAAGTCGAACGGACCCATAATAAAACCGGGCACATTCCCATTTAAATAGACCATAAAGAAAGGAGCAGAAACAGGTGTGAGTCAGGTAAGAAATTTTTGTGTGCAATAAAGGTTTATGATGTCCTGTGCCTTGATCCTCAATCTTGATCTGCTACTGGGAAAGGAGCTGGCCTAACAAGTTTTGGCTTCAGGCGAGAGGGTCAGTTTGCTCGGGTCATTCAGAAGTCAGCTAAGAGTGTACGTGTGCTAAAGACTCGTTCAGCCGTAGTCATCGGCCTATGTGAGGGCAACCACAAAATGGCTGCCGTACACAAAATGGAACCCAAGGGTTCAGAACGAATCCCTAAATACGTAGTGACGCCATCGGTGTAACACGACGAAAACACTCATGCTTGCCGTACTAACTGGTTACGGTTTGCTAATATCAAATTCGTAGCGAAACCATGACCTTTCTGAAACTGGTTCAGGATTCACAGAACCTCAGCCCCTCCTTTTGCCCTTACATAGGCAATAACCTATACTCACGTCAATCTGAGTCCAGGTCTATATTCATCAGATCATCAAGATGTTGCTGAAGCATAATCCTATTACTTAGTACCTCTCTTGGGACAGGGCTCCTTGCACACGTAGTAACACAGAGGCCACATATAGCAGGAGCGCACTGCACACAAAGACAGAACAGGAAAAGAATCGCTAAAGCCATCCCAATGATCATCAGAATCTTCCATCCCCAAGTGGATAACAGTCCCAGAACCATCCCATCAACGACCAATCTCCTTTATCCATGTGTATAGATTCAGAGATCTTATGTATCTTGGAAATGGCCTGGTATACTGTCGGAGCATTGTCTGGAATGAAAACACAGCAGCTCGATTGAATCAGTTTACATACCCCTCCTCTATCTGCAATTATGACATCTAACGCAACTCTGTTCTGGAGAGTCATAAGGCGATCCGACTGGAGCTCAGCAGTCAAGTTACTAAGGGCGCCGGCAGTTTCAACTACGGTGGACTCAACCACTCTCGTCAATTGCCGTATGTTCCTGCTGTTAACCATCGATCCCCAAAACGGCAGAAAACCCTTCAAGAAATCTCCTAACTCTTGTCCTGCAGTATCTTCCTTACTGAAGACACCTCTGACAACTCTCGTCTTGTGGTAATCTGCCGCAGCTGTGTAGGTGGGAGGCAACAGGAACGAGACAAAACATGTGCCCGAAAAATCAGTGGGCAACCATGTGTACGCTCTGTGGTACCCTTAGCTGCTAGAAACGGTGGGAAAGTCTGGGAAGCAAAAACATACGTCTCAGTGCAGGTACTCCTCCCTAACTGTGCTCTCGGATTCTTGCCATTACCTTGCAGACAAAGATGACCCTGATGGGGTACGATCCAAATTGGAGAAGATCTTTTCGCTCGCTGGTTCTCACTCAGACTAACTCCATATCCAGTCACGTTCCATCCAATATATGCTAGTATCTCATCTCTCGGGATTGTCTCATAGGAACTAACTCCTCTAATCATATCGACTATACCCTTAACTAGAGCACTATTCTTTGGATTGTCATTCACAGAACGTAGGGGGTAGACTTCACGAGCATATATGAACATCGTTCTGTATGCTCACACAGAACCATTATAGCTGAATGGCAGGACCAGGTAAGGAATACCTTTACCAGTAGTATGAGGCATAAGGACACACACCCAACAGTTAGTCGTGTTCACTACTAATTGGTGTTGGTGCAGAAGCTGAACAAAGGAGTTATTAACGAATTCCAATCTTCTAATGGATTCATGTTCAGGCAGAGGATGAAAAGAATGCGAAGAAACAGTAGAAGAAGGTACGGGCTGTGTAGTGGGTGCAAACGTCACTTGAAAAGAGAATATAATATATCCCATAAAAAACATCATCAAGCTAAGTAACATAAAAAGGCACAATATTAAGAAACAACTTTCTACTCATAATTCGAGACATTTTGCTCTTAAAATTCAATTGTTCAACAGGTCTCTCCATCTTGAAAAACTCCATCCTCTAACCGTGCTGTTCGCGGCTGTTGGGTGTTCTGTGCTAAGGAATGCGTCTGTCAGTCCAGGGAACGCCCTAGGACCAACCAGAACCGTCGACCTAACGTCTTCGGCTTGCACTCCAAAGTCTTGACACCGCGACCTTACAGCTGAACCCGGATGGCGGTTCGAAAAATAAAAATCGGTCAAAACAGTTTCTCAGATGGGAGATCTGGATTTCAAAAATAGCAAAAAGGAAAATTTCTTATTTTATTTGTCCCATGACTCTTGGTCGCAAATTATAACGGCCTTTATCAGGAAATGTCTGGTCGCGGAATAAAGGTTCAGGCTCAGTAGTGTCCACTCGAACTGACGGGGGCACAGCTTCTTGCAGAAGATCGTCGCTTTCACGCTCAGAACTTGTCCCAATTAAACGTGCATCGCTAAAGGGCAGAAAAAGAGGCACAGTGTCAGTTTCCGAATCAGGAATACCCTCCTGGACCCACCGGTCGTACGGCAGAGGCAAAGGAACCCTCTTACAGTGTACGCCGTGGATCCAGTTCTTCTTTCCTTGCACTCGCACTGTAGATCGCGTAGATAATACCACCAAGTAGGGACCAGTCCAACGGGGTTGATCGTTCTTTGTCCGCTGAAAGTTCTTTATCAGTACCCAGGTGCCAGGATCGATGGCGTGTCCTGGATCTTCAGAAGCCTGAGGCAAAGTATCATGAACCTGTTGGTGTACCACACGCAATTTAGCCGTCAAATCATACAGGTAGTCAAGCAATACAGGGTGTTCAATCTCGCTGAATTTCGTCGGCCTCGGCACTCCCCATATGTTTGCCGGGCAACCAAAAATTATTTCATAGGGACTAAGTCCCACTCGAGAATGTACAGTCATCCTAGTTGGCAAGAGTCCGCCTCTTGCACTCATCGCTCTTCTCAGGGTTCATTCATGTGTGCAGCAGCATTGCTCCGTGAGTGTTATCAGCTGCCACTGTGATATCACTTTCATCACTTCGAATATGCCTTTAGTGAATCAGTTTGTTCTGCATTTTTAGAAGGTATTACAGCCCCAAACACAAATGAATCTTCATTTCAAAGGATGAAGTGTCTTGCATTTTTTGAACGGTAATGCTTGAAAAAGTTTGCTTGTTTTAGACACAATGTAAAACAGGTGGTTTATGAAGCTCCCCTTTTTTCCCTCTGCATGAAAATGTGTTCATAACAGAAGAAGAAAGTTTAGGAAGCTCAAAGATGTTACTTTCTTTTAAGCTTATCTAAAAATGAGTACAGTTCGAATAGCCCCTTGATCTATTATGATATGGTGCAGTGCAAAGGTTTTGATTACCTGTAAATCTCTTAACATCACAAATACTTTAGTTATTTCAGAAAGAAACTGCTCTTTGTAGGAAAAAGTTAATTGGAAGTATGAAGGCAAATAGAAATATTTTAAGATCCTGCTACCTACCCTGATTCTCACTTAATGCATTATTTCCTTTCACTTTGTACACAAAAATAGTTCTTTTTTAAATGGCTTAAAAAAAGGGAGGCAGATAGTACTAGCTATTGCATAATGCCTTCTGGAATTATATAGGGCTGCAGAAAATCAATTGAATCTTCCCAAGCTATTTGTTGAACGTAATCTGATGTTACAGTTTAGCAGGGATCAGAAACCAGGCACATTGACAAGTACCAAACGATGTATGTCCATCTAGTGTAGGAACAGAAATGACACTTCTGCATAATGATCACTAATTTTATTTCTTTACAAATTATGCTGAGTGATTGACGCCAGCTTGACCAAAGCCCGAAAGGAACTCTAATCGATAGAATCTTCTCTGAGATTATTCACCATCATTCAGTGAGATAATCTTTCCAAAACATCCTTTTCACTTTGGTATTTATTTGACCAGCCTTGGTGTATCATGACTTCCCTCTCCTAATAATTTGTCACTTGTGCATCCAGCCCAGAGAATTGCCTATTGTGTGTTACATTAGTCAACGCAGTTCCAGTTTCTGATGGGCTAAAATGATTGTTGGAAGGGGCAATCTCAGAGGGCCAGGTTGTGCTCACCTGACCACTCCAGAACCCCCCTCTCCCACAGATATTGCCGAGTCTTATCGTGAGGTCCCCACCGGGGAGGACTCCGAGTCTAGGATCGTACACACTGAGCTCACACCACACTTACGAACGGACACCACACCGTAGGTTTTCAGTAATAAGTTCTTTATCAAACAGTAAGAAGGATCAGCACTCTTATTTACAAGTGATCGAGGGATCGTAAAGTCTTTAGGAATTAGGGAAGAGGGAAGCGGGACAGTCTCAGCCTTTAGGCCAGTATGAAGCGTACCCTGCGCACAGCTCTCAATCCTTGAGCCGGGGGATACGGAAGATGATGGTTGTACTGGCTGCTTCACTCACTTTGAGTCGACTCAGGTCGGGGTGGTAGCGTCGATGGTCCATCCGGACCAGAGTACTCCTCGAGCCGCGACGAAGTCAGCAGGGCTCGATCCGGAGATGTTCTTGGGGAGCCGCAACAGCGTCAGCAGGGCTCAGAGTTCTTAGTTCGGTCCTTGCGAGGATCAGCCACGACAGCGTCAGCAGGGCTCGATCTGGAGATGTTCTTGAGGAGCCGCGACAGTGTCAGCAGGGCTCGGAGGTCTTAGTCTGGTCTTTGCAAGGGTGGGCCGCAACAGCGCCAGCAGGGCTCCGATGGTCAAGTTCCGGGTTACGAGTAGGAGCCGCGACAGCGTTAGCAGGGCTCAAGGATTCACAGGTTCAGTTCTCCCAAGGGTCAGCCGCGATCAGATCAGCAGGGCTTTCTTATCCAGGATACAACTGCCCGCTAGTTGGGGTGCGGGCCTTGATATAGTCCAGTGGCACTTTGATGTCCGGACCCTCGCAGGCGGAGGCCTCAGGCCTTGGGGGCTGGCCGTTGGAGAGGTCCGGCGGTTGGCTCTGTGATCCTTTGAAGATGCGTCCGGGAATTCCCAGACGCCCAGAAGGTCTTGAGCCAGCACTCGGGGAGGCCAGAGGTGCAATCGAAACTGGCCCACAGGGGAGGGCAAAAGGTGTGACAACTACCAGTCTCTCGGGGGAGGCCGGAGGTGCCATCGAAACTCCCTGGCTTATCTCACTTGGGGAGTCCTTTACCCCCCAGCCGGGAGTGGCGCGCCTTGGAGCCTAAGTTTTGCTGGGGCCGGGGTCATGCTAGGCCCCGGGAGTCAGGGGTTTCTGGGAAGGAAAAATGCCTGCCGGCCTTGTGGGGCATGCATGTTCTGGCCGCTCGGAGCCGGGAGCGGTACGGGACCTGCGGGGCTGGTCGTTGATTATGGGGTTTGGGCGTACAGGGAGCAGGATGACCAGGGGGCTCCGGGTGCAGGGCTACGCTAATGGGGCACTGAGGAACGGGGGGAACCACGCCACGAGGCCAGGTCCAACAATGATCTATCGGCCATGGAAACCTCTCAAGGGGGGGATTTCCTCCTCTGTTTCATACTTTGTCTCCTGGATTCTGCCAAGTATTGACTGCAGGTAATCGATCTAGTCTAGGTTACTCCTTTTCTCAATTGTGCATTTGTTGATGAAACAACAGCTAAGAATAATCAAGGAATTGTAGCTGAGACAGAAACTTGCAGCAGAGAGGGAACCCTGTAGCAGAGACAGAAACCTGTAGCAGAGACGGAAACCTGTAGCTGAGATGGAAGCCTGCAGCAGGGATGGAAACCTGTAGCAGAGAAGGAAACCTGCAGCAGAGACAGCATCCCCAACAGAAAGAGAGCTACAGCAGAGCTGGAGACCCCGTAGCAGGAACCCCGTGCCTGAGACGGAAACCTGTAGCTGAGACAGAACCCTGCAGCAGAGACAGAACCCTGCAGCAGAGACAGAACCCTGCAGCAGAGACAGAAACCTGCAGCAGAGATTGAAACCTGTAGCAGAGACAGAAACCTACAGCAGAGACAGCGTCTCCAATAGAAAGAGAGCTGCAGCAGAGCTGGAGATCCCGCAGCAGGAACCCGTGGCAGAGACGGAAACCTGTAGCTGAGACAGAAACCTGCAGCAGAGACGGAAACCTGCAGCAGAGACAACGTCTCCAACAGAAAGAGAATGCTGCAGCAGAGCAGGAGACCCAGCAGCAGGAACCTGCAACAGAGTTAGGGTCCTGCAGCAGAGTTAGAACCCTGCAGCAGAAACGGATACCTGCAGTGGAGACGGAAATCTGTAGCTGAGACAGCGCCTTCAACAGAAAGAGAGCTCTGCAGCAGATGAAGAACAGCAGAAGAGGGGCTGCCCAGAGACCGGCACTATTCCCCCCTAGGAGCACAGAGAGATAGGACAGGCCCTGTCTTCCAGACATTAGAGTGTTCGGATGCCACAGCGTTCCTGGCTCCATAATGTGGTGAGTGAGACGCGACCGATCCTCCTGCACAAACGGCCCGGATTAACAGAAGGCAGAGGGTGCGATACCAATGTAAGGATATTCCGCTGGCAGTGGCAGAGCTGATCTCCTCGCTGCGGGAGTGTTAGAAATGGGATTCCTGGTTGGCCAAGACTTGCGCCAAGGCCAGGCAGAAACCACCATTCCTAGTTAGGGTAAGGAAGTCACCCGCCAAGACAAACCCTGCTCACCCCCTTGGTAGCTTAGCACGAGCAGTCAGGCCTATCTTGGAGGCGATGTGTAAAGCATTTGCGCACGCACCCACCAGCAACAACCTCCCGGGCCCCCCACAAAAGGAACTCCACACAAGGTATATATGAAAATAGCCTTTGTATTGAAAAACACACTAGATAGGAACACACACTTTACAATCTGCCAGAGGCACGGGCAGAAATTACAGGGGACTATGTACAGGACAGGGCCACGGGACCACTGCCAGGAATATGCCTTTGATGGAACTGGCATTAGAACACATAACAACCAGGAGCTTCATAGAACTAGCATTAGAACTCACTCTAACCGGAAGCAACATACATGAGTCATCGGATATTCAGGAGGGAAGGAATGACAAGGCACATAACGTAACAGAGGCACCTTCAGAGGTGCAACACAGACTAATTCTCAAGAATCACAGTCAACATGAGCTCATAACTTTCAACAGGCCACCTGGCCTCCCTGGGGCTAGGCGCCCAAAGTCACGATGTTAGGACAGGCTGTAGGTAATCAGAATAAACCTACACGTGGCAGCTGCCCACGAAGTGCTGGGCAGCTGTAGAGGATGATGAGGGGCAACACGTTGGTGCCTCGCAGGCTCGGAGCAGATATGCACTTGAGGGAGCCTCTCTGGCTTGAGAACATAAGATGCTGGGGCCGAGCCTCGCAGGCTCGGAAAGACAATGGACAGAAGGGGGAGCCTCTCAGGGCTCGAGAAACACGGGGCCACTTTGGAGCCTTCTTGGGCTCATGAATAACGGGGGGGGGGTAGTAGAATCCCTCCTCGGGGGACTCGCGATTAAGGACTGCCCTTCCAGAGCCTCTCGGGCTCTGTTGCGCATCAGTGGAGCCCCTCTCGGGGGACGCAGCGTCGGAGGAGGCCCCACGGGCCTCTGGACACCCGG
The DNA here is from genome assembly GCF_964263255.1 of Lissotriton vulgaris. NCBI lineage: Eukaryota > Metazoa > Chordata > Amphibia > Caudata > Salamandridae > Lissotriton > Lissotriton vulgaris. The sequence goes on along the minus strand of NC_141696.1, from coordinate 5,949,246 downwards.
GCGCTCACGCTGGAGGGGAGGGGCGGGCACCGGCAATGTGCCCGACGCCCCTCCTCTCATTCACTGCAGCACTCACCGGGTTGTTGTCGCGCCAGTCTCTCCTCGCTCTCCGGGGCTCTCCCTTGCTCCTGGGGGCTCCGGGGGGAGAAGCGGCAGTTTGTCGGGGGGAAGCAGGGGCGCTCCCAGGGCTCTAACCAAACCTCCTCGGGCTGGCAGCCAATCACGGCGCGGCCCGGGGAGACGTCATCGGGGAATCTCGGGCCGGTCAGCCAATCACGGCGCGGCCCAGGGGAAGGCATCATCAGGAGTCCCGGGCCGGCAGCCAATTCCAGCGCGGCCCGGGGGGGACATCACGAGGGGTCCCGGGCCAGCGGCGGTGAACTCGGGGCAAAAAGAGCAAATTAGGACGGCAACGAGGTGGGCACTCGCTGGGGGTTCAGGAACCTTCGTGTGACAGGGCAAATGCCGGGTGGGCACCGGCTTGAACAAACAGCGCTCCCAGGCACTAGGACAGAAATACAGCGCTCCCAGCGCTATAAGTGAAAATAGAGCGCTCCCAGCGCTACAAGCAGGATAAAGCGCTCCCAAGCGCTAGAGCCACAGAAAGCAACAAAGTCCTTCAGTAATCCAGCATCTCAGCATTCCAGGGGCTGGGCAGGGCTCAGGGAGGCAAGCCTTCCCCTGAGCCCAAGCAGCAGCACGCCCCTGGTCGATTCAAGTCAGGAAACAAGAACATTTAAGAAGAGGTCACAGCCTCTTTTTATACATGAACTTCCTTTGTCTAAAGGTGCTGGGTAGGGGAGAAACCAGTCACAGCTGGTTTTGGGAGAACCTTGTTTTCCCCAGCCACCCTTTCCATTCACCAGGCAGGCTAGGGTCATCAGACGCACCCCAGGGGTTGGAGCCAGCATTGTGGGGGAAAAGCCCAGCCCTCTAAAGGATACAGGCGCAGCCCCTCCCTCACATCAGCATGTTAATCTCTCCATTCACCACCGGGGCAGACCCACACAGACTCCTGGAGCCAGGCTCCCCAGCCGGCTTCAGCCAATCATGCGCCAGCACACTTACTGCACACACACACACCCATGTCTAGAAGTGGCACTACCACATTAGACACACACACGCCGCATACATCATCTCGCAGCATTCAATCACCCGAGTCCGCACATACCAGACTCGAGCCTGTACCCCCCATGCATCAGGAACTACCAGGGACACACACATTCCCCATGCATTCCTATGGGAGGGCAGGCCTCTCTCACCTACACGCACTCAGAGTGGGAATCACCATCCCCAGGTCACATATAACAAGCAAAAACTTCAGGGGTGGACCTGCCAGAAGGGCCAAGTCCAACAGGGAGCCTAGCCAATTTGTTCAAAATCGCTGGGGGCATTGTGGAGCGGCGAACAGCCACATGTAATCCTAATATGGGTTCAGAGAACCGGCAGGCATCAAGATGCAGATTGGTGCTCTAGACCGAGTGCCACACCACGCATGCTGGGCTGCTCCCAAAAATTTCATCTGGACGTATGTTCATTTTGAAATAGTGTCTCATGTAAATCCTCCCTACGCTTGGCCTGACTTCAAAATGGCAGCCGCGCCTGAGACACAGGATAATGTTGCCCTAGCCTGAACATGGACTCAGTTTAAAACTACTTTTTCCAATCATTATTTCTGATTTATACTGATCCCCAATTAATACCTTCAATATTCAGGATATGTGTCGACACTTAGTGAAAACATGAAGCTTTTCCACTGGGTGCCTACACAAATGCCTAAACACTCACTATTGTTTTCACATTCACTGAGGGCAAGCTGGAGGACGAGGTGACCAATGCTGCTTCGATAGAATTATGACGTTGGCCCCTGGGCGGAATCCAGAATTGTTCAGACATTTGGCGGAGCTAGAATAACGTTTTGTTGATGCCCGGTGGAGCTATCACATGTAGCTATAGAGGAGCTTGACTCTGGGTCGCTCCCCTTGGTTGGCACCTACCCTGCTGGATATCAAACATTGTTTTCTTCCTCATCTACCCGTTATGTTCCTTTTCCTCCCTCCATCGATCTTGTTTTTCTATGTTTACTGAATGCTCTTGCAACAAATTTAACTGTAATGTAACTGTAATTGATGTAACGCTGTAACTCGTCTTAAACCTCATGTAAGGCGCTCTGATACCTTCGGGCCCAGCCTGGACTTTCTCGTCTCCTTGCCATGTCTCCTACTCCCTCCCCCACCTCTTCCCTCCGTCATTCTTTGCTTGCCTCCCCTATTCCTTTCCTCTTTTCCCTGGATCTCTTTCCCCCTCCATGCTTTGTTTATCCTGTGCCTATTCTCCACTCAATTGCCCTTCCTGTCACCCGTTTTACATTATCCTCTTACCCTCTACACGCCATGAACCAACGGATGTAACCCGTAATTGACGCACCTTCTGTAACAATTGGTAACTTGCAACCTATGTAACCCTACCAGCCTAATTCCCTAAAACTGCCCCTTAAGTATGCCCTTGTCCTAAGCACTCCTACTCCCCTTGTTGGGGATGGATCCAGCATTTTTGCCCTGGGGTCTCAGAGGCCATTCTGAGAGAGTCTACAGTGACAAGGGGGTCTCACATAGTAGAGGACTGGGATTTATCCCCGTAACTCTGGGAACTGTCTCCTACCTACTGGATGTCGGACACTGTGTTCATGCTGGTTTTTTTTACCTCCTCCTCTTCCCTCCTTCATTCTTCTAAGTATGCCCGTGACCCTTGTTGGGGAGGGTTCCAGAATTCATGCCCTGGAGTCTCAGCGACCCCGCTGGGAGAGTCCAACCACGACAAAGGAATCACACAAAATGGAAGTCTGGGAATTACCTCTTTACCGCAGGGAGCCGTCTCCCACCCAGCCGGACATCGGACACAGTTACCCCCTCGTCTCCTTGCCATGCATTCTACCCTCTCCCCCACCTCTTCCCTCCTTTCATTCTTTCATTCTTGCCTTGCCTCCCTGTTTCCTTTCCTCTCTCCCCTGAATCTCTCTCCCCCTGCCTGCTTTGTTCTTCCTTGCGCCTATTCTCCGATTAATCTCCCCCCGTCGCCCTTTGACATTACCCCCCTTCCCTTCTACAAGCCATGAACCAACAGATGTAACCTGTAACTGATGTACCTTTCGGTTGTAACTTGTAATTGATGTACCTTCTGTAACAATGTGTAACGTGGAACCTATGTAACTCTCCTCACATAAAGCGCTCTGATATCTCCGGGTCTAGCCATTGCTATATAAAACACAATGAAATGAAATGAAAAAAAATCTTTAAGGTTAAGGGGTTCCATTAATGGCTTCTGTTAATCAGGGGCCAGTGAAGCTTTATATACTGCTGTTTATGCTGTGCCTCGTACGCACCCGATATAGTTAGGGTGTAGTGGACCTACTGCTCAGTGGATGACCGGCAGAGCAGAGGTATGAATAAAAACCGAAAGTGTTACCACAAAAAAAAACATGTTGCTCTCAACCCAATATAAACTTATTTTGGCTTGTGCTTGTGTTGGTTGTCTGTTTACTTATGTAATATTGCACGACCTCCTCTGATGTGTCTGTAAAATGTACCTTTTGTCCAAAATGTTTGTCCTGAATTCTGACCTACTATCCTGAATTTTTGTCCTGAATTCTGACCTACTGTCCTGAATTTTTGTCCTGAATTTTGACCCTCTGTCCTGAATTTTTACACTCACTGCCCTGAATTTGCACCCATGCCAGTTGGTCACCCTAGTACCAATATGTAGCAATTTTAACTAATGTCTCCCTGCCTGCAGTGTGTCTTGCTGTGTGATGCGCCCTATAGTATATATATTGCCACTCTTTTGATGTAAGGTCCCTCCCAAGCTCACTTCCCCATCGTCTCTGGCTAGCCGTATGCTGTACTGGTGCCCGTCCTTCCTCCATTTTTGCAGATCTCCTTCCACCTGCTACTGAAGGTGGGCATAATTGAGCTGAACTGTCAGAGCTATACTAGATGCCAAGGTCATTCCCAAATATGAAATAGATTGCTTCACTTGAATAACATTCCATGCCCCTCCATGCAGGGCTCCCTGACTCCCTGGGCTCCCAAGTCGCAACGCCATGGATTTCTCCACATTAACCGTGAAACCTGAGACCTCCCCAAAAAGTGCCAGCTCCATCAGAAAAGCGGGGACTGACCACGCTGGATTCAGCACAGAAGCGAAAATGTCATCAGCGTGAAGGCTCACCGTATGAGGCTCACCTCCAAAAGGTATACCCTCAATTGTCTGGTTATTCCTGATATTCTGAGCCAGTGGCTCCAGATACAAAGCAAACAGCAGGGGGAGAGGGGGCACCCCTGTCTAGTGCCCCTTTGTATGCTAAGTGGTTTTGAGGTCTCCCCGTTCACACGGATAGCAGCGGAGGGCTCAGTATAACAGCTTGAGATCCATGCCCGGAAACGTTCCCCCAACCCCATATGGCCCAGCACCCCATCTAAATACTGCCAGTCTACCAGGTCGAACGCCTTCTCGGTGTCAACCGAAAGGAGCATCGCATCAATCTTAGCTTGGTACGTTTTATCGATAAGGTGTAGGACCCTTTTCGTGTTGTCACTACTCTGCCTACCCATCCCAAATCCAGACTGATCAGGTTCCACCACCCCAGGCACAATGGGGCCCAGCCTCGCCACCATCACCCCGGTAAGCAGTTTAAGATCTACATTAAGCAGCAAGATGGGATGGTATGACCCGCAGAGTTTGGGGTCCTTTCCAGGCTTGGGGAGGACCACTACATCTGCTGTTTGCATATCTGGGGGGATCGTCCCCGGTCCCGTGAAAGAATTAAACAGTCTTGTTAATACTGGTGCTAACTGCTGGCAGTATGTTTTATAAAACTGTGGAGGGAAGCCATCAGGTCCAGGTGTCTTCATTGGTTTTAAGCGTGCAATGGCTGCCACCACCTCCTCGATTCTAATTGGAGTCTCTAAGCGATCCGTCTCGGCTTGAGTGATTGCCTCTATTGCTGTATTTTGCAGATATCTTTCTACCTCTCCAGGGAAAGGGGGATGCCGTCTATACAAAGTTGCATAAAATCGCCTGAATTCTTCTGCTATCTCCTCATCCGTGTCAACCCTAGATCCTGCACTGCCCTCCAGGGCTGTGACCCTTTTCCATTGTCGTTTAGCACGCAGACAACTGGCTAGGAGCCTACCCGATCTATCTCCCCCTTGGTAATACAAATGCTTTAAACGAAGGGCCGCATATTCCGCCCTGTCTAGGTCCAATCCTCCTAGCAGGGCCCTGGCCTCTTTTAACTGTTTCCAGTGGCGAGGGGCCCCGGTTCGGCTATGTGCCTGTTCTAATTCCCGGACCCGGGCCGTCAACTGTTCCCTCTTAGCCAGCCTCTCTCGTCGTTCCACCGCAGCCATACTAATCAGCTCACCACGTACCACTGCCTTAAGGGCACCCCACAGAAATACCAGACTGACCAAGCCATTGTCGTTACGTTCCATGTACTCTTTTATTTTCTGCTCTACCCGATTACGAGCTCCTGCACGGGCCAAGGCCCCCTCCCGCATCCTCCAGGGACCCCTCGTCCCCTTTCCCGGGGGAACCTTCAAATGAAGACAGACTGCAGCATGGTCAGAGATTGCAGCTGGTACTATGTCCACCGACTGGACTAGGGCCTCTAATTCCACCGAGCCTAGGAAGTGGTCCAATCGCGCATATGAACTATGGACGTGTGAATAAAAAGTGTACTGTGTGCTCTGGGGATGTTGCAACCGCCACAGGTCCACTAGCCCCCTGTCATTAAGCCATCTTTTCCCGTGGGCGGACAGTTCGCCCGAGAAATTGTGTCTATTTTGGGACGGGTCCTGGACCGTGTCCATCACCACATTTAAATCACCACCTAATAACACCTTCCTTTCCTGCAATTGTAAAAGTTCTTCCACCGCTTCTTGTATACATTTTTCTTGCCCCACATTGGGAGAATAGATAGAGCCCACCACTACCCTAGTGTCGCCCACCTCCACTGTGTATGCTAACAATCGCCCCGGGATTTCTGCAGTCCGCGTCCCAACCTTCCCCCGAAAGTGCCTGGAAAACAAAATGGCAACCCCAGCTTTCTTACTACCTGGCATAGAGGAGAAGTGCTGGATTGGAAACACCCTGGAGCGCAACCTGTGCCAGTCCTTAGCCAATAAGTGTGTTTCCTGCAACAAACATATTTCTGCTCCCGAATTTTAAAGATAAGACAACACTGCTCTGCGCTTGATAGGATTATTTAAGCCATTGACATTAAGTGTGATTACCGACACCATCCCCTTTGTCATATACAATTCAAGCCCCTTTCCTTCAGCCAAGAGTAAGACCGGCCCTCCCCTCCACAATCATGCACCCTCGAAGCACACCAGTCCGCCCAACCCCCACCCCAACTCCCTCTCCACTCCAACTCCCTCCCCGCCCCACCTCTCTGCCCCAATACCACCCTCACCCCACACCCCTTCCCCACGCCCCCCCCACCCTAACCCCAACTAACCCCAAAAAAAACATCAATATGTCCAGAGTCTGTTCCTCCATCGTGCAGACCCTTGGGACATCAGATTGTCATGGGGTATGTCGTGCGCCACATAATCCCTCCCTCAAGTCTCCAACTCCCGCCCCCGCCGCACCATCAAAGCGACATTGGTCCTGTGACGCAGTATCCTTAAGTACCGTGGCCACTACTGCAATGCATTCACGTTGCACTGTCTCAGGGCCCGGCCCCCTTGGCGATCTCAAAGCACTCCGTGGACTCACCTTCCGCCAACTAGATTCGCGGGACCTTTTGCGCTCACCTTCACCTTCCTCCTGCTCATCCACCGGGATCCCCAGCATAGCCCCCGCCTCTGTGACGGAGCGGAGTTGGCGCAGCTTGCCCTCCCTGCGGAAGATGATGCGAAAAGGGGACCCCCAGGAATAGGCCACCCCCTTCTCTCTCAGGAAAGCTGTTATTGGCCTGAAACTTCTCCTCTTCTGGAGGGTGATGGAAGCTAGGTCCTGATAGAGGGTGATTGTATGGCCGTTGTGGACGATTGGATGTTTCCGCCGAGCCTCCTGCAAGATCCGCTCCTTCATGGGAAAGCCCGGCAAGAACGCCAGTAGATCCGGAGGGGGAGCCGGGGCCCTCCTCTGCGGACCCACCCGATGTGCTCTGTCAATCCTGATCTCGAGCTCCTCGTCTTCATTGAGGATGTCCTTGAAAAGGCCAAGCAGGAATCCCGCAGCGTCAGACACCTCAGATTGAAGCGGAACCCCCCGCACCCGTATGTTGATGCGACGGGAGCGGTTTTCCAGGTCCTCCACATGCGCCTGTAAGTCCTTCTGCTGGTCGTGGAGGCGGATAACTTCCTGCTGTAGCTGGGTGAACTCCTCCTCCTTGCTCTGCTCTTGATCTTCCACAGCCGTCATGCGGTCCCCCAGTGGGTCTACATCCCTACAGATCTCTCGGACTTCACTCTTTACCTCGCTCTTCAAGGTTTGGAAGTCATTTTTAAGTGATTGGACATCGTCCCTTAGCGATTGAAAAAGTGACTCCATGAATGACCGGGTGACAGGGCTCTCCATCCCTAGCGATTCAGCCCCCCCGGCGAAGGTTTGCTCAGCATGTCCCGCAGCATCCTCTCCTTTCTCTGTCGTCGGACCGCCATCCGTATGCCAAGTCTTAACCTCTAGGCATCCCTCTGTATAGGTGGACCCCAGAGAGCTTCACCCCTCCAGCTAGCCCCTTGCGCCGTCTGAAGCCACCAAATTTATTGCATTATAGGCTGCCACTCAATTGGTTTGGACTCCTCCTCGACTGACCTTCGCAGCCCAGGTCTACCACAGACAGTATCGCCGTTCGGCGCCGGACCTCCCCCTTGCGCCTCTGCAAGCGCTGTACTGTTGCTGCGTTGTTGCCCTTAGGCGACCACCGCCTCCGTCTATGACTATTCGCACTACAACGTTCAGTCAAGAGGGGCAGCCCCCCTCTGGGATCTCCTCGGCTGGCCGGGCCACAGGTGCACCCTCCACCGGTCCCTCCGGACCCTTTCTCTACTCCGTCTGGGCCTCCTACACCTTCTTAAGCCCTCTCTCAGGCTCGCTAATGTCCGGACCAGGAGCACCTGCCCGGGTACCATACACCGCTCTGTGGGGCATATGGGACGTCTCGTAGCCCTGAGCCCCCCTTCTCGCAGCTTCCCTTATCGGCTCTCACGGGCAGCTCTCCTCACCTCCTCAGGGGCCTGCCCCCTGCTCCACGCTCCTTGGGCCTTCCCTGAAGCTCCGGCGGCCCCAAACCTCTGGCCAGCCCCCGGTGCTATCTCTCTCCGCTCCACCGGGCAGACACAGCACTCCAGGGAAGTCCTCCAGTCCGGAGGGTTGTCTGCCGATCCAGGCGCCTCACGCTGAACCCCTGCCCCGGGAGGGCAGCTCCACATGCAGGCCGCCAGTCACCCTGGTCGCAAATCGGCCAGCGTTCACGCAGCCATCCCCCAGGCCATGGGGACGCGCGGTCCAGCAAACTACAGGGGGCCGCTGTCGCCCGGGGGCCAAAAAATTGCTCTTTCTGCGAGTGTACGACTTCCGCTCGGCTCCGCTAGAGTCCACCGAGCTCACCGCTCCGTCATTGGGAAATGCGTAGGGATCGAGCTCCGCTCTCCTACGCCATCACCGCCATTTTCGGGGCCGGGCCCACTCCCGGTGGTTGGCTCCGATCTTACTCCCTTGGCCTCCCAGCCGCCACGAAACACCTACTCATCGCTGATGTTGGCTCGGGAGCCCCTCACGCGAAGATCACGGGGTTAGCTAGTCCCCAGAACTGCTGCTATAGGCGAAATTCGGCCGGTTGGAGCGGGGAGATGAAGTCAGCACGTCTTACCCGCTCTGCATCGTGGCCACGCCCCCCCAAGGTACACTTTTAAAGTTCTATGACACTCAATGTAATATATGCTATTATATATACTCAAGTATAACCATCTTGCATTTGACTGCTGCATTTATTTGGTATGTTTGCATGTTACAAATAAAACCCCAAGATTTATTCTACAAGTGAGTGAGTTTATTTGTTTGTTGGACTTGGCCCTTCTGGCAGGTTCACCCCTAAACTTTTTGCTTTTAATGGTGACCTGGTGATGGTGATTTTTGGGTTCTGCGCACGTGTCTCAGTGGAAAGTGCGTGCGCACTTTGAGTGCATGTGGCGAGATAGGCCTGCCCTCCCATAGGAATGCATGGGGAATGTATGTATCCCTGGTAGTTCCTGATGCATGGGGTGTACAGGCTCGAGTCTGGTATGAGCGGACTCGTGTGATTAAATGCTGCGAAATGATGTATGCGGCTTGTATGTGTCTAGTGTGGAAGTGCCACTTCTAGACATGGCTGTGTGTGCTGTGAAGGTGCTGGCGTGTAGTTGGCTGGAGCTGGCTGGGATGCCAGGCTCCATGAGTCATGATGGGTCTTCCCAGTGGTGAGTGTGGAGATTAGCATGCTGATGGCTGGGGAGGAGTGCACCTGTGTCCTGAGTGGGGCTGGGCTTTCCCCACACAATGCTGGCTCCGCCCCCTGTGGTGCGTCTAACGACCCTAGCCCTGCCAGTGAATAGAGTGAGGGCTGAGCACATCAAGGGTATTCCAAAACCAGCTGCAACTGGTTTCTCCCCCACCCTGCACCTACAGACAAAGGATTTAGTATTATAAGAAGGGGCTGTGTCCCCTTACAATTTGATCTCTTCCAGGATCCTGAGGGGGCTGCTGCTGTTGCTGGGCAGGAGGACCGCCACTTGGACTGCCTCCCTGCCTGGAGGCCCAGTGAGCTGGCTCTGGGCCCAGCCTTGCCCCCCCTGCCTACCTAGGAACTTTGCTGGAGCTTTTCTATTGCCCCTAGCACTTGGGAGCACTGTGCCTTCACCCCTAGCACTGAGAGCGCTGCGAATTGTCCTTGAGCGCTGGGAGCGCTTTACTTTTCCCACTAAGCGCCTGGAAGCGCTTGATTTTCACATACAGCAGGAAGCGCTGTAATTGCTGTTATAGCGCTTGGGAGCGCTGCTTTATTATCCTCAAAGCACAAGGAGCGCTTTATTTGCTTATAGCACCCGGGGCGCTTTATTGATCTTTAAAGCCGGTGCCCACCCGGCATTGCCCCGTGCTTCCACCTTGACAAGAAACCGCCGCCGCCCGGCACCTCCAGGAAGTCAGGCAGGCCGGGGCGGGACAACCGGAAACCGGAAGTAGGAGGGCGGGAGCCTACCCCGCCGCCCAGAGACGAATCGCGGCTGCACAAGCACCGGGGCAGGCAGGAGCCTACTCTGCGCCCTGGTGCACTTGCCCAGGAGAGGGAGAAGCCTTCTGTCCAGCAGCGGGGTCCCCGTGGTGTGGGGAGAGCCCCGCAGCTGCCGATGAAGAGAAGGACTATACTTAACAAAGAAGGGAGGTAGAGTATAAAGTAGGATTCCTACTCCACGGGCACTGATACATAAACAAGGAGAATCCTACTACCAGTGTGAAAAGAAAAAGGGGAAAAGGGGGGAACACTCAGTGTTGTGTAAAATACCCCTCACACACCAACAGGCCCCTTGGTGTCATGCTTCATCATCGGGGTCTTCGCACCCCGCTAAGGGGATGCGGCACGCTACGACCTGCGACTACGCGGGAGCGTTGACAGATCAGACTATGTGTGGTGTGTGTTGAGTGCAAGTGAAGGGGTTTAGATGTGAGTGGGAGGTGTAGTGAAAAAATTAAAAAGTACCTGGCTAGTGGGTAAAAAGAAAAACTTTATTTCGTACCCCTGGCTGGTGCTGTTAAAAAATGTGCAAAAGAGCGAGGTTTTTTGTCTTAATTAGGGACAGAACCTCTGGTGTGCGTCGACATGTTTCGGTACAGGTGTACCTTCTTCAGGACGGGGCACAACTCCCAACCCTACTCACGTTTTTCTAAAGAAATTGGATTTTATTCTAATTTTTCTAAAAAGTGATTACACTCATTAAAGACGGCTACAATGTGCCTACAGCGGTTCTCTGGAACATGTAATTACATGTCCTGAAAAAAAGAAAAAACCATTAGGTTTGGTTACCATATAGGGTTGGCTCAGACAGGTGCAGTCACCTGGAGCCCCAAACAGTTGATTTAACCTGTAAAGGAAAACAGACATACAAAACACACAACACACACAAACACATGTAAGACACATTTAGGATTTGGTGTTTTTTAGACATACTTATGGTCCGGGTTGAATATTGCCTCATGAGCAAGTCCTGAGCATCAAGGTAGGTAGGTGGATCCACAATCTATAAGGGTAGAGGAGTGGATTCAGTATTGTTGTTTCTACTCACTTTTTAACTCCGTCATACACCTACAGAGGTCGGACTTTGTTAGACAAATACTCACGAAATCTGCCTATATTGGCCTCCTTCTACCACCCTGTGCTGCTCCGCCGTAAATGAAGTACGGATGAGCTCGGCGGTATTTAAAGGAGGATAGGATGTGTTTCCATTGGTTAATTAGCGGAAATGGCAAATGACCATGTAAGGACGATACCTGTGTTGCCGCCCCCTCCACGCATGTGGTCTAGTCACATGTAACATGGAACCCTCTGTTATTCGTTTATTACCGGGTTTGGTATGACCAAATATGGACTTTCCGCTTGTCAGCCACTCACTTGCTGTTTCTTTTGCTCTCGCTGATCGAGAGCCCATGCGATGCAGCTGCCGCGTGGTTGTCTCCCGTTCGCGCATGTGCACTGCCGGTTCTCCGGTATTCTTAGGTGCATGCGCAAAGGCCGGATGTCGACCGCGCATGCGCGTTGATGTTCTATTTGTTGGCGCTAGTCATCAATGATGCATTTTCTCTGTTTCGCCAGAATATGTCCTCATTCGCGGTGTATTTGTTGGTTGATTACCAAATAGTTTTAGAATTAAATAAGGGCATTAGTTTAAGTTTAAAATACCCATGTCTGCTTATTATTCCAAAAGATTTAGTGCCATATCATTAGAGGGAAGTTTTTACTCTGGTGTATTCAGCACTGTAACGACATGTTATCTATACAGAGGGTGGTACATGTAATGGCCCAATGGTTAGTGTTGATGGCCACTGGAGTGGGTACCCGGGCTGGCACTTATTATTCCTCTCATATTCCGGGGGTGATTAGGAGATTTGGCTCCATGGTATGTCATCATTGAGTCCCGTGACATGAGTTGCCAAGCGGAACACCCAACGTTGTTCCTTTTGGAACAGGCCTGCTTCAGAGGGTAATCGCTCGATGACGGTCCAGCGTAGATCGTTGACGCAGTGCTGGTGTGACAAAAAATGTGATGCCATCTTGGTTGTTGTTTTCTTGCAGCGTATATTGCTTTTGTGTTCCCCTATCCTTATTTTGACGGGGCGAGTGGTCATGCCTACATATTCCAGTCCACAAGGGCAGTTTATTAAGTAGATCACATTCTTCGTATTGCAGTTGGAAAAATGGCGTTGCTCCCATGTTGTGCCATTTCTGAAGGTTAGGTTTTTGCTTTTCTGGGTTTGATGACAGCAACTGCAATCCCCACATGGGAAATGACCCTGTACGCCAGTTACATTGAGTCTCTCCGTCCGGTTTGCCCGTGGTCTAGTGTGGACCACGATGTCCTTTATGTTTTCGCCCCTCCGATGTGCATGCATCGGTTTCTCAAAGCTTAAGTCTCCACAATTCAGTATGCCCCAGTGCTTATTGATGACCTTTGACACCTGGTTTGATATGGTGGAGTAGGTCGTTACACAGATCGGCCTCTTATTTGTTTCTTTTCCTTGGCGATTTTCTTCTAAGAGTGCCTCCCTGTGATTATTTTTCGCGCGTTTCATCGCTTTCTCGATGGTTCTGGTGGGATATTGCCTTTGCATAAGTTTAGTTTTTAGATCTTTCGCTTGTTGATTGAATTCACTCAACTCTGTGCAGTTTCTCCGTAGTCTCAGAAATTGCCCATAGGGCAGATTCTCCCTTAGATGTCTGGGGTGGAAACTGTCGTAACGTAGCAGACAATTTCTGGAGGTCGGCTTGAAGTGGGTAGTGCTTTTCAGCCTTCCGTCCTCACTGTAAATATTCAGATCCAGGAAGACCATCGATGTATTTGAAACGGTGCTGGTGAATTTTAGATATGCGTTCTGGTTATTTAGCCAGGTTACAAAATTCGTGGCGCTGTTGACATCACCGTTCCAGATGATGAAAATGTCATCAATGTACCGTTTCCAGGTGCCAATCTGTGAACGGTAAGGGTTGCTTTCATGTAGAATTTTTTGTTCCTCTAGGTGGTAGACGTATAGTCCTGCTAAGCTTGGAGCAAAAGTGCTTCCCATGCTTGTTCCATGGGTTTGTAGGTATAGTGTCTCCTTGTACTGAAAAAAATTGTCTTTCAGGGCCATGGTGATACACTCTAGGACCAGGTTTCTTGGTGTCTGGTATTTCCAAGTGTGGCTGAAGAGTACTTCTTCAATGATCTCTAGTGTCTCTTCATGGGGCAGGCTTGTGTATAAGCTCTCCACGTCGAGGCTTACCAAGAGCTGTGTGGTAGGATCAAAGGTTGTATCTTCCAGGAGTTGTAGTACCGATTTGGGTCCTTCAGGTACGTATTTGTTGCTTGCACCATCGGTAAGAACATCGACAACCCGCCTGGAAGACCAATAGTCTCTGGAATTGGGTCTATCCTGGAGCCTCTATCAAAATTCTCAGACGCCTTTCTTAGACCGATGGTGCAAGCAACAAATACGTACCTGAAGGACACCAAATCGGTACTACAACTCCTGGAAGATACAACCTTTGATCCTACCACACAGCTCTTGGTAAGCCTCGACGTGGAGAGATTATACACAAGCCTGCCCCATGAAGAGACACTAGAGATCATTGAAGAAGTACTCTTCAGCCACACTTGGAAATACCAGACACCAAGAAACCTGGTCCTAGAGTGTATCACCATGGCCCTGAAAGACAATTTTTTTCAGTACAAGGAGACACTATACCTACAAACCCATGGAACAAGCATGGGAAGCACTTTTGCTCCAAGCTTAGCAGGACTATACGTCTACCACCTAGAGGAACAAAAAATTCTACATGAAAGCAACCCTTACCGTTCACAGATTGGCACCTGGAAACGGTACATTGATGACATTTTCATCATCTGGAACGGTGATGTCAACAGCGCCACGAATTTTGTAACCTGGCTAAATAACCAGAACGCATATCTAAAATTCACCAGCACCGTTTCAAATACATCGATGGTCTTCCTGGATCTGAATATTTACAGTGAGGACGGAAGGCTGAAAAGCACTACCCACTTCAAGCCGACCTCCAGAAATTGTCTGCTACGTTACGACAGTTTCCACCCCAGACATCTAAGGGAGAATCTGCCCTATGGGCAATTTCTGAGACTACGGAGAAACTGCACAGAGTTGAGTGAATTCAATCAACAAGCGAAAGATCTAAAAACTAAACTTATGCAAAGGCAATATCCCACCAGAACCATCGAGAAAGCGATGAAACGCGCGAAAAATAATCACAGGGAGGCACTCATAGAAGAAAATCTCCAAGGAAAAGAAACAAATAAGAGGCCGATCTGTGTAACGACCTACTCCACCATATCAAACCAGGTGTCAAAGGTCATCAATAAGCACTGGGGCATACTGAATTGTGGAGACTTAAGCTTTGAGAAACCGATGCATGCACATCGGAGGGGCAAAAACATAAAGGACATCGTGGTCCACACTAGACCACGGGCAAACCGGACGGAGAGACTCAATGTAACTGGCGTACAGGGTCATTTCCCATGTGGGGATTGCAGTTGCTGTCATCAAACCCAGAAAAGCAAAAACCTAACCTTCAGAAATGGCACAACATGGGAGCAACGCCATTTTGCCAACTGCAATACGAAGAATGTGATCTACTTAATAAACTGCCCTTGTGGACTGGAATATGTAGGCATGACCACTCGCCCCGTCAAAATAAGGATAGGGGAACACAAAAGCAATATACGCTGCAAGAAAACAACAACTAAGATGGCATCACATTTTTTGTCACACCAGCACTGCGTCAACGATCTACGCTGGACCGTCATCGAGCGATTACCCTCTGAAGCAGGCCTGTTCCAAAAGGAACAACGTTGGGTGTTCCGCTTGGCAACTCATGTCACGGGACTCAATGATGACATACCGTGGAGCCAAATCTCCTAATCACCCCCGGAATACGAGAGGAATAATAAGTGCCAGCCCGGGTACCCACTCCAGTGGCCATCAACACTAACCATTGGGCCATTACATGTACCACCCTCTGTATAGATAACATGTCGTTACAGTGCTGAATACACCAGAGTAAAAACTTCCCTCTAATGATATGGCACTAAATCTTTTGGAATAATAAGCAGACATGGGTATTTTAAACTTAAACTAATGCCCTTATTTAATTCTAAAACTATTTGGTAATCAACCAACAAATACACCGCGAATGAGGACATATTCTGGCGAAACAGAGAAAATGCATCATTGATGACTAGCGCCAACAAATAGAACATCAACGCGCATGCGCGGTCGACATCCGGCCTTTGCGCATGCGCCTAAGAATACCGGAGAACCGGCAGTGCACATGCGCGAACGGGAGACAACCACGTGGCAGCTGCATCGCATGGGCTCTCGATCAGCGAGAGCAAAAGAAACAGCAAGTGAGTGGCTGACAAGCGGAAAGTCCATATTTGGTCATACCAAACCCGGTAATAAACGAATAACAGAGGGTTCCATGTTACATGTGACTAGACCACATGCGTGGAGGGGGCGGCAACACAGGTATCGTCCTTACATGGTCATTTGCCATTTCCGCTAATTAACCAATGGAAACACATCCTATCCTCCTTTAAATACCGCCGAGCTCATCCGTACTTAATTTACGGCGGAGCAGCACAGGGTGGTAGAAGGAGGCCAATATAGGCAAATTTCGTGAGTATTTGTCTAACAAAGTCCGACCTCTGTAGGTGTATGACGGAGTTAAAAAGTGAGTAGAAACAACAATACTGAATCCACTCCTCTACCCTTATAGATTGTGGATCCACCTACCTACCTTGATGCTCAGGACTTGCTCATGAGGCAATATTCAACCCGGACCATAAGTATGTCTAAAAAACACCAAATCCTAAATGTGTCTTACATGTGTTTGTGTGTGTTGTGTGTTTTGTATGTCTGTTTTCCTTTACAGGTTAAATCAACTGTTTGGGGCTCCAGGTGACTGCACCTGTCTGAGCCAACCCTATATGGTAACCAAACCTAATCGTTTTTTCTTTTTTTCAGGACATGTAATTACATGTTCCAGAGAACCGCTGTAGGCACATTGTAGCCGTCTTTAATGAGTGTAATCACTTTTTAGAAAAATTAGAATAAAATCCAATTTCTTTAGAAAAACGTGAGCAGGGTTGGGAGTTGTGCCCCGTCCTGAAGAAGGTACACCTGTACCGAAACATGTCGACGCACACCAGAGGTTCTGTCCCTAATTAAGACAAAAAACCTCGCTCTTTTGCACATTTTTTAACAGCACCAGCCAGGGGTACGAAATAAAGTTTTTCTTTTTACCCACTAGCCAGGTACTTTTTAATTTTTTCACTACACCTCCCACTCACATCTAAACCCCTTCACTTGCACTCAACACACACCACACATAGTCTGATCTGTCAACGCTCCCGCGTAGTCGCAGGTCGTAGCGTGCCGCATCCCCTTAGCGGGGTGCGAAGACCCCGATGATGAAGCATGACACCAAGGGGCCTGTTGGTGTGTGAGGGGTATTTTACACAACACTGAGTGTTCCCCCCTTTTCCCCTTTTTCTTTTCACACTGGTAGTAGGATTCTCCTTGTTTATGATGAAGAGAAGGAGCCTGGAGACCCGGGGAGCGCCCACCAGAGACCGGTGAGTGGGGCTCTGAGTGAGGTGGTTGGGGGGTGTGTCAGGCAAGCTTTTGGTGCCGCCCCTGTGACCTGGGCCCCCTTCTCCCTTCCCGCTGAACAGTGACCAGCATCAACACCTAGGGCCTTGTAGTTGTAGAGCCACGAGGGCTCCTGGGGGCAATTGCAAGGTTGAGTCTCCCCGGATGGACTCCAATGGTGGGGGCCATTTTGTGTGTAGAGCCCCGAGGGCTCAGGGGGCCATTTTGTATTCAGAGCCTGAGAGGCTCAGGGGGCATTGTATTTGTTTAGGAGCCCAGAGAGGCTCAGGGCCCCATTTGTTCTCGAGTCCCAGAGCGGGAGCCCCCAAGCGGCATTTCCTGGTTTGGCGAGCCCGGAGAGGCTCAGGGGGACAGTGTAATTGTTCAGAGCCTGGGAGGCTCCCACATTGGCCCCACCAATTTATCCCCAGCACTTTGTGGGCAGCTGCCACGTTTAAGCCCCTGACTTTGGGACACAGGGCGTCTTAGCCCCAACAAGGCCAGTTGGCCTAGGGACAGTCACAGGTGGTGACTAATGTGAGTTTTGCGCAATTGTGTTCTTTGATACACCTCTGAATGTTTTTAGGCATCATGGGTTTTCCTTCCCTGCACCTCTGAATGTGTTGTTTATGCATCATGTGCCTTGTTCCTTACCCCTCTGAATGTATGTTATGCATCATGTGTTATGTGCTTATACCCCTACAGGTAATGTGATACTTAGGTGGTTTTTCTCCTAGTGCAGGTGGTGCTGGTGAGGTCCAGGTCCCCTGCGCAATATTCTCCTAAGG
Organism: Lissotriton vulgaris; assembly: GCF_964263255.1. Classification (NCBI taxonomy): domain Eukaryota; kingdom Metazoa; phylum Chordata; class Amphibia; order Caudata; family Salamandridae; genus Lissotriton; species Lissotriton vulgaris. The sequence continues at coordinate 5,931,538 of NC_141696.1, read as the reverse complement.
TGATTAGGGTTGCGTAGGTGGTACTTACCTGGTTACCAGTAGTTACTGGTTGTGTACTAAAGTGATTTACATTGTATGTGCTATGTTCTAAAAGTGTTACTTTTAAAAGTGCTGATTCCTGACAGTGGTCCAGGTGGCCCTGTCTTGTACATATCCCCTGTAAATTCTGCCCGTGCCTGTTGGCACATTGTAAAGTGTGTGTTTTTATCAATCAATCAATCAATCAATCAATCAATCATAGCATTTGTATAGCGCGCTACTCACCCGGAAGGGTCTCAAGGCGCTTGAGGGAGGGGTCTGCTACTGCTCGAACAGGCAGGTCTTGAGTTGGTTCCTGAAGGCGAGATGGTCCTGTGTCAGCCGGAGGTGGATGGGGAGGGAGTTCCATGTCTTGGCTGCAAGGTAGGAGAAGGATCTTCCTCCGGCGGTGGCTCTTCGGATGCGTGGTACGGCGGCGAGGGCGAGGCTTGTAGAACATAGCTGGCGGGTGGGCGTGTAGAAGGTCAGGCGGTCGTTGAGGTACTTGGGGCCCAGGTTGTGGAGAGACTTGTGTGCGTGGGTAAGGAGCCTGAACGTGATCCTTTTGCTGACGGGGAGCCAGTGCAGGTCCCTCAGGCGGCCGGAGATGTGGCTGCGTCGGGGGATGTCCAAGATGAGTCGGCGGAGGCGTTCTGTATGCGCTGGAGTCTTTTCTGTAGTTTGGCTGTGGTTCCCGCGTAGAGGGTGTTCCCGTAGTCCAGTCGGCTGGTGACGAGTGCCTGGGTGACCGTCTTCCTGGTTTCGGTTGGGATCCAGCAGAAGATCTATCGGAGCATACGCAGGGTGTTGAAGCACGATGAGGAGACGGCGTTGACTTGTCTGGTCGATCGAGAGGGAAGAGTCCAGGATGAAGCCCAGGTTGCGTGCGTGGTCTGTTGGCTTGGGAGCGGTGCCCAGGGCAGGAGGCCACCAGGAGTCGTCCCAGGCGGAGGGCGATGGTCCCAGGATGAGGACTTCCGTCTTCTCTGAGTTCAGTTTCAGGCGGCTGTTCTTCATCCACTCGGCGACGTCTTTCATCCCTTCGTGTAGGCTCGTTCTGGCGGTGGCGGGGTCGTTGGTGAGGGAGAGCTCCAGCTGGGTGTCGTCGGCGTAGGAGATGATGTTGAGGTTGTGTTGGCGTGCGATGGCTGCGAGAGGGCTCATGTAGGCGTTGAAGAGGGTTGGGCTGAGCGATGATCCTTGCGGTACGCCGCAGATGACTTCGCTGGCCTCGGATCGGAATGGGGGGAGGCGGACTCTTTGTATTCTTCCGGCGAGGAACGAGATGATCCACTCCAGTGCCTTTTCTTGGATACCGATGTTGCTGAGGCATTGAACTAGGGTGCGGTGGCAGACAGTGTAGAACGCTGCAGAGAGGTCCAGGAGGATGAGGGGGCCGCTGTTTCCCCGTTGTCGAGCAGGGCTCGGATGTCGTCGGTGGCTGCGATGAGGGCGGTCTCGGTGCTGTGGTTGGCTCGGAAACCGGACTGCGAGGGGTCGAGGGATCCGTTCGTCTCGAGGAAGGCTGCAAGCTGTCTATTGATGGTCTTCTCGATGACTTTGGCAGGAAAAGGGAGGAGCGAGATGGGGCGGAAGTTCTTGAGGTCGGTGGGGTCCGCTGTTGGTTTCTTCAGTAGGGCGTTGAGCTCGGCATGCTTCCAGCTCTCCGGGAAGGTGGCGGTGTTGAAGGAGGAGTTGATGACGTCCCAGAGTTGGGGTGCGATGATGGAGTCGGCCTTGTTGAAGACGTGGTGGGGGCAGGGGTCGGTCGGAGATCCGGAGTGGATGGTGTTCATCGTGCGGGCTGTGTCTTCGGTGGTCACCGTGGTCCAGGTGCGGCGGGTGGCGGTGGGGGGGCGTTGGTTCGACGGTCGGGTGCGTGGAAGGTGCGCCGAAGCTGTTGTGGATGTCGGCGATCTTGCGGTGGAAGTACGAGTGAGAGAGTCGCTGAGATCTTGTGAAGGAGTGATGTCGTTGTTGCCGGTGCTGGGATTGGAGAACTCCTTGACGATGCTGAAGAGTTCCTTGCTGTCGTGGGCGTTGTTGTCCAGTCGTTCCTTCAGTGATTTCTTCTAGGTGGTGCGGATGAGCTGGTGGTGCTTGCGGATGGCGTCTTTGAGGGCGGTCATGAGGGTGGTTTTTATCTAATGTGTTTTGGTGTAATACAAAGGCTATTTTTATATATAACCTTGTGTGGAGTTTCTTTTGTGGTGGGCCTTGGGTGTTGTTGCTTCGTGCGCGCGCAAATGCTTAACTAACATCACCTCCGAGTTTAGCCTTGCTGTTCGCGCCACGTTACCTAGAGGGTGAGCAGTGGTTATCTTGGCGTGTAACTCCCTTGCCCTGACTTAGGAGTGGTGGTCTCTGACTGATTTTGGCGCAAGCCCTGGCCAGCCAGGGATCCCATTTCTAACATTGTTGTTTAATAAAAGTACCTTGCCTTGGGAGGGTGTTAGGTAAGTACCCCGACCCAAGGGAGTGTAGGAAGTAGTGGGTGTGGCTTGAGGATTGCTCAGCCTCATTTCACTACACTAACGGGGCAGTGCTGGAAGTTGGAATAGATTAATTTTCTATTCCAACTCCAGTGTGTTCAACAGTAGGGAAGGTGTTGGAGTTAAATCCAACACCTTCTACTCACTGCTACACACCTTTTTCGTTGCAAGGGCATGCGGGGTAAATGCATGTGTTGTAGCGGTTGCAGTGTAAATGCTGTTTCCCAAATTAAATGTTTGATATTTAAAAAACATCATTAGTAAAGCAGGCACATCTGTGAAAGATTTAAAAAATGGTTAATTTGTAATGCCAAATTATGGGGAATTTTTTTTTACCATTGCAATGCCAGCCGAGGCTTGACCTATCGACCCTGCCTGTGCCTTTTCATTCTCTTTTAAGCCTTTCATGGGGGGGAAAATAATTCCAATTAGTCCTATTTCTGGTGAGGGCCCGGGTCTAGCCCTGATATATTAAACTCAAAACATGATATAACGCAGTACCAGGAATTGGTTGAGTGGTCTGTCTTCTTTTTTTATCTTTGGAGCCTCATGGTGAAGGGAAATCATTGGCAGGGGTGCTTGTTCCTCTTTAAAAAAATCACAGAGAGTGATCATAGGTCACCTAACGAGACAAAGATGCCTCCTGTCCTATGTGCTAATCTCAGCAGCTCTGCAGTCTAAGCACACCCTGAACCTCAGCAGCTCTGCTGTCTGAGCACACCGTGAACCTCAGCAGCTCTGCTGTTTAAGCACACCCTGAATCTCAGCAGCTCTGCTGTTTAAGCACACCGTAATCTCAACAGCTTTGCTGTCTGAGCACACCGTGAACCTCAGCAGCTCTGCAGTCAAAGCACACCCTGAACTTCAGCAGCAATGCTGTCTAAGCACACCCTGAACCTAAGCAGCTCTGCTGTCTAAGCACACCATGAAACTCGGCAGAAGTGCTGTCTAAGCACACTGTGAACCTCAGCAGCTCTTCTGTCTAAATACACTGTGAACCTCAGCAGCTCTACTAAGCACACCAGTAACCTCAGCAGCGGTGCTGCCTAAGCACACCATGAACCACAGCAGCTCTACTGTCTAAGCACACCGTGAACCTCAGCAGCGGTGTTGTCTAAGCATACCGTGAACCTTAGCAGCTCTGCTGTCTAAGAACACCATGAACATCAGCAGCTCTGCAGTTTAAGCACACCATGAACCTCAGCAGCTCTGCTGGCTAAGCACACCGTGAATCTCAGCAGCAGTGCTGGCAAGCACACCATGACCCTCAGCAGCTCTGCTCGCTAAGCACACCGTTAACCTCAGCAGCGGTGCTGGCAAGCACACCATGAACCCCAGCAGTGCTGCTGTCTAAGCATCAAGTGAACCTCAGCAGCGCTGCTGTCTAAGCACACCATGAACCTCAGCAGCTCTGCTGTCACAGCACACCGAAACTCAGCAGCTCTGCTGTCTAAGCACACCATGAATCTCAGCAGTGCTGCTGTCTAAAGCAAACCGTGAACCTCAGCAGCACTGCAGTTTAAGCACACCATGAACCTCAGCAGCACTGCTGCCTTAGCACACCATGAACCTCAGCAGAACTGCTGTCTAAGCAGACCGTGAACCTCAGCAGCTCTGCTGTCTAAGCACACAGTGAATCTCAGCAGCACTGCTATGTAAGCACACAATTAACCTAAGCAGCACTGCTGACTAAGCACACTGTGAACCACAGCAGCTCTATGATGCAAGCACACCGTGAACCTCAGCAGCACTGCTCTCTAAGCACACCGTGAACCTCAGCAGCTCTACTGTCCTAGCACACAGTGAATCTCAGCAGCACTGCTATGTAAGCACACAATTAACCTAAGCAGCACTGCTGACTAAGCACACTGTGAACCACAGCAGCTCTACGATGCAAGCACACCGTGAACCTCAGCTCTACTGTCTAAGCACACCTTGAACCTCTGTAGCTCTACTGTCTTAGTACATTGTGAACCTCAGCAGCTCTTATTTATTTATTTACCATGTCGCTTTTTTTGTGCGTGGGATTTGGAGCTGTTGGGCTACAGATGAGCGTAATGTTCGACTGGGTGTGTAAACACTAATGGCCTTTTTAAAAAATTCTGGTCCAATGTTGTTCAATGCCTTATATGTGATACACAAGGCCTTAAACTTTGTACGGCTTCTAACCGGCAACCAATGTAGTTGACGAATGATGGGAGAGATAGATGAATATTTAGGTGTGCCGGTTAGAATCCTTGCGGCAGCATTTTGAACAAGCTGTAATTTGTTCAAAACTTGCTCCTGCGCGTTCAACAGTAGGCCATTGCAATAGTCCACTTTAGATAATACCAAAGTGGACATTAGGGTCTTGCCTGCATTTGGGGGAAGAAATGGAAGCAATTTCTTTACCATTCTTAAGGTAAAAAAGGAGGCTGAGACCACTGCGTTGGCATGGCTGACAAAAGCTAGCTTGTTGTCAAATAGAACTCCCAGATTTGTAACTTTGGATACTGGTGATGGGGGGGTTCCTAGCTCCGAAGGCCACCAAACTGGGGACCAAGACGGGGTCAGCTCACCAAATACCATGACCTCAGTCTTGTCAGAATTTAACTTTAAACAATTCTGATCCATCCAGGTACTGATGGCTCTCATGCCCTCCTGGAAGTTAGCGGCCACTGATCCTCCATTTTTGTGGATCGCCAGGACCAGCTGGGTGTCATCAGCATATGAGGTCAGTCCAATACCAAATGACTTGATCACCCTTGCCAAGTCCGACACATAGATGTTAAAAAGTGTCGGACTTAGCGAGGAGCCCTGGGGAACTCCACAAGGCAGGGTGAAATCAGGAGAGTAATAACTCCCCATCTTCACAGACTGCTCTCTATCAGCCAGAAAGGATGCCAGGAGTGCTTTGGCTTTGTCCTGAATGCCTATTGCAGCGACACGGTCGATCAGGATGGTATGATCAACTGTGTCAAAGGCTGCAGACAAATCCAAGAGTATTAAGACCGCTGCACCACCCTGGTCCATGATTATCCTGACCTCCTCTGCTGCCTTTATCAGATCAGTCTCAGTCCCGTGGCCCTTCCTGAACCCAAACTGGGTGTCATCCAGCAGCTCATTCTGATCAATATAGTTCGACAGCTGTAAGTTCATTGCCTTTTCAAAAATTTTTGATGGATAAGGGAGCGAGGCAATAGGGCGATAGCTTTTAGGCTCCAATGGATTTAGGGTTGATTTTTTTAAGAGAGGTTTTACTGTGGCCTTTTTCCAGATTGAGGGGTAGTCCCCTGTCCGAAACATGGCATTGGAGATGCTAGTGAGCACCGGGGCTATCAGATTGGATAGTGGTTTGAGGATGAGTGGGGGACATGGATCCAAAGATGATCCTGACTTAACAGTGTTCATAAGTTCTTTCATAGACAGTTGGGATAGTGGGGAGAAGGCCTCAAAGGTTGGCTTTGGTGACGTGAGAGGATTCTCCAAACAGGCTGAATCAGTGATAGTTCTTTTAGTAAAGTTGTTAAAAATGTCTTTGACCTTTGCCTTGAAAAATTCTGCTACCTTATTGCAAAAAATTTGAGATGGCTCTGTGGTAGCAAGAGCTGGTGGATTGGCTAATTTTTTAACCACCTGATATAGCTGTTTGCTCGAATTTTGAGCTAGTTCTATTTGTGTGCTATAAAAGTTAAATTTTTCTGCAATTATGAGTTTTTTGTAGCTTGACAAAGCTTTCTTGTACGTATCTCTGTCATTATTGTCGTATTTCATACGCCAGCGCCTCTCCAAATTTCGGCATTGTTGTCTCTCGAGCCTTAGTGGTTCCGAAAACCACGGTGCAGAGGGTTTGGTGCTGTTTGGCTGCATTTTTATATTAGGTGCTTAGCGGTTAAAGGCATTGTTCAGCCAATGTCCATAATTATTAGATGCTTCATGTGGATCAGATATGTCTTCTGGTCTCGTGGATTCCAGGATATTATATAAAACGGTGGGATCAATGTTTTTCCAGTCGCGACATTTAATCTGGGGGCGAATGAGAGGAGATGAATTTTTATGATTCCTGACTAAGATAGTAAATTTCACTGCCGAGTGATCCGTCCATATAAGCGGGAACACTGTAGGGTAAGTCATATGAAAATTGTTAGTAAATAAGCCATCCAGGGTGTGGCCTGCTTGATGAGTGGCTGAGGAGACCCGCTGTTCTAAGCCAGCGGCCGAGAAGTCCGAGATAAGAGTGGACGAGTCTTTATCTGCAAGATTTTCTAAATGAAAATTAAAATCTCCCAATATTGTGTAGTCCGAGTTGGCAGCTACTGGTTCTAATAGGAAATTAAGGGATTTCAAGAAGGGTATTCATGAAATAGGTGGTCGATACAACAGAGTTCCCTTAAAGGTTTGTATAGGAGAGAGAGTAATAGTGAAACCTAAAGCTTCCGCAAAATCACAGTCTAATGGTTCAGTTTTTATAGCTAAATTGGCTCGGTGTATAATGGCTAGACCGCCCCCCCTTTTGCAAGATGATCTATCTAGTCTAGTCACATGATAGCCATCCGGGGTGGCTATACAAAAATCAGGGCCAGATGCTAGATCTGCCCAGGTCTCAGTTATAAACACCACGTCTTCCCTGTGTTTTATAAGAGAACGTGCATTTATAAGTACACAGATTATGTGTTTATCTTCATTTCTAGAGACCAGGAGGGATTCTTGTTGTGAATAAGGTAACGTAATCTTAAATGAGCAGTTCGGACAGGCGTTAGCAAGTAGGTTACAAAAAGAATCTATTTCAAAATGAGTGCAGCTCTTATAATTTACAGTGTTTCCTATACTCAGAAGCTGCGCTCTTGAATAGGTGGTTACCTTCGTTGTATAGTGGGTTCTGCGGGGGCCAGGGGATCTGGCACACAGCACGGTCCCAGCGCGGACTGGCGAAGACTGGCACCCCTTTGGCACGGCTTCGGCGCGGTGACGGCGCTCCCGCTGCGCTTCCGGGTAGCCATTTTTATGGTCTAAGCCCCGCCTCCAGCTGGAACGCTAACTCTGTTCTGGTCGGGGAGCCGGCCCTGAGGCACAATGGAGCTCTACCCTGCCCTCCACGCAAACGGCACGGAACCGCGGTGGAACGGGGCTAGGGGTGCAGAGAATCACAGTACTGCTAGTGAGTTAAAATATTTTTAAAAACAATTATTACATCAATTGTATCAGATTAGAAGGTGCGTTTTTTAACATGGGGAATTTTCAAATACAGCGTTTGACACTGGGCTTCACAGCATGCAGAGGAGGATCCCCTCGCAATCTGCACGAGCTCTTCTCAGCAAACACACAAGGAGCTGCCACCACCTTGCTAGTCTTCTGTATGAATACACTGTGAACCTCAGTGTCTCTACTGTCTAAACACACTGTGAACCTCAGCAGCTCTGCTGTCTAAGCACACCATGAAACACTGGAGCTGTGCTGTCTAAGCACAACCTGAACCTCAGCAGCTCTGTTGTCTAAGCACAACCTGAACCTCAGCAGCTCTGCTGTCTAAGCACAACATGAACTTCAGCAGCTCTGCTGTCTAAGCACACCGTGAACCTCAGCTGCACTGCTGTCTAAGCACACCATGAACCTAGGCAGCACTGCTGTCAAAGCCCACCACGAACCTCAGCAGAACTGCTCTCTAAGGACAACTTGAACCTCAGCAGCTCTGCTGTCTAAGCACACCGTGAACCTCAGCAGCACTGCTGTCTAAGCACACCGTGAACCTCAGCAGCTATACTATACATGAAGCTATACTATACATGAACCTCAGCTGCTCTTCTGTTTAAATCCACTATGAATCTCAGCAGCTCCACTGCCTAAGCACACAGTTAACCTCAGCAGCGATGCTGTCTAAGCACACCGTGAACCTCAGAAGCTGTGCTGCCTAAGCACACCGTGAACCTCAGCAGCTCTGCTGTCTAAGCACACCGTGAACCTCAGCAGCGGTGCTGTCTAAGCACATGCTGTACCTCAGCAACTCTGCTGTCTAAGCAAAACATGAACCTCAGCAGCTCTGCTGTCTAAGCACAACATGTACCTCAGCAGCTCTGTGGTCTTAGCACACCATGAACATCAGCAGCACCACTGTCTGAGCACACCATCAAGCTCAGCAGCTCTGCAGTCTAAGCACACCGTGAACCTCAGCAGCTCTACTGTCTTAGCACACTGTGACCCTCAGGAGCTCTTCTATGTAAATACACTGTGAACGCCTGCAGCTCTACTGTCTAAATACACTGTGATCCTCAGCAGCTCCACTATCTAAGCACACCGTGTACCTCAGCAGCTGTGCTGCCTAAGCACACCATGAACCTCAGCATCTCTGCTGTCTAAGCACAACAAGAACCTCAGCAGCTCTGATGTCTAAGCACAACTTGAAACTCAGCAGCTCTGCTGTCTAAGCACACCATGAAGCTCAGCAGCACTGCTGATTAAACACACCATGAACCTCAGTAGCTCTACTGTCTTATCACACTGTGAACCTCAGCAGCTCTAGTGTCTAAGCACACCATGAACCTAAGCAGCACTGCTGTCTAAGAACACCATGAACCTCAGCAGCTCTGCAGTCTAAGCACAACATGAACCTCAACAGCTCTACTGTCTAAGCACACCCTGAACCTCTGCAGCGGTGCTGTCTAAGCACACCGTGAACCTCAGCAGCACTGCTGTCTAAGCAAACTGTGAACCTAAGCAGCTCTGCTGTCTAAGCACACCATGAACCTCAGCAGCTGTGCAGTCTAAGCACACCTTGAACCTAAGCCGCTCTGCTGTCTAAGCACACCATGAACCTCAGCAGCTCTGCTGTCTAAGCACACCGTGAACCTCAGCAGTGGTGCTGTCTAAGCACACCATGAACATCAGCAGCAATGCTGTCTAAGCACACCATGAACGTCAGCAGGAGTGCAGTCTAAGCACACCATGAACCTCAGCAGCCTTATGAAAGCACACGATGAACCTCAGCAACTCTGCTATCTAAGCACGCTGTAAACCTCAGCAGCTCTCTTTTCTAAGCATATCCTGAATTTCAGCAGCTCTGCTGTCTAAGCAAACTGTGAACCTCAGCAGTGCTGTCTCAGAACACTGTGAACCTTAGAAGCACTGCTGTCTAAGCACACCATGAACCTCATTAGCTCTGCTAAGCACACCCTGAATCTCAGCAGCTCTGCAGTCTAAGCACACAATGAACCTCAGCAACGGTGCTGTCTAAGCACACCATGAACCTCAGCTGCACTGCTGTCTAAGTACACTGTGAACCTTAGTGGGACTGTTTTCTAAGCACACCATGAATCTCAACACCTCTGCTGTCTAAGCACACCATGAATCTTAGCAGCTTTGCAGTCTAGGCACACTGTGAACCTCAGCAGCTCTGCAGTATAAGCACAACATGAACCTCAGCAGCTCTGCTGTTCTCAACAGACCGTGAACCTCAGCAGCTCTGCTGTGTAAGACCTCAGTGAGCCTCAGCAGCTCTACTATGTAGGCACACTGTGTACCTCAGAAGCGGTGCTATCTAAGCACACCGTGAGCCGAAGCACCTCTGCAGTCTAGGCACACAAAGTACCTCAGCACCTCTTGTTAGACCGGGCCTTGTGGCGTGGTCCTCCCTGACCCGTAGCGACACAATCCTGACCCGTGCACCACACCAGGCCCCTGATTAGCACGGCCTACCCGACCCACTCCACACATGGCCCCACAGACAACCCTAGACTCCCCCGTTCTTTCCCTACATCTTCCCGGTACCGGATGCCCCCCAAACCCCATCGGCCCCACGGCCTCCGGTGACCATGCCCTGCACCTAAGATGGCTGGGCCCCAGCGCGACCTAGGCCTAGACGCACCATGCCCGGCTGGGGGGTAGAGAGCTCCCCGTGAGCGAGAGAGGGAGGAGTAGTTTCAGTCACACCTCCGGCCTCCTCTCGAGAGATGGGTTTCGATCGCCCCTCCGGCCTCCCTGAGGGCTGGCTCCATGCCTGCTTTGTGTCTGGGATCCCTCCAGACCCCGACTTGAAAGGATCAAAGAGTCGTGTGGCAGGAAACCCTGACAAGCGACCCCCAGGTGCTAAGACCCCTGCCTGCGAGGACTCTGGACATCAAAGAGGAGCAGACCTATAACATAGGGTGCTCTGGGACTATCAGGCAGTTTGAATCCTGGAACTAAGACAGCCCTGCTGACGTGGTCGCGGCTGAACAGAACATTGAAGAAGAAACTGCTTGAGCCTTGGACCCTTGGTGAGCCCTGCTGACATCGTCGCGGCTCCACTTGGCAGAGACGGGCTTCTGCCTGAATCATCTGAGCCCTGCTGACATGGTTGCGGCTCCCCTTGCAACCTTGAGAACACCTGAGCCCTCCTGATTGAATCTCAGCTCCCCGAAGACCTCCGACATCCTTGCTCGATGCCTGCAGACTTGGTCGTGGCTCAGAGACTGTTCTTGTCCGGCTGGACCCAAAGATCGCATCATATCCCCCGGCTCGAGGATTGAGAGCTGTGCGCCGGATACGCACCTGCATGGACACTGATCCTAAGACTGTCCCGCTACCCCTACCCTTACCGAGACTCTTTGACCCCTTGCTCTACTTGTAAATACGAACCTTGCGGATCATAAATATCCTGATCTCTTGCTAAGATAAAGAATAAGTTCTTCAGAACCTACGGTGTGGTGTCTCTTTGTTGAGTGGTGCGAGTTCAGCGTGTACGATCCTAGATATGAGATTCTTCCCCAGAAGGGTCTCCCGCCAGTGCTCTGCTGCATTCCTAGGAGAGGTGGGTCACAGGGTGGTCAGGCACACATTCTGTCCTCCCCTGGGACCGCCCCTTCTAACATTGGTGGCAAGCGACGGGATCCAAGCCCACCATCTAGAGATCGTACAGTAAACGGCTGACGCACTACCGAACAAAGACGGCAGAAGAAACCACCATGAGTCCTACTGAAACCGACTCAAGCCTGATGTTCTGCGTAGAACGGTTGGAAGACTACACGCACAAAGAGTTGAAACAAATTTGCAAACAACGGAAAATCGCTACCACTGGTCTGAAGACCAAAGAAGATATGCAAAAAGCCCTGAAAGCCTGGATGGAGTCCGGAGCCCCTCTTCCCCAACCAGAAGGAGACGGCGGAGAGGCAGAGCAGCCGGACGAACCCGGAAACTTCCCGGGGGAAGCAGCAACACCCAGGTACGAAGCAATGCACCAGATGGGGGCCTATCCCCGGAAGAGCTAGTGGACAGATAGAGAAGCCGCAATCACAAACTTCAAATGGCCAAACTGAAAATAGAGGGCGAGCTAAGGTTGGCCGAGAAAAAGCTAGCGGTAGAACAGTTATGAGTCCAAGGAGAGTTGGAAGAGAAGAAGCTTCAGCGAGAGCACGAGGGAAAAAGGCTTCAGCTGGAGCATGAGCGCAGCTTAAAAGAGATAGAACTCAAGGCGAGAAGCGAAGAACCTCGACCCCCGGGGAACCGAGAGACCATTCCCCCGGGAGAGCGGAAAGTCCACATCCCCAAAGATGTGGTCAAGGAGTACTATAAGAGTGACGACATCCAACAATGGTTCAAAGCCTACGAGGTAGCCATGACCTCCCACAGAGTCCCACAGAAGGATTGGGGGGCCGGGTTGTGGGGTCGATTCTTGAGCGAAGGGAAAGACACCCTACTCGACCTACCGGCCTCCATGCAGACCTCCTACAGCCACATGAAGGAGGCCCTCCTAACTAGATACGGCCTCACCCCCGAGATGTACCGCCAGCGGTTCCAAGACTCCCTGGCACCACGTGGGTGGAGTATGTAAACTTTTTCAGTCGAGCATTGGAGGGATGGATCAAGGGCAGCAAAGTAACCACCTTTGAAGAACTAACCGATCTCATTGCATGGGAACACTTGTCTACGAACTGCTTTGTGGAACTATGCCAGCATCTGCTGGACAGCAAGCTCGCGGATCCAAGGAAGCTGGCCGTCGAAGCAGATCGCTGGGTAAACACCCGGGTCCCCCGGGGCCCCGTAGGAGACTACCACCGAAACAATCAGGGACCTCCCCGTCAGAGAGGGGGGGAACCAAGGGAGACAGAGGGAATTCCTGTCAGGTCCCCAGCGTAGCCCCCCGAGAAACCAACCCCCGGGCTTCCCAGCCCTTCCACCAGTCAGTACCGGTCCTCCAGGTAGGCAAGGGCCCTGGGTGAATATCACCTGTTTCCGCTGCCAACAGCTCGGGCATTACGCCAGTGACCCCCAATGCCCCATGGCCCAGAGATCCACCACAACAGTTCCCCCAGCCCGACAAATGGCCACCGTAGCCCTAGGGGAGGAGTTTGAGGACACCGAGGAATGGGATCCCACTGCCATGGCCCTAGTCTCTCTAGGAGATCGAGAAATGATTCCCGGAGCCCCCCTACCTGCAAACACCAAGAAATACCGACAGCTAGTTACAGTTAACGGCCACCGAGTGGAGGCCCTTCGTGACACCGGGGCAAGCATCACCGGTGTCATCTAGTCAAAGAAGACCAAATCATCCTCAATGTCTTTTGCACTGTGATATCTTCCGACAACACGGAGAGCTTGTGTAAGGTGGCCTTGGTACCGTTCGAATGGGGGGGAGTGACCGGCAAATTGCGAGTGGCTGTCCGAACCTCACAACCTGAAGACTGTCTCCTGGGCAACGACTTGGAAAGTTCCCCATGGAGACAGGTCGAGCGCAAGACTCACCTAGGAATGATGGGTCTACCCGAGTGGGTGTGCGCAACCACCCGATCCATGGCGGCCCGACTGCCCCCCCTCGGGGGAGTCGAGGACGAACCCCCCGCCACACCCCCGTTGACGAAGACAGGGACGGCCAAGCTGAGCCCAACGACCTCTCCCCAGGAGGAGAACCCGTCGCCGACGACGGACCCTTACATCCCGACTCCGCACAGATCACGGAGTTAGGTGATCTGCCTGAGTTGGCACAGTGGCGCCACGAGGGGGGCCCCTCCCGAGAGGAGTTCTGCCGGGAACAAGCTACATGTCCTTCTCTGGTCGGACCCCGGAAACAGGCCGAAGCCCAAGCCGCGGGCGACCAATCTAGAACCCATTTACTGTATTGGGAAAATGACCTCCTGTACAGCGAACAGAAGTCTGCAGAGCTAGGGTCAGCCCGGGTGCTGGTGGTACCCCTACGCTTTCGAGACGTCCTCCTGGGCTTGGCCCATGATGTACCCCTGGCGGGCCACTTGGGCCAAGACAAAACCTACAACCGCTTAGTAACTCACTGTTAGAAATGGGATCCCTGGCTGGCCAGGGCTTGCGCCAAAGTCAGTCAGAGACCACCACTTCCACGTCAGGGCAAGGGAGTTACATGCCAAGATAACCCCTGCTCACCCCCTTGGTAACGTAGCACGAGCAGTAAGGCTAAACTTGGAGGCAATGTGAGTTTAGTGTTTGCGCACGCACCCCAGCAACAACACCCAAGGCCCACCACAAAGGAAACTCCACACAAGGTTATATGTAAAAATAGCCTTTTTATTACACCAAAACACATTAGATAAAAACACACACTTTACAATGTGCCAACAAGCACGGGCAGAATTTACAGGGGATATGTACAAGACAGAGCCACCTGGACCACTGTCAGGAATCAGCACTTTTAAAAGTAACACTTTTAGAACATAGCACATACAATGTAAAATCACTGTAGCAAAAAAAATAGCACACAACCAGTAACCACTGGTAACCAGGACCTCACTAGCACCACCTGTACTAGGAGAACAACCACCTAAGTATCACAATACATGTAGGGGTATAAGCATATAACACATGATGCATAACATACATTCAGAGGTGCAGGGAAGGAAAACACATGATGCCTAAAAACATTCAGAGGTGTAGGAAATAACAATTGCGCAAAAATCACATTAGTCACCACCTGTGACTGTCCATAGGCCAACTGGCCTTGTGGGGGCTAGGACGCCCTGTGTCCCAAAGTCAGGGGCCTAAACGTGGCAGCTGCCCACGAAGTGCTGGGCAGCTGTAGACAATGGTGGGCACAACGTTGGAGCCTTCCAGGCCCTGAACAAATAAAAGGTCCCCCTGAGCCTCTCAGGGCTCTAAAGCAGAAATGCACCTGGAACATCTATGGGCTCCCTCACAATTGGGCCAGTCGTTGGAGTCCCACTGGGGACTCTAAAACAAAGGAATGCCCCTCAGAGATCGCAGGCTCGTAAATGCCAAGGGGGGCGCGCTGAGCCTCTCGGGGCTCGAATCCAAGGTATTGCCCCCGGAGCCTCTCTTAGGCTCGGACACCACTGGGGTCTCCCTCAGGCCAGGCCCGCACACTGGAGGGGAAGGGTGGGCACCGGCAATGTGCCCGACGCCCTCCTTCCTTCACTCGCTCTCCCGGCCCCACTCACCGGCTTCTTGTTGCGGTGGCTTCTCCGGCTACTCAGCTGCTGGGGCGGCTCTCCTCACGGGCTGCGGGGATCTCCTCTGGGCAGCGCGGGGCTCTCTACGATACCGGAGCCCCGCCTGTAGCCGCTCTGCCCCTCACGCCGCAGTGCCAAGGGCGGGACTTCCGGTCCTTCTCCCGGGGCCACGCTGGGATTGGCCGGCCCGCAAACTGCTTCTGGGTCGCCGTGGGCAGCGCGGCGGCCCCTTTCAGGCAGTCGTAGGCTGGGGGAGAATTAACTGAGGGGTGGGCTCCCTCGTTAAATATAATAACACGGGCTGCAAGGACGCGAGGCAAATGCGGCGTGGGCTGCCACTAGAGTAAAAATAAAGCGCTCCCAGCGCTAGAGGACCAGCAGAGCGCTTCCAGGCGCTAGAAGTAGAGTACAGCGCTCCCAGGCGCTATAAGCAAAGTACAGCTCCAGCAAAGTCCTGGAGGCAGGCAGGGGGCAAGGCTGGGCCCAGAGCCAGCTCACTGGGTCTCCAGGCAGGAAGACATTCCAAGTGGCGGTCCTCCTGCCCAGCAACAGCAGCAGCCCCCTCAGGATCCTGGAAGAGAACAGAACCAATTGTAAGGGGACACAGCCCCTTCTTATACTACTAAATCCTTTGTCTGTAGGTGCAGGGTGGGGGAGAAACAAGTTGCAGCTGGTTTTGGAGCACCCTTGACGGCTCAACCACCCCTTTCATTCACTAGGGAGGCTAGGGTCGTTAGACGCACCACAGGGGGAGGAGCCAGCATTGTGTGGGGAAAGCCCAGCCCCATTCAGGACACAGGGGCACTCCTCCCCAGCCATCAGCATGCTAATCTCTCTATTCACCACCGGGGCAGACCCACACAGACTCCTGGAGTCAGGCTTGCCAGCTAGCTCCAGCCAATCACGCTCCAGCACCCTCACAGCACTCGTACAGCCATGTCTAGAAGTGGCACTTCCACACTAGACACATACATGCCGCATACATCATTCCGCAGCATTCAATCACACGAGTCTGCACATACCAGACTCGAGCCTGTACACCTCACACATCAGGAACTACCAGGGACACATACATTCCCCATGCATTCCTATGGGAGGGCAGGCCTATCTCACCACATGCACTCAAAGTGCGCACGCACTTTCCACTGGGACACAGTGAAAGTGCGCAGAACCCAAAAATCAACATCACCAGGTCACCATTAAAAGCAAAACGTTTAGGGGTGAACCTGCCTGAAGGGCCAAGTCCAACACTCACTTTTATTGGCCAAAGATGCGAGCCCACGTAGAGGCCCACTGCAAGTCCCCCCCACGAGCCAGGCCAGTGGGAAAAGTGGAGGAAAGCGCAAGGCTCCCCTCCAACCCTTCCCCGTCGTCAGTACCCCCTTTGAGCGGGTCGGAATCGACATTGCGGGGCTGCTGGACCCCAGGACCTCTCAAGGTCACTGCTTTATCCTCGTCCTAGTGGACCATGCCACACGATACCCTGAGGCCATTCCCCTCCGCACAGTCACGGCCCCCGTGGTGGGCCGGGCATTGATGGGAATCTTCTCCCGTGTAGGTTTCCCCCGAGAGGTCGTCAGCGACCGCGGCACGAATTTCATCTCCAAATACATGATGTCCCTGTGGCAATAATGTGGAGTGTCTTACAAGTTCACTACTCCGTACCATCCCCAAGGAAATGGCCTAGTAGAGCGGTTTAATCGGACTCTAAAGGGGATGATCATGGGTCTAGAAGTGTCCCTCCGGCGTAAGTGGGACGTCCTTCTCCCCTGCCTCCTGTTCGCCTACCATGAAGTCCCCCAGAAATCCTTGGGGTTCAGCCCGTTTTAATTGCTCTATGGGCACCCCGTCCGAGGTCCCCTTAGCTTGGTCAAGGAGGGGTGGGAGACGGCACCCCGAGACCCACCCCAGGATGTGTTTCGATACATTTTGACTCTCCGAGGCCACCCTCGAGGCGAGCCAGGAGGAAATGAAGCGCTGGTATGACCAGAATGCCACTCTGGTCGAGTTCCAACCGGGCCAGCCCCCGGTGAAACCTTGCGCCCTCCAAGACAAATGGACAGGGCCCTTCAAAGTAGTAGAACGAAAGTCAGTTCACGTACTTGGTGGATGTCCAGTCCCCTCGGAACCCCCTTCGGGTCCTTCACGTGAACCGCCTCAAGCCTCACTTCGTGCGGACGGAGTTGAGTTTGCTCCTAGCCACAGACAACGGGGAGGAAGAGGAAACGGAGCCTCTCTCCTGTGTGCCAAAGAGAAGGACGGCTCTGTGGAGGGAGTTAACCTCTCATCCTCCCTCACTCCCCAGCAACGCGAAGACTGCCGCCAGCTCTTGGGGCAGTTCTCAGACCTGTTCTCCGTCGTCCTCAAGGTCACAGACTGGTGTGTCCACGACGTGGACACCGGAGACAGCCCGCCGGTGCGACACAGAGCCTACCGTGTTCCCTACCAAGTCCAGACCTGCATCCAGGCCGAGGTCTCGAAAATGTTAACCCTGGGGGTGGTCGAACCTTCAGACAGTCCCTGGGCCAGCCCAGTGGTACTGGTCCCGAAAGCAGCTGCCCCTGGTGTCGCTCCCGAACTAAGGTTCTGCGTTGACTACCGGGGGCTCAATGCGGTCACCCAAGCCGACGCTCACCCTATTCCCCGCGCAGATGAGCTTATTGACCACCTCGGGTCTGTTCATTTCCTTAGCACCTTCGATTTGACCTGCGGATACTGGCAAATTGCGCTCACAGAGGGAGCCAAGGAGCGGTCCGCCTTCTCCACCCCGAATGGGCACTATCGCTTCCGAGTGATGCCCTTCGGCATGAAAACTGCCCCAGCCACCTTTCAGAGACTGGTAAATAGAGTCCGGGCCGGGCTGGAAAAGTTCAGTGCCGCATATCAGGACGATATCGCGGTATTCAGTTCCGAATGGAGTGAGCACCTCTGGCACCTCCGGAGGGTGTTGATGGCCCTGCGCCAGGCAGGCCTCACAGTGAAAACCAGCAAGTGCCAGATTGGGCAGGGATCGGTGGTCTACCTGGGGCACCAGGTCGGAAGCGGGCAGGTCGCCCCTCTCCAGCCTAAGATCGACGCCATCTTGGCCTGGGAACCACCCAAACCGAGGTCCGAGCCTTTCTGGGCCTCACCGGTTACTACCGGAAGTTCATCAGAAGTTACGGCAGTCTTGTAGGTCCCCTCACAGAACTAACGCCCAAAAGGCAGCCCAAGAAGGTGCAGTGGACTCCCGCCTGCCAGGAGGCGTTCGACGCCCTGAAAACAGCCATGTGTACTGCCCCCGTGCTCCAAACCCCTGACTACTTCAAAGAGTTTGTGGTGCAAACCGATGCTTTCAAGCATGGCATTAGAGCAGCCCTCTCACAGATCAATGACAAAGGCCTAGACCAGCCCGTAGCCTTCATCAGCCGAAGGTTACTGCCCCGAGAGCAAAGATGGAGCACCATCGAACGCGAGGCGTTCGCCGTAGTCTGGGCTCTAAAGAAACTATGGCCTTACCTCTTCGGAACCCACTTCCGAGTCCAAACCGATCATCAACCCTTAAGGTGGCTCATGCAGATGAGAGGAGAGAACCCCAAACTGCTGCGATGGTCAATCTCCCTCCAGGGGATGGACTTCACAATAGAGCATCGCCCTGGTACTGACCACGCCAACGCTGACGGCCTCTCCAGATTCTTCCGCCTCAGCGAAGAGAACCCCCAAGAGGATGGGTAGTTCTCTCAAGCCTTCAGCGGGAGGGGATGCGTGTTAGACTCGGCCTCGTGGTGTGGTCCTCCCTGACCCGTAGCGATACAATCCTGACCCGTGCACCACACCAGGCCCCTGATTAGCACGGCCTACCCGACCCACTCCACACATGGCCCCACAGACAACCCTGGACTCCCCCCGTCCTTTCCCTCCATCTTCCCGGTACCGGACGCCCCCCAAACCCCATCGGCCCCACAGCCTCCGGTGACCATGCCCTGCACCTAAAATGGCCGGGCCCCAGCACAACCTCTGCCTAGATGCGCCATGCCCGGCTGGGGGGTAGAGAGCTCCCCGTGAGCGAGAGAGGGAGAAGTAGTTTCAGTCACACCTCTGGCCTCCTCTCGAGAGATAGGTTTTGATCGCCCCTCCGGCCTCCCTGAGGGCTGGCTCCATGCCTGCTGTGTGTCTGGGATACCTCCAGACCCCGACTTGAAAGGATCTAAGGGCCGCGTGGCAGGAAACCCCGAAAAGCGACCCCCAGGTGCTAAGACCCCTGCCTGCGAGGACTCTGGACATCAAAGAGGAGCAGATCTATAATAAGGGGTGCTCTGGGACTATAATGCAGTTTGAATCCTGGAACTAAGAGAGCCCTGCTGACGTGGTCGCGGCTGAAAGGAACATCGAAGAAGAAACTGCTTGAACCTTGGAACCTTGGTGAGCCCTGCTGACATCGTCGCGGCTCCACTTGGCAGAGACGGACTTCTGCCTGAATCATCTGAGCCCCGCTGACGTGGTCCCGGCTCCCCTTGCAACCTTGAGAACACCTGAGCCCTGCTGATTGAATCGCAGCTCCCTAAAGATCGTAAGACCTCTGACATCCTTGCTCGAGCCCTGCAGACTTGGTCACAGCTCAGAGACTGTTCTGGTCCGGCTGGACTCAAAGATCGCATCGTATCCCCGGCTCGAGCATTGAGAGCTGTGCACCGGATACGCACCTACATTGACCCTGATCCTAAGACTGTCCCGCTACTCCTACCCTTACCGAGACTCTTTGAGCCCTTGCTCTACTTGTAAATACGAACCTTGCGGATCATAAAGATCCTGATCTCTTGCTAAGATAAAGAATACGTTCTTCAGAACCTACGGTGTGGTGTCTCTTTGTCGAGTGGTGCGAGCTCAGCGCATACGATCCTAGATACGAGATTCTTCCCCAGAAGGGTCTCCCACCAGTGCTCGGCTGCATTCCTAAGAGAGGTGGGTCACAGGATGGTCAGGCACACATTCTGTCCTCCCCTGGGACTACCCCTTCTAACACCTCTGCAGTCTAAGCACACTGTGATCCTCAGCAGCATTACTGTCTAAGCACAACATAAACCTCAGCAGCACTGCTGTCTAAGCACACCGTGAACCTCAGCAGCTCTGCTTTCTAAGCACACATGAACCTCAGCAGCTCTGCTCTCTAAGCACAGTGAGAACCTGAGCAGCTCTGCTGTGTAAGACCTCTGTGAGCCCCAGCAGCTCTACTATGTAGGCACACTGTGAACCTCAGCAGCTCTACTGCTTGAATACACTGTGAACCTCAGCAGTTATACTGTCTAAGCACAACATAAACCTCAACAGCACTGCTGTCTAAGCACGCCATGAACCTCAGCAGCTCTTCAGTCTAAGCACACCATGAACCTCAGCAGCTCTGCTGTCTATGCACAACATAAACCTCAACAGCACTTCTGTCTAAGCACACCGTGAACCTCAGCAGACTTATGTAAGCACACCATAAACCTCAGCAGCTCTGCTGTCTCATCACGTTGCGAACCTCAGCAGCTCTGCAGTCTAAGCAGACAATGAATCTCAGCAGCTCTGCAGTCTAAGCACAAAATGAACATCAACAGCTCTCCTGTCTCAGCACATCCTGAATCTCAGCTGTTCTGCTGTCTAAGCATACCATGAACATCAGCAGCTCTGCAGTCTAAGCACACTGTGAACCTCTGCAGCTCTGCAATCTATGCACAACATGATCCTCACGAGCTCTGCTGTCTAAGAACACCCTGAATCTCAGCAGCTCTGCTGTCTAAGCATACCATGAACCTCAGCAACTCTGCAGTCAAAGCACACAATGAACCTCAGCAATTCTGCTAACTAAGCACACCCTGAATCTCAGTAGCTCGGCTGTCTAAGCACACGCTGTATCTCAGCAGCTCTGCTGTCTTAGCATACCATGAACCTCAGCAGCTCTGCAGTCTAAGCACACTGTGAACCTCTGCAGCTCTGCAATCTAAGCACAACATGATCCTCACGAGCTCTGCTGTCTAAGAACACCCTGAATCTCAGCAGCTCTACTGTCTAAGCACACCATGAACCTCACCATCTTTTCAGTCTAAGCACACCATGAACCCCAGCAGCTCTGCTGTCTAAGCACACCTTGAACCTCAGCAGCTCTTCTCTCTAAGCACACTGTGAACCTCAGGAGCTCTGCAGGTTAATCACACCATGAACCTCAGCAGCTCTGCTTTCTAAGCACACCCTTAATCTCAGCACATCTGCTGTCTAAGCACAATGTCAACCTCAGCAGCTCTGCAGTCTAAGCACACTGTGAACCTCAGCAGCTCTGCAGTCTAAGCACACTGTGAACCTCAGTAGCACTGCTGTTTTAGTACACCATGAACATCAGCAGCTCTGCTGACTAAGCACACCATGAACCTCATCAGCTCGGCTCTCTAAGGACACTGTGAACCCTAGCAGCTCTGCAGTCTAAGCACACAATGAATCTCAGCAGTTCTGCTATCTAAGCACACGATTAATCTCAGCAGCTGTGCTGTCTAAGCACACCGTGAACCTGAGCAGCTTTGCAGTCTAAACACACCCTGCTGTCTAAGCACACGCTGTATCTCAGCAGCTCTGCTGTCTTAGCACACCATGAACCTCAGCAGCACTGCTGTTTACGCAAACTGTGAACCTCAGCAGTGCTGCTGTCTAAGCACAGTGTGAACCTCAGAAGCACTGCCATCTTAGCACACCATGAACCTCAGCAGCGCTGCTGTCTAAGCACACTGTGAACCTCAGTAGCACTGCTGTCTAAGCAAACCATGAACATCAGCAAGTCTGCTATCTAAGCATACCATGAACCTCAGCAGTACTATGTAAGCACACCATGAACTTCAGCACCTCTGCCGTCTAAGCACACTGTGAACCTCAGCAGCTCTGCAGTATAAGCACACTGTGAATCTCACCAGCTCTGCTGTCTAAGCACACAATGAATATCAGCAGCTTTGCTGTCTAAGCACACTGTGAACCTCAGCAGCTCTGCTGTCTAAGCACACCATGAATCTCAGCAGCTTTGCTGTCTAAGCACACTGTGAACCTCAGCAGCTCTGCTGTGTAATGCCTCTGTGAGCCTCAGCAGCTCTACTATGTAGGCACACCATGAACCTCAGCAGCTCTGCAGTCTAAGCACACCCTGAATCTCAGCAGCTCTGCTGTCTAAGCACACACTGTATCTCAGCAGCTCTGCTGTCTAAGCACACGATGAACCTCAGCAGCACTGCTGTTTAATCAAACTGTGAACCATCTAAGCACAGTGTGAACCTCAGAAGCACTGCCATCTAAGCACACCATGAACCTCAGCAGCGCTGCTGTCTAAGCACACTGTGAACCTCAGTAGCACTGCTGTCTAAGCACACCATGAACATCAGCAAGTCTGCAATCTAAGCATACCATGAACCTCAGCAGCACTATGTAAGCACACCATGAACTTCAGCACCTCTGCCGTCTAAGCACACCGTGAAAGTCAGCAGCTCTGCTGTCTAAGCACATTGTGAACCTCGGCAGCTCTGCTGTGTAAGGCCTCTGTGGGCCTCAGCAGCTCTACTATGTAGGCACACCATGAACCTCAGCAGCTCTGCTGTCTAAGCACACCGTGAACCTCAGCAGCTCTGCTGTCTAAGCACAACGTGAATGTTAGAATTGGGGGTCTCTGGTTGGCGCAAGTATTCACTTGTGACAAGCAGGGACCCTCTCCTCTAAGTCAAGGCGAAGGATGACCCCTTAGAATTACCCTTGCTCACCCTCTAGGTGCGTGGCGTGAGCAGCCAAGGCTATTCTTCAGGCGTTTCTGAGTTAAGCATTTGTAATTACACACACAGTAAACATACCAATCCCCCCCACAAATGGACACCAGGCTGTGGTTATATGAAAAATACGTCTCCTTTATATAAAAATATATGTATGCAGGCAAGACCTTATCACAAGACTAATATAACGTTTCTAGCTTAGGCCACAAGATTGTACATAGGCAAGTGTTCTCTTTGGATTAACAGCTGCTTCCTTTTAGTCTCTTTTCACTTCAAGACTAGTTCTTTTGGTTCTTGTTATGCAATAATTGCTGCCTCTTGCCCCGTTCCTGCAAGGTACGGCGCTCCCAGGCGCCTCTGTGTGCTTCGCAGCGCTCCTCTATGCTCCGCATGGAAGAAAACCCCGGGCCCTACCAAGACTCATGCATCTCGCGTGAGCAGGCGGACTTGGATTCCCACGGTGGGGGCTGAGCTGAGGAGCAGCAAGGAGGCGATGAGAGGAGCCTTGAGGAACCCCGGGTCTTTTCCGGAGGTGGGGGCTCTCGGCTGCAGTGAGGAGCAGGGAGGCGATGAGAGGAGCCTCGAGGAACCCAGGGCCTTTTCCGGAGTTGGGGGCTCTCGGCTGCAGTGAGGAGCCGGGAGGCGATGAGAGGAGCCTCTGACCAAGCGCACAGGGAAGGTAATGCGCTCCGAATACAAAGGCTCCAATTCCCCAAATGCGCTTCCGATTGACAATGCGCTTCAGCTCAAAGGCGCCTCGGATCAGATTCAAACAGCAAGCGCACACTTCACTGTAGACGGGTAAAAAAGAATGTTGCGGGCCCCGAGCCCATGGTGTGCACAGTACCTTTAACTTTGTGTGGCGAAGGTGGAGGTGGGGCGCAGAGCGGCTCTGGGCACAGTAAGAGGCTGGTGTCCGAGGCGTCCAGTCTTAGTCGGGTCTGTCCTTTGGATCCTTGATCACGGTGGGGGCATCAGCGGGAACGTGGGGGGCCCTTCAGCAAGCCTCCAGCGGAGAGGTGGCAGGGGCGGCCTGGCACAGCGGGGGAAGAGCGGCTCAGCAGAGTGTGGCTCTCTCCCGGCAGGAACGATCAGGCGGCAGTAGACACGGCCAAGGAGGGGCTGTGGGGGGCACCAGGGTCACGGCTCCGGCGGGGAAGAAATCCTCACGGCGATCACAGATGGGCAAAGCACAGGTTGAGCCAGATGATCCTGTGGCTCAGGTCAGGGGGAAGCTCACTCAAGCCCTTGGAGAAAGTTTCTAGCACAAGTTTACAAAGTCTTTTCAGCAAGTCTTTTCCTCTCCTTCCTCAGCAAGGCAAGCAGCAGGCCAGTCCTTCCAGCCTCTTCTTCTATTTCTAGTAGGGCAGAGGTTCTTTGTGGGAAACAGGATTCTGATTTGCAAGGAGCAGGGCTCCTAATTTTATACAGCATTTTCTGCATAACTTCTTTTAGCCTCTGAGCACTTTATTGGGTGTACTCTGGTCTCTCCTTTCAGGGAGCAGGGATGGCACATCAGACGTTCCACAGGAGGTGGAGCCAGCATTGTGTGGACAGGAGCAGCCAGGAGTATCTTGTTGACAATCTTCCCTTTTCCTGGGCCAGGTGTCGGGCAGAGTCATCAGTCACTCCCCAGGGGGCAAAGCCAGCATTGTGGTGGCAGAGCACAGCCCTATTCAGAGTCCAGGGGCACTCCCACCTCCCACTAAGGTGTAATCCTGGCATTCACCACCTGTCATATCCCAGCCCTGTCACTCACATAACCCAGACAGTCAGATACACATCCTAGCAGAGGCGGGCTGAAATGGTTAGGCAAGCAAATGCTAGCTTTCTAAAAGTAGGATTTGCAAACACAGGATATTAAAATAAACTTTACTAAAAAAAAGTGTTTTATTATTCTGAGTTCAGGCAAACTAAACTTGACTTTCTACCATGTTCCCTGAGCCTGCTGGCATTATAGAGTGTAATAATTCCAGCAGCCCATCTTGGCCTAAGAGAACAGGTAGCCTTACAATAGTGAAAAACGAATGTGGCTGTAATTCACTATTAGGACACGCCACATACATCAGAGCATGTCCTACCTTATACTTACAATGCACCCTGCCCTTGGGCCTACCTTAGGGGTGACTAATATGAAGCAAAGGGAAGGTTGAGAGGCTGGCAAGTGTGTGCACTTGCCCAGCCAGCATGACAGTACCAGACTGCACGCAGGTTCTGCAATGGCAGACCTAGACACATTTTAAAAGGCTGCTTCTGTGGGTGGCGCAACCAGCACTGCAGGCCCACTAGCAGTATTGGCATTCACAAGCCCTGGCACTCCTGGTGCACTCTACTGGGGACTGACAGTAAATCCAATGAACCAATCATGGACATCAATCACATATACATATTCACAGGGAGAGCATATGCACTTTAGCACTGGACAGCAGTGGTAAAGTGCTCAGAGTCATTAAACCAACAAAAACAGGTCAGAGAGAATATTGGAGGAAGGCAAAAAGTTCAGGGATGACCCTGCCAAGAGGGCCAAGTCCAACAGTGATCTTCAGCAGCTCTGCTGTCTAAACACAACATGAACCTCAGCAGCTCTGCTGTCTAAGCACACAATCAACCTCAGCAGAACTACTGTCTAAGCACACTGTGAACCTAAGCAGCTCTGCAGTCTAAGCACACCGTGAACGAAATCAGCTCCGCAGTTTAAGCACACCATGAACCTCAGCAGCGCTGCTGTCTAAGCACAATGTAAACATCAGCAGCTCTGCTGTCTAAGCACACCGTAAACGACAGCAGCAGTGCGGTCTAAGCACACCATGAACCTCAGCAGCCTGATGTAAGCACACCATGAACCACAGCAGCTCTGCTGTCTAAGCATGCTGTGAACCTCAGCAGCTCTGCAGTCTAAGCACACAGTGAGCCTCATCAGCTCTGCAGTCTAAGCACATTGTGAACCTCAGGAGCTCTACTGTCTAAGCACGACATAAACCTCAGCAGCACTGCTGTCAAAGCACACAGTGAACATCAGCAGCTCTGCTGTCTAAGCACACCCTGAACCTCAGCAGCTCTACAGTCTAAACACACCATGAACCTCAGCTGCACTGCTGTCTAAACACACGGTGAACCTCAGTAGCACTGCTGTTTAAGCACACCATGAACATCAATAGCTCTGCCGTCTAAGCACACCGTGAACCTCAGCAGCTCCGCAGTATAAGCACACAGGGGACCTCAGCAGTTATGCAGTCTAAGAGCACCATGAACCTCAGCAGCTCTGCTGTGTAAGACCTCCGTGAGCCTCAGCAGCTCTACTGTGTAGGCACAACGTGAACCTCAGAAGCGGTGCTATCTAAGCACACCGTGAACCTCAGCAGCTCTGCAGTCTAAGCACACGAAGAACCTCAGCAGCTCTGCAGTCTAAGCACAACATAAACCTCAGCAGCACTGCTGCCTAAGCACACCGTGAACATCAGCAGCTCTACTATGTAAGCACTCTGTGAACCTCAGCAGCTCTTCTGTTTGAATACACTGTGAACCTCAGCAGCTGTACTGTCTAAGCACTCCGTGAACCGCAGAAGCGCTGGTGTCTAAGCACAACATGAATCTCAGCGGCTCTGGCAATCGAGCAAGATGGTGGCCGTGACCCACGGCTGAGTTGCAGCGTGAAGCAGTGGTGGCTCTACCGAGATTATCCTAGGAAACACCCCGAGAAATTAAGGCGCCCAACTCCGCTCTAGGTCGAGAGAGGGATTCTCCTCGAGCGGTGGCTTTTAAGAATATGAATATCAGCGAGAGTTAATAGAAAAAGCGAACGAGTCAAGGAGGTGAAAGGAATGAGTGAGTTTTAACACAGCGGAGAAAACCAGATGCCTCTCATCTCTTCTTACCGCAAGGCGCTGTCTCCCGGAACGCTGAGGGCTGCCGCGGCACTTCTCCTAAGGATCGGGCTTGCTGGCAGGGACGCCGGTAGAGCCCGCAGAGCTCACGGACTTAGGGGGCGGGTCTACACTGACCAGGTGAGCGGCTTCAGTCGTAGCAACAGCGGCAGAGGCGGGGAGAGTAACGCGGATCCCGCGTGGTGCGGAGGCAGCCATCAGAGCCATCAGCAGGAACGAGTGGAGCGGCAGTCTCTAACGTGTATGGCTACAAAGACGAATTCGGGAGGTAAGCCGGCGTCTAGGAGGAGAAACGCCAATGTTAGAACAACCACAAGTACCACAGAGATTACAAGTGCCACAATAGCTGTTGCTGTAGGAGGAATTACAGATATTGAAAAAAGCGTAGCAGAGACATCTTTGAGGGCCCCAGAAAAACAACTGGCATTGGTGCTGTGCACTCCCAAGGGAATGAGGCCCCCAGCAGCTAGAACAAGACAAGCTGCTGCTACAGCCGCCGCTACAGCAACAGTGAGCGTAGTTGAGCTCATGAATGGCAAGGAGAAAGAGAAAAAAAACCTGAAAAGTAAAAATATGGAGATGGCTTCCGCGGCAGGGTTAACACCATTACCTACTGATGAGAACATGGGAGTTGAGCAAGAATCTGGTCAGGATACAGCTGTCTTGGTCACAGTGGATGACGATAGCAGGGCTCCAGGGGGAGAAAGATCCGGGACTTGTGAGACAGCAGGCAAAGTGCTCAATAACATATCTATGGTAGTTACCGAGATGGTATCAACACCCTCGGCCTCAGCCTCAGCTGGGGCAATGCAGCAGCCATTTGAGCCTGAGCTTGAGTATGAAGTCCATTCTCAAGCTGCATATATCAGCGTGAGTGTTTGTCAAGCGGATCCAGATCCAGATGAGTATCCCTCTCTGGCTACAGGTGGTGCACTAGCGGAGAATGCAGCGGCTAATCCCCCGGGGGGTCATACATCAGGTCAAACCTTAGGTCAAGATCAAGCTCAGAGAGGTGAAACCGACATGCAGAATGGCTTAACTGAGGAGGGTAAAGAGAAGGAGAAAGAGAAAACCCTCAGTGAGTGTTTCTTCTGTGACTGAGGAGGCCGACTGGTCAGCTGACGATGAGGAAGATGAGCTCCATAGCTCGGATATTGATGGCGGAAAATCACTTGGGGGGGCGGAAAATCACTTGGAGGGCTTCCTACCTGCGGGCAGACGCTGCAACACTTGCTCCTGGGTCCCTGACGCTGCAGTCTCGCCGCCGCCGCATTCCACCTCGCGGCTTGAGACTACAGCTCCCAGGGTGCTTTGCGGCCACTTCCTGCTTCCGGCCACAGCGCGCCCGGAGGCGCTACTTGAACAGGACGCTCCCTCGGTGGAGCGGGGGCAGAAAATCACTTGGAGGGCTTCCTACCTGCGGGCAGACGCTGCAACACTTGCTCCTGGGTCCCTGACGCTGCAGTCTCGCCGCGGCCACATTCCACCTCGCGGCTTGAGACTACAGCTCCCAGGGTGCTTTGCGGCCACTTCCTGCTTCCGGCCACAGCGCGCCCGGAGGCGCTACTTGAACAGGACGCTCCCTCGGTGGAGCGGGGGCGGAAAATCACTTGGAGGGCTTCCTACCTGCGGGCAGACGCTGCAACACTTGCTCCTGGGTCCCTGACGCTGCAGTCTCGCCGCCGCCGCATTCCACCTCGCGGCTTGAGACTACAGCTCCCAGGGTGCTTTGCGGCCACTTCCTGCTTCCGGCCACAGCGCGCCCGGAGGCGCTACTTGAACAGGACGCTCCCTCGGTGGAGCGGGGGCAGAAAATCACTTGGAGGGCTTCCTACCTGCGGGCAGACGCTGCAACACTTGCTCCTGGGTCCCTGACGCTGCAGTCTCGCCGCCGCCGCATTCCACCTCGCGGCTTGAGACTACAGCTCCCAGGGTGCTTTGCGGCCACTTCCTGCTTCCGGCCACAGCGCGCCCGGAGGCGCTACTTGAACAGGACGCTCCCTCGGTGGAGCGGGGGCGGAAAATCACTTGGAGGGCTTCCTACCTGCGGGCAGACGCTGCAACACTTGCTCCTGGGTCCCTGACGCTGCAGTCTCGCCGCCGCCGCATTCCACCTCGCGGCTTGAGACTACAGCTCCCAGGGTGCTTTGCGGCCACTTCCTGCTTCCGGCCACAGCGCGCCCGGAGGCGCTACTTGAACAGGACGCTCCCTCGGTGGAGCGGGGGTGGAAAATCACTTGG
The DNA here is from genome assembly GCF_964263255.1 of Lissotriton vulgaris. Classification (NCBI taxonomy): domain Eukaryota; kingdom Metazoa; phylum Chordata; class Amphibia; order Caudata; family Salamandridae; genus Lissotriton; species Lissotriton vulgaris. The sequence continues at coordinate 5,902,766 of NC_141696.1, read as the reverse complement.
AGGGCTTCCTACCTGCGGGCAGACGCTGCAACACTTGCTCCTGGGTCCCTGACGCTGCAGTCTCGCCGCCGCCGCATTCCACCTCGCGGCTTGAGACTACAGCTCCCAGGGTGCTTTGCGGCCACTTCCTGCTTCCGGCCACAGCGCGCCCAGAGGCGCTACTTGAACAGGACGCTCCCTCGGTGGAGCGGGGGCGGAAAATCACTTGGAGGGCTTCCTACCTGCGGGCAGACGCTGCAACACTTGCTCCTGGGTCCCTGACACTGCAGTCTCGCCGCCGCCGCATTCCACCTCGCGGCTTGAGACTACAGCTCCCAGGGTGCTTTGCGGCCACTTCCTGCTTCCGGCCACAGCGCGCCCGGAGGCGCTACTTGAACAGGACACTCCCTCCGCGTCGCGGGACGCGCGCGGGCGGGCGCCGGGCGAAGCCCGGGCAAAGGGCGGGCCCTCTGTGGCCCTCAGAGGCCAGAGGAGGACGGGACGGGCCACCCCCTTTGGTCTTCTTAGAAGAGGTAAAGCCACTGACTGCCCACTCCACTGACAATCTCATCTGGCCTGACATTGTTCCTATACCAATAAGGGAGTGGTTACATTACATATCCCCCTGGTTGAACTTATGCCCTAAGCAATGTTCCCTCTAATTTTTTTCCTCTGTGTGCGGCAGTGGAGGGTCTCTGTGCGCTGCAACCATGGCTATGTGCGCCAGGAACCAAACCGCGCGCGTCTGCGGCGTCAAATGGCACTCCAAAATTTTTCTTTAAAAAGCCAAAAGATAGTGCATTTTCGTACATACAGCGCCACAATAAGGGTCTTAAGGGCAGTTTGCAATATTGGATAAGCACGCCATGACAAGAACTGGTTACACTGGCAAGTACACTTCAAGTTTACAAAAGCACAAGACTTCAATGGTGGTACCATCATTAGATTTTAATAAATATTCTGAACTGGAGCACAGTTCATTGGGTGGGGAAATGCTGCGAGCCTATACAATATCACATATACACAAGAAGGTAGAGGGCTGTTCAGAACCGTCAAGTGGCGTCACTTGATGGGTGACAGGGTTGCTTCTCACGGCGATCCTTGCCATTTTTCCAGTGCTGATAAACTCTGTCTAGGTCAACTTTCCCGTTCAGGAGGTAGGCCTTTGTCCTCATCAGCATGTCCAAATGCTTCTGCTCTAGTCTATTCCTCAATTTGCTCTTGATAGTATTCATGAGGCTGAATCCTCGTTCACAGTCTGCACTAGATGCTTGAAATGTTGCGCAGACATCAACAAGCTGAGACACGACACTATACTGAGCAGCATTGCGTACAGTGAAAGTCACCATGTCTTGAAAGGTGGTAAATAACCCACCCTTAACATGTTCTGCCACCACATATTTATAGTCTCTGTACTGTCAAACAACATCTTCTGGTGTTTCACAATCACCCAGGGCCAAGACATTTTTATACTTTTCAACAAGTCTTTCAATATTCTCAGTCCCAAAATCAAAATGAGATTGTGTGGCTATTGCCTGGATCTCAAAACTTGCCCATTCTTTTAGCTCACCTTCAGGGAACCTTTTTTGCATGTGCTCACAAAGAAGGGAAACAAAAGACAAAATAGGCCCACTGTCAAACTCTTGCCTATCCTTGTAGAAAACCATCAGCTCTCTTATATTGCTGCTCCAAAAGACAGTTTCCCCCAAATATTGTTGCTTAATTTGGCCAATCTTTGCTCTTGCATACTGTACGGCTTCAACAGTAGTTAAAGAACTTTTTTGGAATAGTTTGCACAAAGATGCAAATTCACCCAGAATGTCATTAAGTACTGCAAGGGAAATATGGTAGTTGGAGTCCGATAGCTTTTTATAACAATATTTAGCAATTGGATCATTCTCCTCAACTTTCTCATGCTCAAAGTACTTAAGAACAGTTTCGTAATTACGAATTAGTGCACCAACAGCAAAATGCCTTGAAAGCCACCGGACTTCATTCAGTGGTCGAAAAGAGACAACTTCACATTCAGTGACCGATGCAATTTCATCCAGCTTGGACTTCCTTGCAGGAGATCTGGAGAACACAGTGTAGACAGTCCTCAATAATGTCTCCATCTCTATAATCATTGGAACCCTCTTCCAGGCATCATCAACTCCCAAATCTTCTCGATGGGCGACACAATGCTGCTCAACTAGATGAGGAATGGATTGTTTAAGGCGAGTAGCAACACCATTATTCTTCCCCAGCATCACAGATGCACCATCAGATGTGAACATGACCATTTTCATGAGGTCCAGTTCATTGGCAGTGTAGAATTCTTTCACAGCAGTAGTGATAGCCTCAGCATTACAGCTAGTCAGCTTCACTATGCCCCCAAACTGCGTTTTATGCTCAGTTGATGTTACAGGTCGGAACTTGAAATACAGGATGAGCATTTTTGAAACAGAAATATCTGTGCTCTCATCAATTATCAAGGTGTGATACAAAGCTTGCCGAAGTTCTGTCATAGCTTCACAGTGTATCACGCTATTGATGGCCTCAAGGAACTCAAAGGCATAGTTCTTGCTCCTCCAGCTGTCTGGTATCTTCACATACAAAGCTAAGTGGTCATGGATGTCTTATACAGATAACATTGAAGTGTTCATCTTGACTGCCAGCAACACGTTGTTGATGAGAATCTTTATCTCCTCAGGCATAGATCTTTGGCGTTCAACTACTTCCATTCTATTTGCTTTGTCTGTGGCAGTTTCTGTCAGCATTGCCCGTACTCCAAAACCAAACCTCGCAGCAGCACTTCTGTTTCTCAATATCACCATTGCAGACTCGTGTACTTTGCTAAGTAGATGGCGTTTCATGTAGTCCAGTTTCCAGCCATCACTCCATTTCTTCCCTGTGGAAAAGTCCCCAACAATCTTGGCTTCGGCACATGCTTTGCAAATCAAGCCCACATCCGGACTGTATTGAAATAGTTCCCCGAGTTGCATGCGGACCTTGCTTCGTGACTTCTGTGTCTCAGCCTCCACAATTTCCTTCATCCACTCTTCCTTGAATACAAGGCAACATTTCTTCCTTTGTGGTGAAGCACCGGACTCTCCCAAAGTTACAGCTTTGCGCTTGAACATTTCCGTACCCGCCGGTTTGAGCCTGCTGTCCCACAAAGCCTGCAAAATAAGGAAACATGGCTTACGTTGACGCCTAGCTCATGAATGCAAACTGTTATACTACAATGTTCAAGATGCACCACAGTTTAACTCAACCCAACAATTACCTCTTCTGCCTGCACTCACGTGCGCCTCTTTAAATGTACGGGGTTCTTGCTGTGAAACCTGAAACAGAAGAAAACATCGGTAAGTATATATGGTACTACAATGTTCAAGACGCACCACAGTTTAACTCAACCCAACAATTACCTCTTCTGCCTGCACTCACGTGCGCCTCTTTAAATGTATGGGGTTCTTGCTGTGAAACCTGAAACAGAAGAAAACATCGGTAAGTATATATGGTACTACAATGTTCAAGACGCACCACAGTTTAACTCAACCCAACAATTACCTCTTCTGCCTGCACTCACGTGCGCCTCTTTAAATGTATGGGGTTCTTGCTGTGAAACCTGAAACAGAAGAAAACATCGGTAAGTATATATGGTACTACAATGTTCAAGACGCACCACAGTTTAACTCAACCCAACAATTACCTCTTCTGCCTGCACTCACGTGCGCCTCTTTAAATGTATGGGGTTCTTGCTGTGAAACCTGAAACAGAAGAAAACATCGGTAAGTATATATGGTACTACAATGTTCAAGACGCACCACAGTTTAACTCAACCCAACAATTACCTCTTCTGCCTGCACTCACGTGCGCCTCTTTAAATGTATGGGGTTCTTGCTGTGAAACCTGAAACAGAAGAAAACATCGGTAAGTATATATGGTACTACAATGTTCAAGACGCACCACAGTTTAACTCAACCCAACAATTACCTCTTCTGCCTGCACTCACGTGCGCCTCTTTAAATGTATGGGGTTCTTGCTGTGAAACCTGAAACAGAAGAAAACATCGGTAAGTATATATGGTACTACAATGTTCAAGACGCACCACAGTTTAACTCAACCCAACAATTACCTCTTCCGCCTGCACTCACGTGCGCCTCTTTAAATGTATGGGGTTCTTGCTGTGAAACCTGAAACAGAAGAAAATATCGGTAAGTATATATGGTACTACAATGTTCAAGACGCACCACAGTTTAACTCAACCCAACAATTACCTCTTCTGCCTGCACTAACGTGCGCCTCTTTAAATGTATGGGGTTCTTGCTGTGAAACCTGAAACAGAAGAAAACATCGGTAAGTATATATGGTACTACAATGTTCAAGACGCACCACAGTTTAACTCAACCCAACAATTACCTCTTCTGCCTGCACTCACGTGCGCCTCTTTAAATGTATGGGGTTCTTGCTGTGAAACCTGAAACAGAAGAAAACGTAGTACGGTCTCACGAACCTGCAAAAGAAAAAAGGGTGCAGATTTTGAATCTATTTACCCAGCAACCCCCAACCCAACCCAACGAGGAACGTAAACAGAATTACCTTGTCTTTGTGGTACTCGCACCTGACCACTGTAATCCAAATACCGTACAGACTGGAAACCTACAAGTGAAGACAAGTAAGTCAGAAAACGCCCAAAGAATTATAAACTGTGCATGGGACCGGTCAAGAGGCCCAAGACAAAAAATGACCAAATAATTACCTGGGATTTCAGCCTAGGACAAACAGGGGTGTGCCCATGTGTTCCATTATTAGCATCCATTATCTTAAACTGGTCTATAAATGTGAATCCCAGGGGGAAAGCGGCATTACAGAAGGTGTAGCACAAAATGCAAACCGCAAATGGTTGAGGTGGGTGAACAAGGTAACCCACAGGATGGCTGAGAAGCACACAATCCATCAAAAGATCCCACCTGAAGCTGCTGCAGTGGCGCACCAAAAATATGATTGACTACGTCCAAGCAATTTTCAGGCAACCATAAATATGTACAGATAACTGAAGAATGATGGACCTGCTGCAGAGAGATCTCAGTTTTGCCTACTGGAAGTTGACTCAATAAGTAGCTGAGGAGGTTAAAATGCCTGATGAAAAGCTGGTGAACCATGCAGGATTGGAAGCAGAACTGGAGTACATCATGTTGGCTTGATGCAAACAAAGTCTGTGTTTTACTCTTAAAGCCAGAACCAGGGGTTTTCTTTTGAATAACTACGCCCTATCGATCACTTCACTCGCAGCTCGAAGAGCCATGAGTTGTTTAGGTATTTTAAGCAACATGTCACCATTCTTGAAGTGGTTCCTTTTACAGTCCCTCACTCTCCCTTCTTTCCCCTCCCCTCTCCCATCTCTCCTCAAGGTACACACGATTGTCAATGAGCACTAACACAGCATCATTTATACCATTTCGGCATTAGTCAACACCACTAGTTTTTCCCTGTTGCTCTCATCTTCGTCTGCCCCATGGATACTCCTTTCCCAGGTCTATCTCCATTGCTCTGCCTTTCACCTCTCATGCCTCTCTCCCAAACTCATCTTCTCCCTTTCTATGCTCAACTCTCTCCCTTTCTATAATGTCAGACTCCCTCTCCTGCTTCTCTCTCTTGCTTCGCTCTTGGGCTCCCTATCCGTACTTCTCGCCCCTGATACACTCTGTCTCCCTCTCCATGCTTCTGTCCCCTGCTGCACTCTCAGGCTCCCTGTCCGTGCATCTCACCCTTGCTTCACTCTTGGGCTCCCTCTCCGTGCTTCCCTTCCTTGCCGCACTCTGTGCTTCTCTCCCCTGCTGCACGCTCGTGCTCTCTAAAGATGTGGCCTAACGACCAGAGCTGCCATCTAAGTCACGTACATACAAAACATGTTGCACTCCAAATGCTATAGGTGTCACATTCGCGAAAGTTATAGCTATTGGCATTGGAAATGACAAAGCTATCCATTTAGCTACTTTAAAAACCAACACATAAATCAAATATTTGTCATTTACAAGACCAAAAGCTCCAACTTTTCTAATGCGAGACCTATTGCATTTCCAATGCTTGTTGTGCCTTTCTGTCCTGTGTCCAACTCGTTTTTGGTGCCCTTCTGCCCCACTCGTTTTTTGTGCCTTTCTGTCCTGTGCCTCACTCGTTTTTTGTGCCTTTATGCCCTGTATCACCAATGATGAATCACTTGTTAAAGTACCTTTAAAAATGGTATGTAGAATTTAAAGGTATGTGTCTTTGTGCAAAGCCCACTTGTAGGTGGGGTGTTCAGGATGCAGGTGTTTAACGACTAAACCACACACTGGCACTCGGTTTCCTCCCAGCCCTCCCCCCACATACCTTTAAATAGGCAATATTTTTGCGGATTAAGGCTTATGTTGCTAAGCAACGCTATTCAAACGGAGAGCAGTGGGAGTGAGAAGTGTTGTTGCTAGATGGGGTGAAAATGGACAGCTTGATCAGAGAATCATATGGATTTCTGTCAGTGGTTTCAGAATGGCTACCGTGCGCGTGAAGGCTTTTACTTTAGAAATAATGCCGCAAGCGATGGGAACGCTTGGCTCTGCAATCTCCTTGAATGCTATTAAAAGCCTATTTTTTTCTAACTTGCTTTTCATGTCCTGCTTTTACACAAACCAACCACAATACAGATTGCACTACATTGGCACTGGCCAAATAAGAGCAGTTAAATGCCATGTTGTTTCACCGAGGATTTCCTAAATCTTTTTGGCCTGATCTGAAGGCTGGCATCACGTCTTTGACATAACTTGCCCGGGTGGAAAGGTTTTTGGGTTTTTCAGTGATCTGCTACAGTTTACCTTTATAACATTTATGTACAAGACATTATTGTGTACCAAGTTTCCTGCTTTACACTTTTGTCTAATTGCATGCATTATTACTGTCTTTTTGTCAAGTACCCTTGTTTAGTTTCCAACCTTGTATGTAATCTCTGTTTTTCCCTCTAAGGCAGAGGTCTTCAATCTGTGGGGCGCGACCCCCAGGGGGGTCGTGGAGTCCTGGGAAGGGGGTCGCAGATTCTGCCAGAGTGCAGTTCCTGGCGTCAGGCTGATCGAGGGTGCTCAAGGCGGAGGCCGCCTAATTCACACCGAGGTGTGAAAAACATCAAAGCCTTGTTAACAAGTAAAGGTCTTTTAAAGACCTGTGATAGTACTCTGGTGTGCCTTTGTGTGTCCAAGCTGTTTCAGGCAGGCTGACATACACGAGTTGGGGGGGGGGGGGGGGAGGGGGAGGAGGCTGTAGCCCTTTGAGTTCAATGGACTTAGCTGTGGGTTTATTTTTACTTTTAACATTTTGCGCTAGTTTAACCCGTAGGTATCAGAGCGCTTTACAAATACACAGTAAACAGCAGAAGGACAGCAGAAGGACATTACAATCATATCATTGGTTCAAGTCCCACGAGCCCTCATACCTGACGCCTGTGCAGGAGGAATGTGGCGGAGAGTCTGTTCTTCATGGTGAGATGTTTTCACAGCCGGCTGCCACCCCCACAACCACCCCCCCGCCCCCCCTCAAGCAGGGAGGCACAGAGATGCCCTCCCATGAGAGAGGAAGACGAAGCAGAGAGATACTGACCCCCCATGAGAGAGGCACAGACAAGGTGGGTGAATGAATGATGGGTGGATGGATGGATGAAAGGGTGGGTGGATGAAGGATGGATGTATGGATGAAAGGGTGGATGGATATATGGATGGAATAATGAAAGGGTGGATGGATGAAGGATGGATGTATGGATGAAAGGGTGGATGGATGAAGGATGGATGTATAGATGAAAGGGTGGATGGCTATATGGATGGAATAATGAAAGGGTGGATGGATTAATGAAAGGTTGGATGGATGAAGGATGGATGTATGGATGGAAGGATGAAAGGGTGGATGGATGAAGGATGGATGTATGGATGGATAAAAGGTTGCATGGATGAATGATGGATGGATGTGTGAAAAGGTGGGTGGAAGAATGATGGGTGGATGGATGGACGGGTGGATAGGTAAAGGATGGATGTATGGATGGAAGGATGAAAAGGTGGATGGAGGATGGATGTATGGATGGATAAAAGGTTGCATGGATGAATGATGGATGGATGTGTGAAAAGGTGGGGGATGAATGATGGATGGGTGGACGGATGGATGAAAGGGTGGGTGGATGAAGGATGGATGTATGGATGAAAGGGTGGATGGATATATGGATGGAATAATGAAAGGGTGGATGGATGAAGGATGGATGTATGGATGAAAGGGTGGATGGATGAAGGATGGATATATGGATAAAAGGTTGCATGGATGAATGATGGATGGATGTGTGAAAAGGTGGGTGGAAGAATGATGGGTGGATGGATGGACGGGTGGATAGGTAAAGGATGGATGTATGGATGGAAGGATGAAAGGGTGGATGGATGATGGATGTATGGATGGATAAAAGGTTGCATCGATGAATGATGGATGGATGGATGTGTGAAAAGGTGGGTGTGTGGGTGGATAGGTAAAGGATGTATGGATGGAAGGATGAAAGGGTGGATGGATGGATGTGTGGAAGTGTGGGTGGATGAATGATGGATGGATGGATGTGATGAGGTCTAACAGGCGCATTTATGGTTGTCGATAGTTGTTTATGATGAGGAGTACCAGTTTCTAGAATCTTTTGTCGGAAGGGGGTCCTTATGCCTAAAAAGGTTTTACAAGGGGGTCTCGGCATCAAAAAGTTTGAAGACCTCTGCTCTAAGGTCTACTCCTCCCTGCCCCATTCAAAACAATGTCTCTTTATCCATAATTTTGTCCAGAGTAGATCTACCAGGATCACTGCCTTGACTTGTAGTTTGAAAGGTTACAGGCGAACATATGGAAGACAACTACCGCACATATTTCAATCTGCATAAATTTAATCCGCAGACATTCCCAGAGCACATACACATTGACGTGCTACAATGCAGGATTCAAAACCCTTATTTAAAATCAAAGCCTCATTTAGAATGGACATGGCTCCATCTTCCCGTTCTAGAATGTCATCTGCTAACAATCAACCACAATGCTGTCCTCCTCACGGGGCCTGCTGTACCAAAGGGTTTAACCGATTTTAAGTCTATAGGAAATGCGCAGAACATGTGGGCCTAAATGACTTCGATAGCCTGCGTTTTTTCACCTCACTTGATGTTGGGATAGAGAATAGTGGCAGTGACGTAGCAAGGAATCTTTTAGATCTAACAGGAGTTAATGGCACAAGTAAGAATTTGGAGAACCTTGTAAACATTTGCATCCATTCTTTCTTCCCTCTCAGCTCTCTCGCTTTCTCACACACACTCACTCACATTCTGTATATTCACAATCTTTATGCTTGTTTTTTGGTTAGTTTCTTTTTTGCAGTTTTCTAGAGATCCGAATACACCCGATGAATGCCAGAGCGCTTTACTTCAGAACAGTTAAAAATGGATGTACTTTTTTGACGTCGATGCCCCCCCCCCCCCCGCCAGTTACCCCAGACTTTTAGTGCCCGGCTTATGATGATGCTCACACAGTCAGACGGTGCAGCACAATCTTTTCTTTCCCAATCTGCCACCCTCACACATTCTCCAGCAGCTCATAGGATGCTGACTAATGCAAAACCGAATTCTAATGGGTTTTTCTCTAGAGTGCCTCGCTGTGGCCCTCATACCATTGCTATTCATCAGCTTGTCACCCCACCCTTCATGTTTCCATAAGGGACTCATGCAGAGAAATACCTATGGCGACACCCTCCTTACAGTCCACACTGTTAGTGATCCCTGAACCCTAAGACCATGACACCCTCCACAAATTTCAGACGTAATTTAATTCATGCTTTGTCATGGTCACCTCATTCTTAAAAGCAAAAGCATAGCCGAACAGATCAAAACAACACCATAAAACCTGTTAGCGATAGTACCACCTTAGAATGACATTCTTTACAACATGTAATGACTCCCTGCAACCTGGTCATCATGAATAAAACACTCCTTTGACCGTAATATGAAATATTAACTAAATTATTGCCAATTAAGTAATATAAGTTGACTAGAGTGAGTATTTCTTTCACTTTCAGCATGCTGCACGCACAGCTGTAGAACCTGCGAGCAAAAATTCCCATACCCTAGAGCCTCCAGGCAAAACCCCAAGCTCTGGGAATGGTTGAAATTGTCTCAATTTAACCTCCTGGGAGACGTAAGGCAATTTTGTTAAAAAGAAAAAAAAATCTGACCTACTTTGAGCATCTCCACAAGCATCTTAGAATATGTTGGTGGTTCTCACGCCCTTTGCGAGGCACGCACAAACGCCCCCGTTTCATTGCTCTCATTTTTGGGAGTATTTGGTGTATAAAAACGGATGTCCCCCAGGAGCGGGACCCGAGAGGCCAAGAGCACTGGAGGGGTCACCTGGCTGGGGCGCACTCTGGGAATCAGACGCAGTCAGTGGAGCCCAGAGCGCTTCAATCTCCGAGACCAGCTAAAACACAGAGTTTTACCCGCGCCCCCATAGAGGAACTACCCCATCCATCACTCACACCAGGGCAGGGGGCGGCACGCACGAGAGGCCGCCTGGGCTACGGTTTCAGTTTATCAGCATATAATTCCCGGTCAGATCAAACATAGGATACGACTTCTCCCGCTCCCACACCACCATAACCCCCACAATAAGCACCGGTTCCTCGTTCCTCGTTCCTCGTTCCTCCCGCCTCCCGCCGCCTCCCGCTTCCCGCCGCCTCCCGCTTCCCGCTTCCCGCTCCTTACCTGCAACTTCTCACGCCCGCACCGCCGCCAACCGCCGCCGCCGCCACCACTGGAAATGAGCTGCATGTCATGTTCGCGCTGCTCGCTTTTTAAAAGCGGCGGGCGGCGCGAATCTCTTGCGACGGCCTGTGTGCGCGCTCCACGATAGGTGGTGCGCGCTGACGTCAGAGAAGGTGCGCGCGCGCGCGCGCGGCCTAGAGGGAGCAGTGGCCCTAAGTACTGTTGTTTGTTTGTTCCTCAATCACATTGCTCACCTTAAACAGACCCCCACCAGCATGGATCCTTCTTCCAAAACGTCTAGCACAGTACCTAATCCCCCTTGGCTAGATGATTTAAACAATATGTGTAATATTAGGTACACCCTTCTTACTTCACCTGATCTGGTATCTACCAGCAGTCCACGAGCTCATTGCGTTAGTTCACAGGGGCTTCTACCGACTTCCGTAGAAGTAAATGCAAAAAGTACAACTCCTGTTAAGGTCACATCAGGTAAAAGGAAACATGAAGGGGTTGGAGAAAGTGGGTCCCAAACCAAAACATCAAAACTGGAGAGTGTGTCATCAGAATTAAATCCACCCGTTAACATGGCTCTGTTAACTCCAGAGATGGGCAAAAAACTAGATGACCCAGCATCCTCTCCCCAATTGGTTTTACTGACCATGATTGAACAGTTGATCAAAACTATTATCCACCCTCTGATCGACAAAATCAACATCTTGGGGGACAGACTAACGGGGATTGAGGACATTGTTAAACTCAATCAGGCATACTCTGTAACATCTAAGTGCTCACCCCATGCTGGTCTCCCTAACTTACCAAAACAAACTATGCAAAACACAGTTTCCCCAACGCAAGTATCAGTCTCCACTACTGTGTGCCCACCTGACCCTAAAGCACCACCCTCACCTGCCCCAGATCGCAATGTTGAGCCTAGATTAAAAAGAACCAAGACTCCTCGTATTAATCTTCCCCCAGAGGCCGCTCCATTCGTGTCCATCCTGTCGGGGGTTCTTCCCCTGCCACATGGAAAATGTGAGAGACCCATCGATTTGCTTAATAAAGTTCAGTTTTGGCTATCGAAAAATAGACCCTTACCCCATAACCTTGATGGCAGGATAGTCAGCGTGAGGAGAGTGGGATGGTTGGGTCCCCTTCGAAAAGATATCCGCGGGGATCTGGTACTAATCAGATTTAGGAGTAGTCAAGTTGTCCCCTATCTCCAGTCTTGGCAGCCCCAAGAAGGCGATGGTCCTATAACAACCTGGGACCTACATGACTTCTACCCTAGTGAAACATATACCCCCTTCCGGAAACAAACTGCTGATCACTACACTCAGCTGGGTCACAGATCCTGTCCACCAAATGAGCGCAGTTTCCTCTTTTCTAACCTTTTTCCGCATAGCCTTTTTAAGTATAGCAACGTACCTCATTTTAATCCTCTCACGCCTTATTACAACTGTCAATATTAGGCGGGTGTATACCATGTAAATCTTTATAGACATAATTAACAACTGAGTTAGCTAACTCTACTTAACCTATCGTGATCATGTTGCTTTTAAAATGTATGTTGCTTGCAAAATTATGTTTTTTTAACTGTATGCTTTTATGATTTGAAACAAAATCGAATAAAGCTTAATGAATGTTTTTTTTGATGGCAGTAATGTAGAAACAGAAAGCGACCCAGAAGGGGAACCACCGCTGACAGTTAAAATATTGCACTCTCAAAAAGGTCAAAAAGGTCAAGATGACTTAACATGGGATCACTCCCCTACTACCTCGTTACAGGGCAATCTAAATCAGGCGGCACATCTCGTGCAGGATCAGGTTTCCTTACCAACACCACAGGATACTACACAACTTTCAATGATCTCAATGATGTCAATGATGGAATCAATCCATCAGGGCATTACAGCACATCGTGAGGAAACTAGATCTGATAGCCTCAAGGCCCAGGCTACTATGAGGAAAATGAAAGGGGTGGTCAGGAAGCTTTCAAAAGCCTGTGAGAATGTGGGAGATAGGGTTTTAAATCTGGAAGAGAGAATTGTCTCTACTGAAGCTGAGTTGGCAACTGCAACAAGGAAAGTGGAATCCCTAGACACACAAGCACAGGATGTCCAGTGGAAACTGGAGGATTTAGAAAATAGACTAAGAGGAAACAACCTTAGAGTCCTAGGGATTCCGGAAGGATGTGAAGGGCAAGATGTTAAGGCCTTTATTGTGAAAATCTTCGAGAAAGCTTTTCCAGATGTTGCAGGGTGGAATTGGACTACCGAAATCCAGAGAGCACATCGAATACCAGTCAGGCTGAGGCAGAATGCTAGAGCAGATGATAAGCCCAGAGCAATCTTGATATACATAGGGAACTTCCTGCTGCGCCAATCCATCGCAGAAAAAGCAAGACCAGATTCTAAGAGGGCTTTCGAGGGAGGCTCTTTCTTCGTAAGGCCGGATTTTTGCCATACCACTGTGGAACGGCGATGGAGATTAAGACAGCTAATCAAGCCCTTTCAGGACAAAAAGATACAGGCGTATCTCATTAATCCGGCTCAACTTAAGGTCATCCACCAGGGAAAGACTATTTATTTTCCCTCAGAAATTAAAGCTCGGGACTTTCTAAACTCAGTATAGATTTGGTTAATGCTTAAGTAGTATTCCTAAATTAGACTAGCCCTAGGGCGGTATAATAGTGCTAATATGGGTCACTAAGGGCAATGTATGACCTTCAAAGGTTTGAGGTTGTGTTATTGTTTGTTTTCAGGAGCTAAAATAAGGTAAATAAGGTAATCAATTGGTTTCTACCTTCGATTGTTTTGGGAAAATTTCAGGGGAAAGGTGTTTCCAAAATAATATGTATTTATGTTTGAATTTAGAGCTCACTGCACGCTGTATCCATCACACGCACAGACCTAGTCTGCGCGCTCCTTCAGGGTGGGGGTCAGGGGTGGGTTCAGGGGGGGTCGCGTCACGGGGAGGGAGGGTGGGACAAGGGGGGGTGAAAGCAAAAAAAAAGAAACTTCACGCAGTCAAGATGTATATTGTTGAAGATGTAAGATCATTAATGCTAATGTTACTTCATTCATTCGAAGTTTTCAGGAGAATAATTAATTGGATAGACCAATGGTTACGACTTCTGCAGGGTTATGTCTAAGTTAAATGTAGTAAGTCTTAACATAGGTGGTTTGAATAATTGGAAAAAAAGAGGTAGGTTGGAGGAGTACATTAAAATAATAGGGGCCGATATTCTCTGCCTACAAGAAACTCATCTACCGTGGAAAAAAAAACATTGGTTGAATCTAAGGGGCTACGAAATCTTATCCTGTTCTTCACAAACATCTATGATAAAAGGGGTAGCAATCATTGGAAGGACAGGGCTGGGGGGGGGTTAAAAGATGTAAGGCTGATACTTCTGGACAGTGGGCTATATGTGAAATGAACATAGGTCTCACTATATGCACAATATACGGGTCTAACCTCGATGATCCAGCAGTAATGGATTATTTAGAGCAGGAGCTAACAAATTGGTCAGCACCTGTAATAATCTGCGGAGATCTAAACATCTCAGCAGATTTTACAAACGGGAGTGTATACACAGGTCGGAAGCCACGGGTATATAAAGCGTTATCCTCTGTTATTAAATCTTATGGTATGATAGATGTGTGGGGAAGTTTAAAGAGAGACAATCCAGGGTTCACGTATTTTTCACATCCTTTTAACAAATATACCAAACTGGATTATTTTATGATAACAGCTAATTACCTTCCTAATGTGGAAATAGTAAGGTTACCCAAGATAATATCAGATCATAATCCCCTCGTGTTAACAATTGTTATCAGTAAACAAGGGAAAAAAGTTAGACCCTGGACTTTCGATAGGAAGCTCCTAATGGATAATAATTATATCTCACATCTGAAAACTTGGTGTCAGTCATTTTTTGATGCAAATAGATATAGTGCTCCCCGCAATGTTGTCTGGGATAGTTTTAAAGCGGGTCTGAGAGGTGAGACAATTAGCTACACTGGTCAAATGTGGAAGAGAGGTAAGATAGAGAGGGAACGTCTATTGGGTAAACTGGCAGATGCAGAGGAACAGCATAGGAAAGATGTATGTCAGGGGAGTCAGGGTAATTTAAGTTTAGAACGACTGAATAGTATCAAGGCTGAACTCCAGATACAATTGGCAAAAAAAGCTGCAGCTGGATATCAATCATATAGGTCTGGAATGTATGAAACAGGGGAAAGTGCTGGTAAAGCTTTGGCTCTGCGGATAAGGCAGGTTGCTTCAAGGAATATCATAACTGAAATAAAGGAAGGAGATCAAATTTATAAAAAGTCAGATGAAATTCTTGATGTCTTCAGAAGATTTTACCAAGAGCTTTATAAGGAAGAGTCAGAAAATGATGATCCGGGTATAAATTGGCCGGAAATGGGTACCAAACTCACCCCTAGTCAGAGAGAAATATTGGAATGTAGTATAACCATAGATGAACTATCTGAGGCGTTACAGGATTTAGCAACTGGCAAGGCGGCAGGTCCTGACGCCATACCCTTGGAGGTATATAAATGTTTAAGGGAAGTAATAACACCCCTACTATTGGATCTATTTAACGGGGTTATCAATACCGGGGCTATCCCGGAATCCTGGACCGAAACAAATAGTGTGGTCTTCCATAAGAGGGGGAAACCGAAAGAGAGCCCCGGGTCATACAGACCTATATCACTAATAAATAGTGATAATAAATTGTATGCCAAAATCATGGCGACACGGCTGGGCGGGATCATTGGGACCCTGGTTTCTCCATGGCAGCACGGTTTTATTCCAGGCAGAGGCACGACCGATCATATAAGGAGAGCCATCACATTATTTGATATACATGCTGCCGATGAGGGGAGGGCCACGATGATCCTTCTTGACGCGGAAAAAGCCTTCGACCGTGTCAGGTGGAGCTTTCTGTGGAGGGTAATGAGAGACAGAGGTTTTGGCCCGAAATTCCTACAGGCAATTCGTGCTATGTATGCGAATCCAACGGCTAGGATTCATCTTATGGGTGAGCAGTCGGGGAAGATCCATATATCAAGGGGCACGCGACAAGGGTGCCCGTGCTCACCCATTCTTTTTGCTCTGTATATAGATCCCCTAATAACTCTATTAATGAATAGTAAAATTAAGCCAGTTGTCACCTATGGATTCCAGACTAAAGTTCTCACCTATGCGGACGATGTCGCTATCTTAACCACGGATCCTGATAGTGCCCTGAATGAAATCGTTAGAATCACTTCAGAATTTGGTAGATTATCTGGATATCGTCTTAATGTAGCTAAAACGCAGGTATTATGCACCGGTAATATAAATAAAACGGACAATAGATATCTGGACTCAGTAGTCTATTTAGGAATCATAATCAATGCCCAGCCAAAGGACATCATCAAAGATAATTTTGAGTCACTACTGATCAAAATCAAACAGGATTTAAGGAGAATAGACAAACTTCATTTATCAGTTATAGGAAGGGTTAATGTCATTAAAATGTCTATCTTCCCTAAAATTTTATATAAATTTAGGTCCATCCCCTTCAGAATAGAAGATGCATTGATAAAGGAAATGGAGTCTATATTCATGAACTTTGTATGGCAGTATGGCAAGGTTAGGAGATCTAATAGGCTCATGTCCCTTCCCCAAGAAAAGGGGGGGCTGGGAATACCCAATCTCAGGTACTACAACTGGGCCTGCCTCCTTACAGGGATGTCTGTGCTCTTCTTCCCAGATGATGCTAGATATAGCCAGGGAGTCATCCCCACTATTTATCACTTGGCACTGGGGGGGGGAAGTACACGGGATATTGTCGAGGAAACATGATAAACGTTTCTTTAAAGCATCTGGCTATAAGATACTTGGAGATATTTGGGGGGTATGGTCCTCTATGTGTAAAGATCAGGACATCCCAAGGTATAATCAGCATACCCTATTATGGAACTCAGATCTATTCCCGCATCTAAGTGACGATGGCCCATGGAAATATTGGGAAAGACAAGGGATTACTTCATTAGGCCAAGTAATGACTAAAGACGTCTGCAGGCCTCTTGAATTGTTGAGGACACGGTTTTCATTGCAAGGTGTTCAAGAATTTAAGTATATGCAGCTGGTTAACATCATTAAGTCAAAAAGACCGGGTCTAAATATATCTAAAGGCTGTACTCTGTTAGATTATTTGAAAGGGGGAGGTCATAGAATCAAGGAATTGTACAGGATACTTATGGAGAGTCTCCCCGATGATTTGATCAAGGTGGAGGAGAGCTGGGCCTCCAAACTGCAGGATCCAGATATTGATCTAGACAGAACATTGGTAATGGATAAAAGGTTTCTGAGATCATCAAATCTAAGAGCACAGCATTTTAAGACTCTTTTTAACTTATACTATACACCAGCTAAATTGTTTAAATTGGGCAAGAGACTAGACCATAATTGTCCTAGGTGTGGTAACGGGCCAGCAGACGTATTGCATATGTTTTGTAGTTGTGTAAACTTGGGACCGATTAAAAATGAAATTGAAAAGTTTTTAGAGGGGCTGCTAGCTGTTAAAATTGACCTATCCCCTACACTTTTAATATTTGGTTGTGATGCAAAGCTAGGTTTGAGCATAGAGACACAGGCACTGGTTTTTATTTCGACAGCTGTTCTCAGGATATTAATTGCTGCTGCATGGAAGGATGTGGAGCCTCCAACCTTCCAAATGTGGATGTGTAGGTTGTTAGGGATTCACAATATTGAATCAGAACTTTATGCCCTCAAAGGAATTAAATCCAGAGAAATGGGTCTACGTGTATGGGCGCCAGTGGCTAGGTGGAGGAAGTCAAGATGTGCGGTCCTATAGATTATATCGCGGGATATCATGGTCAATGCTATGTATGATTGGTTTTACCCTGTTTTTTTATCTCTGTCTCTCCCGTCAAATATTGCTACCGGATAATGCTGCTTATATTGTATTTATATTACTGTATTCATTACATTATCAAGTGTATTTATATGTGTCTATATTTTACGTTGATATATCTATATATATTGATGATTTTAATGTACATTTTGCTGCTATGAACTTTCAATAAAAATAATTTTAAAAAAAAGAATCTCAGCGGCTCTATTGTCTAAGTACAATGTGAACCTCAGCAGCTCTACTGTCTAAGCACACCGTGAACATCAGCAGCGGTGCTGTCAAATCACACCGTCAACTTAAGCAGCTCTGCTGTCTAAGCACACCGTGAACCTCAGCAGCACTGCAGTATAAGCACCACATGAACCTCAGGAGCTCTGCTCTCTAAGCACAACATGACCCTCAGCAGCTCTTCTGTCTAAGCACACCATGAACCTCAGCAGCTCTGCAGACACACAATACTACGAATATAAAGTACATGAACATGTCTCTAATCAAGATACATACCTTCAGTTACCGTTGGATCCAACCACATCACTACAGAGTATGCTGGATAAAATACTACAGACAGCCAAACTTAACGATACTGTGGATGAACAGACAGTGGCATTTCTAACTGTCAAAAATCCCAGAAGACCAAGTATATACATGATCCCGAAGATCCACAAGCACCCAACCAATCCACCGTTCAGACCGATAGTGTCAGGGTGCGGGTCCATTTTCGATCCCATAGGCCAATATATTGATCATCATCTGCAAAAATTTGTTCAGCAGTGGGGCTCATACATTCGAGATACAACAGATTTTTTGAACAAATTATCTTGGATACAAGAAGGCTATCAAGATCACTGGATATTGTGCACCATTGATGTGGTGGCACTATATACATCTATACCACACGCAGCAGGTCTCGAAGCTGCGGAGTGGGCACTACTTAGATTGAATGACATACCAACTGACAAAAAAAATTTTTGGTTGCAATTACTAAAGTTTTGTCTTCACAACAGTTATTTTATATGGAAAGACACATTTTTTGCCCAACTGACCGGAACTTCCATGGGCTTTGCTGGGGCCCCAGCATACGCTAACACCTTCATGGCTCAATTCGAGTCCCAAAGCTTGATGAGCTGGCAAGAATGGACACATGTAAAGTTCTATTGTCGTTTCATAGATGACATCTTTTTAATTTGGGATGACACACAAGAAAGATTGGAACATCTAATAAGAACACTTAATGAGGTGGAATCAAGAATACAATTTACACACAAAATTAGTAACGAAACAATTGATTTCCTTGATGTCAGGATTACCAAAACCTCAGATGGATTTGAAACGGAATTGTACACAAAGCCCACAGATCGAAACAGTGCCCTCAGTTACACCAGTTTCCACCCGAGGAGTTTGATTAAAAATTTACCATTTTCACAATTCATCCGAATAAAGCGGATATGTTCAAACACGCAAACATGTGAAAGAACTCTGGAAAAATAGATACAGAAGTATGAGGATAGAGGATATCCCAACAACATATTACAAGAACAAATTGTAAAGGTAACCGCAATGGAGAGATCAAAATTATTACAACCACGACCTAAAATAGAACAAAACAGAATGGTATTTGTGACAAAGTACACCACTCAATCATACAGAATCAGGAACATCATCAACAAAAGATGGGAGTTACTATCTCTGGAACCAGATTTTAATGGTTTATTCCATGAGCTGCCATTACATGCATACACCAGAGGATTAAATTTAAAAGAGAAACTGAAACTCAAACATCAACCAGAAACAATCATCAATAACAAAGGAACAATCAAATGCCATAACTGCATCAATTGCAATAATGTAATAACAGGGAACACATGTACTCATCCAACCACAGGCAAACAGATTCGTTTACGACACACAAGTGACTGCAACACGCAAAATGTGGTGTATGGAATTAAGTGTCCATGCGGTAGGATGTACATAGGCAAGACTGAACGCAAAATAAAAGTGCGGATATCAGAACACAAAAGTCGAATTCGCAACAACTCCTTGACCGCACCACTGGTACAACATTGGATTCAAGAGAAACATTGTATTTCTCAATTAAGATTTCAAATTTTGGAACAAGTACCGTTGAAGCAAGGCATAGACAATCACCAGAGGCTACTACAACGTGAACTGTTCTGGATCAGATATTTGAATACTATGACACCAACAGGTCTTAACGACAAGTATGATTTAGCATGTTTTCTATAGAGACAACCAGGAACAATATCAAGATAAGCAGGGAGAGGTACTTTTTAACCAAGAACCTAGGCAATGTTTGTAATCGCACAGAACAGCAATTATTTCATATGAGGGTGATATTCCTTTATCGGTCTGTAACATGTACCACTTGTATTGATACGATTTGGGTCCGAAAAAATATCTTGAATCATGAATTCAAATATCACATATTTTTAGAATGCTTATTAGTGCAGACTTCACTTAAATGTGGTTCTCCTCTATCATACCACTCTGTATAATATGTGACTGATTAACCAACAATATAACACAGAAACATGCATATCACTATCAGCCCAGTGGACTGTTAGCAAAACTCAATATGTTAGTCCCATATCATTAGAACCGCCCAATCTTTTAAATGTCAACATCTTACATAGTCAATTTATCCTATGTTTGGCAGCATCACCATACCACGAGAGCAATTATTTACTTTCTCTCATTCATGCAGATGCGAGCGACAGAAATACTAACATTCAATAGATCAGGAATACACTCGTAGCAACAGAACATGACTACAATTAGTCCCATTATACCATACCAAGAGGATTGTGAACCTATTTAAGATGGCGCCCACGTACAATAAAAGAGAAAAAGGGTATGAGCTAGTCCTACGTTAATGTTTAACTTCGCGGAGTTATGTCAAGGGAGTAATCATTAAAAACACCCATTAATTTAGGGCCGAGTAACCTTAATACATAACACCGAACAGATCAGGAATTTATTTGCAGGTTTAGAATTAGGTTACAACCAGCTTCCTCATTCCGCATCAACAGGAACACGCACTTTTCTAAGATGGCGCCCACGGATAGTGAGAAGGATGAAGGTGTATGAACTTGTCCGTTTTCAGTGTTCAACAACGCGGAGTTGTCCCGGAGTGTAGCGGAGTTATTTAAAAGTCAGTAACCAACGCAGAGACTTGACCTAGCGGCTTGCGGACCCCGTTTAAGACGTTAGATGGAATAGTCAAAGGTATGTTGACAACGCGTTGCTTAATGTTGGATTGGATAACTCAGGAGTGGCGGCGAGGCACACTGACGTTATTGTTGTATTTTGGATTTTTAGATTTAGAACGCCCGGCGCAAGATAAGGTAAACACGGCGAGCTACCGCGACCCGTCTTCTATTTTTTACTAGCTCTTTAGTTGGATCTAAAGAATAGGTCTGATTTGTTTTTCAGAAACTCGAGGCACTTTTGGAAAAGGTATGTTGCCATAGTGCGTTTTATAGTCATCAACACAGTGGATAAGTTCAAGGAGTTAAGACATTTTCTTTGTTCATTACCTTACAGAAATCAGCGATACTATTATTGAAGGTATGAAGGGTATTTAGTGGTACACCACCATTAATTTCATATGAAATTGTGGATCAGTTACAAATGGGTTCATATTTATGTTTTATACAGAAGTGAAGTTGCCAAATTGGAGGACAGCATCCTAATAATACACAACACCAACTATCAGGTATGCACAGATCAAGGACACACTTTTAGACTACCCCCCATAAACATAACATTCTTACACCATGCTTTCTCATTTTCTTTTTGTAGATTCTGCCCCTGATGAAGGCACACATGAGTGCCGAAATGCATTGGGCTCACTCAAGAAATGTTGTTTAAATGTATATTTGCATAAATGCCAAAACAAATGTTGATGAACATGATGTGAAATAGCACTGTGAATAAGTGTTTGTTATCATACAATAATGCAAATATAGAACGAAGAAACTATAGCCTATATGAAAATAATATAAGCAAGAAATAAAAAGATATAAATAAAAAGTTATACCAATGGAAAGAAACACAAGTGTGGTTTAAATAAAATACAAAGGGAGAAAATTACTGAAAGCGCCAGGGCGCCAAGTGAACAGTGCGCGATTGGGTGGAAACTCAACTTCACCATAACGATCTGCAGTCTAAGCACACCATGAACCTCAGCAGCTCTGCTGTCTAAGCACCACATGTACCTCAGTAGCGGTGCTGTCTAAGCATACTGTGAACCTGAGCAGCTCTGTTGTCTAACCACACTGTGAACCTCAGCAGCGCTGCCGTCTAAGCACACCACAAACTTCAACAGCGCTGCTGTCTAAGCACACAATCAACCTCAGAAGCTCTGCAGTCTAAGCACACATCAAAGTCAGCAGAACAGCTGTCTAAGCACACCAGGAACCTCAGCAGCTCTGCAGTCTAAGCACACCATGAACCTCATCAGAACTGTTGTCTAAGCACACCATGAACCTCAGCAGCTCTGCAGTCTAAGCACATGTGAACCTCTGCAGCACTGCTGTCTAAGCAAATTGTGAACCTTTGCAGCGCTGCTGTCTAAGCAAATTGTGAACCTCTGCAGCTCTGCTGTCTAAGCACACCATGAACATCAACAGCTCTGCTGTCGAAGCACACCATGAACCTCAGCAGCGGTGCTGTCTAAGCACACAATGAACATCAGCAGCTCTGCTGTCTAAGCACACCGTGAACCTGAGCAGCTCTGCAGTCTAAGCACACCATGAACATCAGCAGCTCTGCTGTTTAAGCACACCGTGAACTTTAGCACCTCTGCATACTAAGCATACCGTGATCTCCAGCAGCTCTGCTGTCTAAGCAAACTGTGAACCTCAGCAGCGCTGATGTCTAAGCACACTGTGAACCTCAGCAGCGCTGCCGTCTAAGCACACCATGAACCTCAGCAGCTCTGATGTCTAAGCACACCCTGAATCTCAGCAGCTCTGCTGTCTAAGCCCTCCATGAACCTCAGCAGCTGTGCTGTCTAAGCACACCGTGAACCTCAGCAGCAGTGCGGTCTAAGCATGCTGTGAACCTCAGAAGCTCTGCAGTCTAGGAACACAGTGAATCTCAGCAGCTCTACAGTCTAAGCACACCATGAACATCAGCAAGTCTGCTGTCTAAGCACACCATGAACCTCAGCAGCCCTATGTAAGCACACCATGAACCTCAGCACCTCTGCCGTCTAAGCACACCGTGAACCTCAGCAGCTCTGCAGTATAGGCACACAGTGAACCTCAGCAGCTCTGCTGACTAAGTACAACATGAACCTCAGCAGCTCTGCTGTCTAAACACAACATGAACCTCAGCAGCTCTGCTGTCTAAGCACACCTTGAACCTCAGCTGTGGTGCTGTCTAAGCACACCATGAACCTCAGCAGCTCTGCTGTCCAAGCACACCATTAATCTCAGCAGCTTTGCAGTCTAAACACTCCATGTACCTCAGCAACTCTGCTGTCTAAGCACACAGTGAACCTCAGTAGCTTTGCTCTCTAAGCACACTGTGAACCTCAGCAGCTCTGCTGTGTAAGTCCTCCATGAGCCTCAGCAGCTCTACTATGTAGGCACACCATGAACCTCAGAAGCGGTGCTATCTAAACACAAGTTGAACCACAGCAGCTCTATGATGTAAGCACTCTGTGAACCTCAGCAGCTCTTCTGTTTGAAAACACTGTGAACCTCAGCAGCACTGCTGTCTAAGCACACCATGAACCTCTCCAGATCTGCTGTTTATGCACACCATGAACCTCAGCAGCGGTGCTGTCTAAGTACACCGTGAACCTCAGCAGCTCTTCTATCTAAACACAACATGAACCTCAGCAGCTCTTCTGTTTAAACACACACTGAACTGCAGCAGCAGTGCAGTCTAAGCACACCGTGAACCTCAGCAGCACTGTCTAAGCACAACATAAACCTCAGCAGCACTGCTGAGTAAGTACACCGTGAACCTCAGCAGCTCTACTATGCAAGCACTCTGTGAACCTCGGCAGCACTTCTGTTTGAATACACTGTGAACCTCAGCAGCAGTGCTGTCTAAGCACACCTTGAACATCAGCAACACTGGTGTCTAAGCACACTGTGAAACTCAGCAGCTGTGCTGTCTAAGCACAACGTGAACCACAGCAGCTCTGCTGTCTAAGCACACCGTGAACCTCAGCAGCTCTGCAGTCTATACACACCATGAACCTCAGCAGCTCTGCTGTCTAAGCACATCATAAATCTCAGCAGCTTTGCTGTCTAAGCATATTGTGAACCTCAGCACCTCTGCAGTGTAAGACCTCCGTGAGCCTCAGCAGCTCTACTATGTAGGCACACCGTAAACATCAGCAGCGGTGCTGTCTAAGCACACCCTGAACCTCAGCAGCTCTGCTGACTAAGTACAACATGAACCTCAGCAGCTCTGCTGTCTAAACACAACATGAACCTCAGCAGCTCTGCTGTCTAAGCACACCTTGAACCTCAGCTGTGGTGCTGTCTAAGCACACCATGAACCTCAGCAGCACTGCTGCAGAAGCACACTGTGAACCTCAGAAGCGCTGCTATCTAAGCACAATGTGAACATCAGCAGCTCTGCTGTCTAAGCACACCGTGAACTTCAGCAGCAGTGCGGTCTAAGCACACCATGAACCTCAGCAGCCTGATGTAAGCACACCATGAACCTCAGCAGCTCTGGTGTCTAAGCATGCTGTGAACCTCAGCAGCTCAACTTTCTAAGCACACCGTGCAGAAGCGGTCGCTCCTCACGCTGCTCCCCGCTCTGCCTGCCACCTGGACTGCTGTCAGCTACCTCGCCTCGCTCCCACATCTGCCATTGCCTGTTCGAGTATCGCAAGTACACTTTAGCGCTAGATTGCCTGATAGTTTGCTAATTTGAGGAGCATTTTTAAATCGTAGCGCTTTGATTGCCAAAGTACGCTTTAATTATATTTTAAATAGTGCTGCGCTGCCTGTAAAATTGATTGCTGCCTGATTGTACCGGTGCCACTGCCATTTGCATTGCGTTCACGCTGTTTGTGCCCCAATCCTGTTGCGCTTTTGGCTTGCTGCCATTTTGTTGTTGTTGTTGTTGTGCCTCCCTGCCCGGATCTCCACCCCGCTCCCGCCTCCCAGCTGCTCCTCCCTCGCCCCTCCCTTTCCACTATCCACATATGACAGATGCCTTTGCGCGCAGCGTTCGCGCGCAGCGTTCACGCGCAGCGGGCGCGCACTATGCGCGCCGAAGGTGCGCCAAAGGTAAGCCCGTCTACGCCCGTCTGCGCCTGGACCGCGCCCAGCACCAGAACCCCTGGCCCCCGCAAATCCCTTTCCTCCCACATTACCTACGACACCACTACCCTCTCTGCCCTCAACCCTGGCCGCCCACCAAACTGCTATCAAGCCGCCCCAGGATACACCCATGGACCCTTCACCAGCCACTCCTGCAAATTCGACTGCTTCAGGACCCACAGCAAATCCACAAAATCCAAACCGAACTCCGACACTAACCACCTGAAGTGCATCCTGCTCAACACTCGCTCGGTCCACAAACACGTCACTGAACTATGGAACTTACTAGACACCGCATCGCCGGACGTCGCCTTTCTCACAGAAACCTGGATGAACGCCTCATCAGCGCCCGACATCGCCATAGCCATCCCGGACAGCTACAAGATCATCCGAAAAGATCGCACAAACCAAACAGGAGGAGGCATCGCCATCGTCCATAAGAACACCATCCGCACCAGCTCCGACGATAACCTCGCTACCGCCGAACACCTTCACTTCCAGGTCCACACCGACCCCAAAATCACACTCAAAGGCACCCTCATCTACAGACCCCCAGGACCCCGCACACAATTCAGCGAAGACATCACTGACTTCATCAGCCCACATGCCCTCCCCTCCGAGAACTACATTCTACTGGGAGACCTCAACTTCCACCTGGAAAAGAAAAACGACAGCAACACCACCTCCCTTCTGGATAACCTGGCCAATCTCGGACTCAAATAACTTGTTGACACCCCCACCCACTTGGCCGGACACACGCACGACCCTATCTTCACCTCCAGCAAACACATCTCCTCCGATCACACCACAGCTCTCCATTGGATGGACCACAGCTGCGTACACTTCAACTACATAAAGACCACGACCCACAACCCCCCACAACCTATTCCTCGAAGAAATTGGAACAAAATCACCACCGACCAGCTCTTCACATCGCTTCACCAAAACCCCCCTGCCAAATCGTCAGACCCAAACCAAGCAGCCACCAACCTCACACAATAGATCACCCGCAGCGCCGACGAACTAGCACCCTTGAAAAACCATCAAATCAAGCAAGGTAGCAAAAAAGCCCCCTGGTTCAACGATGACCTTAAGAAATCCAAGAAGTCCTGTCGTACTCTTGAGAAAGCCTGGAGAAAAAACCCAACTACCGACAACCTGGCCACATTCAAGAACGCTACCCGCAAACACCACCGACTGATCCGATCCACCAAGAAATCAGCATTCAAGGATCGACTTGACAACAACGCCCAAACCAGCAAGGAACTATTCAACATCGTCAAAGAATTCACTAACCCCTCCGCCGGCACTAACGACATCACTCCCTCCCAAGACCTCTGCGACTCTCTAGCCTCGTTCTTCCACAACAAAATCGTCCAAATACATAACAGCTTTGATATCCAGTCCGAAGACCAGTCCACTCCACCCACCTCCGAACCAAAACGACACTCTAACAACCTTTGCGCCTGGAACCCAATCACCACCGAAGACACCATCCGCCTGATGAACTCCATCCACTCAGGATCTCCAACCGACCCATGTCCCCACCACATTTTCAACAAAGCAGACTCCATCATCGCACCCCATCTCCGCGATGTCATTAAGTGTTCCCTCAACTCCGCTACCTTCCCGGAAAACTGGAAACATGCCGAACTCAGCGCCCTTCTGAAGAAACCCACGGCAGACCCAACCGAACTTAAGAACTACTGCCCCATCTCGCTCCTCCCATTCCCTGCCAAAGTCATCGAGAAAGCCGTCAACAGTCAACTCGCCGCCTTCCTCGAATCCAACAAATCCCTCGACACTTCACAATCCGGCTTCCGAGCCAAACACAGCACCCAAACCGCCCTCATCGCTGCAACAGACGACATCCGAACCCTACTGGACAACGGTGAAACAGCCGCTCTCATCTTACTTGACCTCTCCGCAGCCTTCGACACAGTCTGTCATAGCACCCTCATACAACGCCTCAGCAACATCAGAATACAAGAAAAAGCACTGAACTGGATCATCTCGTTCCTTACCGGAAGAACACAGAGAGTCCGCCTCCCCCCTTTCAAATCAGAGGCCACCGAAGTCATCTGCGGCGAACCACAAGGATCATCACTCAGTCCCACCCTCTTCAACGTATACATGAGCCCCCTCGCCTCCATCGCATGCCAAAATAACCTCAACATCGTCTCCTACGCAGACGACACCCAGCTAATCCTCTCCCTCACCAAAGACCCAAATACCGCCAAAACCAACTTACACGAAGGAATGAAAGAAGTAGCCGAGTAGATGAAGAACAGCCGTTTAAAACTTAACTCGGACAAGACAGAAGTCCTCATCCTAGGGCCATCCCCCTCTGCCTGGGACGACTCATGGTGGCCTCCGGCCCTCGGGACAGCACCCATACCTACGAACCATGCACGTAACCTGGGCTTCATCCTGGATTCCTCCCTCTCGATGACCAGACAAGTCAACGCCGTCTCATCATCTTGCTTCAACATCCTACGAATGCTCAAAAAAATCTTCAGTTGGATCCCAGGACGCACCCCTGCCTCACACCCTTCTCCACCACGAACGACGCAGTACATTCGCCCCCTATTCCATGTCTCACTTTTGCTGTGGCTCCAGTATACAATTGCCTCAGGAACTGGACTAGGATGGGGTCTACCTTTAAGTCCCGCAAAATATCCCACAGTCTGTTATGGTTAACACAGTTGAAGGCGGACGTAAGGTCCACAAACGCTACGTACATTTCCCTTCTTTGGCCTGGGTATATTTCCCAGTTATCATTATAAAATTCAACACCTGCTCAATGGTCCCTAGACCCTGTCTAAAACCATACTGCACTTTACATAGAATGTCGTTATCCTCTGCCCAGGCTTGTAGTCTATTCAGAACTATTCTACCTACTATCTTAACCAAGGAGTCGTACAAAGAAATCGGACGATAACAGGCGGGATTGTCACGTTCTCTCTTTTTAAAGATTGGTATTATCACGGATTCGGATCACGTTTTGATAAAGCCCTTCTTACAGCAGGCCTTCAATACTTGTGTCAGTAATGGGGACCAAAACGCTGGAAGATATTTGAATAGAGCCATGGGCACGCCATCTGGCCCGGGCGCTTTACCACCTTTACTATCATTAATCGCTGTTGTGACCTCTTCTAATGTTGCGTTTAGCCCTATAGGCACAAAGCTATCCGAGCCACCTTGCGTCTGTGGAACTGTATCAGCGACAAATTCTCTTATCCCCCTATCACTATAAACGTTGAGAAAACATTAATCCAAGACACCTCGTCTATGGCAACTTCAATTCTGGGTCCCTCGTTGTTCGCAAAGAACGGGGCATTAACTGCCCCCCAGAACATAGTACAATCCTTTATTTGGGAAGCCTCGTGAAGAAAAACCCAGGCTTGCTCTTTTAGTTCTTTTTTTCTATTTTTTTCTAGCCAGATTGTAGTTCTTTCTGCATATACTAATTTTCTCCTGGTTTCTCACACGCTTATGAAGGGATACCTTCAACAAGTTGTACGCTTTCATACATTTAGTGTCAAACCAGCCATTAATCCTCGTTGGAGAAATCTTCTTTTTGACTCTTAAAGAGTTTTGAATCTCTGTTATAATGGACATATAGGCCCTCAGAATATCATTATAGTCTGCATTCTCATGAAGACATACCGCTGTATGATCGTTTACATTAACCATGATTTGTTTCATCACTTCCTCAGCCTTTATCGTACACCATCATAAGGAATAGCCATTTTGGCGTGCTAAAGTAATGTTTTGTGACAGTGCCAGATAGCTACTATTAGATTGTTCAACTATTTTGGGGAAGATTAAGCTAATACTCAGGGGCAAGTGGTCACTAAGAGTGTTGCAGTGTGTTTTAAACTTATCAAACCAGGTTGCGTATCTATTAGGAATAATTTTAAAATTTATCAGGGAGGTTAAGCCTTGACCAATAAACGTAGGGGCAAAGTCAACGCGTGAAGTGCACAAATAATTTGCAAATCCCAAGTCATGCCCTGCCATAACATCATTAAACATTTCTCCCCTTACGTTATGTATAAAGTGTGGGGTATGGGCATTTACTTCATCATATGCCCTACACTGCCCATTTTCAGTATTAGCACAAATACCAATGTTGAAATCCCCACCCCAAAGGAAATTACATCAATGTCATTCGGTGTCTTTATGTTCAACATTTCCTCATTCAAAGCATTTATGATTTTACCCAGTTCATCCTGTTCGATGTTATTATAGAAATTCACTATACATAGTTCAATAGGGGAGTTCAAATAAATACCCAACATTTGATAGTGGCTCGTAGACCTAAGCTTTTCTATTTTCCTCACTTTAATCAAATTCGAAATATATACACACAACCCTCCTTTATGTCTTCCATGCATAGATCTAACAGCAGGTACGTGGAAGGTCTTAAAACCATCTAGGTTAATCTGCTTCAGTAACCAGGTCTCCTGTAAACACAGGATATCAAAACCATGAATAAAATCTAACCAGATTTGGTTTTGGACTTTTGATTGTAGACCTGCGGTATTCCAGAAAAGCACACGTATTCCCTCAGAAATATGAGCAATTGGGTTACTTGTGGTAACAATTCCTTTAGTTTCTGCATTTATCCCACTGCCCTCAATAGTGTTCATTGGACAACAAGCATTAGTAACTTCCTTCGCTACCTCATTCACTTCCTCCCTTTCACCCTTTATCTCACTTGAGGCAACGTTACACCTACTTGAATCGCTAACTAGCGCAATCACACTCAATTCTGGGGGTACTTCTTTAACGGCACAATTATCCTTCTTACAGTTTACCATGAGTCAATCATTTTCATTCAGGGATTGAAGCGGGAAAAATCTGATGGAAACCTCAAAGCAAAATGCCTGCGTACTTTTGGTCACTGGATGGAAATACCTATCCCTCTGGGCCTGATTACTTATGGCCTGTAGGTGAGAATGCGTATCCATGCTCCATTTTCCAGGACCTGTTTGATGGAAGTAACTCAACGGAACAGCCATTATACCTGCTTCCAAATTACATCTATTGTTACCCATCCTTTTGAAAATTTCCCGAACCAGAGCTGGACTTCCTAAGGAGAGAGCAATACAATCCCCTTCCACATTTTTGCAAATATTGCCTACCCAAGGGACCCGTCTAACCATTTTAAAAGCTGCAGACATATCCACGGTTGGAGCTGTTCTAATTCCCAACCAGTGTATTGTTCTATTTCTCAGTGTTACCCACGTTTCCTTTTCCCTTCTAGTAGTGGGGGAACATTTGCCTGCACCACCGTATAGGGTTGTGCAGCAGGGGGTAGATTTAGAATTTGACGGTTCTCCAGCTGCCCTGATGGTTTATATTCTTCTTTTCCTGCGTTAGGGACCACTTCTCTCTGGGGTCTCGGATCTCCATTATCCTGTCCTTTTTTCATCCTGTCGCTGCTCTTTCCTAGTATTTCATTGGCATTCCCCAGACCTCTAGTATGGTCGGTATTAGTTGGTTTTTCGGGGCCTACAACTATCATAGTGTGATCTCTAATTCCTCCAGGTTTCTCTGGAATCACAATATTATCTCTTACACTCAGGTGGGGTGGATTAAGGGTATCTCCCCTTTTCTCTGCTTCTTTTTTATTAACCATATTACTATCGGAAGTTGTTGGATAGTTGCCCCCAACGTTTTGCTGATGTTTTCACTGTTTTCTGACTCTAGTCGAGCTGTGGCCCTGCTAATCAGGACCCCAGCTCCACTGCTTCCTCTCTAAACTACTGTGAGTACTCTAGGTACACTACAGATTGGCTACTGTGGCTACCCTGTGAGTCCCTAGTATATGGTACCTTAGGTACCTAGGGCATGGGTACCCCAGAGGCCTTCCAGGGGCTGAAGCACTTATTGTGCCATCCCTGGGATAGCCACCTAAAAGACACCACCAGACTGCGACTGCAGTCTGGGAAAGGTGGTGCTTGCACCCCTTACAGGGTTATAGGTTCACTATACCCTACATACATACAACCCATATACTCCTATCAGTCACCCCTATGTCAGGCCTTGCTAATCCTACAAGGAAGGGTGCTAGGAAATATGTGAGGGGGTACCTCTACATGAGTAGAGCCCCTCTGCAACTTTCGTTAAAACGTTTTCGAGGTTGTTTGTAGTGCAGCCAGACCATATACTCTTAAGTGCATTATAATCAATCGCTGTAGAATGCTATCTTGAGAATGGCTGCACAGAAACATATTGTGTTTGGTGTCAAACACCTTGAAGTCATACCCCCACTCCAGTACTGGAGGGGGGTATGATTCCACCCTACTCAGAGGGTGACATGTCAACAGCGGCAACTGCATGTAACCATTTTAAAAGGGCACACGCATCTCAAAATGGAGTTCACTAACCACGGACAAGAGTCTGGCCCCCTGGTGCTGGACGAAACTCTGGCCCAGGAAGCTGGACAATAGGGATCCTGTCGCTGGGAGGTGTAACCACCTCCCAGACAGGACTTTGTGTATTGGGGCTGGGTGGGGGCACTCCAGATGGCCTTTGAAAGTTGCACGTAGGCACATTTGGTGCCTACTTGCGCATAGCCTGCCTGAAACCGGTTTGGGGGCTTCCTGCCCCTGCTCTGGCGTGAAACAGAACAAAGGGGAGTGGGTGTAGCCACCCCTTCCCGCCTGAATTCGTATTGGTGGCCCCTGTCTTAGCCCAACCTCTCCTTTCAGGATAAAGATGGGAACAGGGTCCCCAGAACTTCATATTATACTTGGAACAGAACTTTGCTTCAATACCTTGAACTTCGACTTGCTGCTACCAAGCTGACGGAAGAAATCTCCCTTGGGGTAAAGGAGTTACCCCCCTGCTAGGCAGGCACCGAACATTTGCAACTGACCCGCTGCTCCCACAGACTCCAAAGACTTCTGCCACTACTGAGGTGAGTTCTCAAGTATCCCAAAGGCCTGTAAGAGTGCTCAGTGAATTTGAGCACTGTGGACCTCGTGGGTGCCGAGATACCCAATACCCCAGGACACAGACGCCATCTTGCACAGCACACGACCCCGACTTCCTAAGAGGTCATGCTTTGGGCTATTGTTGGCCCAAGCTTTCAGCATCACCTGTGCCAGAGATCGATGCTCCAACCCGCTCTGGCGACCCGTGGGCTCATCTTTACCCACACCATTTTGCTGCCTCTTGCAGTCCCTGGTCTCTTGACTGGTGGGCCCTTCCAGAGGTCAATCTTCAATTCCAAGGGCTCCCCTGGTTGCTCCAGGCCTGCTCTCCCGTCTCCTTGCTGGAGACTCCACTCGGACTTTGCTGGTCTGCACCGTAGCTTTCTTCCTGCATGGGTTGCGGTTGCTAAGGCCTGTTAAGTCCCAGCTCGACTTCCACACCGCAGCGACCTTCATCCTTCATTGGACAGTCATCCTCCAGCAGCTGGCCTTCATTGACACCTCCTGGACTCTGTGGCTGCAGATCCAAGCTACACGACTTTGACTCTGAAGCACCCGACATTGAAGGGCTCTCACTCCTGAGGCCCCTGGTCACTGGCTAGTGACCTAGACTCTGTCCCCTCTGCTTTCAGGTCCTCCTCTTCAAGACTCAACTCTTCAATCTACACGACGTCTTCGACTCCTCTCGACAGCAGCAGTTTTCCTTCTTTTTCCATTGAAAATGAGACTTCGACCAACACCAAAATCGACCTATGCACCCGGATTCCCTGGGGCAGGTAACACTGGTACTTCGGTACAATTGTGGGTGGGGGTCCTCCAGGAGCTTAACTCAAAACTCTGAACTTTATACTGTTGCTAGAAGTGTCTTGATTCCTGCAATTTCCAACCACGACATTCCCATAGGGTTTAACGGGGCTTCACATTTAGTTTAAGTACTGCACACATCCCCGTGGGTCCCTTGTCTCACTGCCTTGGGTGGTTCTGAAGGGGCATGGCGATCCTCTGTGCCCTAGGCACTGTCTCTAAACTTGTTGTGGTTCTCATTCCATTTTTTTAGTATATGGTTTGGTCCCCCCCCTTGGGCATATTGCTAAACGTGCTACTTATTGCTATTTAATAGTGTTTGTAAAGTGCAACTTTGGCCTCTAGCCTCATAAAGAGACTAGTGGGATTATTCTAAGAATAAATACATATATTTTATATATATACTTGTGTGGAACACTCTTTCATTTGGTCAATCAAGAGGTTATCTATGGTAAAACAAGCTGCTTTACACTCCTTCAACACTTAGCCTGAAGGCTGCTCTCCACAGCTACCACTAGTATAGTTTTCTATAAGGTTGTCTTTAAACCTATCACCGTAAGAGTCAAATTGGACTGGTGCAAGGTGCCCACTATAACTAGTGGACAGCATATGCCAGGCCAACTTCTCCCAGGAGTCTATCTCAATTTTCTGCCATGGCTGTCAAGCCCAGCTTTATCTCGGCTAATCTTGATTCTATGTTAGCAAACAAATGTTTAATATATTTGCTTAAATCGGCTAATTCATTCCCTATACTATTTGCTTCTACATCGTGATTCCCGTGTCCCTTTCTTTTAGTTTTGCTAGTCTCACCGTTTTTCTTTAAGTGTGTCAAAGTTCCATCCCCCTGTTTATCCCTCACTGCAGATATCTGCATGATGGACTGAGGTGGAGCATTATGTATCAGGGCTTGTGGACTTCTAAACCCTTCTTTTGTTTTTGTCATGCAACATCTTTTGGGTGGGGGAGACATCTCCGCATCCAGGTCACTGGGGATAGTTTCCACTCCAGTAAACTGGATGCAACCATTTTTAATTTCCCCATTAGAATTAAGATTACCTGATGTCCCCTTCTCCCCAGCCTCTTCGAGCTCCTTCTCTTGTGTGATAATGGTCTTATTAATAGTAACTGCATCTTGGGGGTTCCCTTTTAGAGACTCCTCTACCGTAGATATTTTCTTATCTAAAGCAAAACCCGCCCCTTTAAGATAATTCAAAATGGTCTTATTGACCTCTTCTGGTTTGCCCCCTGATTGTACTAAACTCGCATTTTGTAGCTTTCTTTTCCCCATTTTACTGACCCCTGTGATATAAACCCAGGTGTATTCCTACCGCTACTCGGTACACAATAGTAACAATTATAAACGTAGTCAATATATTCTGCAGCAGTAAAGATTACACCCGCCTTCCGTATTTTAATTCCCTGAAGCGGGATAGAGTCTAACACACTCAGTCTATTAAACAATCCTTGTTCTCGCTAATACTGTCAAGGACTAAAGAAGCACACATACAGTTCGAAACCAAGAGACCCGGCCCAGCCCAGCCTCCTCCGGTCTCTGACGGGCTAAGACGGGCCAGTCTTGGCCCGGTCTTCACCCGTGCTGAGCCCCCGTGCGTCCCGCGTTGCGTGTCCGGCTCTCTGTACTTGTAGCGTCCTCCAGGGAGCGTGTGCAAGGTGTGGCAGTGCCTCTCATGGTTCAGGGTCCAGGAGAAAGTGCAATGTGCCAGAGCGTTTACAGAGTGGTCACCCACATTCCTCGACCGGCTCTCTGTACTTGTAGCGTCCTCTAGGGAGCGTGTGCAAGGTGCTGCAGTGCCTCTCAGGGTTCAGGAGAAAGTGCAATGTGCCAGAGCGTTACAGCATCCCTACTATAAAAGCACTCTGTGAACCTCAGCAGCTCTTCTGTTTGAATACACTGTGAAACTCAGCAGCTCTACTGCCTAAGCACACCATGAACCTCCGCAGCTCTGCTGTATAAGCATAAAATGAACCTCTGCAGCTCTCATGTCTAAGCAGACCATGAACCACAGAAGCGCTGCTATCTGAGCACACCATGAACCTCGGCAGCTCTGCTGCCTAAGCACACCATACACCTCAGCAGCTCTGCAATCCAAGCACACCATCAACATCAGCAGAACTGCTGTCTAAGCTCACCATAAACCTCAGCTGCACTGCTGTCTAAGCACACTGTGAACATCAGCAGCTCTGCTGTCTAAGCACACCATGAACCTCAGCAGCTCTGTTGTCTAAGTACACCATGAAGCTCAGCAGCTCTGCTTTCTAAGAACACCAGGAACCTCAGCACCTCTGCCGTCTAAGCACACCGTGAACCTCAGCAGCTATGCAGTCTAAGCGCACCTTGAACCTCAGCAGCTCTGCTGTGTAAGAACTTGTTGAGCCTCAGCAGCTCTACTATGTAGGCACAGCGTGAACATCAGCAGCGGTGCTGTCTAAGCACACTATGAACCTCATCAGCTCTGCGGTCTAAGCACACCATGAACCTAAGCAGCTCTGCTGTCTAAGCACATCATCAACCTCAGCAGCTCTGCAGTCTAAGCACACCATCAACCATAGCAGAACTGATGTCTAAGCACACCATCAACCTCAGCAGCTCTACAGTCTAAGCACACCATGAACCTCAGCAGCACTGCTGTCTAAGCACACCGTGAACCTCAGCAGCGGTGCAGTATAAGCACACCATGAACCTCAGCAGCTCACCTGGGAGGTCGTCCTTTCCTTTTGGCTCCTGTCTACCACCGCAGCCACAGCGCTGCTCTGCAGCAAGACACACCAGGCTCCCTGCTGCCTGCCGCTTCGGGGAAATCGCGGCGAGGCAGCACATCGGGGACTACATCCCCCAGCAACCCTAGCGCCAAGGAGGCGTGTTTCCTGTCCCGCCCCCCGGAGGTGCGCTTAAGGACAGCGCGAGCCCCCGCGTCGCGGGATCGCGCGCGGGTCGGCGCCCGGGGCTAAGCCCGGGCAAAGGGCGGGCCCTCTGTGGCCCTCAGAGGACCTGAGGAGGACGGGCGGGCCACCCCACTTGGTCCTAACTTTAGAGGTACAGAGACATTATACCCTATACATATCTATGCTGATTTGTCCAGTGTCGCATTCGGGCGCAATCGGGCCCTACGTAGTCCTCCCATGATGTCTATTTGGGAAGAGCTTAATGCCATGTGCGGCACTAACTATGTCCCTGATATATTAACCCCCCCCAGAGTGGGTAAAGACACTGATCTCATAAACTGTACCACCCAGGCTGTACATGTATCCCCTGATTTAATCCTGTTTAACAACGAGGAAACTCCACTAAATGCCGATCTAATGTGTTGTAGCCCCTCATCCTTCCTGGCCAATCCAATTGTTGTAACGCCACATAAAGCAGGGACTACATTGAATAATCCTGTTCCCCCCCCTCAATCTACCCTATTGGCCCAATTTGAGCAATTGTTGAATGCTGCTCTGTCACCCCTGGTCACTAAAATTAAGGAGTTGGGAGACAGGTTGACCAGTGTTGAACAAATAGTAAAAAGGACTTACCCACCAACTGTAAATTCTACTGTTTCCCCACGTTCCACGCTCTGTACTAACCCTGACAAGCCTATTCCCATTGAACACAGGAAAGCACGAACAATTGATCCTGCCCTGAGCATACCCTTCCCAAAGGGACGTAATAACACTCTTAAGCCTACTAGTGCCCCTCATAACGCCTCTAGATATCCTCAGGCAAGAAGGCATAGAATTAACTTACCCCCTGAAGCTGCCCCCTACGTGTCCGTTCTTTCCGGGGTGCCTGAACTTGGTCAGGGCAATCACGAAACAAGCGAGGATCTGCTAAATAAGACCATCTTTTGGCTTAATAACAACAGACCGCTGCCGCACGCCCTAGATGGCGGAATTTTGAGCGTTAGGAGGGTGGGGTGGTTAGGCAGATTGCCTAAAGACATTCCGGGAGATCTGATATTAATCAGATTTAAACATAAGAACATTGTCCCCTATTTAAGACTTTCTCAACCAAATCCCGGAGATGGCCCGATTTCTACATGGGACTTGTTTGATTTTTAGCCGGGCCCCAGAGTAATGAACAATAACACTTGGTGAAAGGGGACTCTGGTTACCACGTGTTTATTACTCTTATACACAGGCATGTAAAATGGAAAAAGCCCAATATGTTCTTCTCTAGCTCTGAAAAGTTTTTGGTTTCCTTGATCCCTTTTCTCTTTTTTTAAATAATGCTGTTTTTATTTTTTAGTTTTTTTGTGATTTTATGGTTGATTAATCCCAATGTCCATTTAAAAATTGTCTGTTTACTTTTATGGTTTCTACATGAAATCGAAATAAAGTTTTGAAACGTCTAAACACACCGTAAATCTCAGCTGCTCTGCTATCTAAGCACAAAATGCTCCTCTGTTTGAATATACTGTGAACCTCTGCAGCTCTACTGTCTAAGCACTCCGTGAACCTCAGAAGCGGTGCTGTCTAAGCACACCATGATCCTCAGCAGCTCTGCTGTCTAAGCACAACATGAATATCAGCAGCTCTGCTGTCTAAGCACACCGTAAACCTTAGCAGCACTACTGTCTAAGCACACCATGAACCTCAGCAGCTCTGCTGTCTAAGCACACCGTGAACCTCAGCAGCTCTGCTGTCTAAGCACACCGTGAACCTCAGCAGCTCTGCAGTCTAAGCACACCATGAACCTAAGCAGCTCTGCTGTCTGAGCACACTGTGAACCTCAGCAGCTCTGCTGTCTAAGCACATATTGAACCTCAGCAGGAGTGTGTTCTAAGCACAACACGAACCTCAGCAGCTCTGCTACCTAAACACACCATGAACCTCATCAGCTCTGCTGTCTAAGCACATCCTGAATCTCAGCAGCTCTGCTGTCTCAGCAAACTATGAACCTCAGCAGCGCCGCTGAATAAGTACACCGTGAACCTCAGCAGCTCTGCAGTCTAAGCACACCAGGAACCTCAGAAGCTCTGCTGTCAAAGCACACCATGTACCTCAGCAGCTCTGATTTCTTTTTTTATAAACATTTTTATTTGTGGGTATCACAGGCAAATTTAAACAGAATAATCAGAATTTTGTTGTACATAAATTCCAGTGTCTTCAAAAAGTATTACAAAAAGCAGTTTACCAAAACTTGTAAGTAATAAACAATACTCAGACGGGCAAATAACTACAATACAGAAAGGATTTACACAAATAAATACAGTTTTGTCTAAATTAGAGTTTAAACACAGCTTCAAATCAAGTTATTTAGTTTCGGAAGTATAAAACATGCCTCCCAAAATTCTCTTTACATTAATCATTGCTTTCACTCCTCTTTTTCTAGCTAGAGATAACTCCATGTGATGTATCTCTTTAACCAAACACCACCATTCATTCGCATTAGGTGCTTGATCAGCTTTCCAAGCTCTAGCCAGGACTAGCCTTGCACATGCCAGCAATATAAAAATTAGATCTTGAAAAGGTGTAGGATTGGGCTGTATACCTAACAGAATCATTTCAGATGTTAAAGGTGCATCAATTAACAATTTCAATCTCAGTATCTTTCCTATACTGTCCCTGAACGGAACTAGCGCAGGACAAAGGACCAACATGTGTTCTAGATCAGCAGCCTGTAGATGGCATTTGGGGCATTTGGTTCGATCATTAAAGGCATTATTCGGGGACCATTTGCTTATTTGTAGAGGAGTTTGGTAAAGTTGGCATATTGTTTTATATGCTTGCAGTTTTAAACTTGAAGAGTGGACTAACGTATCAATTTTCTTTAAAGAGGATGATATTTCATTCGAGGTGATACCTATGGGAAAGCATAGGGCCCATTTCTCTGCTATTTTTGGACACTCATCTTGTTTATTTTCAGTAAGGCACTTATATCCCTCGCTAATAGTTACTTTTTGGTTTTCCTCTCCATTGTACAAGCAT
Organism: Lissotriton vulgaris; assembly: GCF_964263255.1. Classification (NCBI taxonomy): domain Eukaryota; kingdom Metazoa; phylum Chordata; class Amphibia; order Caudata; family Salamandridae; genus Lissotriton; species Lissotriton vulgaris. The sequence continues at coordinate 5,864,089 of NC_141696.1, read as the reverse complement.
TGCTAGAAATCCGAATCCATAATCTCTTTCAGTTTTAATTTTCTTACAAGAAAATCACGAATTTGTGCATATTTAAAATAAGTGTGGTCTGGTAATTTATATAATAACCTTAATGTTTCAAACTCCAAAAAATCTGAGGAGCCGTAGAGATCCCCAAGTTTCAATATGCCTTGACTCGCCCATATTTTACACCCAGAATCGAAAAAAATGCTAGGTACACCTGGGTTGTTCCATAGGCTTATAAGAGGATGATAGAATGATAGCTTATTCTAATTCATAAGTGTCCTCCAAATGATAATCATGTCCTTTGCGGTCTTGAACCTCACTCTTTTGAAGTAATTTGGGTCATTACTTCTAGCCAAAAACTGCAAGCAGTCTGGCCCCAACATAAGTTGATGGAAAAAGTATGGGTTGCTGGAATTAAACAAGCTCTGTAGCCGCCCCAAAAATGATGAAAAATAATATAATCGGAAATCTGGGAAATTAAAACCCTCCTTTTATGAATGGGAGTTTCAGAGAGGAGAGTGCTCTTCGGTTCTTTTTATAACCCCAAATGAAGCTGCCCAGTATGCCATCTAGTTTTCTGAAAAAGACTATTTATTTTCAACGGTATACATCTAAATAAGTATAAGAATTTTGGCAGAATGTTCATTTTAATAAGGTTGATTCTTCCGTTAAGATTTAAAGGTACCTTATGCCATTTTTTAAGGAGGGCCTCCGTTTCTTTTAATAAAGCATCATAGTTCAGTAGAATAATTTCCCTTATATTAGATGTTAGCTTAATGCCTAGGTAAGCAGCAGCATAGCATATTCCCATCACAGGTATTGGTGGTTTATAGTTAGCTATAATTTGGGTTTTGTCTAGATTTAGCTTATACCCCATACTTTTCCAAAGATTTCTGCCTCTTTAACTATATCCAACATGGATTCAGTCAAATTGCTTGTATAGACTTGCCAGATCATCGGCGTATGCTGTTATTTTAAGAGAGTTTGCACCAAATGTAAATGGTTTTATCATAACTTGTAGCTGTATGGCATTAATAAAAGGCTCCATAGAGATGGCAAATAAAAGGGGTGATAAAGGGCAGCCCTGCCGAGTTCCTCTTTTATGGGGAATTTGGAAGAGAGTAGGCAATCGTATCCAATTAGTGCATTAGGTAAGTAGTAAAGTGCTTTTATCTTTGTAATGAACTTGCTTTTAAACCCCATTGCTTTCAAAACTGACCACAGGTAATCCCACCCCACTCGGTCAAAAGCTTTTTCAGCGTCAAGTAGTATAATACCGAGTGGGGTGGAGTTAACCGCGGCCATGTCAAGCACTGTGATGGCCGTATTTACATTGCCTGTCGTATCTCTACCTGTTACAAAACCATGCTGATGTTTGCTAACCAATCTCGGCATAATAGGGGACAGTCTCAAGGCTAATAATTTGGCAAACACCTTAGCATCAGCATTATTCAAGGAAATTGGGCGGTATGATCCGCATTCCGTAGGAGTTTTATTCTTTTTTAAGAAAAATATAATTTTGGCGGTATTCCAAGAAGACGGAGCCCCATCATCTGTAACAATCTGATTAATAACTAAACAAAGTACAGGAACGAGTTCTTCCCAGCATAATTTATAAATTTCAATAGGTAGGGAGTCATCTCCAGCAGCCTTTCCAGATGGGAGGGAAAAGATGGCTAATTTTAATTCTTCCTCGGTATAGTCTTTTTCTAACTCTTCCATACCTCTCGAATCATTCTCCGATTGCCAATTGTTTCTGATATAATTCTCCACCAGATCAGTTGAGGGCACACTCTCAGGGGTATACAGCTTAGTGTAGTAATCAGCGAATTGCTGCAGTATCTTATCCGGTCGAGTATAAATAGTACCTTCTGCTCCTTTTATACTCTTAATTAGAGAAGTGGCTCGTTCATCGGCTATTTTATAGGCAAGTATCTTTCCTACTCTGTCACCGCTCTCACACTGTGTAATTTTATATTTGTGTAGTTTAGCAGTAACTTTATCTCTTAAGAATTTTTTAGTCTCGCAGCGCATTGTAGTTATTTTAAGTTCAAGTCTGTCCTTATTTAGATTTTTAGGGGCTCCTGCACTTTCTTTTCTAGCAATCTCGGCCAGGTGTTCTTCTATCCCTCTAATTCCTGAAATTAAGCATTGGGTCTCTATTTTCTGATTAAAATTCTGCTGAATAATATATTGCTGTGCAAATCCTCTAATACTGGCCTTGCAACAGTCCCAAACTAAAGTGATTTTAGTCGAATCAATATTAAACCCTAAAAATTCCTTTATGTGAGCTTTCAGTAAAGGAATGAACGTGTTATCAGATAAGAGATGTCTGGGAAATGAAAATAGCCTGGGTTCTTTCTTTGAAGAAAGTACCTTAAAAATTACCATTATGGGGTTATGATCTGACGTTACCTTTGGGCAAATCTCCATTTTACAGCCATTGATGATTTGGCTTGTTGCCCAGGCCATATCTATACGGGAATACATTTTATGTGGTATAGAATGGTAAGTGTATCCCGCCAATGTTGGGTGTAGCTGTCTCCAGGCATCTTTTAATTTATGTATACGGGCCAGCTCTAAAATGGATGCCCTAGTCTTACACATTCGCTGTGAGGGGAAACTCTTGGTCGTGTCTATTGCGTAGTTTATAACACAGTTGAAATCCCCCATGATTAATATCTCTCCCTCCCACCCTAGTAGTTCTATATTTAAACGATCAAAGACCGCAGCATCATCATGATTGGACCCATATACGGCACATGTGGTGTATTTAAGAGCTGATAACGTGATTTGAGCGATGACCCATCTACCCGCTTTGTCAGATGCTACCCTATTGACCTCAACCTTAAATGTTTTTTTCTTTAGTATAGCTACCCCACGTATCGAGACATTCAGAGATGTACTAGTTATTAGCTCATACCCCCCTTGCACCAGCATTTTCCTATCTCGGTATCTTATATGTGTTTCATTTAGCAGTGCCAAGTGAGGGTTATACATCCTTAACTCTTCAAATACAAGCTGCCTTTTACTCCTATTATTAAGCCCGGATACGTTCCATGCAAGACAGTTAACTTGGCACATTTCTTAATTCAAAAATGTTTTGAATAACCGCTTCTAATGACATATATACCCATTCTGAAATTATAAATTTGTAGTAAGCATCGTACCTGCCTGTGATACTCTTTTTAGTTAACCCCACTCCCCTTCCACAGCCTCCCCCAGGTCTAGACCTGAATCACTCCCCCCACCCTGTACCTACCCGGAAGCCTAACCCTATCTTCTGCTGCTGCTGGTTGGGCAGCGAAAAAGTGTGGACCCTCCAAGGATCCTCCCCCTCCGCATTCAGTCATACATACTTAAGTATCGTATTATCAGAGTAGAGAGCAAAAAAAAGTCATATAATAGTATCAACTTGCAAACAGAGAGAAGAAAGAAGAGAAGAGAAGCAAAATAACCAATCAAGTCTCTTTAAATAATAAAGTGCAATACTTCTGGTATTTTTAGCGATCGGCTGCTAATGATGCGAGAAATTGTTCGGCTTCCTTGAAATCGTTAAATATGTGGGTGTGGCCTGACTTTATAATTTTGAGCCTAGCAGGTTCTTGTAAATAGACCACCGCCCCCTTCGACTTCAAAGGGTCTATCAATTTTCTCAGTTCCCACCGCTTGTCCATTGTGGCCTTACTCAAGTCGGACTTCGTGAAAAACGTAACATTATCTACCATCACTGGAGTGTTAGGTCTAGCCTTGATGGATATTGCTTGTCTCAGTAAAAAATTCCCCAGATAGATCAGGATGGGCCTTGGAAATCTGCTATCTTTGTTTTTAGCAAACATGGGCAATCTATGAGCTCTCTGTACTTGGGAGTCCCAATCCAAATCAGAGAGGTCTGGGAAAGCTTTGTGCAGTAGCTTGACCATGTATGCCCGAGCGTCGGCCCCTTCTGATCCCTCGGGAATTCCAAAAAAGCGCAGATTCTGGCGCCTTTGACGATTTTCCAAGTCTTCGACTTTATTTTTAAGCATTACAATGTCTTTGTCCTGGCACTCTGAAGAAGCAACCGTGGTAGCCAAAGTTTCTTCAACCGTAACAATCCTCTGTTGGATTTCGACTATCTCCTCTGTGACATTGTGTAATCTACCTGTGACCTCCTGCAGACAATTCTGCATTTTGCAATTATCTTCCCTTAGCTGAGAGAAGTTGTGCAGTACCTCTTGGCGGTGCTCCAAAAGAGTCTGCAAAATCAGATCCAAAGAAGTACCCGCGGCAGCAGGAGCTGTTACAGATGCTGAGTATGATTTTTGGAGAAAATTACAAAAAACAATTTGATAGACAGAATGTAGATCAATGTCTTACATTCACCCCAGTACAAGGATCTGGGCCTAAATCCATCGTTTTTTGCACTCCACACCACCCTGAGTCAGATAATGGCGTTATGCAAATCAGCTCTGACCCTGTGCCCCATGGGAACAGTCCAGTCCGAACTACAACAGCCATATCTTTCCCAGACCAGAATCAAGCATCCGAGGACCGGACCGGTTTCGAGGTAACACCTCTCATCAGCCCGGCTAGCTTGACTCCAGTGGTGTGGAGGCTCTGGGACCCACGTCTGAGCTACCCCAGTACACTCAGGGAGAAAATGACAAAAAACAATTTGATGGACAGAATGTAGATCAATGTCTTACATTCACCCCAGTACAAGGATCTGGGCCTAAATCCATCGTTTTTTGCACTCCACACCACCCTGGTTCAGCTAATGGCGTTATGCAAATCAGCTCTGACCCTGTGCCCCATGGGAACAGTCCAGTCCGAACTACAACAGCCATATCTTTCCCAGACCAGAATCAAGCATCCGAGGACCGGACCGGTTTCGAGGTAACACCTCTCATCAGCCCGGCTAGCTTGACTCCAGTGGTGTGGAGGCTCTGGGACCCATGTCTGAGCTACCCCAGTACACCCAGGGAGAAAATTACAAAAAACAATTTGATGGACAGAATGTAGATCAATGTCTTACATTCACCCCAGTACAAGGATCTGGGCCTAAATCCATCGTTTTTTGCACTCCACACCACCCTGGGTCAGATAATGGCGTTATGCAAATCAGCTCTGACCCTGTGCCCCATGGGAACAGTCCAGTCCGAACTACAACAGCCATATCTTTCCCAGACCAGAATCAAGCATCCGAGGACCGGACCGGTTTCGAGGTAACACCTCTCATCAGCCCGGCTAGCTTGACTCCAGTGGTGTGGAGGCTCTGGGACCCACGTCTGAGCTACCCCAGTACACTCAGGGAGAAAATTACAAAAAACAATTTGATGGACAGAATGTAGATCAATGTCTTACATTCACCCCAGTACAAGGATCTGGGCCTAAATCCATCGTTTTTTGCACTCCACACCACCCTGGGTCAGATAATGGCGTTATGCAAATCAGCTCTGACCCTGTGCCCCATGGGAACAGTCCACTCCGAACTACAACAGCCATATCTTTCCCAAACCAGAATCAAGCATCCGAGGACTGGACCGGTTTCGAGGTAACACCTCTCATCAGCCCGGCTAGCTTGACTCCAGTGGTGTGGAGGCTCTGGGACCCACGTCTGAGCTACCCCAGTACACTCAGGGAGAAAATTACAAAAAACAATTTGATGGACAGAATGTAGATCAATGTCTTACATTCACCCCAGTACAAGGATCTGGGCCTAAATCCATCGTTTTTTGCACTACACACCACCCTGGGTCAGATAATGGTGTTATGCAAATCAGCTCTGACCCTGTGCCCCATGGGAACAGTCCAGTCCGAACTACAACAGCCATATCTTTCCCAGATCAGAATCAAGCATCCGAGGACCGGACCGGTTTCGAGGTAACACCTCTCATCAGCCCGGCTAGCTTGACTCCAGTGGTGTGGAGGCTCTGGGACCCACGTCTGAGCTACCCCAGTACACTCAGGGAGAAAATTACAAAAAACAATTTGAAGGACAGAATGTAGATCAATGTCTTACATTCACCCCAGTACAAGGATCTGGGCCTAAATCCATCATTTTTTGCACTCCACGCCACCCTGGGTCAGATAATGGCGTTATGCAAATCAGCTCTGACCCTGTGCCCCATGGGAACAGTCCACTCCGAACTACAACAGCCATATCTTTCCCAGACCAGAATCAAGCATCCGAGGACCGGACCGGTTTCGAGGTAACACCTCTCATCAGCCCGGCTAGCTTGACTCCAGTGGTGTGGAGGCTCTGGGACCCACGTCTGAGCTACCCCAGTACACTCAGGGAGAAAATTACAAAAAACAATTTGATGGACAGAATGTAGATCAATGTCTTACATTCACCCCAGTACAAGGATCTGGGCCTAAATCCATCTTTTTTTGCACTCCACACCACCCTGGGTCAGATAATGGCGTTATGCAAATCAGCTCGGCACAGGGTCATCCTCATTTTCATCACCCTCAACCCCTTCCTCGGTAACCAGATCCTCATATTCATCCTCATTAGACTCCGCACCAGAAGCTCTTGAGACATCAATTTTAGCGGATTCCTCTCCATCTCTAGATAAGGGTCCAAATAGGGTATTTCCTGCATTTACAATAGTCTCACTTATTATATCTGTGTTTGTGGAGCCTAAGTTTTGGTTGCTTGATTGACCTATTAGGTTAGGAACTTCATCTTCAGCGTCTTCAACAGTCACATTAGTTTTCCTCATATTATTATCCATATCCTGGGTCTGTGCCGCCTTACTTGACCCCTTATTAGCTTGATATCTCTCTGCGGGCTTTTGAATAAGACCCCCAGAATCAGCACCTGGCTGGACTAAATTAGCTTTGGCTGTAGTGGCTGTAGTAGTCATGGCTATGGGAGCTGTGGGGTGTACATTAGTGTCTTTATTAGTGTTAGTGCTGTTTGTATTCTTATGTCCCCCGGAGAGTTAACTGGCGCTTTGTTAATGGCACTTTCACTTTTCCCTGCCGCATTTTTTGTTGCATTTACTACTGGTTCGTCCCCTCTGGGACCCATAGTTACTGGTAGAAAGATAGGCATTTGCTTACCGCTTTGCTTGCCTTGTGCGTTGATGGGAGATCCGGTAATTAATTTAACAGCTGCTATTGGTGTTTTTGCAGTTACCACTACCGCTGCTTGCGATGTTGTAACTGCCTCTTTTGTTATTGCGGCCGGCTCTGCAGTCTCTTTACCTTCAGTGCTCTCCTTGTGTAGATTATTCTGCAGAGGAGGGTTCTTGGGTGCGTTTTTAGGGGCCATTGTAACACTGCCTTTCAGCTTTTTTTTACTCCTTGTTCTCGCCACTTTTGTCTGTTCTACTGGCGTATTTCACATCTGCTTCGTCTCTCAGTTTTGAAAAGAGTATAAATACAGATCCTTTCAATAACTTCTGCAAGTGAATACCACTCTGCACCTCACTCCGTGCAGCTCTATTTTCAGATATCCGCTGTTTACTGCCAAACCTCTGCCTTTCCTCTGGATGTTTGCATCACCTTTCCTTCTCCTCAACCACCAGAGAGTAAAATGGTGCTCCTTGAGGCTTACTCCGCTTACTCCGCTTATTCCACCTCCACCTTCGTTTCCATCATTTTCAACCACTGCTGCTGAATTTGGCAGCCCCTAGGCAGCCCGGCTACTAACAGTCAGTATGTTTCCTTCTCTTTTCCAGCAATACCGCCTGCCGCCACTGCTGCCGCCGAAAAGTGCAGCATTGGTTTTCGGTTGTCAACTCACCCCGTCCACTCTGCAGATTCCTCCAGATCCAAGTCCGCCGTTATACAGTGTGTGAATGTAGGCGCCGGTACAGCAGCACCCGGCAGCACCCGGCGTTTATCGGCTGTGGAATGATCCTTTCCTGCACAGCTGATCCCGTTCCGTTCCGGCAAGAGGCAGGTAAGGAGCAGGCAGGCAGGCAGTACAACACCTTCAACCACTCGGCAGCCAACTCCACCCCTCCCCGGTCAATCCCGCTGAATCAACCATTCCGTTCAGTTCAGCAAAGGAGCAGGTAGGCAGAGAGCGAAAAAGAAAAAGCGGCTTCCAGCAGCAATATAAAGATATAAAAGATCCTTTCTCTCGAAAGGCTCATGGAACGACCAAGCAGAAAAGTAAAAGCCCCCCGGAGTCACTGCTTCACATTTTCGCTCCGCACGCTGTATTCAGAGCGTCTCTTCTCCGCTCTGCTCTACTCCATCTTACGGAGGTCAGGGAGGTCCCGGAGAGGTGTCCTCACTGCGGCGGCTTCAGTCAGCCATCTTGCTACCACTGCTGTGAACCTCAGCAGCTCTGCAGTCTAAGCACACATTGAACCTTAGAAGCTCTGCTGTCAAAGCACACCATGAACCTCAGCAGCTCTGATTTCTAAGCACACAGTGAACCTAAGCAGCTCTGCAGTATTAGCACACAATGAACCTCAGCAGCTCTGCAGTCTAAGCACACCATGAACCAAAGCAGCTCTGCTGTCTGAGCACACCATGAACATCAGCAGCTCTGCTGTTTAAGCACACCGTGAACCTCAGCAGCGTTGCTGTCTAAGCACACCGTGAATCTCAGCAGCTCTGTAGTATAAGCACATCGTGAACCTCAGCTGCTCTGCAGTCTAAGCACAACGTGAACTTCAACAGCTCGACTGTCTAAGCACAACCTAAACCTCAGCAGCACTGATGTCTAAGCACAACATCAACCTCAGCCGCTCTGCTGTCTAAGCAGGACATGAACCTCAGCAGCACTGATGTCTAAGCACAACATGAACCTCAGCAGCTCTGATGTCTAAGCATACCATGAACCTCAGCAGCACTGCTATCTGAGCACACCATGAACCTCTGCAGCACTGCTGTCTAAGCACACCATGAACCTCAGCAACCCTGCTGTCTAAGCACACCATGAACCTCAGAAGCTCAACTATCTGAGCACACAGTGAACTACAGCAGCGGTGCAGTCTAAACGCACTGTGAACTTCAGAAGTGGTGCTGTCTAAGCACATTGTGAACCTTAGCAGCTCTGCTGTCTAAGCACACTGTGAACCTCAGCAGCTCTGCTGTCTAAGCACACCATGAACCTCAGCAACTCTGCTGTCTAAGCACACTGTGAACCTCAGCAGCTCTGATGTCTAAGCACACCATGAACCTCAGCAACTCTGCTGTCTAAGTACACTGTGAACCTCAGCAGCGCTGCCGTCTAAGCACACCATCAACCTCAGCAGCTCTGCAGTCTAAGCCCACCATCAACCTCAGCAGCACTGCTTTCTGAGCACACCATGAACCTCAGCACCTCTGTCTAAGCACTGAGGTTCCGTGACGGTTCCGTGACGACTTGAACCCGTGTTTTTAAGTTTGTCGGAAATACATAAAAATGGTATCAGTGAACCGCAAATGATCCATTTAGTATATCCTAGTGTTTTCGCTACGCTACGAGCAAGAGCACTCCTTCCACTGACACATTTCTGATATACACACGGCATCCATCTTAGATCGTGGCCGCCATTTTGTGGTTCCTTGCCCTCACATATGCAATAGCCTCTGATCATTTCATTCACTTCACTTTGATTAAAGACACGTAGCCTTAGCCGGAGATTCACCTCTTACATGACACGTGCACCTTAAACCAGATCACGCTGAAGCTACATGACTCGACAAAGGCTGCCTCCTCTGCCCGAGGCCAGCCCACCTGAACTGGTTTTCCTGTCCATTGTACCTGATCATGATTAGGCGGCCGAAGCCGGTAGCCTTGCCCATTTACAACCCACAAACATCTCTTATCCCGCTTTTCTATCTCCTGCACCTGGCTCTGCTCCTTTCCTTCTGGGCCTTTATTAGGGGGAGGTAACGAACTTTACGATGAGGCGGTCCGGGTCTTGAATGCAATATTGACAAGGGATTGTGATGGACTGGTGGGAACCCCTCTTCGTGATGTTTGGTATCAGATATTATCGACAGTTCCTGTGTAACGCCAAATATTTATTGTTTAGAGACACAAAAGGTTTGGGAATGTACCGACATGTGAAATATTTGCCTAGAGCACAATTTTTAGTATATAAGGAGCAACCCACTTTGTACAAATTGAACAGTCTCCTAGATTCTGCCCGTGTGTAGATTCTGTGATTTCTGTGTCCCTGCAGTAATAAACCTTTGGTCTTTGACGCCACCATCGAGAAGCCCGTGTTTCTGTTCATTTGTGCACCAAGGCAGGTGGAACTCCGGGGTCTTCGGGTGTTGTACCCTGACACCTCTGGACGGAACCAAAAAGTCCAGAACTCCAATTGGCGCCCAACGTGGGGCGACGTCATTCGGTACCGGTCCAAAAGCCTGAAGAGTTCGAGAAGCTTCGTGTGAAGATTCCTGAGGGAGGCGCCCCACTTCATCGATCCCGGCATATCGCAAAAGTGGCCCTGAAGTTCTCTTCCACGAGGGTTCCCGTTCAGGACGGCTGCAGTGGGCCGTTGCCTTGACCGTCGCCCTGTCTTGGACCCGAAGTGGTGCAGTCCTTAGTACGGCGAAACGTGACGGGTTTCTCCTTGGTGACGTCTTCAGTGCCTCAGTTAAGTATTTAGTGATAGCTAGCTGGTTACTTTTGTGAGGATTGTTAAAAATCCTTGATCGGTTCTTGGTTTGGTTTGGTTTTGTAAGATTATCACTAGTTGTTCTGGTTACGATAATCTATTTGGTTCAGTTTTGGGTATCGATACATCAGTTCGTTTTGGTAGGCCTAAGTTCTTGGTTCAAGTGCACAATTTGTTTCGTGTTTTGTTTGTTTTGTGTTCCGGACTGAGAATGGTAAGTCGGAAAATGTTGTCTTGTTTTAGTTGCAACAGTGACTCACAATTAGAGGATTCCTGTCTGGTTCCTCCGATTGGGACTCCCCTATATGACCTATATTGTAAGTATGGTGTGGGTCCTATAACTTATAATGAGATATGGGTCCGTTATTGTAAGAAGGATGGTGTCCTTAGTTGGCCACTGCATGGTAGTTTTGAACAAGAGATTCTCGACAATTTAGAAGCGAAATTGTTTAGGAAGAAAGCCCGGCCGGCAATGTTTGACTCTTTTCGTTATTGGCGGAAAGAATCCAAACAGAGAGAAATGAAAAGGTTGAAGAAAGAGCAAAAAGAACTAGAAGAGTTAACTCTAGAGCAAGCGACTAAGCAGTTGCAGGCTGACGAGTGTGAGAAAGCCATAGATGTAGCCATTAGAGAGCGTAACTTAGCGATTGACAAGTGCTATCCTGCCTTGCCATCGAAAATGGCTAAGATACTGGAGGATTCCGAAAACGATCCTCTGCTATCTTATCTGTTACGGTCGCCTCCACCGTATGCACAAGGTGCTGCGGCTCCACTGATCCCGAATGTTCAATTGCCGGTTGCTGGACAACCTGGTGTTCTTGTTCCTCAGAATCAAGTTCCTATACTTCCCGTGGTGAATGTAAATGTTCCTACAGCTCCTCCTCTTCCTGCACTGCCCGCTCCTATACCTACCACTGTACCTATTGGTCCTCAAACTATTTTCCTCGATACTCCTACTGTTTCGTCATCTATTCCTACCTCTACTGCGTTCTCTATGTCTGCGAGTGTACTAACTCCACTTTCTGTTCGTCGAAGAATCACTGATTCTGTTACTAATATGCTGTCTCCTATATATAAAACCTTAATTAAGACTCCTACTCCTGACTCTGTTCAGAGACGGAGTCAGCTTCCAAGTACTGAGGAACGGGGAGTTTTAGACTCCACGGCTCTCAGATGGATTACAAAAGTTAGAAGATATAGTACGAAAGATGTGTTAGAGACATTTATGCAATGGGGAGAACCAACGCAACGATACGTCTTTGATGAGATGTGCTCGTTGTTACGTGAGGAAATAGAAGAAGACGATGTCGAATCAGATTTGGAAGATTTAATTAAAGTGCAAAAAGAGTTTGCTGCTGGAATGATAGTGGGCGATAATATAAAGGAAGCGATGGAACTTATTTTGAGTTTTAGGAATGATCCATCTCTTCGTTCGCCGAGAGATTTAGAGAAAGGTAGAATGAAGCTAAGTCGCCAATATCCTATGAGGGAGGTTCCTCCAATTTGGCGCGAAGCCGTGCAAGCTGATGCGGTTGCGGGTATTGCAGCTGCTCCAGCACAGTTCCAAAGAGTATGGATACATATTCCATGGAAGCGAGCAGAAGTGTTAGCAGTGAAACAGGCCTTGCCAGATCCACGTAAGAATCCAGCCGGATATTACAAGGAATTGACACAGACAGTTGAGGCTTGTATAATGAACTTAGCCGACATTGATATGTTGTTTGGTAATGTAGTTCCACAACCAGTGTGGGCTAAAATTCGTAGAGAGGATCATCAGGCTGCTTTAGGTGGTGATTGGGCAGCTATCACTGCAGCAGATGCTCAACAAATAGGTGGTGCGAAACCCGAACCCCTAATTGCTAATCTTCCTGGCAGAATAATAGATTTAATGAAGACTCTGATGCCAGCATTGCGTGTTAATTGGGATAAATTATCCGCATGCAAGCAGAAGAAAGACGAAAGTGTCTCCGACTTCTTCACGAGGTTCGAAGAGACTTTTGTAGACCATAGTGGTCAGGATATGAGCACTGAAGGAGGACAGAGACTCTTTGTCGATAAATTTGTGCATAATTTGTTACCTGAATTATGCAATAAATTGAAAGACTCAGAAAGTGCGTGGGCTGTATCTACGACAGCGCAAATACTTGCGACTGCACAGTACTATGAAAATAGGGATAAAGAGGAAAAGGAGAAATCAGAGAAGAAAACGAAAGATTTAAAGACTAAAGTTCTTTTACAGCAGGCGTATCCGCCTCGCACGAATCAGACTAATATGCAACAGAATTCGTATCAAAAGACAGATTATAATTCGACCAGGCCTCAATACCAGTGGAATCAGTGTGCGTACTGTAAGAAAGAGGGTCACTATAAAAATGATTGTCAGATTTTAGCGCAAAATAATGCGGCAGCAGCTCAGAGAGGTCGTGGTGGTTTTGCACAGAATTCTAGAGGTCGGGGACGAGGTGCTATGCCTCCACAAACTAATGATCGTCCTTCTAATCACTTTGATCAGCGAAATGTACAGTCAGCTCAACAGAATAGATCTCAGCAATATCTTGTTGAGGATTATTGTGAAGTTGAAGAGGGATTTCAACAAAATGGGTACTAGGACAGCCATGGACAGAGAGAGGGAGTAGTATCAGTTCCAGTGGATCAGAGTGGGCCTTATGTCGCAGTAGCAACATCAGGTGTAGTCGAACCGTTTCTGTTGGATACTGGTGCCGCAAAAAGTTCTATCATGCATGCGAAACTCCCTGGCGCACCTTTGTCTGGCTCAACAAATGTTTCCGTAGGTTTTTCAGGCGCCCCTGTGTACAACCCGATATCTGGTCCTTTGTCTATTTCTGTTGGACCGTGTCAATTGAAAGCACCCTTAATTTTGACTACAGGTTGTAATGAAAATCTGCTTGGTTTAGATTTGTTAAAACGACTATATGCGACATTGTACTGTTCTCCGGAAGGAGTACAGCTTACTTTGGGTAAAAGACTCACCTCTCCGATGTACTTGTCAATGGACGCACTCCCGCCGGAGCTACGTTCACTCCCTGATTCTCTTTGGGCGACTGGTCCCAATGATGTAGGTCTACTAGAAATTCCACCGTATGTAGTAACTTTGAAAGCGAATGTGAAATTTCCAAGAATTCCTCAGTATAAAATATCGAATGAAGGTGAGCGTGCACTCTTATTGATTGTGCAAGATTTGATTAAGAAAGATGTGGTTGAAGAAACGCGAGGAAATGTCTGTAACAGTCCTGTATTACCGATTCTGAAGCGAACTGACCCTACAAAGCCTCCAGTTTATAGGTTTGTCATAGACCTTAGAGAAGTTAATAAGATTGTAATTCCGCAGTTTCCTGTAGTGCCAGACATTACTGCCTTGCTAACATTGATTCCTGCTACAGCTATGTGGTTCTCAGTTATAGATCTCAAGAATGCATTTTTCAGCATTCCGATAGCTGAAGAAAGTAGGGATATTTTTGGCTTCTGTTTAGGAGGTCGAAGCTTCAGATTTAAACGCGCTCCACAAGGCTACTGTGAAAGTCCATCCATTTACAGTCAAGCTTTAAAAAGTCAGCTAGATTCTTTTGTCCTTCCTCCAGGTTCTGCCCTAGTACAGTACGTAGACGATCTTTTGGTGGCTGCCGATGACAAGGAAACTTGCAAAGCAGCTACAATTTCGTTATTGCATCATTTGTCTAATTTGAATCATAAGGTGTCACCTTCCAAGATGCAATATTGCTGCCAAGAAGTAACCTACTTAGGTCACCTCTTGTCAAAGGAGGGAAGGAAGTTGACCCCAGAAAGAATAAAAGCAATTACGCAGATGAGTGTTCCACGCACACAGAGGGAAGTACGTGCCTTTCTAGGTATTACCTCTTACTGTAGGCAATGGATCCCAAATTTTTCACTTTTAGCAAAACCGTTGGTAGCTTTGACTGGGAAAAATGTTCCGAGTCCGGTGCCATGGTCTGATGAATGTCAAGAGAGTTTTATTGAGTTACGAAAAGCACTGTGTTCAGCTCCTGTATTGGGCACACCTGATTACAGTAAGCCATTCACGCTCTACGTTCACGAAAGAGAAGGTTGCGCGTTGAGTGTCTTGACACAGAAGTTTGGTGATAAACAACGCCCTTGTGCGTATTTCTCATCAACATTAGATCCGGTAGCTAGAGCATTGCCTAGTTGTTTGAGGGCTACAGCGGCAGCTGCAGCTTCCATTCGACAATTTGCTGGTTTGGTGATGAACAATATGCTAGTGGTCATGGTTCCTCATGCAGTGGACACACTCATGAACCGAACGAAGACACAACACCTTACTAGTGCGAGATTATCTGGTTACGAGCTGACGTTATTAGCGAGTCATATTCAGATCAAAAGATGCAATGTATTGAACCCAGCAACATTGTTGCCGACTGATCAAGAGTCGAGTGATTCTGAGCCACATGACTGTTATTTCAAAACGGAGGAAGAGACAAAAGGTCGTATCGACTTGAGGGATACTCCTCTATCCGACCCAGATGGTACGCTGTATGTGGACGGGTCATGTTTTAAATTGGAGAATGGTGATGTGACTGCTGCCTACGCAGTAACGACTTTGAAGACGATTGTGGAGACTGCAAGAGTGAGTCAGAATTCTGCTCAAGCTGCAGAGTTAATAGCTCTTACGAGAGCGTGTGTTTTAGCTAAGGGAAAGAGAGTGAATGTGTTTACAGATAGTCAGTACGCATTTGGCGTGGCCCATAGTTTTGGCCGGTTGTGGAGAGAAAGGGGTTTCATTACGTCCCATGGGACTAAGATCCAACATGGTCAGCTAGTTAACGACTTGTTAGAATCTCTAACCTTACCGACTGAAGTTGCGATTGTGAAGTGCAGTGCTCATAAAGCAATCACGGATGATGTTGGTCGGGGAAATGCCTTTGCTGATGAAACCGCTAAACAGACAGCTAGAGACATGATGAGTAGAATGTATGTTGCTACGTCTGCAAGATGGATTGCTGAGTCTGGAATGTGTGAGGACACAATGGAAAGTGTGAAAGAGATTCAGAAAGAAGCGACTGAGGAAGAGAAACGCGTATGGAGAGAAAGTACGGGCAAATTGGACTCGAATGGATGTTGGATCGATTTGACAGAACAGCAGCGTTGGATGTTGCCTGATGCATATGTGCTTGCAGTAGTGACGATGGCGCATGGAGTGGCGCACATAAGTTCTAAAGGGATATGTAAGATGTTAGCTCCGGTCTGGAAGAATGAGGGAATCAGTAAGTGTGCAGAGAGAGTGGTGAAAAATTGTATGGTGTGCTTGATGCATAATCCTGGCAAGGGAATTCCAACTCCAGCTGGTCATTTTGCTCCTCCTTCCTGTCCCTTTGAAGTAATTCAGTTAGACTTCATTCACATGGAACGCTGCAACAATTTAAAATACGTCCTGGTGGTGGTTTGTGCTTTTTCCAGGTGGATAGAAGCATACCCACTAAAGGACAACACTGCTTTATCAACTGCCAAAATTCTTCTCAAAGAATTTTTTCCTAGGTATGGAATGCCACGGATTGTATGGTCAGATAACGGAAGTGAGTTTATAGGGAAAGTTATGCAGAGTGTGTGTGCTGGTCTAGGATTGAAACAAAAATTTCATAGTGCGAACCATCCCCAGTCTGCTGGTTTAGTCGAGGGTTACAATGGCACCCTCAAGCTTAAAATAGCCAAAATTCAAGCATCCACAGGTTTGGCTTGGCCAGACGCACTTCCTTTGGCCTTGTTATCAACGAGAGCAACAGTGCATTCTAGAATAGGGCTTTCTCCATATGAGATTGTATTTGGCCGCCCGGCAAATATCTGGGGTGTGCCGAGGCCTAAACAATTTTGCTCCATTGAATATCCTATGTTGATAGACTATCTTTACGACTTGACTGCTAAATTAAGTCTTATTCATCAACAGGTCTTTGATGCTTTGCCAAAACCTCCGGAGAGTCCAGGGCATCAGCTGAAACCCGGCGACCACGTGGTGGTCAGAAATTTTGCGAGGACAAAGAATCTTCAGCCTCGCTACATCGGCCCCTTCCAAATCCTGCTGGCGACGAGGACAGCTGTACGTGTTGCTGGTCGCAAGCACTGGATCCACGCTTCTCACGTAAAGCGTGTTCCACTGCCGCTGCCCTACGACGACTGGGTGAAGAAGGGAATTGGTGCCTCCGAAGCTGAAACAACTCCGAAATTTGTCCCTTTCAGCGATGCCGATTTGATTTCTGACACTTTGAAACGTGACTCTCCTCTTGAAAAGACTGCTTTGAACATTGAACATTTGTCTCCAGCATCAGAAGAAACTTTGCCATCTGCGAACGTAAACTCTGCAACAGCTGCTAGTGATACACTATTTTCCGATCAGACAGTACCAGCGAAGCAGAAATACAACCTTAGAAGCCATAAAAAGGACAAATAAAGCAGGCAACTGCATATTGTGATTTTGATATTTATATACATTGGACTTTTTTTGCTTTTCAGCCAGGAAGTTTGCTATTGTTTATTGTTTTTAATAAATTGCCTTGCCGTCTGGGTAGCCGTAGGGTCGTGGCTGTGTGCCTAGTTTGAATTTGCAGGGGTCTGACACAAGGTCGATCTTTCTGTTAGTACTGGGAACTCCCAGGGCTGACAGAGGCATTTTCATCTACGTACACATCATCAGTGGTCGCGAGCGGATTGTAGAAGATGGAACTTCCTGCGCTGCAACGAGAAAATGTGATTTACGTTCGCAGAAACAGACTAAATAGAATTCTTCACAGCAAATGTTTCTTGATGCAATGTGCCATTACATTTTTGATTGTTTTAGCAACATTGGTGGGTGGAATTGTCTTTAGCATAAATTTGATTTTTGTGCCAGTATCTACAGTACCTCCCCTTGATCCTGCTATTTCTACTGTTTCTTCTATACACTCTTTTCACTCGTTTCCGGAACATGAGCAAGCTCGACGCTCAGAATTCATTAATAATACTTTTGTACAGCTCTTGCACCAACACCAACTGGTAGTTAACACGACAGACTGCTGGGTGTGTGGCTTGATACCTCACACTATGGATAAAGGTATTCCCTATCTGGTTTTGCCTTTCAGCTACAATGGATCATTTCAGGCCCTTCAAACCATCTTTGCTTATGCTCTTGAGACCTATCCTCCACGTCCACCACGTTCCACTAAATATAACTCTGCCAACAAAGCTTTAGTCCAGGGAATTATTGACATGATCAAAGACGTCAATAATACTCCATCTTACCCTAGAGACGAATTGCGAGTATATTTAAGTTGGAATACTTCAGAGTATCGCCTTAGTTTAGGAGAAAGCAAGCGTAAAAGCTCAACTCCAATCTGGGTCGTACCTCACCGAGGTCAGGTCTGTTTGCAAGGTAATGGGAGAAATCCGAGAGCTCAGCTAGGGAGGAGTGAGTGCGTAGAGACTTATGTGTTTCCGGCTAACTCTTCCCCTGCCTTCCTTACTGCCAGGGGTACCTACTTCATCTGTCGAGACAGAGCTTATACATGGTTGCCTGCCGACTTCTCAGGATCATGTTATATTGCTCGATTATTGCCTCCGACATACACTGCTTCACCTGATTACCACAGAACAAGAGTAGCGAGAGGTGTCTTCAGCAAGGAAGATACAGCTGGTCAGGAAGCTGGAGACTTCTTCAAAGGCTTCCTTCCGTTCTGGGGGCCTATGGCCAATAGTAGAAACATACGTCAGCTAACACGGGTAGTTGAATCTACTATTACCGAAACTGCTGGTGCCCTTAGCAATCTGACAGCTGAGCTTCAGGCGGATAGGCTCATGACATTGCAGAACCGTATGGTTCTAGATGTTATACTTGCAGATCGAGGTGGGGTATGCAGAATGATCCAATCGAGCTGCTGTGTCTTTATTCCTAATAATGCTCCAACAGTTTACGAGGCGATCTCTAAGTTACACAAGATTTCGGACTCCATACATGTAGATGAGGGAAACTGGTCCTTTATGGAGTGGGTTTGGACTCTGATCTCAGCGTGGGGATGGAAGGTTCTAATGGTCATTGGTGTCATCTTAATATTCCTATTCTCATGTTGTCTGATTATCCAGTGTGGTCCTGCTCTGTGTAGTCTTTGTGCTGCAACTTGTCTCAGAAAACCACCTGCGTTTGGAGAAAAGACACGAGAAAGGATGATGATACAACAGCATGTCACTGACCTGATGAGCATAGAACTAGATTCTGACATAGACTGAGTAATTGCCTATGTAAGGGCAAAAGGAGGGTCTGAGGTTCCGTGACGGTTCCGTGACGACTTGAACCCGTGTTTTTAAGTTTGTCGGAAATACATAAAAATGGTATCAGTGAACCGCAAATGATCCATTTAGTATATCCTAGTGTTTTCGCTACGCTACGAGCAAGAGCACTCCTTCCACTGACACATTTCTGATATACACACGGCATCCATCTTAGATCGTGGCCGCCATTTTGTGGTTCCTTGCCCTCACATATGCAATAGCCTCTGATCATTTCATTCACTTCACTTTGATTAAAGACACGTAGCCTTAGCCGGAGATTCACCTCTTACATGACACGTGCACCTTAAACCAGATCACGCTGAAGCTACATGACTCGACAAAGGCTGCCTCCTCTGCCCGAGGCCAGCCCACCTGAACTGGTTTTCCTGTCCATTGTACCTGATCATGATTAGGCGGCCGAAGCCGGTAGCCTTGCCCATTTACAACCCACAAACATCTCTTATCCCGCTTTTCTATCTCCTGCACCTGGCTCTGCTCCTTTCCTTCTGGGCCTTTATTAGGGGGAGGTAACGAACTTTACGATGAGGCGGTCCGGGTCTTGAATGCAATATTGACAAGGGATTGTGATGGACTGGTGGGAACCCCTCTTCGTGATGTTTGGTATCAGATATTATCGACAGTTCCTGTGTAACGCCAAATATTTATTGTTTAGAGACACAAAAGGTTTGGGAATGTACCGACATGTGAAATATTTGCCTAGAGCACAATTTTTAGTATATAAGGAGCAACCCACTTTGTACAAATTGAACAGTCTCCTAGATTCTGCCCGTGTGTAGATTCTGTGATTTCTGTGTCCCTGCAGTAATAAACCTTTGGTCTTTGACGCCACCATCGAGAAGCCCGTGTTTCTGTTCATTTGTGCACCAAGGCAGGTGGAACTCCGGGGTCTTCGGGTGTTGTACCCTGACACCTCTGGACGGAACCAAAAAGTCCAGAACTCCAGCACACCATGAACCTCAACAGCTCTGCAGTCTAAGCACAACATGAATCTCAACAGCTCTGCTGTGTAAGCACACCGTGAATCTCAGCAGCTTTGCTGTCTAAGCACACTGTGAACCTCAGCAGCTCTGCAGTAAAGTACAACATGAACCTCAGCAGCTCTGCTGTCTAAGCACACCGTGAACTTCAGCAGCTCTGCTGTCTAAGCACACCAAGAACCTCAGCAGCTCTGCAGTCTAAGCACATCGTGAACCTCAGCAACGCTTCTGTCTAAGCACACCGTGAACCTCAGAAGCGCTGCTGTCTAAGCACACCATGAACCTCAGCAGCTCTGCTCTCTAAGCACACCATCAACATCAGCAGAACTGCTGTCTGAGCGCACCATGAACCTCAGCGGCTCTACAGTCTAAGCACACCATGAATCTCAGCTGCACTGCTGTCTAAGCACACTGTGAATCTCAGTAGCACTGCTGTCTAAGCACACCATGAACATCAGCAGCTCCGCTGTCTAAGCACACTGTGAACCTCAACAGACCAATGTAAGCAAACCATGAACCTCAGCACCTCTATCGAAGCACACCGTGAACCTCAGCAACTCTGCAGTCTAAGCACACCGTGAATCTCAACAGCTCTGCTGTGTAAGCACACCATGGACTTCAGCAGCTCTGCTGTCTAAGCACACCATGAACCTCAGAAGCTCTGCTGTCTAACCACACCATGAATCTTTGCAGCTCTGCTGTCTAAGCACACCATCTCAGATAGTCAGATAGTTAAACTCTCCTGAGGCGGAAGCCGGGAGAAGGACTGCACAAACGCTTTTTAAAACTTTGTAAACTTTGAGTGTCACAATATTTTCTGTATTTTAAAACCTACCTGTCCTTATTTCTTGCACTCTGCTCAGGGCTCCATCTCACTTCTGCTAAACCCGCGCAGCGGATTATAGCGCTGCTAAGGGACAATCTACAACCCTATTGCCGCCATTACTGAGCCGAGCACATAGGCCACGCCCCTTTGAGAGGCCACGTCCCCCGCCGCCACCTTCTCTCCCGTATAAAAAATGTACATCTTCCAGTCGCGCAGCGGGCGCGCCGTTTGCGCGCCTAAGGCAAGCCCGTCTGCGCCCGTCCGCGGCCGACCGGGGCAAGGGGCCACCCCCCCTGCCCGATCATTACGCCAGGTTATCACCTACAGCTCCCACTCTCTCTGCCAACTAAAGCAGGAAGTAGGGCCCCCCTGCCTACATGCATGGGATCCTTCCACAATTCACCCCGCCTGTAACCAATGCGGATTTCATTTCTTACTTCACCCTAAAACTAAAACCACACAATACTCCATGCTCCTGCTTAATTGCAGATCACTCCCCAAGCACTCCATGGAAATCTCTCTACTTATATAGGAAACAAACTCAGATATCCTCTTTATCACAGAGACGTGGTTGCAAGAACACTCGGAACCTGATCTGGTACAAACCCTTCCACCTGGATACCAAATACTCCGCCTTGACCGCAAAACGGGAATTGGCGGTGGGCTAGTGGTGATCTATAGAACTGGATACAAAGTCGCCAGCACCCCCATTCATCTTCCAGATAGTGAATGTCTTCCCTTCACTATAAAACTCAGTCCCACACCTATTTCCGGTATGCTAATAAACCGCCCGCCAGGAACGCATGGATAATTTCTTTCTAACCTTGCTCCAACAGCTGCAAACCTTGCACTTAGCTCCGCTAATTTTACAATTCTGGGCGATTTCAACATCCATTTGGACGTCCCGAACGACCCAAACGCTAGAGAACTATTCTCCAGCCTAGGCGCCCTCGAATTACAGCAACTTGTTCCTGGGCCCACTCACTTAAAGGGTAACCTTCTGGACCCCTGTTAGAAATGGGATCCATGGCTGGCAAGGGCTTTCGCCAAAGTCAGTCAGAGACCACCACTCCCAAGTCAGATCAAGGGAGTTACACGCCAAGATAACCCCTACTCGCCCTCTAGGTAACGTGGCGCGAGCAGCAAGGCTAAACTTGGAGGCGATATGAGTTAAGTATCTGCGCACGCACCCCAGCAACAACACCCAAGGCCCACCACAAAGGAAACTCCACACAAGGGTATATATAAAAATAGCCTTTGTATTCCAATAAACATACATTAGATAAAACACACACTTTACATTGTGCCAGAGGCACGGGCAGAATTTACAAGGGATATGTACAAGACAGGGCCACTTGGACCACTGTCAGGAATCAGCACTTTTAGAACTTAGAATACAATACTTGTAGGCCTAGAACTTATAACATAGAGCCTAACGGATAGTACCTCCCGACCTGGTTGCAGGGACAATGCGAGTGACCTCCTTAGTAAACTTGAGCGGGCGGCCCAGCGAAGCGGCACGACTCAGGGGAGAGTGGTGCGGCTCGAGGCTTGAGCGGGCCACCGGCAAGGTACAAGCGTTTCTCTGGGGCGACCAATGTGTGCAGCTCAGAAGAGATGGGGAAGGCAGGATGCAGGCGACCCAGCGAAGCGGCGCGGCTCAGGGGAGAGCGGTGCCGCTCGAGGCTTGGACGGGCTGCCGTGCACGAGCTGCCGAGGGAAATGAGCGAGGCACATTTCAGCGAGGCCCCAGGGGCCCAAGAGAGATCAGACAAGTCCCAGCAATTTGTCAGGGCAGGCACATTAGAGTCCACTGGTCCTGGGACTCTGGTCAGGGGGCGAGCTCAGTATCAAGCCCTTGGAATATCACTTAGAACATAACAGACAATCACTGTAGCACAAAACAAGTAACTACTGGTAATCAGGTAAGTACTCCCTACGCAATCCTAACCACCGTAGGAACAGGTCACGCAGGGAACCAGGGCCTTACTAGCACCACCTGCACTAGCAAGAACAACCAACTAAATATCAACATACATTTAGGGCTATAGACCTGGGGACAAAACACATGATGTATCAACAACACATTCAGCGGTGTAAGGACAAGGCACATGACGCATTAGCAACACATTCAGAGGTGCAGCACAGGAGAACACATGATGAATAATCTACCCATTCAGAGGTGTAGCAATCACAATTGCGCAGTAATCACATTGGCACAAAAATCATAAATGCGCCAGAATCACATTAGCCACCACTTGTGGCAGTCCCTAGACCAACTGGCCTTGTTGGGGCTAGGACTCCCTGTGTCTCAGAGTCAGGGCAGGCTGTAATAAGCCAAATGTACACCAGCCTAACCGTGGCAGTTGCCCACAAAGTGCTGGGCAACTGGTGAGGACAACGTTGGAGCCTTCCAGGCCCTGAACAAATAAAATTTCCCCCTGAGCCTCTCGGGGCTCTACCCAAATGACTGGCTCTCCTGAGCCTCTCAGGGCTCGTAAAACTACTGTGCCCCCTTGAGCCTCTGTGGCTCGCCAAGCAGAGAAATGCCGCCTGGAGCCCTCGTGGCTCTGAGAACAACTGTGGCAGGGGGGCGGCCCTCTGGTGGAGCCTTGCAGCGCTCCAAACAAACAATGGTGGTGCCTTAAGGAGCCTCTCAGGCTCTGATCCAATATGCCCCCATGAGCCTCTCCTAGGCTCAACAAGCAGAATGGCACCTCACGCGTTGGAGCGGCCCTCTGCCAACTGGGGCCGCTCGGCGAACAAATAGGAACTGCCCCCAGAGCCTTGCACAGTCACGGAGCCCCCACCAGCCCTCCTTCACTTACCGGGCGGTTCGTTGGGGACTCCGGTCCTTTCTCCTGGGTGGCGGTAGCGCTTTGCGGGGCTCTCTCAGCACATGAGAGCCCCGCCTTCACAATGCGCCCGGCCCGCTACCTGTTCCCCCGGTCCCCCATCTCGGGACCGGCCCGTCAATGGCTCGCGCTGTTTGTTTCTTTTTCCCGGCGGCAGCGGGCAGCCAATCGGGGCGCAGCGGCGGGCGGGACTTCCCTCCAAAACCGGAAGTCCCGCCCCACGTCAGGCACCGTAGTGCCTGGCTTCCTGTTTTGCGGCGCTCGGGCCGCGGCGGTGAACACTTGGGCATAACTGAGGGGTGGCACCCTCGAAGTGAAAACTAAACGTAGAGGCGAGGTGGGCACTCGCTAGGGCAGCCATAAGCAGGGTGGCACCTGCAAAGCAAAATAAAGCGCTCCGAGCGCTAGGGAACAACACAGCGCTTTCAAGCGCTAGAGGCAGAATAAAGCGCTCCCATGCGCTATAAGGCAAATAAAGCGCTCCTTGCGCTAGGAGGGGAAAGAAAGGACTTTCAGGCGTTTGGAGGGTAAATACAGCGCTCCCAAGCGCTATGGCAAACAAAGGTCCAGCAAAAGTCCTTCAGGTGTCCAGGGGCTGGGCAGAGCCCAGGGGAGGCAAGCCTTCCCCTGGGCCCAAGCAGCAGCAGGCCCCTGGTCAGATTCAAGCAGCAAACAAGAACATTTTCCTGGGGTCACAGCCCCTCTTTTATACACCTTTTCCCTTTTGTCTGTGGGTGCAGGGTGGGGGCAGAACCAGTCGCAGCTGGTCTGAGAGCACTGTTGATGGCTCAACCCCCCCTTTCATTCATCAGGCAGGCTAGGGTCATCAGTCGCACCACAGGGGGCGGAGCCAGCATTGTGTGGGGGAACTCAGCCTCATTCAGGACACAGGCGCAGCCCCTCCCTCACATCAGCATGCTAAACTCTCCATTCACCACCGGGGCAGACCCACACAGACTTCCTGGAGCCTGGCATCCCAGCAAGCTCCAGCCAATCACACGCCAGCACCTTCACAGCACATACACAGCCATGTCTAGAAGTGGCGCTTCCGCACAAGACACATACGCGCCGCACATACCATTGCGCAGCATTCACTCTCACGAGTTCGCACATACCAAACTTGACCATGCACGCCTCACGCATCAGGAACTACCAGGGACACAGACATTCCCCATGCATTCCTATGGGAGAGCAGGCCAATCTCACACACGCACTCAGGGAGAGCACGCACTTTACACTGCGCCACAGTGTCAAAGTGCGCAAAGACCAGAAATCACTAGGCAAAAAGTTCAGGGGTGAACCTGCCAGAAGGGCCAAGTCCAACACAACCCCCTTCCAGCCAAAACGCAGGGGAGAACAATCACCACCGTGATGGAATTCCCTGCTTGGAGCGATAGAACACGGACGCGGGCCCGCACTGCAGGGACACCCTCCGGTTCTACGCCACGTTTATCCATAAGACAAGCACATACTTTAAAAAAAAAACAGGCCCAACTAGGCTACCCCACTGGTACTCCTTAGTTGTCCACGGCTAGGACCAGGCCCTAGGCCACCCAGATACCACTGGTCCCTACCAATCCACAGAGTGGGGGGTGGTAACCCCTGGCCTACATAGCCATTCTCCACTCCCTTTCTCAGTGTAGTTCCAAACTACCACTGATCCTTAAACCTAGGGTCCGCACCCTCAGGCTGACCAGAGGTCACGGGCAAGAATGCCCCACCCTACCTCTACTTCTGAAGCACCCTCCAGAACACACTCTCCCACCTGGGATTCAAATTCACCGGATGCACAGGGGTCAGACTTCCTCTGACCCCCTTCCAGAGTTCAGCACCCTCCCACTGTAGAACAGGGTCCCTCCACTTAAGGTAGGCCCTACCTGCTCTCAGGGTAGTACCACAACACTCAGCCAAGAACCCTAAAAATCCCTGCTAGGCCTGTACCACCCCTTCTGGGAAACACAGGGTCTCTTCACTTAAGATGAGCCCCACCTGTGTTCACAGGGGTACCCCTAGAAGACAAACCGGCCAGGACACTGGCTACAGTCGCCCTGCCGTCCAGGACAGGCAACCACCTGAACCTGGCTCCCCAACCTAGGGACGCTACCCTTTGGTTAGATGCCTGGCGCACCAGGACTTCTACAAGTTGAAAACAAAAATCTAAGACTTTCTCTCCTCCTTCAGCAGCAAGGCAACCACTGCAGGTCAATCCCCCATACAGCTTACCCGGTTCCTTCTCTTCAGGCAGGAGTTCCTTCTTGTAACTCCAGGACACTACGTACAGTTGCCCTTACGTCCAGATCCGGACACACCGGCTACTGGCTCCCCAACCGAGGGACGTACCCCTTTGGTCAGATGCCTGGCGCACCAGGACTTCCTTGAGGGTGACACATAACTAATGTGTCGTGTACAAGTCTGCCTGACACTCAGGACAGAAGTGGCATCACCCTGGTCACTCCTTGGCGACACAACCCTTCTGGTTGGCCCCCGACCCACTGGTTACTCCACTGGGGAACCTATCCCCCTCGCACCCCTACATCTGGACTTCTGCACCCTCCCAACTGGAGCGGTACTGCCAGATAACAGAACTACTAGAGCCCTGCTTACAGGCGCTCCACGTTCTCTCCACACTGGGAGATCTCCCTAGAAGGACGCTCCATACGGACATGCTAGGCTCCCTCACCTGGTGTTCCTAAGAACAAAAACACCCAGACTACGAAGACCAGGCTTGCGCTCCTCTGAGCCACTTCCACCACACTGGGCTGGAAGACCAGAACCTTTCCTTAGGGTCACCCCCCAACAATTAACACAATAGCACAGGGGCAGGTGAAACTCCCATGAGCTTCAGGCCCACCCATGAAATCATGTTCACTGATGTTCTACGTTCTTCAAACACTCTGGGAGATCTTCCTCAAATGACCTATTGGTACAGCCTAGGCCCCCGACCTGATGTTCCCTTCAGAAACATTCCAGGCCCTGACACTGGGTTTCGGGCACCTGGAGACATGCAGTCCCACCCACTCCTTCTCCTCTGAGACAGGACGTGAGCCCCTACACCGAGACCTAGCTGGGCTACACAACCTCTTCCACCACACTGGGCTGGAAGACACCTCAGCCACTCCTTTTGGAATCACCCCATCCCCTATGCCTCTCTCCTCCCAGAACATTACCAACTCCAAACATCTGTCTCTAAATAGACCACAGAAATCAAAAGCCGGCTCCACTGTCTGCAGACGTTCTTGGGAAAAGTTTAACACACAGAACTTTAGGTATCTGAGCAAAACAAGAGTACACAAGCATTCAGCAAGCTCCCCATCCAGAGAACTCACACCACTTGTCCAGTGCAACACACGATTCATCCACACACATCCCTCCCCAGACTGGTAAGGCAGTTTCTACCACCCCTGATTTCTCAACCTGACCACACGTGACACAGGTACCATTACTCCAGGGCAGGGACGGGGGACACATGCACTGAACACATTAATGCTGCCACCACTGGATCCCACCCTTCTGGTGAATCCAGAAAACACACTGCACTTAGGGGGATGATCTACCCTCCCAAGCTAGGGACACCTAACTCAAAGTGCACAAGAAACACATTTCCACAGAAATGACATTTTTAGCAAAAGCACCATACAATAATCCCCAAAAATGTGGTTTATCTAAAATGCAGAGCTTTGTAGTGGCCAGTTGCCACTGTGGTACATCGCAAACACAAATCCTTATCCTCACCGCTGCGTCCAATGTTGGAAACGGGATCCCGGATGGCCAAGACTCGCGTCGAGGTCAGTCAGGGATCACCATTCCTAAGGTCAGAGCAAGGGAGTTACACGCCAAGATAACCCCTACTCGCCCTCTAGGTAACGTGGCGCGAGCAGCAAGGCTAAACTTGGAGGCGATATGAGTTAAGTATCTGCGCACGCACCCCAGCAACAACACCCAAGGCCCACCACAAAGGAAACTCCACACAAGGGTATATATAAAAATAGCCTTTGTATTCCAATAAACATACATTAGATAAAACACACACTTTACATTGTGCCAGAGGCACGGGCAGAATTTACAAGGGATATGTACAAGACAGGGCCACTTGGACCACTGTCAGGAATCAGCACTTTTAGAACTTAGAATACAATACTTGTAGGCCTAGAACTTATAACATAGAGCCTAACGGATAGTACCTCCCGACCTGGTTGCAGGGATAATGCGAGTGACCTCCTTAGTAAACTTGAGCGGGCGGCCCAGCGAAGCGGCACGACTCAGGGGAGAGTGGTGCGGCTCGAGGCTTGAGCGGGCCACCGGCAAGGTACAAGCGTTTCTCTGGGGCGACCAATGTGTGCAGCTCAGAAGAGGAGGGGAAGGCAGGATGCAGGCGACCCAGCGAAGCGGCGCGGCGCGGCTCAGGGGAGAGCGGTGCCGCTCGAGGCTTGGACGGGCTGCCGTGCACGAGCTGCCGAGGGGAATGAGCGAGGCACATTTCAGCGAGGCCCCAGGGGCCCAAGAGAGATCAGACAAGTCCCAGCAATTTGTCAGGGCAGGCACATTAGAGTCCACTGGTCCTGGGACTCTGGTCAGGGGGCGAGCTCAGTATCAAGCCCTTGGAATATCACTTAGAACATAACAGACAATCACTGTAGCACAAAACAAGTAACTACTGGTAATCAGGTAAGTACTCCCTACGCAATCCTAACCACCTTAGGAACAGGTCACGCAGGGAACCAGGGCCTTACTAGCACCACCTGCACTAGCAAGAACAACCAACTAAATATCAACATACATTTAGGGCTATAGACCTGGGGACAAAACACATGATGTATCAACAACACATTCAGCGGTGTAAGGACAAGGCACATGACGCATTAGCAACACATTCAGAGGTGCAGCACAGGAGAACACATGATGAATAATCTACCCATTCAGAGGTGTAGCAATCACAATTGCGCAGTAATCACATTGGCACAAAAATCATAAATGCGCCAGAATCACATTAGCCACCACTTGTGGCAGTCCCTAGACCAACTGGCCTTGTTGGGGCTAGGACTCCCTGTGTCTCAGAGTCAGGGCAGGCTGTAATAAGCCAAATGTACACCAGCCTAACCGTGGCAGTTGCCCACAAAGTGCTGGGCAACTGGTGAGGACAACGTTGGAGCCTTCCAGGCCCTGAACAAATAAAATTTCCCCCTGAGCCTCTCGGGGCTCTACCCAAATGACTGGCTCTCCTGAGCCTCTCAGGGCTCGTAAAACTACTGTGCCCCCTTGAGCCTCTGTGGCTCGCCAAGCAGAGAAATGCCGCCTGGAGCCCTCGTGGCTCTGAGAACAACTGTGGCAGGGGGGCGGCCCTCTGGTGGAGCCTTGCAGCGCTCCAAACAAAAAATGGTGGTGCCTTAAGGAGCCTCTCAGGCTCTGATCCAATATGCCCCCATGAGCCTCTCCTAGGCTCAACAAGCAGAATGGCACCTCACGCGTTGGAGCGGCCCTCTGCCAACTGGGGCCGCTCGGCGAACAAATAGGAACTGCCCCCAGAGCCTTGCACAGTCACGGAGCCCTCACCAGCCCTCCTTCACTTACCGGGCGGTTCGTTGGGGACTCCGGTCCTTTCTCCTGGGTGGCGGTAGCGCTTTGCGGGGCTCTCTCAGCACATGAGAGCCCCGCCTTCACAATGCGCCCGGCCCGCTACCTGTTCCCCCGGTCCCCCATCTCGGGACCGGCACGTCAATGGCTCGCGCTGTTTGTTTCTTTTTCCCGGCGGCAGCGGGCAGCCAATCGGGGCGCAGCGGCGGGCGGGACTTCCCTCCAAAACCGGAAGTCCCGCCCCGCGTCAGGCACCGTAGTGCCTAGCTTCCTGTTTTGCGGCGCTCGGGCCGCGGCGGTGAACACTTGGGCATAACTGAGGGGTGGCACCCTCGAAGTGAAAACTAAACGTAGAGGCGAGGTGGGCACTCGCTAGGGCAGCCATAAGCAGGGTGGCACCTGCAAAGCAAAATAAAGCGCTCCGAGCGCTAGGGAACAACACAGCGCTTTCAAGCGCTAGAGGCAGAATAAAGCGCTCCCATGCGCTATAAGGCAAATAAAGCGCTCCTTGCGCTAGGGGGGGAAAGAAAGGACTTTCAGGCGTTTGGAGGGTAAATACAGCGCTCCCAAGCGCTATGGCAAACAAAGGTCCAGCAAAAGTCCTTCAGGTGTCCAGGGGCTGGGCAGAGCCCAGGGGAGGCAAGCCTTCCCCTGGGCCCAAGCAGCAGCAGGCCCCTGGTCAGATTCAAGCAGCAAACAAGAACATTTTCCTGGGGTCACAGCCCCTCTTTTATACACCTTTTCCCTTTTGTCTGTGGGTGCAGGGTGGGGGCAGAACCAGTCGCAGCTGGTCTGAGAGCACTGTTGATGGCTCAACCACCCCTTTCATTCATCAGGCAGGCTAGGGTCATCAGTCGCACCACAGGGGGCGGAGCCAGCATTGTGTGGGGGAACTCAGCCTCATTCAGGACACAGGCGCAGCCCCTCCCTCACATCAGCATGCTAAACTCTCCATTCACCACCGGGGCAGACCCACACAGACTTCCTGGAGCCTGGCATCCCAGCAAGCTCCAGCCAATCACACGCCAGCACCTTCACAGCACATACACAGCCATGTCTAGAAGTGGCGCTTCCGCACAAGACACATACACGCCGCACATACCATTGCGCAGCATTCACTCTCACGAGTTCGCACATACCAAACTTGACCATGCACGCCTCACGCATCAGGAACTACCAGGGACACAGACATTCCCCATGCATCCCTATGGGAGAGCAGGCCAATCTTACACACGCACTCAGGGAGAGCACGCACTTTACACTGCGCCACAGTGTCAAAGTGCGCAAAGACCAGAAATCACTAGGCAAAAAGTTCAGGGGTGAACCTGCCAGAAGGGCCAAGTCCAACAACCCCATATTCAGTAATTGTCCTAAACCTCCATGCTGGAAACCCTTCCCCCCTCCCCTGGACTGATCACTTCCTCATTCCTTTCACTTGGACCCTCCCCAACCACCCCCCTCCTAAACTCCTGACTGCTCAACAGTCACGCAACTGGTCCAAAATTCCCCAGCCAGAATGGCGGGACAAACTACAGCTCACCAAACCCGTCAATACTCCTAATCCCATTCAGGGCAATGAGAACTATAACAAATGGATTACCAGCTCCTTAGATCTGGTACTTCCACTAAAACGTACTCACCCTAAGCGGGGTAACCCGACAGCTCCATGGTATACAACTGATCTCCGGGAGGCCAAACGCGCCTGTAAACGAACAGAGAGGAAATGGAGTCTCGACTATCTACCAGCAGACAAAATAGCCTATAGAACAGCTATTAAAAGCTTTAAATCTAACATCAAACTAGCTCAGGCCAAATACTACGAAGAAAAGATCGACAAGGCAGCTACAAAACCCAAGGAGATCTACCGGATAGCTAAATCCCTTCTGCAACTTCCAGAGGCCCCAAAAAACCACAACAATACCCAGGCCCACTGTGAGGAGCTAGCGGAGTTCTTCTACCATAAAATAGAAGTCATTAACTCCTCTTTTCCTCGCACCACCACTTCACCTAGTGGTATTGCCGACATAGGCTCTACGATAGTTCCACCTAACTCTCTTAATAGTATCCCGCTGCTAGATCTCACCAATCTAGAAAGTATCATGCGACAGGTTAAATCCGGATCACCCACTGATCCGGCACCCCTGCGGGCTCTCACCCCAATCACCAGTCAGATCTCACCCACCATCCAGGATCTGCTTAACTCTTCCCTCCAGACTGACATCGTCCCGCCTCCATGGAAAAAAGCAATGGTCAAGGCACTACTAAAGAAACCCAGCCTCAACCAAAACAATCCTTCCAATTACCGACCCATTTCCCTTTTACCCTGGCTTAGCAAACTTCTTGAGAGGCATGCCAACTCTGTCCTGACACACTTCCTGGAATCCAACAACATACTTGACTCCACCCAGACGGGTTTTAGGCCCCGTCATGGAACCGAGACGGCCTTGATAGCAGTGACGGAGGAGGCAAGAAGGATCTTGGACGGTGGCGGGCAGCGGCCATCGTCCTACTCGACCTTAGTGCCGCCTTCGACACTGTAAATCATAACACTCTACTCCACCGCCTCGGCAGGATAGGAATCTCAGGAACTGCACTCACCTGGTTGAGATCCTTTCTCACAGACAGATCCTTCCAAGTGTTTGAGAAGGACTCCACCTCCTCCAGTAAACCCCTCCAATGCGGAGTGCCTCAGGGCTCCTCCCTGAGCCCCACTCTTTTTAATGTCTACCTCAGCCCCCTGGCTGATGTCGTCCGCCCCCTTTGGGGTGAAAATAGTCACCTACGCGGACGACACACAGCTGGTGGTAACGCTGGATCCACCTCTCAACTCCTACCACAGCTTACATAAATGCTTGGAGGCAGTTGCCACCTGGATGTCGGGCTCCTGTTTGAAATTAAACGGGGAGAAAAGAGAGGTTATGCTCCTGGGAAATAACATCAGCAAATCCATTGATCCCATCTGGCCACTCTGCGTAGGTAGCCCCCCGCAACCCAAAGAACAAATCAAGAGTCTTGACATCTGGCTGGACCGAACTCTTACATTTAACTACTAAGCAACCAAGCTTGCTGCCACATGTTTTGGGCTTCTAAGACTACTCCGCAAAATCCTCCCCCTTCTTCCGTTTCACTCAAGACGGATTATGGTCCAGGGACTTATCCTATCCCGTCTTGACTGCGGAAACGCCCTATATCTTGGGGCCCCACAGTCCACACTCAACAGACTTCAAATCATTCAAAGCAGCGCGGCGAGAACTCTCCTCGATATCCCTCGCCGAGCCTCAGTCAAAGCCCGACTGAAGGATCTCCACTGGCTCCCTGTGAAAGCTAGGATCGAATTTAAGAGCATGTGTATTGCCCACTGTTCCTATTGGGGAACAAGCCCTTCCATTAACTGCACCCTGGTAAATGCCTATCTCCCTAATCGCCCCCTTAGATCTGCAACCTCCCACCTTACCGTAGTGCCACGAATTAGAAGAGCCAGATGTGGAGGTCGATCGCTCTCCTACAACCTAGCCAAAATCTGGAACTCTCTTCCCCCCCAATCAGATCAGAGCCCAATCTATTCACCTTCCGAAAGCTTCTTAAAACTTGGCTTTTTAATAAAACATCTGTTTAATATTTCTTTCAGAATCACTCAATCTAGCGTATCCTGCTCTCCTATATCCTCTGCAGCACTGGGACGCCTCTGGGTAGCCATCGCGCTCTATAAATTCTCTTTCCATTCCATTCCATTCCACCATCAATCTCAGCAGCACTGCTCTCTGAGCACACCATGAACCTCAACACCTCTGTCTAAGCACAACGTGAATCTCAGCAGCTCTGCAGTCTAAGCACACCGTGAACCTCAGCAGCGATGCTGTCAAATCACACGCCAACCTAAGCAGCTCTGCTGTCTAAACACACCGTGAACCTCAGCAGCAGTGCTGTCTAAGCACACCATGAACCTCAGCAGCTCTGCTGTCTAAGCACACCGTGAACCTCAGTAGCGCTGCTGTCTAAGCACACCTTGAACCTTAGAAGCGCTGCTATCTGAGCACACCATGAACCTCAGCAGCACTGTAGTCTAAGCACACCATGAACCTCAGCAGCTCTGCTCTCTAAACACACCATGAACCTCAGCAGCTCTGCTGTCTAAGCACACCGTGAACCTCAGTAGCGCTGCTGTCTAAGCACACCTTGAACCTTAGAAGCGCTGCTATCTGAGCACACCATGAACCTCAGCAGCTCTGCAGCATAAGCACAACTCGAACCTCAGAAGCTCTGCGGTCTAAGCACACCATTAACTTCAGCAGCTCTGCAGTGTAAGCACACCATGAATCTCAGCAGCTCTCCTGTCTAAGCACACCGTGAACCTCAGCAGCTCTGCTGTGTAAAACCTCCGTGAACCTCAGCAGCTCTACTATGTAGGCACACCATGAACCTCAGAAGCAGTGCTATCTAACCACACCGTGAACCTCAGCAGCTCTGCGGTCTAAGCACACTGTGATACTCAGCAGCATTACTGTCTAAGCACAACATAAACCTCAGCAGTACTGCTGTCTAAGCACACCGTGAATCTCAGAAGCGGTGCTGTCTAAGCACACTTTGAACCTCAGCAGCTCTGCTGTCTAAGCACACTGTGAACCTCAGCAGCGCTGCTGTCTAAGCACACCATCAACCTCAGCTGCTCTGCAGTCTAAGCACACCATCAACCTCAGCAGCACTGCTCTCTGAGCACACCATGAACCTCAGCACCTCTGTCTAGGCACACCGTGAACCTCAGCAGCTCTGAAGTATAAGCACACAGGAACCTGAGCAACTCTGCAGTCTAAGCACAACATCAATCTCAGCAGCTCTGCTGTCTAAGCACACTGTGAACCTCAGCAGCTCTACTGTCTAAGCACACCGTGAATCTCAGAAGTGGTGCTGTCTAAGCACACTGTGAACCTCAGCAGCGATGCTGTCAAATCACACGCCAACCTAAGCAGCTCTGCTGTCTAAGCACACCGTGAACCTCAGAAGCAGTGCTGTCTAAGCACACCATGAACCTCAGCAGCTCTGCTGTCTAAGCACACCGTGAACCTCAGTAGCACTGCTGTCTAAGCACACTTTGAACCTCAGAAGCGCTGCTGTCTAAGCACAATGTGAACATCAGCAGCTCTGCTGTCTAAGCAAACCGTGAACCTCAGCAGCAGTGCGGTAAGCACACCATGAACCTCAGCAGTCTTATGTAAGCACATCATGAACCTCAGCAGCTCTGCTATCTAAGCACACCATGAACCTCAGTAGCACTGCTGTCTAAGCACACTTTGAACCTCAGAAGCGCTGCTGTCTAAGCACAATGTGAACATCAGCAGCTCTGATGTCTAAGCCGACCATGAACCTCAGCAGCCTTATGTAAGCACACCATAAACCTCAGCAGCTCTGCTGTCTAAGCACGCCTTGAACCTCAGAAGCGCTGCTATCTGAGAACACCATGATCCTCATTAACTCTGCAGTATAAGAACAACACAAACCTCAGCAGCACTGCTTTCTGAGCACACCATGAACCT
Organism: Lissotriton vulgaris; assembly: GCF_964263255.1. Lineage (NCBI taxonomy): Eukaryota > Metazoa > Chordata > Amphibia > Caudata > Salamandridae > Lissotriton > Lissotriton vulgaris. Next base: position 5,829,454 of record NC_141696.1, on the reverse strand, counting down.
CAGCACCTCTGTCTGAGCACACCGTGAACCTCAACAGCTCTGCAGTATAAGCACATAGTGTACCTGAGTAACTCTGCAGTCTAAGCACAACATGAATCTCAACAGCTCTGCTGAGTAAGCACACCATGAATCTCAGCAGCTTTGCTGTCTAAGCACACTGTGAACCTCAGCAGCTCTGCAGTAAAGTACAACATGAACCTCAGCAGCTCTGCTCTCTAAGCACATCGTGAACTTCAGCAGCTCTGCTGTCTAAGCACACCAAGAACCTCAGCAGCTCTGCAGTCTAAGCACATCGTGAACCTCAGCAACGCTTCTGTCTAAGCACACTGTGAACCTCAGAAGCTCTGCTGTCTAAGCACACCATGAACCTCAGCAGCTCTGCTCTCTCTAAGCACACCATCAACATCAGCAGAACTGCTGTCTGAGCGCACCATGAACCTCAGCGGATCTACAGTCTAAGCACACCATGAATCTCAGCTGCACTGCTGTCTAAACACACTGTGAACCTCAGTAGCACTGCTGTCTAAGCACACCGTGAACCTCAACAGACCAATGTAAGCACACCATGAACCTCAGCACCTCTATCTAAGCACACCGTGAACCTCAGCAGCTCTGCAGTATAAGAACAAAGTGAACCTGAGCAACTCTGCAGTCTAAGCACACCGTGAATCTTTGCAGCTCTGCTGTCTAAGCACATCATGAACCTCAGCAGCACTGCTGTCTAACCACACCACGAATCTTTGCAGCTCTGCTGTCTAAGCACACCGTGAACCTCAGTAGCGCTGTTGTCTAAGCACAACTCGAACCTCAGCAGCTCTGCTGTCTAAGCACACCGTGAACCTCAGCAGCTCTGCTGTGTAAAACCTCCGTGAGCCTCAGCAGCTCTACTATGTAGGCACAACGTGAACCTCAGAAGCAGTGCTATCTAAGCACACCGTGAACCTCAGCAGCTCTGCAGTCTAAGCACACTGTTTTACTCAGCAGCATTACTATCTAAGCACAACATAAACCTCAGCAGCACAGATGTCCAAGCACACCGTGAACTTCAGCAGCTCTTCTGTTTGAATACACTGTGAACCTAATCAGCTCTACTGTCTAAGCACATAGGGAACCTCCGAAGCGGTGCTGTCTAAGCACACTGTGAACCTCAGCAGCTCTGCTGTCTAAGCACACTGTGAACCTCAGCAGTGCTGCTGTCTGAGCACACCATCAACCTCAGCAGCTCTGCAGTCTAAGCACACCATCAACCTCCGCAGCACTGCTCTGAGCACACCATGAACCTCGGCACCTCTGTCTTAGCACACCGTGAACCTCAGCAGCTCTGCAGTATAAGCACACAGTGAACCTGAGCAACTCTGCAGTCTAAGCACAACAAGAATCTCAGCAGCTCTGCTGTCTAAGCACACTGTGAACTTCAGCAGCTATGCTGTCTAAGTACACCATGAACCTCAGCAGCGATGCTGTCTAAGCACAACATGAACTTCAGCAGCTCTGCAGTCTAAGCACAACATGAACTTCAGCAGCTCTGCTGTCTAAGCACACCATGAACCTCAGCAGCTCTGCTGTCTAACCACACCATGAATCTCTGCAGCTCTGCTGTCTAAGCACACCGTGAACCTCAGCAGCGGTGCTGTCTAAGCAAACCATGAACCTCAGCAGCACTGTGAACCTCAGCAGCTCTGCAGTCTAAGCACACTGTGAACCCCAGCAGTGCTGCTGTCTAAGCACACAGTGACCCCTCAGAAGCTCTGCTGTCTAAGCACACCATGAACCTCAGCAGCTCTGCTCTCTAATCACACCATCAACCTCAGCAGCTCTGCATCTATGCACACCATCAACCTCAGCAGAACTGCGGTCTAAGCCCACCATTTACCTCAGCAACTCTATAGTCTATGCACACCATGTACATCAGTTGTACTGCTGTCTAAGCACACTGTGAACCTCAGCAGACCAATGTAAGCAAACCATGAACCTCAGCACCTCTGTCTAAGCACACCGTGAACCTCACCAGCTCTGCAGTATAAGCACACAGTGAACCTGAGCAGCTCTGCTGTATAAGCACACCATGAGTCTCAACAACTCTGCTGTCTAAACCACACCGTGAACCTCAGAAGCGCTGCTATCTGAGAACACCATGAACCTCAGTAGCTCTGCTGTCTAAGCCCACTGTGAACTCCAGCAGATCTGCAGTCTAAGCACAACACGAACCTCAGCAGCTCTGCTGTGTAAAACCTCCGTGAGCCTCAGCAGCTCTACTATGTAGGCACACCGTGAACCTCAGAAGCAGTGCTATCTAAGCACACGTGAACCTCAGCAGCTCTGCAGTCTAAGCACACTGTGATACTCAGCAGCATTACTGTCTAAGCACAACATAAACCTCAGCAGCACTGCTGTCTAAGCACACCCTGAACCTCAGCAGCTCTACTATGTAAGCACTCTGTGAACCTCAGCAGCTCTTCTGTTTGAATACACTGTGAACCTCAGCAGCTCTACTGTCTAAGCACACCGTGAACCTCAGAAGCGGTGCTGTCTAAGCACACCATGAAGCTCAGCAGCTCTGCTGTCTAAGCACAACATGAATCTCAGCCGCTCTGCTGTCTAGGCACACCGTGAACCTCAGCAGCGATGCTGTCTAAGGACACTGTGAACCTCAGCAGCTCTGCTGTCTAAGCACACTGTGAACCTCAGCAGTACTGCTGTCTAAGCAAGCCATCAACCTCAGCAGCTCTGCAGTATAAGCACAACTCGAACCTCAGCAGCTCTGCTGTCTAAGCACACAATTAACTTCAGCAGCTCTGCAGTCTAAGCACACCATGTACCTCAGCAGCTCTCCTGTCTAAGCACACCGTGAACCTCAGCAGCTCTGCTGTGTAAAACCTCCGTGATCCTCAGCAGCTCTACTATGTAGGAACACCGTGAACCTCAGAAGCAGTGCTATCTAAGCACACCGTGAAACTCAGCAGCTCTGCAGTCTAAGCACACTGTGATACTCAGCAGCATTACTGTCTAAGCACAACATAAACCTCAGCAGCACTGCTGTCTAAGCACACCGTGAACCTCAGCAGCTCTACTATGTAAGCACTCTGTGAACCTCAGCAGCTCTTCTGTTTGAATACACAGTGAACCTCAGCAGCTCTACTGTCTAAGAAGACCGTGAACCTCAGCAGCTCTGCTCTCTAAGCACAATGTGAACCTTAGCAGCGCTGTCTAAGCACACCATCAACCTCAGCAGCTCTGCAGTATAAGCACACCATCAATCTCAGCAGCACTGCTCTCTGAGCACACCATGAACCTCAACACCTCTGTCTAAGCACACTGTGAACCTCGGCAGCACTGCAGTATAAGCACACAGTGAACCTGAGCAACTCTGCAGTCTAAGCACAACGTGAATCTCAGCAGCTCTGCAGTCTAAGCACACTGTGAACCTCAGCAGCTCTACTGTCTAGGCAGACCATGAGCCTCAGTAGCGATGCTGTCAAATCACACGTCAACCTAAGCAGCTCTGCTCTCTAAACACACCGTGAACCTCAGTAGCGCTGCTGTCTAAGCACACCTTGAACCTTAGAAGCGCTGCTATCTGAGCACACCATGAACCTCAGCAACTCTGCAGTATAAGCACAACTCGAACATCAGCAGCTCTGCGGTCTAAGCACACCATTAACTTCAGCAGCTCTACAGTGTAAGCACACCATGAACCTCAGCAGCTCTCCTGTCTAAGCACACCGTGAACCTCAGCAGCTCTGTTGTGTAAAACCTCCGTGAGCCTCAGCAGCTCTACTATGTAGGCACACCGTGAACCTCAGAAGCAGTGCTATCTAAGCACACCGTGAACCTCAGCAGCTCTGCGGTCTAAGCACACTGTGATACTCAGCAGCATTACTGTCTAAGCACAACATAAACCTCAGCAGTACTGCTGTCTAAGCACACCGTGAACCTCAGCAGCTCTACTGTCTAAGCACACCGTGAATCTCAGAAGCGGTGCTGTCTAAGCACACTGTATACCTCAGCAGCGCTGCTGTCTAAGCACACCATCAATCTCAGCAGCACTGCTCTCTGAGCACACCATGAACCTCAACACCTCTGTCTAAGCACATTGTGAACCTCAGCAGCTCTGCAGTCTAAGCACACCGTGAACCTCAGTAGCACTGCTGTCTAAGCACACTTTGAACCTCAGAAGCGCTGCTGTCTAAGCACAATGAGAACATCAGCAGCTCTGCTGTCTAAGCACACCGTGAACCTCAGCAGCAGTGCGGTAAGCACACCATGAACCTCAGCAGCCTTATGTAAGCACCCAATGAACCTCAGCAGCTCTGCTGTCTAAGCACACTTTGAACCTCAGAAGCGCTGCTGTCTAAGCACAATGTGAACATCAGCAGTTATGATGTCTAAGCACACCATGAACCTCAGCAGCCTTATGTAAGCACAACATAAACCTCAGCAGCTCTGCTGTCTAGGCACGCCGTGAACCTCAGAAGCGCTCCTATCTGAGAATACCATGAACCTCAGTAGCTCTGCAGTATAAGAACAACACGAACCTCAGCAGCTCTGCTGTCTAAGCACACTGTGAACTTCAGCAGTTGTGCAGTCTAAGCACACCATGAACCTCAGCACCTCTGCTGTCAAAGCACACCGTGATCCTCAGCAGCTCTGCTGTGTAAAACCTCTGTGAGCCTCAGCAGCTCTACTATGTAGGCACACCGTGAATCTCAGAAGCAGTGCTATCTAAGCACACATGAACCTCAGCAGCTCTGTAGTCTAAGCACACTGTGATACTCAGCAGCATTACTGTCTAAGCACAACATAAACCTCAGCAGCACAGCTGTCTAAGCACACCGTGAACCTCAACAGCTCTTCTGTTTGAATACACTGTGAACCTCAGCAGCTCTACTGTCTAAGCACACGGTGAACCTCAGAAGCGGTGCTGTCTAAGCACACCATGAACCTCAGCAGCTCTGCTGTCTAAGCACAGCATGAATCTCAGCAGCTCTGCTGTGTAATCACACTGTGAACCTCAGCAGCTCTACTGTCTAAGCAGACTGTGAACCTCCGCAGCTCTGCAGTATAAGCACAACATGAACCTCAGCAGCTCTGCCATCTAAGCTCACCGTGAACTTCAGCAGCTCTGCAGTCTTAGCACACCATGAACCTCAGCAGCTCTGCTGTCTTAGCACACCATGAACCTTAGCAGCTCTGCAGTCCAAGCACACCGTGAACCTCAGCAGCGCTGCTATCTAAGCACACCGTGAAGCACAGAAGCGCTGCTGTCTAAGCACACAGTGAACCTCAGAAGTGCTGCTGTCTAAGCACACCATGAACCTCAGCAGCTCTTCTGTTTGAATACACTGTGAACCTCAGCAGCTCTACTGTCTAAGCACATAGTGAACCTCAGAAGCGGTGCTGTCTAAGCACACCATGAACCTCAGCAGCTCTGCTGTCTAGGCACAACATGAATCTCAGCAGCTCTGCTGTGTAATCACACTGTGAACCTCAGCAGCTCTACTGTCTAGGCACGCCGTGAACCTCAGCAGCATTGCTGTCTAAGCACACTGTGAACCTCCGCAGCTCTGCTGTCTAGGCAGACTGTGAACCTCAGCAGCTCTACTGTCTAGGCACACTGTGAACCTCAGCAGTTTTGCTGTCTAAGCTCACTGTGAACCTCAGCAGCTCTGCAGTATAAGCACAACATGAACCTCAGCAGCTCTGCCATCTAAGCTCACCGTGAACTTCAGCAGCTCTGCAGTCTTAGCACACCATGAACCTCAGCAGCTCTGCTGTCTAAGCACACCATGAACCTTAGCAGCTCTGCAGTCCAAGCACACCGTGAACCTCAGCAGCGCTGCTATCTAAGCACACCGTGAAGCACAGAAGCGCTGCTGTCTAAGCACACAGTGAACCTCAGAAGTGCTGCTGTCTAAGCACACCATGAACCTCAGCAGCTCTTCTGTTTGAATACACTGTGAACCTCAGCAGCTCTACTGTCTAGGCACACCGTGAACCTCAGCAGCATTGCTGTCTAAGCACACTGTGAACCTCCGCAGCTTTGCTGTCTAAGCAGACTGTGAACCTCAGCAGCTCTACTATCTAGGAACACTGTGAACCTCAGCAGCGATGCTGTCTAAGCACACTGTGAACCTCAGCAGCTCTGCTGTCTAAGCACACTGTGAACCTCAGCTGTACTGCTGTCTAAGCACGCCATCAACCTCAGCAGCTCTGCAGTCTAAGCACACAATCAACCTCAGCAGCACTGCCCTCTGAGCACACCATGAACCTCAGCACCTCTGTCTAAGCACACCGTGAACCTCAGCAGCTCTGCAGTATAAGCACAACATGAACTTCAGCAGCTCTGCTGTCTAACCACACCATGAATCTCTGCAGCTCTGCTGTCTAAGCACACCGTGAACCTCAGCAGCGGTGCTGTCTAAGCAAACCATGAACCTCAGCAGCACTGTGAACCTCAGCAGCTCTGCAGTCTAAGCACACTGTGAACCCCAGCAGTGCTGCTGGCTAAGCACACAGTGACCCCTCAGAAGCTCTGCTGTCAAAGCACACCATGAACCTCAGCAGCTCTGCTCTCTAATCACACCATCAACCTCAGCAGCTCTGCATCTATGCACACCATCAACCTCAGCAGAACTGCGGTCTAAGCCCACCATTTCCCTCAGCAACTCTATAGTCTATGCACACCATGTACATCAGTTGTACTGCCGTCTAAGCACACTGTGAACCTCAGCAGACCAATGTAAGCAAACCATGAACCTCAGCACCTCTGTCTAAGCACACCGTGAACCTCACCAGCTCTGCAGTATAAGCACACAGTGAACCTGAGCAGCTCTGCTGTATAAGCACACCATGAGTCTCAACAGCTCTGCTGTCTAAACCACACCGTGAACCTCAGAAGCGCTGCTATCTGAGAACACCATGAACCTCAGTAGCTCTGCTGTCTAAGCCCACTGTGAACTTCAGCAGATCTGCAGTCGAAGCACAACACGAACCTCAGCAGCTATGCTGTCTGAGCACACTGTGAACTTCAGCAGTTCTGCAGTCTAAGCACACCATGAACCTCAGCAGCTCTGCTGTCAAAGCGCACCGTGAACCTCAGCAGCTCTGCTGTGTAAAACCTCCGTGAGCCTCAGCAGCTCTACTATGTAGGCACACTGTGAACCTCAAAAGCAGTGCTATCTAAGCACACGTGAACCTCAGCAGCTCTGCAGTCTAAGCACACTGTGATACTCAGCTGCATTACTGTCTAAGCACAACATAAACCTCAGCAGCACTGCTGTCTAAGCACACCCTGAACCTCAGCAGCTCTACTATGTAAGCACTCTGTGAACCTCAGCAGCTCTTCTGTTTGAATACACTGTGAACCTCAGCAGCTCTACTGTCTAAGCACACCGTGAACCTCAGAAGCGGTGCTGTCTAAGTACACCATGAACCTCAGCTGCTCTGCTGTCTAGGCACACCGTGAACCTCAGCAGCGATGCTGTCTAAGGACACTGTGAACCTCAGCAGCTCTGCTGTCTAAGCACACTGTGAACCTCAGCAGCACTGCTGTCTAAGCACGCAATCAACCTCAGCAGCTCTGTAGTATAAGCACAACTCGAACCTCAGCAGCTCTGCTGTCTAAGCACACCATTAACTTCAGCAGCTCTGCAGTCTAAGCACACCATGAACCTCAGCAGCTCTCCTGTCTAAGCACACCGTGAACCTCAGCAGTTCTGCTGTGTAAAACCTCCTTGAGCCTCAGTAGCTCTACTATGTAGGCACACCGTGAACCTCAGAAGCAGTGCTATCTAAGCACACCGTCAAACTCAACAGCTCTGCAGTTTAAGCACACTGTGATACTCAGCAGCATTACTGTCTAAGCACAACATAAACCTCAGCAGCACTGCTGTCTAAGCACACCGTGAACCTCAGCAGCTCTACTATGTAAGCACTCTGTGAACCTCAGCAGCTCTTCTGTTTGAATACACTGTGAACCTCAGCAGCTCTACTGTCTAAGCAGACCGTGAACCTCAGCAGCTCTGCTCTCTAAGCCCAATGTGAACCTTAGCAGCGCTGCAGTATAAGCACAACATGAACCTCAGCAGCTCTGCTGTCTAAGCATAGCATGAATCTCAGCAGCTCTGCTGTGTAATCACACTGTGAACCTCAGCAGCTCTACTGTCTAGGCACACCGTGAACCTCAGCAGCTCTACTGTCTCAGCACACCGTGAACCTCAGAAGCGGTGCTGACTAAGCACACCATGAATCTCAGCAGCTCTGCTGTCTAAGCACAACATAAATCTCAGCAGCTCTGCTGTCTAATCACACTGTGAACCTCAGCAGCTCTACTGTCTAGGCACACCGTGAACCTCAGCAGCGATGCTGTTCAAGCACACTGTGAACCTCAGCAGCTCTGCTGTCTAAGCACACGTGAACCTCAGCAGTACTGCTGTCTAAGCACGCCATCAACCTCAACAGCTCTGCAGTCTAAGCACACAATCAACCTCAGCAGCACTGCTTTCTGAGCACACCATGAACCTCGGCTCCTCTGTCTGAGCACACCGCGAACCTCAGCAGCTCTGCAGTATAAGCACACAGTGAACCTGAGCAACTCTGCAGTCTAAGCACAAAATGAATCTCAGCAGCTCTGCAGTCTAAGCACACCGTGAACCTCAGCAGCGCTGCTATCTAAGCACACCGTGAACATCAGAGGCGCTGCTGTTTAAGCACACCATGAACCTCAGCAGCTCTGCAGTCTAAGCACACCGTGAACCTCAGCAGCGCTGCTATCTAAGCACACTGTGAACCTCAGAGGCGCTGCTGTCTAAGCACACCATGAAGCTTGTCTCCTTTCCGGTGAAGAATTGGCTTGGTAGTTTGGTCTGCCCTGTTCCCATGAGGCACTGGGTCAGACTAATTTGCATATAGCCAGGTTCTGAATTGGGGGGCGCTCAGCAGCTCTACTATGTAGGCACACCTTGAACCTCAGAAGCAGGCCTATCTAAGCACACATGAACCTCAGCAGCTCTGCAGTCTAAGCACACTGTGATACTCAGCAGCATTACTGTCTAAGCACAACATAAACCTCAGCAGCACTGCTGTCTAAGCACACCGTGAACCTCAACAGCTCTTCTGTTTGAATACACTGTGAACCTCAGCAGCTCTACTGTCTAAGCACACGGTGAACCTCAGAAGCGGTGCTGTCTAAGCACACCATGAACCTCAGCAGCTCTGCTGTCTAAGCACAGCATGAATCTCAGCAGCTCTGCTGTGTAATCACACTGTGAACCTCAGCAGCTCTATTGTCTAGGCACACCGTGAACCTCAGCAGCAATGCTGTCTAAGCACACTGTGAACCTCCGCAGCTCTGCTGTCTAAGCAGACTGTGAACCTCAGCAGTACTGCTGCCTAAGCAAGCCATCAACCTCAGCAGCTCTGCAGTCTAAGCACACAATCAACCTCAGCAGCACTGCTCTCTGAGCACACCATGAACCTCAGCACCTCTGTCTAACCACACCGTAAACCTCAGCAGCTCTGCAGTATAAGCACACAGTGAACATGAGCAACTCTGCAGTCTAAGCACATCATGAATATCAAGAGCTCTGCTGTGTAAGCACACCATGAATCTCAGCAGTTTTGCTGTCTAAGCTCACTGTGAACCTCAGCAGCTCTGCAGTATAAGCACAACATGACCCTCAGCAGCTCTGCCATCTAAGCTCACCGTGAACTTCAGCAGCTCTGCAGTCTAAGCACACCATGAACCTCAGCAGCTCTGCTGTCTAAGCACACCATGAACCTTAGCAGCTCTGCAGTCCAAGCACACCGTGAACCTCAGCAGCGCTGCTGTCTAAGCACACAGTGAACCTCAGAAGTGCTGCTGTCTAAGCACACCATGAACCTCAGCAGCTCTGCAGTCCAAGCACACCGTGAAGCACAGAAGCGCTGCTGTCTAAGCACACAGTGAACCTCAGAAGTGCTGCTGTCTAAGCACACCATGAACCTCAGCAGCTCCTCTGTTTGAATACACTGTGAACCTCAGCAGCTCTACTGTCTAAGCACATAGTGAACCTCAGAAGCAGTGCTGTCTAAGCACACCATGAACCTCAGCAGCTCTGCTGTCTAAGCACAACATGAATCTCAGCAGCTCTGCTGTGTAATCACACTGTGAACCTCAGCAGCTCTACTGTCTAGGCACACCGTGAACCTCAGCAGCAATGCTGTCTAAGCACACTGTGAACCTCCGCAGCTCTGCTGTCCAAGCAGACTGTGAACCTCAGCAGCTCTACTGTCTAGGCACACCGTGAACCTCAGCAGCGATGCTGTCTAAGCACACTGTGAACCTCAGCAGCTCTGCTGTCTAAGCACACTGTGAACCTCAGCTGTACTGCTGTCTAAGCACGCCATCAACCTCAGCAGCTCTGCAGTTTAAGCACACAATCAACCTCAGCAGCACTGCTCTCTGAGCACACCATGAACCTCAGCACCTCTGTCTAAGCACACCGTGAACCTCAGCAGCTCTGCAGTATAAGCACACAGTGAACCTGAGCAACTCTGCAGTCTAAGCACACCATGAATCTCAAGAACTCTGCTGTGTAAGCAAACCATGAATCTCAGCAGCTCTGCTTTCTAAGGACACTGTGAACCTCAGTAGCACTGCTGTCTAAGCACAATGTGAACATCAGCAGCTCTGCTGTCTAAGCACACCGTGAACCTCAGCAGCACTGCGGTCTAAGCACACCATGAACCTCAGCAGCCTTATGTAAGCACACCATGAACCTCAGCAGCTCTGCTGTCTAAGCACACCATGAACCTCATTAGCACTGCTGTCTAAGCACACTTTGAACCTCAGAAGCGCTGCTGTCTAAGCACAATGTGAAAATCAGCAGCTCTGATGTCTAAGAACACTGTGAACCTCAGCAGCAGTGCGGCCTAAGCACACCATGAACCTCAGCAGCCTTATGTAAGCAAACCTTAAACCTCAGCAGCTCTGCTGTCTAAGCACGCCATGAACCTCAGAAGCGCTGCTATCTGAGAACACCTTGAACCTCAGTAGCTCTGCAGTATAAGCACAACACAAACCTCAGCAGCTCTGCTGTCTAAGCACACTGTGAACTTCAGCAGTTCTGCAGTCTAAGCACACCATGAACCTCAGCAGCTCTGCTGTCAAAGCACACTGTGAACCTCAGCAGCTCTGCTGTGTAAAACCTCCGTGAGCCTCAGCAGCTCTACTATGTAGGCACACCGTGAACCTCAGAAGCAGTGCTATCTAAGCACACGTGAACCTCAGCAGCTCTGCAGTCTAAGCACACTGTGATACTCAGCAGCATTACTGTCTAAGCACAACATAAACCTCTGCAGCACTGCTGTCTAAGCACACCGTGAACCTCAGCAGCTCTACTATGTAAGCACACTGTGAACCTCAGCAGCTCTACTGTCTCAGCACACCGTGAACCTCAGAAGCGGTGCTGTCTAAGCACACCATGAACCTCAGCAGCTCTGCTGTCTAAGCACAACATAAATCTCAGCAGCTCTGCTGTCTAATCACACTGTGAACCTCAGCAGCTCTACTGTCTAGGCACACCGTGAACCTCAGCAGCGATGCTGTCCAAGCACACTGTGAACCTCAGCAGCTCTGCTGTCTAAGCACACGTGAACCTCAGCAGTACTGCTGTCTAAGCACGCCATCAACCTCAGCAGCTCTGCAGTCTAAGCACACAATCAACCTCAGCAGCACTGCTTTCTGAGCACACCATGAACCTCAGCTCCTCTGTCTAAGCGCACCGTGAACCTCAGCAGCTCTGCAGTATAAGCACACCATGAACCTCAGCAGCGCTGCTATCTAAGCACACCGTGAACTTCAGAGGCGCTGCTGTTTAAGCACACCATGAACCTCAGCAGCTCTGCAGTCTAAGCACACCGTGAACCTCAGCAGCGCTGCTATCTAAGCACACTGTGAACCTCAGAGGCGCTGCTGTCTAAGCACACAGTGAACCTCAGAAGCGCTGCTGTCTAAGCACACCATGAACCTCAGCAGCTCTTCTGTTTGAATACACTGTGCACCTCAGCAGCTCTACTGTCTAAGCACACAGTGAACCTCAGAATCGGTGCTGTCTAAGCACACCATGAAGCTTGTCTCCTTTCCGGTGAAGAATTGGCTTGGTAGTTTGGTCTGCCCTGTTCCCCTGAGGCACTGGGTCAGACTAATTTGCATATAGCCAAGTTCTGAACTGGGGTGATGCAGTGAGCTAAATAACGGTGATGGATTCAGCCCTGATCTCTTGACTGGGTAAGAGTGGTCTGCTTAATTCAGACACTCTGTTCATCACCACCCCCTTTTTTGAATCGTTTTTGGCCACTACAGGTGTGGCAGGGTATACTCAGACATGAGTCCCTTTCTCACTGCTCCATCAGGATTCAAGCAAGCCGGGCCGACGACGGCTGAAATGCCAGAAACTGGTCCCCGGAAGCTTGTCTCCTTTCCGGTGAAGAATTGGCTTGGTAGTTTGGTCTGCCCTGTTCCCATGAGGCACTGGGTCAGACTAATTTGCATATAGCCAGGTTCTGAACTGGGGTGATGCAGTGAGCTAAATAAAGGTGATGGATTCAGCCCTGATCTCTTGACTGGGTAAGACTGGTCTGCTTAATTCAGACACTCTGTTCATCACCACCCCCTTTTTTGAATCATGAACCTCAACAGCTCTGCTGTCTAAGCACAACATGAATCTCAGCAGCTCTGCTGTCTAATCACACTGTGAATCTCAGCAGCTCCACTGTCTAGGCACACCGTGAACCTCAGCAGCGATGCTGTCTAAGCACACTGTGAACCTCAGCAGTACTGCTGTCTAAGCACGCCATCAAGTGGAGAAGTGTGGCTCAGGGGTTAGAGGCGGCAGACCCGGAAGCTGAGATCGGTCCTGGACCAGGGTTCAATTCCCCGCCTCGGCGGGTATTGGGCTAAAAATTCCATGGACTCGATAATTCTCGCTCTGGTGCCTTCTCGACTCACGGGTTCACACTCTGCGACTCTGGGCAAAAGCTTGCTTAATCTCCACAACGGCCCCTCGCGGCGGGATGCCTGACTTTCACCTTGTGGATACCCGCTGGGGCTATCACACAGGGGAATATCAGGACGGGTTCCCTAAGCAAGCGCCGGGACACCAACTGCGGGTAGCTGTGCGCTATATAAGCTCAACTACATTTACATTTACATTTACATCAACCTCAGCAGCTCTGCAGTCTAAGCACATAATCAACCTCAGCAGCACTGCTCTCTGAGCACACCATGAACCTCAGCACCTCTGTCTAAGCACACCGTGAACATCAGCAGCTCTGCAGTATAAGCACAACATGAACTTCAGCAGCTCTGCTGTCTAAGCACACCGTGAACTTCAGCAGCTCTGCAGTCTAAGCACACCGTGAACCTCAGCAGCGCTGCTATCTAAGCACACCGTGAACCTCAAAAGCGCTGCTGTCTAAGCACACGGTGAACCTCAGAAGAGCTGCTGTCTAAGCACACCATGAACCTAAGCAGCTCTGCTCTCTAAGCACATCATGAATCTCAGCAGCACTGCTGTCTAACCACACCATGAACCGCTGCAGCTCTGCTTTCTAAGCACACCATGAACCTCAGTAGCGCTGTTGTCTAAGCACACCGTGAACCTCAGAAGCGCTGCTATCTGAGCACACCATGAACCTCAGCAGCTCTGCTGTGTAAAACCTCCGTGAGCCTCAGCAGCTCTACTATGTAGGCACACCGTGAACCTCAGAAGCAGTGCTGTCTAAGCACACGTGAACCTCAGCAGCTCTGCAGTCTAAGCACACTGTGATACTCAGCAGCATTACTGTCTAAGCAAAACATAAACCTCAGCAGCACTGCTGTCTAAGCACACCCTGAACCTCAGCAGCTCTACTATGTAAGCACTCTGTGAACCTCAGCAGCTCTTCTGTTTGAATACACCATGAACCTCATCAGCTCTGCTGTCTAGGCACACCGTGAACCTCAACAGCGATGCTGTCTAAGGACACTGTGAACCTCAGCAGCTCTGCTGTCTAAGCACACTGTGAACCTCAGCAGCACTGCTGTCTAAGCACGCCATCAACCTCAGCAGCTCTGCAGTATAAGCACAACTCGAACCTCAGCAGCTCTGCTGTCTAAGCACACCATTAACTTCAGCAGCTCTGCAGTCTAAGCACACCATGAACCTCAGCAGCTCTCCTGTCTAAGCACACCGGGAACCTCAGCAGTTCTGCTGTGTAAAACCTCCGTGAGCCTCAGCAGCTCTACTATGTAGGCACACCGTGAACCTCAGAAGCAGTGCTATCTAAGCACACCGTGAAACTCAGCAGCTCTGCAGTTTAAGCACACTGTGATACTCAGCAGCATTACTGTCTAAGCACAACATAAACATCAGCAGCACTGCTGTCTAAGCACACCGTGAACCTCAGCAGCTCTTCTGTTTGAATACACTGTGAACCTCAGCAGCTCTACTGTCTAAGCAGACCGTGAACCTCAGCAGCTCTGCTCTCTAAGCCCAATGTGAACCTTAGCAGCGCTGCAGTATAAGCACAACATGAACCTCAGCAGCTCTACTGTCTAAGCATAGCATGAATCTCAGCAGCTCTGCTGTGTAATCACACTGTGAACCTCAGCAGCTCTACTGTCTAGGCACACCGTGAACCTCAGCAGCTCTACTGTCTCAACACACCGTGAACCTCAGAAGCGGTGCTGTCTAAGCACACCATGAACCTCAGCAGCTCTGCTGTCTAAGCACAACATAAATCTCAGCAGCTCTACTGTCTAATCACACTGTGAACCTCAGCAGCTCTACTGTCTAGGCACACCGTGAACCTCAGCAGCGATGCTGTCCAAGCACACTGTGAACCTCAGCAGCGATGCTGTCTAAGCACACGTGAACCTCAGCAGTACTGCTGTCTAAGCACGCCATCAACCTCAACAGCTCTGCAGTCTAAGCACACAATCAACCTCAGCAGCACTGCTTTTTGAGCACACCATGAACCTCGGCTCCTCTGTCTAAGCACACCGCGAACCTCAGCTACTCTGCAGTATAAGCACACAGTGAACCTGAGCAACTCTGCAGTCTAAGCACAAAATGAATCTCAGCAGCTCTGCAGTCTAAGCACACCGTGAACCTCAGCAGCGCTGCTATCTAAGCACACCGTGAACATCAGAGGCGCTGCTGTTTAAGCACACCATGAACCTCAGCAGCTCTGCAGTCTAAGCACACCGTGAACCTCAGCAGCGCTGCTATCTAAGCACACTGTGAACCTCAGAGGCGCTGCTGTCTAAGCACACCATGAAGCTTGTCTCCTTTCCGGTGAAGAATTGGCTTGGTAGTTTGGTCTGCCCTGTTCCCATGAGGCACTGGGTCAGACTAATTTGCATATAGCCAGGTTCTGAATTGGGGTGAGCTCAGCAGCTCTACTATGTAGGCACACCGTGAACCTCAGAAGCAGTGCTATCTAAGCACACATGAACCTCAGCAGCTCTGCAGTCTAAGCACACTGTGATACTCAGCAGCATTACTGTCTAAGCACAACATAAACCTCAGCAGCACTGCTGTCTAAGCACACCGTGAACCTCAACAGCTCTTCTGTTTGAATACACTGTGAACCTCAGCAGCTCTACTGTCTAAGCACACCATGAACCTCAGCAGCTCTGCTGTCTAAGCACAGCATGAATCTCAGCAGCTCTGCTGTGTAATCACACTGTGAACCTCAGCAGCTCTACTGTCTAGGCACACCGTGAACCTCAGCAGCAATGCTGTCTAAGCACACTGTGAACCTCCGCAGCTCTGCTGTCTAAGCAGACTGTGAACCTCAGCAGTACTGCTGCCTAAGCACGCCATCAACCTCAGCAGCTCTGCAGTCTAAGCACGCAATCAACCTCAGCAGCACTGCTCTCTGAGCACACCATGAACCTCAGCACCTCTGTCTAACCACACCGTAAACCTCAGCAGCTCTGCAGTATAAGCACACAGTGAACATGAGCAACTCTGCAGTCTAAGCACACCATGAATATCAAGAGCTCTGCTGTGTAAGCACACCATGAATCTCAGCAGTTTTGCTGTCTAAGCTCACTGTGAACCTCAGCAGCTCTGCAGTATAAGCACAATATGAACCTCAGCAGCTCTGCCATCTAAGCTCACCGTGAACTTCAGCAGCTCTGCAGTCTAAGCACACCATGAACTTCAGCAGCTCTGCTGTCTAAGCACACCATGAACCTTAGCAGCTCTGCAGTCCAAGCACACCGTGAACCTCAGCAGCGCTGCTATCTAAGCACACCGTGAAGCACAGAAGCGCTGCTGTCTAAGCACACAGTGAACCTCAGAAGTGCTGCTGTCTAAGCACACCATGAACCTCAGCAGCTCCTCTGTTTGAATACACTGTGAACCTCAGCAGCTCTACTGTCTAAGCACATAGTGAACCTCAGAAGCAGTGCTGTCTAAGCACACCATGAACCTCAGCAGCTCTGCTGTCTAAGCACAACATGAATCTCAGCAGCTCTGCTGTGTAATCACACTGTGAACCTCAGCAGCTCTACTGTCTAGGCACACCGTGAACCTCAGCAGCAATGCTGTCTAAGCACACTGTGAACCTCCGCAGCTCTGCTGTCCAAGCAGACTGTGAACCTCAGCAGCTCTACTGTCTAGGCACACCGTGAACCTCAGCAGCGATGCTGTCTAAGCACACTGTGAACCTCAGCAGCTCTGCTGTCTAAGCACACTGTGAACCTCAGCTGTACTGCTGTCTAAGCACGCCATCAACCTCAGCAGCTCTGCAGTCTAAGCACACAATCAACCTCAGCAGCACTGCTCTCTGAGCACACCATGAACCTCAGCACCTCTGTCTAAGCACACCGTGAACCTCAGCAGCTCTGCAGTATAAGCACACAGTGAACCTGAGCAACTCTGCAGTCTAAGCACACCATGAATCTCAAGAGCTCTGCTGTGTAAGCAAACCATGAATCTCAGCAGCTCTGCTTTCTAAGGACACTGTGAACCTCAGTAGCACTGCTGTCTAAGCACAATGTGAACATCAGCAGCTCTGCTGTCTAAGCACACCGTGAACCTCAGCAGCAGTGCGGTCTAAGCACACCATGAACCTCAGCAGCCTTATGTAAGCACACCATGAACCTCAGCAGCTCTGCTGTCTAAGCACACCATGAACCTCATTAGCACTGCTGTCTAAGCACACTTTGAACCTCAGAAGCGCTGCTGTCTAAGCACAATGTGAAAATCAGCAGCTCTGATGTCTAAGAACACTGTGAACCTCAGCAGCAGTGCGGCCTAAGCACACCATGAACCTCAGCAGCCTTATGTCAGCACACCTTAAACCTCAGCAGCTCTGCTGTCTAAGCACGCCATGAACCTCAGAAGCGCTGCTATCTGAGAACACCTTGAACCTCAGTAGCTCTGCAGTATAAGCACAACACGAACCTCAGCAGCTCTGCTGTCGAAGCACACTGTGAACTTCAGCAGTTCTGCAGTCTAAGCACACCATGAACCTCAGCAGCTCTGCTGTCAAAGCACACTGTGAACCTCAGCAGCTCTGCTGTGTAAAACCTCCGTGAGCCTCAGCAGCTCTACTATGTAGGCACACCGTGAACCTCAGAAGTAGTGCTATCTAAGCACACGTGAACCTCAGCAGCTCTGCAGTCTAAGCACACTGTGATACTCAGCAGCATTACAGTCTAAGCACAACATAAACCTCTGCAGCACTGCTGTCTAAGCACACCGTGAACCTCAGCAGCTCTACTATGTAAGCACACTGTGAACCTCAGCAGCTCTTATGTTTGAATACACTGTGAACCTCAGCAGCTCTACTGTCTCAGCACACCGTGAACCTCAGAAGCGGTGCTGTCGAAGCACACCATGAACCTCAGCAGCTCTGCTGTCTAAGCACAACATAAATCTCAGCAGCTCTGCTGTCTAATCACACTGTGAACCTCAGCAGCGATGCTGTCCAAGCACACTGTGAACCTCAGCAGCTCTGCTGTCTAAGCACACGTGAACCTCAGCAGTACTGCTGTCTAAGCACGCCATCAACCTCAGCAGCTCTGCAGTCTAAGCACACAATCAACTTCAGCAGCACTGCTTTCTGAGCACACCATGAACCTCAGCTCCTCTGTCTAAGCACACCGCGAACCTCAGCAGCTCTGCAGTATAAGCACACCGTGAACCTCAGCAGCGCTGCTATCTAAGCACACCGTGAACTTCAGAGGCGCTGCTGTTTAAGCACACCATGAACCTCAGCAGCTCTGCAGTCTAAGCACACCGTGAACCTGAGCAGCGCTGCTATCTAAGCACACTGTGAACCTCAGAGGCGCTGCTGTCTAAGCACACAGTGAACCTCAGAAGCGCTGCTGTCTAAGCACACCATGAACCTCAGCAGCTCTTCTGTTTGAATACACTGTGCACCTCAGCAGCTCTACTGTCTAAGCACACAGTGAACCTCAGAATCGGTGCTGTCTAAGCACACCATGAAGCTTGTCTCCTTTCCGGTGAAGAATTGGCTTGGTAGTTTGGTCTGCCCTGTTCCCATGAGGCACTGGGTCAGACTAATTTGCATATAGCCAGGTTCTGAACCGGGGTGATGCAGTGAGCTAAATAACGGTGATGGATTCAGCCCTGATCTCTTGACTGGGTAAGAGTGGTCTGCTTAATTCAGACACTCTGTTCATCACCACCCCCTTTTTTGAATCGTTTTTGGCCACTACAGGTGTGGCAGGGTATACTCAGACATGAGTCCCTTTCTCACTGCTCCATCAGGATTCAAGCAAGCCGGGCCGACGTTGGCTGAAATGCCAGAAACTGGTCCCCGGAAGCTTGTCTCCTTTCCGGTGAAGAATTGGCTTGGTAGTTTGGTCTGCCCTGTTCCCATGAGGCACTGGGTCAGACTAATTTGCATATAGCCAGGTTCTGAACTGGGGTGATGCAGTGAGCTAAATAAAGGTGATGGATTCAGCCCTGATCTCTTGACTGGGTAAGACTGGTCTGCTTAATTCAGACACTCTGTTCATCACCACCCCCTTTTTTGAATCATGAACCTCAACAGCTCTGCTGTCTAAGCACAACATGAATCTCAGCAGCTCTGCTGTCTAATCACACTGTGAATCTCAGCAGCTCTACTGTCTAGGCACACCGTGAACCTCAGCAGCGATGCTGTCTAAGCACACTGTGAACCTCAGCAGTACTGCTGTCTAAGCACACTGTGATACTCAGCAGCATTACTGTCTAAGCACAACATAAACCTCAGCAGCACTGCTGTCTAAGCACACCATGAACCTCAGCAGGTCTACTATGTGAACCTCAGCAGCTCTTCTGTTTTAATGCACTGTGAACCTCTGCAGCTCTACTGTCTAAGCGCACCTTGAACCTTAGAAGCGGTGCTGTCTATGCACACCATGAACCTCAGCAGCTCTGCTGTCTAAGCACAACATGAATCTCAGCAGCTCTGCTGTCTAATCACACTGTGAACCTCAGCAGCTCTACTGTCTAGGCACACCGTGAACCTCAGCAGCGATGCAGTCTAAGCACACTGTGAACCTCAGCAGCTCTGCTGTCTAAGCACACTGTGAACCTCAGCAGCACTGCTATCTAAGCACACCATGAACCTCAGCAGCTCTGCAGTCTAAGCAAACAATCAACTTCAGCAGCACTGCTCTCTGAGCACACCATGAACCTCAGCACCTCTGTCTAAGCACACCGTGAACCTCAGCAGCTCTGCAGTATAAGAACACCGTGAACTTCAGCAGCTCTGCTGTCTAAGCACACCATGAACCTCAGCAGCTCTGCAGTCTAAGCACACCGTGAATCTCAGCAGTGCTGCTATCTAAGCACACCGTGAACCTCAGCAGCTCTGCAGTCTAAGCACACAATCAACCTCAGCAGCACTGCTCTCTGAGCACACCATGAACCTCGGCACCTCTGTCTAAGCACACCGTGAACCTCAGCAGCTCTGCAGTATAAGCACAACATGAACCTCAGCAGCTCTGCTGTCTAAGCACACCGTGAACTTCAGCAGCTCTGCAGTCTAAGCACACCATGAACCTCAGCAGCTCTGCTGTATAAGCACACCATGAAGCTCAGCAGCTCTGCAGTCTAAGCACGCCGTGAACCTCAGCAGCGCTGCTGTATAAGCACACCATGAAGCTCAGCAGCTCTGCAGTCTAAGCACGCCGTGAACCTCAGCAGCGCTGCTATCTAAGCACACCTTGAACCTCAGAAGCACTGCTGTCTAAGCACACAGTGAACCTCAGAAGCGCTGCTGTCTAAGCACACCGTGAACCTCAGAAGCGCTGCTATCTGAGCACACCATGAACCTCAGTAGTTCTGCAGTATAAGCACAACACGAACCTCAGCAGCTCTGCTGTCGAAGCACACTGTGAACTTCAGCAGTTCTGCAGTATAAGCACACCATGAACCTCAGCAGCTCTGCTGTCAAAGCACACAGTGAACCTCAGCAGCTCTGCTCTGTAAAACCTCCGTGAGCCTCAGCAGCTCTACTATGTAGGCACACTGTGAATCTCAGAAGCAGTGCTATCTAAGCACACGTGAACCTCAGCAGCTCTGCAGTCTAAGCACACTGTGATACTCAGTAGCATTACTGTCTAAGCACATCATAAACCTCAGCAGCACTGCTGTCTAAGCACACCATGAACCTCAGCAGCTCTACTATGTGAACCTCAGCAGCTCTTCTGTTTGAATACACTGTGAACCTCAGCAGCTCTACTGTCTAAGCACACCGTGAACCTCAGAAGCGGTGCTGTCTGAGCACACCATGAACCTCAGCATCTCTGTCTAAGCACACCGTGAACCTCAGCAGCTCGCAGTATAAGCACACAGTGAACCTGAGCAACTCTGCAGTCTAAGCACAACATGAATCTCAGCAGCTCTGCTGTCTAAGCACACTGTGAACCTCAGCAGCTCTACTGTCTAGGCACACCGTGAACCTCAGCAGCTCTGCAGTCTAAGCACACAATCAACCTCAGCAGCACTGCTCTCTGAGCACACCATGAACCTCAGCACCTCTGTCTAAGCACACCGTGAACCTCAGCAGCTCTGCAGTATAAGCACAACATGAACCTCAGCAGCTCTGCTGTCTAAGCACACCGTGAACTTCAGCAGCTCTGCAGTCTAAGCACACCATGAACCTCAGCAGCTCTGCTGTATAAGCACACCATGAAGCTCAGCACCTCTGCAGTCTAAGCACGCCGTAAACCTCAGCAGCGCTGCTATCTAAGCACACCGTGAACCTCAGAAGCACTGCTGTCTAAGCACACAGTGAACCTCAGAAGCGCTGCTGTCTAAGCACACCGTGAACCTCAGAAGCGCTGCTATCTGAGCACACCATGAACCTCAGTAGTTCTGCAGTATAAGCACAACACGAACCTCAGCAGCTCTGCTGTCGAAGCACACTGTGAACTTCAGCAGTTCTGCAGTATAAGCACACCATGAACCTCAGCAGCTCTGCTGTCAAAGCACACCGTGAACCTCAGCAGCTCTGCTCTGTAAAACCTCTGTGAGCCTCAGCAGCTCTACTATGTAGGCACACTGTGAATCTCAGAAGCAGTGCTATCTAAGCACACGTGAACCTCAGCAGCACTGCAGTCTAAGCACACTGTGATACTCAGTAGCATTACTGTCTAAGCACAACATAAACCTCAGCAGCACTGTTGTCTAAGCACACCATGAACCTCAGCAGCTCTACTATGTGAACCTCAGCAGCTCTTCTGTTTGAATACACTGTGAACCTCAGCAGCTCTACTGTCTAAGCACACCGTGAACCTCAGAAGCGGTGCTGTCTAAGCACACCATGAGCCTCAGCAGCTCTACTGTCTAGGCACACCGTGAACCTCAGCAGCGATGCGGTCTAAGCACGCTGTGAACCTCAGCAGCTCTGCTGTCTAAGCACACTGTGAACCTCAGCAGCGTTGCTGTCTAAGCATACCGTGAACCTCAGCAGCGCTGCTGTCTTAGCACACCATCAACCTCAGCAGCTCTGCAGTCTAAGCACACAATCAACCTCAGCAGCACTACTCTCTGAGCACACCATGAACCTCAGCATCTCTGTCTAAGCACACCGTGAACCTCAGTAGCTCGCAGTATAAGCACACAGTGAACCTGAGCAACTCTGCAGTCTAAGCACAACATGAATCTCAGCAGCTCTGCTGTCTAAGCACACTGTGAACCTCAGCAGCTCTACTGTCTAGGCACACCGTGAACCTCAGCAGCTCTGCAGTCTAAGCACACAATCAACCTCAGCAGCACTGCTCTCTGAGCACACCATGAACCTCAGCACCTCTGTCTAAGCACACCGTGAACCTCAGCAGCTCTGCAGTATAAGCACAACATGAACCTCAGCAGCTCTGCTGTCTAAGCACACCGTGAACTTCAGCAGCTCTGCAGTCTAAGCACACCATGAACCTCAGCAGCTCTGCTGTATAAGCACACCATGAAGCTCAGCAGCTCTGCAGTCTAAGCACGCCGTGAACCTCAGCAGCGCTGCTATCTAAGCACACCGTGAACCTCAGAAGCACTGCTGTCTAAGCACACAGTGAACCTCAGAAGCGCTGCTGTCTAAGCACACCGTGAACCTCAGAAGCGCTGCTATCTGAGCACACCATGAACCTCAGTAGTTCTGCAGTATAAGCACAACACGAACCTCAGCAGCTCTGCTGTCGAAGCACACTGTGAACTTCAGCAGTTCTGCAGTATAAGCACACCATAAACCTCAGCAGCTCTGCTGTCAAAGCACACCGTGAACCTCAGCAGCTCTGCTCTGTAAAACCTCCGTGAGCCTCAGCAGCTCTACTATGTAGGCAAACTGTGAATCTCAGAAGCAGTGCTATCTAAGCACACGTGAACCTCAGCAGCTCTGCAGTCTAAGCACACTGTGATACTCAGTAGCATTACTGTCTAAGCACAACATAAACCTCAGCAGCACTGCTGTCTAAGCACACCATGAACCTCAGCAGCTCTACTATGTGAACCTCAGCAGCTCTTCTGTTTGAATACACTGTGAACATCAGCAGCTCTACTGTCTAAGCACACCGTGAACCTCAGAAGCGGTGCTGTCTAAGCACACCATGAACCTCAGCAGCTCTACTGTCTAGGCACACCGTGAACCTCAGCAGCGATGCTGTCTAAGCACGCTGTGAACCTCAGCAGCTCTGCTGTCTAAGCACACTGTGAACCTCAGCAGCGCTGCTGTCTAAGCACACCGTGAACCTCAGCAGCGCTGCTGTCTTAGCACACCATCAACCTCAGCAGCTCTGCAGTCTAAGCACACAATCAACCTCAGCAGCACTGCTCTCTGAGCACACCATGAACCTCAGCATCTCTGTCTAAGCACACCGTGAACCTCAGCAGCTCGCAGTATAAGCACACAGTGAACCTGAGCAACTCTGCAGTCTAAGCACAACATGAATCTCAGCAGCTCTGCTGTCTAAGCACACTGTGAACCTCAGCAGCTCTACTGTCTAGGCACACCGTGAACCTCAGCAGCGATGCTGTCAAATCACACGTCAACTGTTGGACTTGGCCCTTCATGCAGGTTCACCCCTAAACTTTTTGCTTTTTATTTGTGACCTAGTGATGGTGATTTTTGGTTTCTGCGCACTTTACCACTGTGTCCCAGGGTAAAGTGCGTGCGTGTGATGAGGTAGGCCTGCCCTCCCATAGGAATGCATGGGGAATGTATGTGTCCCTGGTAGTTCCTGAGGCTTTTGGCGTGCAGGCTCGAGTCTGGTATGTGCGGACTCGTGTGATTGAATGCTGCCCAAGGATGTGTGCGGCATGATTGTATCTAGTGTTGAAGTGCCACTTCTAGAAGTTGGCATGTTTGAGTAACTTGTGTCTGGCGTGTGATTGGCTGGTGAGCCTGGCTCCAGGAGTCAGGATGGGTCTGCCCCGGTGGTGAGTGTTGAGATGAGCATGCAGAAGGGTGGGAGGAGTGCACCTAGGACCTGAATAGGGCTGGGTTTTCCCCACACAATGCTGGCACCGCCCACTGTGGTGCGACTGATGACCCTGGCCTGGCCAGTGAATAGAGAGAGGGGCTGAGCACATCAGAGTGCTCCAAAACCAGCTGTGACTGGTTTTTCCCCCACCCTGCAAACCCTGTGCTATGTCACAAAGGGATTCACTGTATAAAATGGGGCTGTGTCCCCACCAAAATTGTTCTCTTCCTGGATCCTATCTTGGAGGGGGCCTGCTGCTGCTGGGCGCCAGGAGGACCGCCACTGGGGATTACCTCCCTGCCTGGAGGGCCCTGTGAGCTGGCCCCTGGGCCCAGCCTTTGCCCCCCCTTTCCTGCATTCTAAAAAGACTTTCCCTGGACTTTGGGGTTGTAGCGCCTGGGAGTGCTTTATTTTTCAGGCCTACAGAAGCGCTGTGTTTGTCCTGAGGAGCACTTTGCTCGAGGCAGCAGGGGAGGAGCGGGTGTGCTCTGCAGCGTGGAGCTGCCCTTTGACCCGAGGGAATCCCGACGTGGGGATTCCCCCGCAGGACCAAAAAACCGAGCGGAAGCCCACCCAGCCTCGATACCTTCATAGCGGGTGCCTACTCTGCATTGTGCTTTTGTCTTAGATCCCCTAGCGAGTGCCTACCCCGCCAGGGACGGAGGAGTAAACCGGGAGCCTACCCCAGATTTAGGAGAAATCACCAGCCGGCCCGGGAGTCACAGGAGCACCGCGCTGGCTCCCCGCTGATGTCAGAGGGGAGCCGCGCTGGTATTGGTGCTTGCGTCTGGAGTTGCCCAGCAACCGGAGAGCGTCCTTGAGGACGTCCGGCGAAGGCAGCTCAATCGAGGCTGGTGCGCATGCTCCACGTGCGGCCGGGAAGAAGTGAAGCAGGAGCCAGGCAGGTGCCTACCCCGCGCTCCTGCATTGGCCGCAGTCTGACAGCAGAGGCGGAGGAGGCCTGAGGAACATTGCTGGTGCCTGCCCCCTCTGCAAAGGAGGACCAGCGACAGCGGAGCCTTCCCAGCAGAGAAGCTCCACCGTCCTCACCCGCCAGGAGCAGCCCAGTGAGTGCGGGCGCCTCGGGGGGAAACACTGACTCTGGTGAGGAGCAGCCCCGGGTGGCAGCGGGTCGCTCCTCTGCATAGTGTGACATTTTTGTTGTGGCATAGAGCGGCCCCAGTTAACAGTGAGCCGCTCCAACGTGTGGCGCATATTTGAATTCAGAGCCCAGAAGGCTCCAAGGGGGCATTGGTGTTTCGAGCCCACGAGGCTCCAGGGGGCATTTTTGTATCTCAAGCCCACGAGACTCCAACAGACATTTCAGAGGGTAGAGCGGCCCTGGTTGGCAGCGGGCCACTCCCCCAGTGTGGCAGCAATTTTGTATCTAGAGCTTACGAGTCTCCCACGTTGTTTTTGGGCACTGCTAATTATTTAGAGAGCCAGGAGGCATGCTGATGCCAGGCTCAGTTCCTACAGCTGCCCAGCACTTAGTGGGCAGCTGCATCGTTTAGGCTCTGCGCATCCTTCTGTTTGCTGCCTGCGCAGCCTGCCCCGACTTTGCTGGACACAGGGCATTTCAGCCCCCAGAAAGCCAGTTGGCATGGGGACAGTTCTGGTGTTGTGCCCTTGCGAGGGGTACATGTTTTTGGCCAACTGTGGTCTGTGCAATTGTGTTCTTACACCTCTGAATGTGTTTCCTGCACCTGTGAATGTATTTTCTGCATCATGTACCTATACCTCTGAATGTGATTATGCATCATGTGCCAAGCTTCTACCTACAAATGCGTTTCTAGTCTTAGGGGGTAGTCTCACCTAGTATAGTGATACTAGTGAGTTCCGGTTTCCCCACGTAATATTTTCCTAAGGTGGTTAGGGTTGCGTAGGTGGTACTTACCGGTTACCAGTGGTTACTGGTTGTGTGCTACATTTGCTATTTTTGTGCTGGTTATTTTGTGTTCTATGTGCTAAGTGCTATTTTCCTACAAAGGGCTAATTCTAGAAGTGCTTATTCCTGACAGTGGCCCTGTCCTGTGTATATATAATCCCCTGTAAATTCTGCCTGTGCCAGTTGGCACAGTGTAAAGTGTGTATTTATTATCTAATGTGTTTTGGTATAATACAAAGGCTATTTTTATATAACCTTGTGTGGAGTTTCTTTTGTGGTGGGCCTTGGGTGTTGGTGCTTGGAGGGCGCGCAAACGCTTTACACATTGCCTCCGGGATAAGCCTGACTGCTCATGCCAAGCTACTAAGGGGGTGAGCAGGGGTTATCTTGGCGTGTAACTCCCCAACCCTAGCTAGGGTGGTGGTCTCTGCCTGGCTTTGGCGCACGCCTCAGCCAACCAGAAATCGCCATTTCTAACATCAACCTAAGCAGCTCTGCTGTCTAAGCACACCGTGAACCTCAGTAGCACTGCTGTCTAAGCACACTTTGAACCTCAGAAGCGCTGCAGTCTAAGCACAATGTGAACATCAGCAGCTCTGTTGTCTAAGCACACCGTGAACCTCAGCAGCAGTGCGGTCTAAGCACACCATAAACGCCAGCAGCTCTGCTGTCTAAGCACGCTGTAAAATTCAGCAGCTCTGCAGTCTAACCACACCATGAACCTAAGCAGCTCTGCTGTCTAATCAAACTGTGAACCTCAGCAGCGCTGCTGGTTAAGCACACTGTGAACCTTAGAAGTGCTGCCGTCTAAGCACACCGTGAACCTCAGCAGCTCTGCTGTCTAAGCACACCCTGAATCACACCATGAACCTCAGCAGTGGTGCTGTCTAAGCACACTGTGAACCTTAGTAGCACTGCTGTCTAAGCAAACCACGAACATCAGCAAGTCTGCCGCCCAAGCACACTATGGACCTCGGCAGCCCTATGTAAGCACACCATGAACCTCAGCACCTCTGTTGTCTAAGCACACAGTGAACCTCAGCAGTGGTGCGTTCTAAACACACCGTGAACCTCAGTAGTGGTGCTGTCTAAGCACACTCTGAACCTCAACAGCTCTGCTGTCTAAGCACACCGTGAACCTCAGCAGCTCTGCTGTCTAAGTAAATGTAAATGTAAATGTAAATGTAAATGTAAATGTACATGTATTTATATAGCGCAAATCACCGACCCGGTATCTAAGTGTTTGCTTAGGGAACCCGTCTTGGTATTCCCCTGTGAGATACCCTGGCAGGGTATCCACAAGGTGAAAGCCAGGCATCCCACCGCGAGGGGCCGTTGTGGAGATTAAGCAAGCTATTGCCCAGAGTCGCAGAGTATGAACCCATGAATCGAGTAGACACCGGAGCGAGAATTGTCGAGTCCGTGGACATTTTCGGACTCCAGACCCGCCGAGCCGGGAATTGAACCCTGGTCCCGGGCTTACCTCTGCTTCCAGGTCTGCCTCCTCTAACCAGTGAGCCTCACTTCTCCACCTAAGCACACCCTGAATCACACCATGAACCTCAGCAGTGGTGCTGTCTAAGCACACTGTGAACCTTAGTAGCACTGTTGTCTATGCACACCAAGAACGTCAGCAAGTCTGCCGCCGAAGCACACTATGGACCTCGGCAGCCCTATGTAAGCACACCAGGAACCTCAGCACCTCTGTCGTCTAAGCACACAGTGAACTTTAGCAGCGGTGCAGTCTAAACACACCGTGAACCTCAGTAGCGGTGCAGTATAAACACACCGTGAACCTCAGTAGCGGTGCTGTCTAAGCACACTGTGAACCTCAGCAGCTCTTCTGTTTGAATACACTGTGAACCTCAGCAGCTCTACTGTCTAAGCACACCGTGAACCTCAGAAGTGGTGCTGTCTAAGCACATTGTGAACCTCAGCAGCTCTGCTGTCTAAGCACACTGTGAACCTCAGCAGCGCTGCTATCTAAGCACACCATCAACCTCAGCAGCTCTGCAGTCTAAGCACGCCATCAACCTCAGCAGCGCTGCTCTCTGAGCACACCATGAACCTCAGCACCTCTGTCTAAGCACACTGTGAACCTCAGCAGCTCTACTGTCTAGGCACACCGTGAACCTCAGCAGCGATGCTGTCAAATCACACGTCAACCTAAGCAGCTCTGCTGCCTGAGCACACCATGAACCTCAGCATCTCTGCTGCATAAGGACACCGTGAACCTCAGTAGCACTGCTGTCTAAGCACACTTTGAACCTCAGAAGCGTTGCTGTCTAAGCACATTTTGAACCTCAGAAGCGTTGCTGTCTAAGCACAATGTGAAAATCAGCAGCTCTGCTGTCTAAGCACACCGTGAATCTCAGCAGCAGTGCGGTCTAAGCACACCATGAACCTCAGCAGCCTTATGTAAGCACACCATGAACCTCAGCAGCTCTGCTGTCTAAGCACACCATGAACCTCAGTAGCACTGCTGTCTAAGCACACTTTGAACCTCAGAAGTGCTATCAAGTGGTGGGTTTCTTTGTCTGTGGGGGGGGGCACGTTCACACACTATCATCACCGAGGACTATGTTCTTAAGCCCTGGTGTGGGAGGAAGGGGATGGGGGAGGGAAGCGGGGGTGGGGTGCGTTGGACGCAGTTTGGGTGGTGGGGGTTAAAAATAAAAAGAGATCATGAGCTCATGTTTTTTTGTTGTATCTGTAAGTGTGGTATGTAAGGCAGTTGTGGAACATTATTCTCGATTCTTGAAATCATGGAATGGCAGCTAGAATGTTAAGACTAGGTACATTGAACGTAAGGGGTCTGAACGCCATCAACAAAAGACAGCGGGTGGCTAGGGAATTGATGTGGCTGCGCTGTGATATAATTTGTCTTCAAGAGACGCATGTAGTATGGTCAAAACGGAACATCTTGTCTTTGCTTGGTTACAGTGTTTTAGCAAACACCAAGAACACCTGTACGGCCCGTGGGGTAGCCATATTAGCAAATAAACATGTCACCAGCACAGGGAGAGTATTAGAGGATAGTGTTAGAAGATGGGCAATTGTTGAATGTGTTATAGGTTCTTCTAAATTCACACTATGCTCCATTTATGGTTCTAATTTTGATGAGTCAGCCGTGCTTGATTATCTCAATGTTGAATTAGCAAGGTGGGCTACACCTGTTATAGTATGTGGGGATTTAAATATTAATCTTCAATCAGGATCATGGCACAATGATGACTTTTTGTATGTGGGTAGGAAACCAAAGGTATATAGATCATTGCGATCATTTCTCATCTCACATGGTCTGATTGATGCGTGGTCCCATCTCAGGGGCCGCAATCCTGATTATACTTCCTTTTCGGCACCTCATCAAGAGTTAGTGCGTATTGATTATTTTTTTGTCCCACAGGTTATGCTTTCAGGTGCACAAATACAGGTGTTTCCGCGAGTTATGTCAGACCACGGCCCTGTTGTCCTCTCTATTGTATTTAACAGCACTCTCAGTAAACTGAGGGAATTCACCTTTGATCGTAAATTGCTACTAGATATAAAATTTAAGGAAGACATGATGGATTGGATAGTAGAGTTTTTTTAATCATAATAGGGGCCGTGCCGAGATGGGGGTAGTGTGGGACACATTCAAAGCCGCCTTTAGAGGGGAGGTCCTCAGCTATGGCTTACATGCGCAGAAGCAAGTACGAGCCCAGCTACATCAATTGTATAGTAATCTAGCCGAGGCAGAGGAACAGCTAGTACAGGATATACGTTCATGTAGAGATATTCTGAACTCGGCAGCTGAGGTCACCCGGTGTAAGGCACAGGTAAACCAACATTGGAGCAAAGAGGCAGCCAAAACTTTCACCACTAAGCGGCAGCTCTTATATGAGTACGGTGAGGCCAGTGGCAGGTGTTTGGCCCAGAAATTGAGGGCGCGAGAAGCCTCACAAAGAATTAGTACCATTAAAGATATAACTGGGCAAGTGATAGAGAGTGAGACTGGAATAGTCGAAGTGTTTAGACAGTTCTACACTCGATTATACACTAGGGAAGACTATGATAGAAGTAAGGCTGCACCTTTACTCGAGCAATTCTGTGAGCAAGATCTGGATAGCGATAAGGCATTAAAGCTTGAGGCCCCAATATCGATGTTTGAACTTGAGGCAGCTATTCAGGCACTCCCAACAGGTAAGGCAGCGGGCCCGACAAGTTTCCGTTAGAGATATACAAAATCTTTTTTCAAGTTCTGAAACATGATATGCTCGCCACATTTCGCCTCGGCAGACCGGGTTGTACCCCAAGACATGGGACGAGGCCAGTATTGTGGTTTTTAAGAAAAAGGGGAAACCCGCTGATCTGCCAGCCTCATATCGACTCATCTTGCTGCTAAATACTGACGGGAAAATATATTCAAAAGGTTTGTCGGCAAGGCTTTCCGGAGTGATATCTCCAATGGTCTCTGTGCATCAGCATGGGTTTATCCCTAAACGTAGCACAACTGACCATGTTAACCGGGTAATTTCCCTAATTGATTACGCAAATGGCATGGAAATGTGGAAATAAAATTGACAATTGTGCCCCATTATTTCCCTGTTTCTGCCTGACAGACATTTTTTTCATTCAGACAAGCACCCTTTTTGTGTGTGACATCCATTTTGTCTTCAGACCCACAAGCAAGACACCCTGCCTCTGGCACCCCCATTCATTGACCACACATTTCTGTGGTTCTGCCAATTCTGGGAACCAGCAGCAGAGAGGCCTTCCAGTTATTTTTTCGGTGAGTACTGCTGAAAAGTATAAAGACGAACCCACAGCTTTTGTGGGTGCGGTAAAGATACATGTTTTTGTTGGTTTCTCACCTATCTTTGGTGAGGACTGCTAAACTAGCATAAAAGACAGACTCACCACTTAGTGGGTGCGGTAAAGATACAGGTTTTTGTTGGTTTCTCACTTATTTTGTGAGGACTGCTAAACTAGTATAAAAGACGGACTCACCACATTCGGGGGGGTACGATAAAGATATAAGTTCTGTTTGTTTTTCCTTTTCTCTCAATTCTAAATCTTTGAAAAGTCTTGCCATCATGCCTATTTTCTCGAAAATACGTAAGATAGCAACCAAAAGGAGTATTCTTGAGAAGGAAATTCCCCTTCCTCCTCAGGATACTCCAGGACACTTCATGTATACAAAACATGGTGTCGGTGCAATTATTTATTGTGATTTATGGGTGGATTATACTAAAGACCTAGAACACAGATATAGATGGCCTGAAAATGGTACTTTTGACATGGAATGTATTATAAAATTAGAGGAACAGTTGTGGAAGAAAAAGGGAGTCCGCCAGTCACAAAGTGACTCGGTGGAATTATGGAGAAAAGAAGCCCATAGGAGGCAACAGAAGGAATTGCATAAAGTTGAAAAGGGTAAGAGAATGTCAGAGCAGGCCAAGAAAGAACAGTTACAAGAAATAGGGAAAGAAGTAGTTAGTGAAAGGAATAAAAGGGAACAATCAGCCATTTCTACTGGTTTTTATCCTGTATTGCCATCTGCACCTGAAAACCTTAACATTGCACCACCTAAGACACAACCTACCGCCCCATCACCAGAGGATACTTTCACCAATTTCCTCTTAGATACTCCACCTCCATATGAGGTTCCAGTAATTCAACACCCTCTGCCTCTGCCACCCCTTTTACAACATAACACACCACCTCTCACTCCAGAAGGGGGTGCCGTAGGTCCAGACCCAGGTAAAACAATTCCCGACTGCCCCTATGACCCGACTCCGAGCAACACAGGGGAGGCGGGCCGAATAAGTAAAATACTTCATGACTCCTGGGAAGAAATAAGACATCTACCAGCAATTGACACGTTTTTTCAAGCGGCCTCTGAGTTTCTTCGTACTGGAGAGAACTCATGAGCCATTAACGCTATGACTACAAGAAGATCACACCCTGTAAAAATGCACATGTATAGGTTCCTCCTTTGCTATTTCATAAAACACATACAAGCAGAGGAAAGAAATGTACCAGTTTCACTTTTTGACTTATTAGATTCCGCATCCGACCACACTAGTCTAGAACTTATAAATGATGCACTAGACAGGTTCACCCGTAAGGTGACCCGTATTCTGCAAAACTTGCAAACAAATGAAGAGAATAAGAAACTTGAGGAGGAAATTACTGAACCTACTGAAAAAGTCCTACCTGTTCGTTCTTCCGCCCCTAATTCACGAACACCCCCGCCTACATTCCTCCAAGGTCACTCTGCACGGTCATCTCCAGATGAGTTATTTGAAAATACATCCAATGCATTAGACTACTGGTTAGACCAGGAACCTCCGCTTACACCGGAGGAGGAGGAAATAGCCAGAACTGAGACCCTATGGGTCTCTCAATATAAGATATATGACAATGATCTCATAGCCCAACTTTTTCTAGCATTACCACGCTCACATCAAAGATTAGCAAGTCTCTACATGGTACAACATCTCATCACACTCAATGACACTCATTTTAAACATGATCCAAGACTCGAAGATTTTCTGTCTGACTGCGCTGATAACATGTTCCTCCACAATAGTTCAGTTTTTCTCAACACATTTATAGATTTTAGAAAAAAATACCAGAAAATGACTGAATATAAATCTTTCAATAATACTTGTGGACCAATTAATAGACTTCCTCAAACACGCCAGTTCCCCATGAGAGAGGTCCACCCGAGAGCTGACACGAATGGCGTGCTACAACGTGTTTTTATTTATGTACCCTTGACAAAACTTGAGTTACTAAGGATAAAAGAGATGGTTCCCTCCCACTCAAAGGATCCTGCTGGATTCTTTAAAGAATTAGGAGATGTATTAATGATGGAAACATATACTCTTTCTGATATCACAGCAATTCTGAAATTATTGTTGCCATCGGGTATATATGACAAACTAAGAGAAAAGGATTGGGAAGTAGCAGGCGAACACATTAGATGGACCGAACTTCAGAATTACGAAAATACTAGGGTAGCAGGTCAAGGTATAGGAGACAAACTCAAAGCACTCCCTGGCACTATTTTGAAGGTGCTACCACAGTTACTGACAGTGAAAAAGGAGGACTGGGATACCATTTCCTCCTGCAAACAGAAACATGGTGAAGACATAGGAGATTATTACACCAGACTTGAAAAATGTTTTGCGGTAAATAGCGGCCTTACGCCGACAAGCGAAGCTTACCCGCATCTGTTTGTTTCCAAATTAGTAGACAACGCCTTGCCAGCTATTAAGGAAAGAATACTAAAAGTAGAAAGTACCTGGCAAGCACATACAGCACCACAGGCGTTACAAATGCTACAATATCACCAAAATCGCATTAGGGATGAAGAAGAAAATGATAAGAAACGCATGAAAGACACCAAGATGAAAGCATTAGTAGCCCAAACTGCACCCCAGCGCCAACAGACACCAGGTAGCCAGACAAACGTGAAGAGCACTTGTAATTATTGCAAAAAGACGGGACACTTTGTTAAAGTCTGCCCTGTCTTAAAGCACAATTTGGCTACTGGTAAGACACAGCCTCGTCCATATCAGCCAAAACAGAATGTTTCCCAAGGCAGTTCAACACCTTCAGTTCCACCGACAACACAAATGGCCCAAATGAACATTATAGACAGCGACTACACTGAATACTACCCAGATTTTTCATGATGTTGACCAGGGAGAGAAGATGACAAACTGCCCCTAATCCCCATCCCAGTAGATCAGAAAGGCCCATTTATAGAGGTCCGACATCTTGGGGAGGATAGAAAGTTTCTACTAGACACTGGGGCCACTAAAACAACAATGACCCATCAAGAGGTCCCAGAGGCTCCTCTCTCGGGTTCAAAAAGTATTTCTCTGGGTTTCTCCGGACAACCTGTGACAAACGCCACGTCGAAGCCACTGCCCTTGCAGGTTGGTCCCCTCACGACAACTACAGATCTTATATTGACAAAATCATGTCCAGAAAATTTGCTTGGTATAAAAACATTGAAAGAATTAGGAGATGTTATTGTTTGCTCACCTAAAGATGTCAGATTATTTCTACGAGATTTTAAGGGCCACTACACAAGTAGAGAATTAGACGAACATTTGAAAGATTTGCCACACACCCTTTGGGCCACTGATTCCACCACAGTAGGATGTATGGAAATAACGCCTCACAAGGTTACACTGAAAGAGGGAGCCCAACTACCAAGTATAAGACAATACAAAATTCCACCTCAAGCTGAACAAGCATTAATGTTAATTATTCAGGACCTAATACAGTCAGGTGTGATTAAAGAAACAACTTCGAACATTTGCAATCCCCCTGTTTTACCAGTTCATAAAAAAGTGGAACCAGGAACACCACTTGTCTACAGACTAGTTTTGGATTTGAGAGAGCTCAATAAATGTGTCATTCCACAACACCCTGTGGTCCCAGACATCTCCACTTTACTCACAGCCATAGATGCAGAAGCAACGCATTTTTCTGTCATTGACTTAAAAAACGCATTCTTCAGTATACCCATTCACCCAGACAGTCAATACCTTTTCGGCTTCTACTTACAAGGACGAAGTTTCCAATTCGCAAGAGCTCCTCAAGGTTTCACCGAAAGTCAAAGTGTATATAGCCAAGCGCTGAAAAGACAATTGGATACTATTCAAATGCCCACGGATACAGCCATACTACAATATGTTGATGATATCCTCATTACGGCCAGATCTGACGCAGCATGTGCTGAAGCATCACTACTAGTACTAGAATTCCTAGCTGCAAATGGCCATAAAGTTTCCCTGGTAAGCTCCAATTTTGTTTACAGCAAGTGGCATTGTGAGACCTGGGGTCACCAGCCTCAAGGGGGTAGCATGGCGCGAGCAGCAAGGCAGCCAGGGGCTTGTGTGTAAAGCAGCTACTTAACGCACACATCCAATGTAAGACACAGTCGCGCAATAATGGAGACCACACTAGAAGTTGTATTTAAAAGAATCAAGATCTTTTATATAGACTTTCCAATAGAGCGTTGCATTATTAATTCGTCAGCATTACATTGAGACATTTCATGAATCACGTTCCGGTTACATTTCCTATAACTGGGTGAACATTTAATTAGATTAATAACCAGATCATCTAGCAGTGAAACACTAGCTGACCTGGCCTGTCGTATCAAACTCTCTGACAGGCAACGGAATAACTGTATTAACCTGGAGGATCCTACAAGAAGCGACTATAGTAATGCATTTAAATATCACATCAGAACCTCTCATAGACGATTTTCCTTACAGGTAATACAACACATCGGCAAGTACTTATCAGTCCAACAAGGAACTCCAAAGAACACAACCTTTACTTATTTGTGACAAGCCTTTCTTCTTGTGAATACAGGTCGGCTTGCGACCTAGATCAGATCCTCAGAATACTATGGAAGCCCACCTCTGCAAGAAAATTCAGTACAGTGAAGTGAATCTCCCTCTCATTTCCGGCTTGTACATATGGTGCACTAGGAGCAAATCAGGCTTGTGGATACAGTGCTCTTATAGCATTTCAGGCTTGTAAATACGGTGCACGCTAACACTTCAGGCTTGTAAATACGGTGCACGCTAAACACTTCAGGCTTGTAAATACGGTGCACGCTAAACACTTCAGGCTTGTAAATACGGTGCACGCTAAACACTTTAGGCTGGTAAATACGGTGCACGCTAAACACTTCAGGCTTGTAAATACGGTCTCTTGAGGCATAGTTGCAGGGGGAAAGGGGCCAACAGGGCCCAGTCTCAGAGTACCCCGGGGGAGGGGCGACCTCGGGCCTCTCCCGGCCTACCGCCCTCTTCCCCAGGGTGTTACCTCACT
The DNA here is from genome assembly GCF_964263255.1 of Lissotriton vulgaris. NCBI lineage: Eukaryota > Metazoa > Chordata > Amphibia > Caudata > Salamandridae > Lissotriton > Lissotriton vulgaris. Next base: position 5,793,755 of record NC_141696.1, on the reverse strand, counting down.
TCTTCGGCCCTCCAGGGCCCTTGCGTCAGATTCAGCGGAGGAGAGGGGGTTCCAACCCTCTCGTGGCTGCCCTCGTCCCAGCGCGGTGCAGGCTCAGCTTCAGGGCACCGGCGCTGGGGACGAGGCAGGGGCCAGGCGTGCTTCGCCTCGAGGGCGCGCCAGCAAGAACCAATGGTAGCGTGTCCCTCGTTGCGGGACGAAGGAGCTCCCCTGTCACGTGGGGTGCGCACTGACTTCGGGCCTACCGCGGCCCAGCTCACTTAAGGTGGCGGCCCTCTCCTGGCGTATGGGGGCCGCCGAGGGGGGTAATCTCAGCGCTAGACACCGCGCAAAGGCAGGCGGCCACAGGGCAGGCCGGAGGCACCTCGGAGGTGTCGCGAAGGCGGCGCCGATGCCGCGATGGTGACGCGGTCCCCCCAGGCGCCTCGGGGGCTAGTCACAGCGCTTTACACCGAAGCAGGTGAGCGCGTGGGGGCAACTGCGGCGCCTCACAGGGCAGGATGCTTCTTGAGGCGAGAAGCGCCTCAGGATCACAGCGCTTGAACCACGGGGGCACAGTTAGCTTAGGGCAGGCAGTCTTAAATACAGCGCTGGACAGGGGAAGCCAAATATAGCGCTTTCCACACAGTTTAACCAGGACAGCAGAACAGTTCAGTCAGGGGGAGGCAGGTAGGGCAAGGTGGGCCCTGTTGAAAGCAGGGGATGCGCAGGGCAGCACAAGTCCAGTACCTGGTCGATCACCCCAGCAGTCTCTGGTAAAGGAGAAGTAGACTTCTTGGCGCTTGGACGTTTCTGCGCCCTTGGTTGCTGGTTACTTGAAGTTGTTGAGAGGGGGGGGGTTCTGAGTTGAAGGCTTGAAGGATAAGATTCAACGATACTTTATAGGCAATTCTTCGAGTACGGTAAAATGATACAAGGAGGTCTGGACTCAGGGGTCCCCTCGGTTCTGGTCTCTGGTTCGGGGAAAGGGTAGCGGGACAGTCTTGTTACCAATTGAATGGATGAAATAGCTCTCAATCCTCGAGCTCGGTCGTTCTAGATGATCGGGCCGCGGCGGAGCCAGCAGGTCCCGAGATGGTTGAAGGTAGCGACGGTCCGCGGCGGAGCCAGCAGGTCCCGATGAAGATGGTGGTTACAAACGGTCCGCGGCCACGCCAGCAGGTCCCGACGACGATGAAGGTTTACGAAGGTTGCGGCAGCGCCAGCAGGCAGGACGATAGTTCGCAAGGCAGGGCTACGGCAGCGCCAGTAGTCCGTCAAGGATGAGTTCTTCTCTGCGTCTCTCGACTCCAGGATACAACTGCCTTCCTGCTCTGGAGCTGCCCCAGTTATAGGGCTGGCGCCCTTTGATGTCCGGACCCTCGCACTTGGAGGTCGGGGGGTCCGGGATGAGGGAGTCCAGACACCCAGCAGGGGGGTGGAGCCAGCGCCCGGGGAGGCTGGGGGCGAGCGGCACCTGGCGGGGGAGAGCCATCGACACCTCTTTCTCCCATTGACCTGCCAAGTAGTCCGCTCACCTCCTGGGTGGATGGTGGTGCCGGGATGTCGGAGGCCTGGCCAGGCCCAGGGTTAGGGTCGATCGGAGGCCACGCGGCCTCGTGGTGCAGTGTCCAAGATGGCGCCCAGGTCGGACGCGAGGGCCGGTAGGGGATCGGGCCCAAGAGGTCGAGATGTTCAGGGGCAGGGGTCCCGGAGGGGACGGAAACCGTGGAGTGGTGGTGTGTAACACTTGAGGAGCCGGGCTCGGGCCTGGTCGTGCAGAGGGGGAGCGGACCCTTCATGTGGCCTGTCCAACATGCGTCCCCCCCAGCTGAAGGCGGGGAGAGTCACCCATCCTCTTGGGGACTCTCCTCGTCGAGGCGGAAAAAGCGTGACAGGCCATCCGCGTTGGCGTGGTCTTGCCCAGGTCGATGTTCCACAGTGAAGTCCATCCCCTGTAGGGAGATGGACCAACGTAGTAGTTTTGGGTTTTCCCCCCGCATCTGCATCAGCCACTGCAGGGGTCGATGATCGGTCTGTACCCGAAAGTGTGTGCCGAAGAGATAGGGCCGGAGCTTTTTGAGGGCCCATACCACGGCGAAGGCCTCCCTCTCGATGGTGCTCCAGCGTTGTTCTCGGGGCAGGAGTCGCCTGCTGATGAAGGCCACTGGCTGATCAAGGCCTTCGGGGTTCAATTGAGACAGGACCGCCCCAATGCCATGGTCGGAGGCATCCGTCTGGACGATGAATTCCCGGCTGTAGTCGGGGGCCTGGAGCACAGGGGCGGAGCACATGGCGGCCTTCAGTTGTTCGAAGGCTGCTTGACAGTCTGGGGTCCAGTTGACCTTCTTTGGTTGATTTTTGGACGTGAGTTCTGTGAGGGGCCCCACTATGCTACCATAGTCCTTCACGAACCGTCGGTAATAGCCCGTGAGTCCCAGAAAGGCGCGTACCTCGGTCTGGGTGATGGGGGGCTGCCAGGACTGGATGGCGGCGATCTTGAGCTGCAGAGGGGCCACCAGGCCGCTTCCCACCTGGTGTCCGAGGTAGGTCACGGACCCCTGACCAATCTGGCATTTGCTGGCCTTGATCGTGAGGCCAGCTCGCTGAAGGGCCTGTAGCACCTCTCGGAGGTGGTGGAGGTGGTCGGACCAGTGGTGGCTGTATACAGCGATGTCGTCTAGGTAGGCGGCACTGAATCCTTCGAGTCCTACCAAGACCTGATTAACGAGTCGCTGAAACGTTGCTGGGGCATTCTTCATGCCGAAGGGCATGACCTTGAAATGATAATGGCCGTCAGGAGTGGAAAACGCAGATCGCTCTTGGGCCCGGGGTGTGAGGCCGATCTGCCAGTAGCCCGCCGTCAGGTCGAAAATGCTGAGGTAGCGGGCAGCTCCCATGCGGTCGATTAGTTCATCTGCCCGGGGGATGGGATGTGCGTCTGTTCTGGTGACCGCATTCAAGCCCCGGTAGTCGACGCAGAACCGGAGTTCCGGTGTGGTGCCGGGGGCGGCTGCTTTGGGGACCAGTACTACTGGGCTGGCCCAGGGGCTGTCTGAGGGCTCAATGACCCCGAGCGTGAGCATCTTGGTCACCTCTTCTTGGATGCAGGCCCGTACCCGATCTGGTACGCGGTAGGCCCGGTGGCGGATAGGGGGACTGTCCCCCGTGTCCACGTCGTGCACACACCAGGAGGTGACCCCTGGGGTGAGGGAGAACAGGCTGGCGAACTGCAGCAGAAGGTCTCGACATTCTTGGCGTTGTTCCAGGGTGAGGGCCTCCGAGAGTCGGACCCCGTCCACGGAGCCGTCTTTCTCCCGAGTCCGTAGGAGGTCAGGGAGGGGTTCGGAGTCTTCTTCGGCTCCAGTGTCTGTGGCCATCAGGAGGCTGAGTTCTGAACGCACGAAATGGGGTTTCAGTCTATTAGCGTGGAGAACCCGGAGGGGGTTCCGTGAAGATTCCATATCGATGAGATAGGTGACAGGGCCCTTGCGCTCGATTACTTTGAAGGGCCCCGTCCATTTATCTTGCAGGGCGCATGGTTCGGTGGGGGACATTACCCACACTTGTTGGCCGGGTTCAAATTCGATGGAGGAGGCATTTTGGTCATACCACCTTTTCATGTCTTCTTGACTGGCCTCCAAGTTTGCTTTCGCCATCTCCCTGAATCTTCGGGTCTGGTTGCGGAGGGTTAGGAGGTATTTGAAGACATCTGGAGGGTTCTTTAGAGGGGGCATTTCCCAGCCTTCCTTGACTAGGCTGAGCGGCCCCCGTACCGGGTGTCCATACAACAGTTCAAACGGGCTGAAGCCGAGGGACTTCTGGGGGACTTCTCGATATGCGAAGAGGAGGCACGGCAGTAGTACATCCCACTGGCGACGGAGGGGCTCTTCCAACCCCCCAATCATCCCTTTGAGCGTGCGGTTGAACCGCTCAACGAGTCCGTTTCCTTGAGGGTGATAGGGGGTCGTGAATCGATAGGTGACCCCACACTGTTGCCAGAGGGACTTCATGTATTTTGAAATAAAGTTCGTGCCTCTGTCGCTGACGACTTCTCGGGGGAAGCCCACACGGGAGAAGATCCCCATCAGGGCCCGGCCGACTACCGGGGCTGTCACAGTTCGCAGGGGAACAGCCTCGGGGTAGCGGGTGGCGTGGTCCACCAGGACCAGGATGAACCGATGTCCTTGTGCTGTACGGGGGTCGAGGGGCCCCACAATGTCTATCCCCACCCTCTCGAACGGGGTGGTGACCACTGGAAATGGTTGCAGGGGGGCTTTCAGTTTGCGGCCGCTCTTCCCACTGGCTTGGCACGTGGGGCAAGATCGGCAGTGCTGGAGTACATCATTTCTCATCTTAGGCCAGAAGAAGTGGGTCACCAGGCGGCTGTAGGTTTTATCCTGACCCAGGTGGCCAGCCAGGGGGACATCGTGGGCCAGGTTTAGCAAGAAGTCTCTAAAACGGAGGGGCACTACTAGCACTCGACTGGCCCCTAACTCCGCGATTCTTTGTTCACTGTAAAGCAGATCATTGTCCCAATAGACCCAATGTGTTCCGGAAGTATCCCCTGCGCTCTGAGCGAGGGCTTGTTGGCGGAGTCCCTCGAGGGAGGGACAGGTCTTCTGTTCTTGGCGAAACTGCTCCTGGGTGGGCCCCCCCTCTTGATGCCACTGATCCAGGCCGGAGAGGTCCGGAGGTTGAGCGAGTCCCTCGGGAGCTTGTTCTGGGGGGACGGCACGGTCGGTGTCTTCTACTGGAGCGACCGGGGGAGGAGGTGCCGGCCATTCAGGTTCTTCGGGTCGGAGATTGGCACGGGCGGCCATGGACCGGGTGGTGACGCACGCCCAGTCCGGGATGCCTAACATTCCCAGGTGTTCTCTTCCTTCTACGGCTGCCCACGGAGAGCTTTCAAGGTCATTCCCCAGGAGGCAGTCTACGGGAGCGTCATCTCGGACTGTCACCTTCAACATGCCGGAGACTCCTCCCCATTCGAAGGGGACGCAGGCCATCCGACACAGACTCTCCGAATTATCGGCTGAACGTACAGGGCAGAGAATGTTTGGTAGGATCTATTCTGGGGTCACCAGGTGACAGCGGACGGCTGTTACACTGGCCCCGGTGTCACGGAGGGCTTCGGCCCGGCGTCCATTGATGCTCACCCATTGACTGTACTTCCGGGTGTTAGCGGGTAGGGGGACCCGCGGGACCATGTCTTTCCCCCCTAAGCATGCTAGAGCCATGGCGGCTGGCTCCCACTCTTGGTGTTCTTGCTCATATTCTTCCTGTTCCTCGGATATCTGTTCTTCCCCCAGGGCAGCAGCAGCCACCTGGCGGGGTCTCGGGCTCTGGTTCTGTGGGCAATTTGGGTCGTTTGCGTAGTGGCCGACTCGCTGGCATCGGTGACACGTGACATTGGCTCTATATCCCGGTCGTGCCGGGGTGCTGCCCCGGTTGGCCGGGGGGGTGCTGCTGGTAGCGGGGGCGGCCGGAGCGTTGTCTCTTCCTCGTCCTTGGCCCCCTCCTCCTCCTCCTCGGGGACGGTGCTGACCGTGGTGGTTCCGGTTCTGTTCATAGGACCCATTTCGGCCCACTCTGGTGATTTCCCACCGGTCAGCCTCGGCTGCGAGCTGCCGTGGATCAGTCAATTTGCTGTCGAGGAGGTGCTGCCGGAGCTCGATGAAGCAATTGTTTGACAGATGCTCCCACACCATGAGATTGAAGAGCTGTTCGTAAGTTGTGACATTGCTTCCTTTGATCCAACCCTCGAAGGCTCGGCTGAAATAGTTCACGTACTCCACCCAAGTTGTACCCGGGATGCGGGTGCAGTCTCTGAACCTCTGACGGTACATCTCGGGTGTGAGCCCATAGCGGGTGAGGAGGGCAGCTTTCATGTGGTCATAGGAGGTCATCAGATGGTCCGGGAGCTGTAGCAGGGCATCGCGGCCCTCATTGAGGAATCTCCCCCATAGACCGGCTCCCCAGTCGCTTCGATCGATATGGTGGGAGGTCATAGCTATTTCGTAGGCCTTGAACCATTGTTGGATGTCGTCCTCTCGGAAGTATTCTCGAACGACATCCTTGGGGATGTGTACCTTCTTATCTGTTGCCCCTGGGGTGCGGGGTTGCTCGGGCACCCCTACTTCTTTGTTCTGCTTGCGTAAGTCTATCTCAGCTAATTTGCGCTCATGTTCATATGCCAGTCTTTTTTCCTCGAGCTCTCTTTGTCTCTGTTTTTCCTCTCTTTCTTCCCGGAGCCTCAGATGTTCTAAGTTCAGTTTCTGTTCGGCCAACTTGAGTTCACCATCCATTTTGAGCCGGGCCATTTCTAGTTCATGTAGTCGTGTTCTTTCTCGTTCCTGGATCTCGTCTTGCGAGAGACCCGTTCTTCGCTCCTCGGGAGCCGTGGTGTCTTTTTCTACTGCTGCGATATTTTGGTCCGGGGGTCTGACGGCCCCGGTTTCTGCCCAGGACTCCAGGGCATGCTTGAAATCGTCTTTGGTACTTAGACCGGTGGTAGCGATACCTAGTTCGATGCAGAATTGTTTTAATTCACAATGACTGTATTCTTCCAATTTCTCCATCTGAAATTTCTCGGTGGATCCGCTTTCTTTGGTTGTCATCGTGATTTCGTCGTGGGGTGAGCTACTCTCTGTACGATTATGCGGTGATTCGGATCGCGCCGCTGGCCACCAATGTTAGACGGACCGAGAGGGTCGGCCGAGGATAAGGGGAGAGGTCTCCGGGGAGAGCCGTCTCCAGCGATCGTACAGACAAGTAACTTCCCCCCCACAGACGGACACCACACAAGGATAAGATTCAACGATACTTTATAGGCAATTCTTCGAGTACGGTAAAATGATACAAGGAGGTCTGGACTCAGGGGTCCCCTCGGTTCTGGTCTCTGGTTTGGGGAAAGGGTAGCGGGACAGTCTTGTTACCAATTGAATGGATGAAATAGCTCTCAATCCTCGAGCTCGGTCGTTCTAGATGATCGGGCCGCGGCGGAGCCAGCAGGTCCCGAGATGGTTGAAGGTAGCGACGGTCCGCGGCGGAGCCAGCAGGTCCCGATGAAGATGGTGGTTACAAACGGTCCGCGGCCACGCCAGCAGGTCCCGACGACGATGAAGGTTTACGAAGGTTGCGGCAGCGCCAGCAGGCAGGACGATAGTTCGCAAGGCAGGGCTACGGCAGTGCCAGTAGTCCGTCAAGGATGAGTTCTTCTCTGCGTCTCTCGACTCCAGGATACAACTGCCTTCCTGCTCTGGAGCTGCCCCAGTTATAGGGCTGGCGCCCTTTTGATGTCCGGACCCTCGCACTTGGAGGTCGGGGGGTCCGGGATGAGGGAGTCCAGACACCCAGCAGGGGGGTGGAGCCAGCGCCCGGGGAGGCTGGGGGCGAGCGGCACCTGGCGGGGGAGAGCCATCGACACCTCTTTCTCCCATTGACCTGCCAAGTAGTCCGCTCACCTCCTGGGTGGATGGTGGTGCCGGGATGTCGGAGGCCTGGCCAGGCCCAGGGTTAGGGTCGATCGGAGGCCACGCGGCCTCGTGGTGCAGTGTCCAAGATGGCGCCCAGGTCGGACGCGAGGGCCGGTAGGGGATCGGGCCCAAGAGGTCGAGATGTTCAGGGGCAGGGGTCCCGGAGGGGACGGAAACCGTGGAGTGGTGGTGTGTAACACTTGAGGAGCCGGGCTCGGGCCTGGTCGTGCAGAGGGGGAGCGGGCCCTTCATGTGGCCTGTCCAACAAGGAGGCCATCCTCCCAATACACGTAATAGTTGCCGGTCTCCTTGTTCATCACTTGGGCTTCGGCCTGTCGCCGCATGCCTTCAAGCATGGGGCACTCCTTCTGCGCCCGACAGAATTCCTCCCGGGTAGGCCCTCCTTCCACATGCCACTCGGCAGGGGTCGGTAGGTCCCCCACGGGAACGACATCCACCTCCACGGACTCCGGGGTTACCTCTGCGGGCTCCCCATCCATCACACAACACTCTCCTCTGGACCGACAGTGGGTTGGGCCCTTGTTTCAGGCTCCAACCCGGGTTGAGCTTCCTGCCGGGCAGCCATGGACCGCGTGACTACGCAAGTCCACCCTGGAAATCCCAGCATCTCGGTGTGGGCCTTAAACTCCACTTCCTTCCAGGCGGTATGTTCGAGGTCAATACCGAGCAGACAGTCCACAGGCAAGGCAGGGCTAATTGCAACTCTCAATGGACCTGACACTCCTCCCCATTCAAAGGGAACTTGAGCCACAGAATAGTAGCTCATACTGCCGTCAGCCAACACGGCTGGATGGTACACATCAGGAACAACCTGCTCAGGGGACACCAGCCGCCTCACTACGGTGGTCATGCTGGCTCCTGTGTCCCTCAGAGCGTCCACCTCCTCCCCATTGACCTTCACCCTCTGCTGGTACTTAGCAGTATTCGATGGTAAGGGCGTCACTGGGACCATCTCTCTATCCCCAAGTGAAACCAGGGTCAGGCCTGTCCACTCCCCTTCCCTAGCTAGGGGCAGCTCCAGCCCAAGCGCTAGACGAGCCACCCCGGGACTCTTGCCACCAGTGGGGGCTGGGGGTCATTTGCGACACTGGGCGTCTCCCTTGTAGTGTCCGACCTCTCCACATTCATAGCACTGGACCACTTTTGGCTGCTGACTCTTGTCAGGGTAAGTGGGTTTCGGGGAATTCCTCTGAGGTGGGGTACCTACTCCTTTCCCAAACTTTCTAGTTTGTGGGCCTCGTGAGAACTCCGCTCTTTTATCACCACCCTCCTTCTTCTGAGGGGTGCCCTGTCCGCCTTTTGGGCCATCTCCCCCGGGGCCCTTGTTTGACACCCGGCTGCTAACCCAAATATCCGCCTCCTTCGCAAGCTCACAGGGATCAGTAAGCTTGCGGTCCACCAGATGTTGGCGTAGCTCTGGAAAACACTTATCCAAGAGGTGCTCTCTCAAAAAAAGGTTATACAGACCCTCAAAATCACGCACCTCGCTGCCACGCACCCAATCATCTAGAGCCTTACGGGCATACTCAAAAAAATCCACCCAATTCTGCGTGGACAACTTATGGCTGCCACAAAACCTCTGGCGATACCTTTCAGGGTTGAGGCCAAAATGTTTGATAAGCGCCTCCTTCATGGGGGTGTACCTAAACTGGTCTGCCTTTTCCAAATACAGGAGGGTGTCCCTGACATCAGGAGGTATATACCGGTACAAACCACCTCCCCAATGTTTCTCGGGCACCCCATTGGCAGTCAAGGCCACTTCATACGCCTCCAACCACCTGGCAATGTCATCCCCCTTCGTGTAGCTCGCTATCACCTCCTTGGGTAACCAGAATCTGGGCTCCTGCTGAGCCCCTGGTACGCTGCCACCATTAGGACTTCCTAGCGCACCTATCTGTATTGCTCTCAGCTCCATTTCTTTGAGCTGAAGCTCGTGCGCCAGCTTCCTTTCCTCCAAAGCAAACTGCTTATCTTCTCTCTCTCTCTCCCTTTCGTGCTCTAGCTTGGCAAGCTCCCACCTCAATTGCCTCTCCTCCTTCCTGTCTTCGTACTCCTGCAACAATGCACTCCCCCTAGATACACTACTCCCTGCCCCAGAACGTATTACTGGCAATACATTGTCTGACATGTCAATGTTGAGTAGGCCTGGGTCTTCCTGAATGTCCACCTCCCCGTGTGTGACCTGTTCCCCATCCTCTTCTGGGTGGGCCCTAACCCATGCCCTCAAGGCGGCACAGACCTCTTCATTAACAGCTCTCGTCCCCACAGGCACCCCCATCCCCTGACAAAACTCCCTTAACTGCACTACCATGTACTTATCAAGGTCAGCCAGCTGGAACTCCATTCTGTCAGGTGAGGACCTAGATATCCTGGAAAAAAAAATTCTAGGATGCGGGCAACAATCCTGGTTCAACACACTTTGTTGCAGGCTAGACAGTGGTGAGGAATTGGGTTTGCTTGAAGCACGATAGGTGTCCAATTAATTGCAGCACACCCTGTCCCACTGGAGGGTGTTAAGTAGCTACAGGTCCTGGATCCCACCGCTCAGCCACCAATGTGAGACCTGGGGTCACCAGCCTCAAGGGGGTAGCATGGCGCGAGCAGCAAGGCAGCCAGGGGCTTGTGTGTAAAGCAGCTACTTAACGCACACATCCAATGTAAGACACAGTGGCGCAATAATGGAGACCACACCAGAAGTTGTATTTGAAAGAATCAAGATCTTTTATATAAACTTTCCAATAGAGCGTTGCATTATTAATTCGTCAGCATTACATTGAGACATTTCATGAATCACGTTCCGATTACATTTCCTATAACTGGGTGAACATTTAATTAGAATAATAACCAGATCATCTAGCAGTGAAACACTAGCTGACCCCGCCTGTCGTATCAAACTCTCTGACAGGCAACGGGGTAACTGTATTAACCTGGAGGATCCTACAAGAAGCGACTATAGTAATGCATTTAAATATCACATCAGAACCTCTCATGGACGCTTTTCCTTACAGGTAATACAACACATCGGCAAGTACTTATCAGTCCAACAAGGAACTCCAAAGAACACAACCTTTACTTATTTCTGACAAGCCTTTCTTCTTGTGAATACAGGTCGGCTTGCGACCTAGATCACATCCTCAGAATACTATGGAAGCCCACCTCTGCAAGAAAATTCAGTACAGTGAAGTGAATCTCCCTCTCATTTCCGGCTTGTACATATGGTGCACTAGGAGCAAATCAGGCTTGTGGATACAGTGCTCTTATAGCATTTCAGGCTTGTAAATACGGTGCATGATAACACTTCAGTCTTGTAAATACGGTGCACGCTAAACACTTCAGGCTTGTAAATACGGTGCACGCTAAACACTTCAGGCTTGTAAATACGGTGCACGCTAAACACTTCAGGCTTGTAAATAGGGTGCACGCTAAACACTTCAGGCTTGTAAATACGGTGCACGTTAAACACTTCAGGCTGGTAAATACGGTGCACGCTAAACACTACAGGCTTGTAAATACGGTCTCTTGAGGCACAGTTGCAGGGGGAAAGGGGCCAACAGGGCCCAGTCTCAGAGTACCCCGGGGGAGAGCGACCTCGGGCCTCTCCCGGCCTACCGCCCTCCTCCCCAGGGGGTTACCTCACTTCTTCGGCCTTCCAGGGCCCTTGCGTCGGGTTCAGCGGAGGAGAGGGGGTTCCAACCCTCTCGTGGCTGCCCTCGTCCCAGCGAGTGCAGGCTCAGCTTCAGGGCACCGGCGCTGGGGACGAGGCAGGGGCCAGGCGTGCTTCGCCTCGAGGGCGCGCCAGCCAGAACCAATGGTAGCGCGGCCCTCGGGGGCGGGACGAAGGAGCTCCCCTGTCACGTGGGGTGCGCACTGACTTCGGGCCTACCGCGGCCCAGCTCACTTAAGGCGGCGGCCCTCTCTTGGTGTACGGGGGCCGCCGAGGGGGGTAATCTCAGCGCTAGACACCGCGCAAAGGCAGGCGGCCACAGGGCAGGCAGGAGGCACCTCGGAGGTGTCGCGAAGGCGGCGCCGATGCCGCAATGGTGACGCGGTCCCCCCAGGCGCCTCAGGGGCTAGTCACAGTGCTTTACACCAAAGCAGGTGAGCGCGTGGGGGCAACTGCGGTGCCTCACAGGGCAGGATGCTTCTTGAGGCGAGAAGCGCCTCAGGATCACAGCGCTTGAACCACGGGGGCACAGTTAGCTCAGGGCAGGCAGTCTTAAATACAGCGCTGGACAGGGGAAGCCGAATATAGCGCTTTCCACACAGTTTAACCAGGACAGCAGAACAGTTCAGTCAGGGGGAGGGAGGTAGGGCAAGGTGGGCCCAGTTGAAAGCAGGGGATGCGCAGGGCAGCACAAGTCCAGTACCTGGTCGATCATCCCAGCAGTCTCTGGTTAAGGAGAAGTAGACTTCTTGGCGCTTGGATGGTTCTGCGCCCTTGGTTGCTGGTTACTTGAAGTTGTTGAGAGGGGGGGGTTCTGAGTTGAAGGCTTGAAGAATTTTCCTCAGTCACTGCAGATGGACCCTGGGGTTCCCTACCACTGGGCCAGATCAGGGGGCTAGCTTGGGACACCTCACCCACCTTAAGAGGCAGCACCTAAATCCTGTCACTCCCAGTAGCATAGGTTCCTCACTAGGCCCTCCCGCCTGAAACTCCTGTGTGGGTTCCCCAGGTCAGTGATGCCCCAACTGACTAGAACGTTTCCCTCCTTTTCCTTATATAGTGTCAGTTGGCAGTTGGCAGTGGCAGTTGGTGCCTCCCCTATTCTGGAAGGTTCCAGGAGCATCCCTCATTCTAGCTATGGGCAGGCTGGTAGGCTGGTATGGCAACATTGTTTAAGGGTTCCAGCCAGCTCCTGGCTACTAGAGTGCGCCTATACAGACCACGCTGCAGTAGCAGGGGTCAGTGGCAGCCATCTTGGGGAAAGAGAGCACCTGCACCCTAGCATTGATTAGCAATGGGAGGGTGCCCAGAGTCCTAAAGCCAACAAAAAGTAGGTGTGAAAAATGAGGCAAGGGCAAAAAATACAGGGAAAGACCACCCTAGGGCTGACAGGTCTAACAGGCATACTTAGGGCACTTGCTGTCAAAGGAGGGTAGGCAGCTTACACAGGAACGCATCCAGCTCATACAACAAATACCACAACCAACAACACAGAAACAAGTTCGAGCTTTTGTTGGTTTCACCTCATATTGTAGACAGTGGATCCCGCTATTTGCACTAATTTCTAAACTATTAGTGCAGCTGACAACACTCGAAGCTGCCTATTCCACAATTACCCTGGACAGATGAACACACGCAAGCTTTTCAGTCTCTTAAAAAGGCTATGTGTCAAGCCCCAGTGTTAGCAACACCTGATCACACCAAAGATTTTACCTTGTTTGTAACAGAAAACTCAGGTACAGCACTATCAGCCCTGACCCAACTTCAAGCAGACAGACATAGACCATGTGGTTATTTTTCAAGTACATTAGATCCAGTAGCACAAGCATTACCTGCATGTCTAAAATCAGTAGCCGCTACTGCACAAGCTATTAGACAAAGCGATGCTATTGTATTGGGACATCATCTGAAAGTCCAGGTCCCGCACGCTGTAGAACTTCTGCTAAACAGAACGCAAACACAGCATCTGACAATAGCCAGACTCACCAGATATGAGATGACGCTTTTTCAGCCACATATTGAGATTAGACGATGCAACATTTTAAACCCAACAACACTGTTGCCACTGACCTCTCCTACTGAACAACTTCACGATTGTATTGACAAAATTGATTTAGTGACCAAACCCAGACCAGATTTACAAGATACTCCCCTTTCTAAGGCAGAAATGACACTTTTTGTTGATGGTTCTTGCATGAGACTCCCCACTGGAGAACTAGCAGCAGCCTATGCCGTCACAAATGGTACAAACACCTTGGAAGAAAACAAGATAGAGATACTGTCGGCACAAGCAGCCAAACTCATAGCAGTAACACGAGCATGTCACTTAGCAAAAGGAAAATCAGTTACCATTTACACTGATTCACAGTACGCTTTCGGGGTTGTACACAACTTCGGCACATTATGGAAAGAGAGAGGATTCCTCACATCACACGGGTCTAAAATACAGCATGCTACACTCATCACTGCCCTCTTAGAGGCCAGTCAGTTACCAGCGAAAGTTGCAGTATTAAAGTGTAAAGCGCACACAAAAGGAACCGATGAAATATCAAAAGGAAATGATTCCGCAGACAGTGCAGCCAAATTAGCAGCAAACACAGAATTGAATATACTACACCGCCAATACGCAATACGAGACCCCTTTTCTGACATCCAGGATATCCAAAGTCACACCACACCGCAGGAACTGCTAGAATGGAAGGAAAAAGGAGGGGTCCTTACAGATCAGGGTTGGATGACACCTGAAAGAGCAGTATGGTTTCTGCCGGATGCTATGGTACAGGTTATAATAAACACCATACATGGACGAGCGCATCTGGGAGAAAAAGCAATGCTAGACAGCATACAGAACATATGGCACAACAAACATTTGAGAGCTGCAGCCAAATAAAAAGTTAAAACGTGCATGATTTGTAATCAGTTCAACCCAGGGAAAGGCACAAAGGTGGAGCAGGGTGGATTCCAACCCCCTGACCATCCATTTGAAGTTCTCCAAATGGACTATATCCAGATGGAGAGATGTAGAGGTCACAAGTATGTGCTAGTTGTAGTATGTGCTCTGACCAGATGGACAGAAGACTATCCCGTCCCAGATTACACTGCAACGACAACTGCTAAGCAACTAGTAAGAGAATATTTCCCGAGATATGGGTTGCCCCGCGTCATCTACTCAGACAACGGCCAGCCCTTCTCCTCTGAACTCATGAAGCAAGTGTCTCTTCTGTTAGGGTACACTTGGAAATTTCACTGTGTAAGACATCCTCAAGCAGCAGGTCTAGTAGAGAGACACAACCAGACTTTGAAGACAAAATTGGCCAAGATATGTACAGACAAAGGCGTGGACTGGATGGTAGCCTTACCGGTTGCCCTCTTCTACATGCGTATGGTAGCACATTCCAGAACTGGTCTATCTCCGTATGAGGTGGTCTTTGGCAGACCACCAAATATGTGGGGTACGCCAATTCCTAAAAGAATTACTGATGTAGACAGCAGAATATTGACTGATTACCTGGCTTCCTTGATGTCTGCACTCCAATCTTGTCGTTCACAGGTCGCTGCAGCCTTCCCTGACAAAACCGCCCCTGGAGAACACACCATCCGACCCGGCGACTGGGTGATGATAGGAAACTTCGACAGGACCAGTCCTCTTCAGCCCAGGTGGAAGACTCCGAAGCTCGCGCTCCTAACCACGCGGACGGTGGTGAAGGTCGAAGGCAGGAAGGGCTAGCTACACGCGAGCCACTGCCGGAAATATTTTGGACAAAGAGACACTGTTGCCGGCAACACTGCCAACCCTAGTGGCATTGTAACAGAACAATCTTTTGTGCCCTTGGAACTGACCCCACAACAAGAATATAAATCAAAGTTGAGGTCTGCCATCCGGACACTGGCTAACTAAGTCCACTGGGCGCAGGTCCAGTGGTGAAGCGGTTGGAGCATGGGGATGGATTTAAACACCTTGACTATGTGGGAAAAAGATAGAATGAAACGCAGAAACAAGAACTTTAAGAAATTGCGTAGTGGTTCTATCATATGTATAATGATATTGTTTTTCTTCATAACCATTATGACGTGTCTTGGTTGGATCCTCCACACTGTTTTTTCTCCAACACCACACACCTCTCATGCACCCAACAGCACTCAGGAACACACATATCATGACCTACCCCCTCATGAACAAGCCCATAGACTAGCCTTGCAAAACAATACCTTTATACAGATGTTACACTACACTCATCAGGCCAGCAATAGCACAAATTGTTGGATATGTGACTTAAACAAGGTACTTAATGCTGCCTGTTACCCAAATGAGGATGGAAATCCTCAGGCGACAGGTACAGTCCTAGAAAGTGAAGAATACAAGCAAGGGGACATGACCATGTCCTACAAGATGTTAAATATCAAACCTAAAAAGAATGCTGGTCCCCCTTCCATCTCGGTCTCACCAGTAAAAGGACACCTGTGCATCCAGAAAAATGGCTCTGTTCCATTAGGACACAGTGACTGTCATACCACTATAAGTTTTGAAGACAGAGGAAAGTCCTCATTTCTAGCATCTCGCCATACTTATTTCGTCTGTGGCCAAACGGCCTATGTGCAGCTGCCCTTGAACTGGGGGGGAACTTGCTATATAGCATTCCTGTTACCCCCTGTCTTTGTGGCCCCATCCACTTACCACCGAGACCTCCTAGTGCCCCATGTCAGACATAAAAGAACGATCGATACCTCCTTGGTTGACCAAACAGAAACCTCATGGGAACAGTATACAGATTTTAACAAAGGGTTCTTCTTCTTTGTTGGCCCTGTACAGAACAGCAAGCTTATACGCAGGTTGACAAGGACCTTAGAGGCTGTTGTAAACCAGACGGCGTCTGCCCTGGGGAGCTTAACCCAGGAGCAGTCCGCCATACGATTGGTTACTCTCCAAAATCGCCTTGTCCTTGACATCATCCTGACTGACAGAGGCGGAGCCTGTAAAATTATAGGCTCTAGCTGCTGTATATTTATTCCTGAAATTCCCCATCTGTATACACGGCCATAACAAAATTACACAAGATAGCTGTAAGTTTACATCAAGAACCTGGCACTTGGACGTGGTCTGATCAGTTGTGGAAGATAATATCGTCCTGGGGATGGCAACTGCTGTCAGCAGCAGGTATAATATTCCTGATAATAACTGGATGCTGCCTTTGCATCCAATGTGGTCCTGCCCTGTGCGGTCTATGCGCTGCAAACTGCATTCCTAAACCACTTGTCCAGCAGAGAAAAGGAGAAAGAATTATGCTACAAGAATGTATAGATGATCTCATGCAAAGTGAGATATAATGTAGGTACACTCTGGGGCAAGGAGGGAATGTGGAAATAAAATTGACAATTGTGCCCCATTGTGGTACTGAAAAATTCTGGACCCCGCTATTGTGTGGTACCGAAGCTCTACACTCGCGTCAGAAATATCGTCGTATCATGACGATTTTGGTATTGGCAGACCGGTAATGATTGGGATACTATACCTAATTATTTGCGTCATGATCGAGTGACGAAATCGCCCTGAAATCGTAGTTTCCGTCTTGAACCCTCGGGTTCCATTTTGTGAGCGGCATCCATCTTGTGATTGCCCTTACATAGTCAAATGACTAAGGCCGAATTCGATCTGAAAGGACACGTACACCTTTGCTGACTCCCCTGTGACCTGGGCGAGCTGACTCCACTGCCTCAAGCCAAACCTGTTCGGGCAGTTCCTCTCCCAGTGGCCGAATGAGATTAGTATCAAGGCGCACCATGTCATAAACCATTTTTCACATACAAGCTATGGCTAATCTCACACACACCTGTCCCTGTTTCTTCTTTATGATCTGTTTTACGAGGAGGATGTGCCCGATTTTATTACGGGTCCGTTGATATCTGATGAAAGTTCTGGGCCTTGCCGGGTAATCTATCACGAACTGGACAAAGTGAAATGTGGGCTTGTCATCATGACTTTGCTTTTTCTTTATAGTAAAAATATTTGTATGGTTGACCATAAAACAAGGAATGTTTGCCTGGAGCTCATTATTTAGTATAAAAAGAGAAGACTGGTTCTGTAAAAACGAGCAGTCTCCTGAGAACATACATGTCGATGTACTTCTAGGATACCTGTTACTGGTTGCAGCCAACTCTGTGTTTCTGTGGTCCGAAACAGGGAAGGACTCGAGGTCTTTGGGTGTTCTCCCTGGCACCACCGGGTTCATAAAAACCCGGTACCTCAGTTGGCGCCCAACGTAGGGCGGTATCAGCGGTACCGGTCCAAGCCAGAGGTTCGTGAGGAGCTTCGTGTGAAAATTCCGGAGGACGGCCAGCCACTTCAGCGACCTGACTGTCGACGTGGTTCCGAAGGTCTTTGCTGCGAGGTTCCCTGCGTCCCGACGGCTATGGAGGACTGCTGCCCTGACTATCGCCCTGTTTTGGACCCATGATGATTGGTAGAGCGAAACGATAGACGAGTCTCCTGGTGACGCCATTGATCATCGACACTTCAATTAAGTATAAGTGGAGCGTCTCCCAGTCCTTAGTTTGGTTCTTAGTTTGGTATCCTTTGGGATAGCTTTGATTTGGAACTTGCAAGTGCCAAAGCCGAAGGACTCGTGTATTCACGAGGCTATCGTATTCGATAATCCTTTGAAGTTTGAAGCTAGACTAGAGAGCGAAGATGCCTGGTCTTAGCAGACTTGGGAATTTGTTTTTTCTTGATTGTAATAAGGATTCCCGATTGGAGGACTCGTGTCCGGTTCCTCCGATTGGAACTCCAACATATGAGCTCTATGTGAAGCATGGTGTAGGCCCTATCACATATAATGAGGTATGGATCCGATACACCAGAAAAGATGGTGTTTTAAAATGGCCCCAATATGGTAGCTTTGACACAGAAATTTTAGATAACCTCGAAGTTAAACTCTTTAAGAAGAAAGCCCGGCCGGCGATGTTTGACTCTTTTCGCCTACAGCGCAAAGAAGCCAAACAGAAAGAAATGAAATTAGCAAAGAAAAATAAACGAGGTATGTCAATGGTACAAGATGCCGTTGCATTCAGGGATAATGAGGAAGAGCAAGAGAATGAACAAACGCTTAGAAGTAGGAGGCTAGCGGTAGATAAATGCTACCCAGTTTTGCCGCATAAAGGACGAGGATCGAAAGAAGAACTTGATAAGGATCCTTTAATGTCTCATTTACTGAGTTCACCACCTCCTTATGCGCAGAGTGCTACAGCACCCCAGCAACCTGCGGTTGTGCAACACCCAATTGTTGGACCACAGGTTCTACCGAAACCACCAGCTCCTCTTCAGCTGGTTCCTACTCCTCCGGCGCAGCCCTCTCAAGGGCCGCTGCTTTTGCTACCCACTCCATCTGTACTACCTACGACTTCGCCTACTGCTCCGACTGTCTACCCTGATACTCTTTCCGCATCTGTCTCCACTTCTGCATTACCTCACCCTGTCTTTTCTCCTGTCCTTCCGTCAGTTTCTCCTTCTGTTCGCCAGAGGATGGCCAACACTGTTAGTGGCCTTTTCTTACCTTTCTTTGGGTCACCTAATACGACCCCTAGCACAGAACGAAGACAGTTGCGGAGTCAACTGCCCGACTACCAAGAGAGAATCGTTGAATAGCTTAGCGCGTAATTGGGTTATTGATTCTGCAAGATATGACGAAGACTCAATCATAGAAGTCTTCCGTCAATGGGAAGCATCGAAGCAGAGATATGTCTTTGAGCAAATGTGTGTACTCCTCCGTGAAGATCTGAGAGGGAATGATACGGAACACGATCTGTCTGAGTTGTGCCGTGTGCGGTTTAAGTTCTCTGAGGGTATAATTGTAGGCGCCGATGTTGAAAGAGCGGTTGCGACGTTGTTGTCGTATCGGAGTAAAGGAGGTACTTCTTGATCACTATCTGAATGTGACATGCCAGGTAGGAAAAAGGCGCAACAGTATCCCATGAGAGAGGTTCCTCCAGTTTGGAGGGAAGGTGACGCGAATGCTAACCCAGCCATTCCGCTGCATTTTCAGCGTGTGTGGGTACATGTTCCTTGGAAGAGATCTGAGGTTTTGGCTCTCAAGCAGACATTGCCAGACCCCCGTAAAAATCCGGCAGGGTATTATAAGGAGTTATCACAGACTGCCAGCTCATGCATCATGAATTTAGCCGATGTAGATATGTTATTTGGAAATGTTGTTCCACAGCCTCTATGGGGAAAGATTCGTCATGCGGATCATGATCAAGAATTAGGTAACACATGGGTAAATATTGCCGCTGCTGATGCTAGACAAGTCGGTGGTGCTAAACCTGAGCCTTTAGTAGCAGAACTTCCTGGTAGGATTATTACGTATATGAAGACTTTAATGCCTGAGTTGCGTGTTAATTCGGACAAGTTGTCTGCATGCAAACAAAAGAAAGATGAGACTGTGTCTGACTTCTTCACTGTGTCTGACTTTTGTAGATCACAGTGGTCAGGATATGTCTACGGAGGGTGACCAGAGATTGTTTGTTGAAAAATTTGTACATAGCTTGCTTCCCAAAATATGTAATAAATTGAAGGATTCTGAGAGTGCTTGGGCTGTCTCCACATCAGCACAGATTTTGGCTACAGCCCAGTACTATGAAAATAGGCACAAAGATGAGTTAGAGAAAGCGGATAAGAAGACTAAGGAATTGAAAACTAAAGTCCTCCTGCAGCAAGCTTATCCACCTCGTAATATTAGCCAGCACGACTATCAGCAACCTCAGCAATATTCGAGGAACTCGCAAAGAAGCGAGTCTTCTCAGCAACGAGGGTCATTTCAAGAGTAGTTGTCCGGTTTTGTTACAGCTTACGAATGGTGCTTCTGGCGCGAGAGGTTGAGGCGTTCAACAAGCTCCCAGAGGTAGGGGATGTGGAAATTTCCCCCAGAACGCTCGTTCCTTCCCGCCACAGAATTCCATGAATAGTTTCGACCAGCAGAATAACGCGTTTGCTAGCACGGCTCAGTACTATGCTGATGACTACTATGCAGAAGATGAGAACACGGAAGGTGATGGTTGCTAGTACAGCCATGGACAAAGAGAGGGAGTTGTTTCAGTTTCCAGTAGATCAGAGTGGGCCTTATGTTGAGGTAATTACATCAGGTGTGTCAGAGCCTTTTCTGTTGGATACTGGTGCTACAAAGAATTCTATTATGCACTCAAAACTCCCTGGCACACCTTTGTCTGGCGAAATGAATGTTTCAGTAGGTTTTTCTGGCGCCCCGGTTAGGAACCCAATCTCTAGTCCTATGTCCCTTTCTGTTGGACCATGCGAATTAGAAGCACCCCTTATTCTTACAACAGGTTGTGGTGAAAACATGTTGAGACTGGATCTGTTAAAAAGGTTATATGCGACTTTGTACTGTTCTCCTTAGGGAGTACGACTTACACTGGGTGAGAAAGTGGTTTCTCCAATGTACTTGTCAAAGGGAAAGCTTCCAACAGAATTGTCTTCTCTTCCAAATATACTTTGGGCTACTGGCTCCAATGATGTGGGTCTTTTGGAAGTAGCGCCATATGTTATAATGCTGAAAATGAATGTCAGAATGCCACACATTCCCCAATACAAGATTTCTAGTGAAGGTGAAAAAGCGTTGTTAACGATCATTTATGATTTGATTGAGAAGGACGTAATTGAGGAGACAAGAGGCAACATCTGTAATAGTCCTGTTTTGCCGGTTTTGAAGCGTACTGATCCTTCCCAGCCACCTGCTTATAGGTTTGTGATTGATCTTAGAGAAGTGAATAAGATTGTTGTGCCACAGTTTCCGGTTGTCCCTGATATCACTGCCCTATTGACTATGATTCCAGCTTCATCCAGTTGGTTTTCCGTGATTGACTTGAAGAATGCTTTCTTCAGCATCCAGATTGCCGAAGAGAGCAGGGATATTTTTGTCTTCAGTTTAGGAGGCTGAAGTTTCGGCTTCAAAAGCGCTCCTCAGGGCTACTGTGAAAGTCCATCTATATTCAGTCAGGCTCTAAAATCACAGCTTGATACGGTTGTCTTACACAATGGCTCTACTCTTATTCAGTACGTCGATTATTTACTGGTCGCTGCAGATACTGAGAAGATTTGCAAACAAGGCACTTTGTCATTGTTGCGTCATTTATGTGAGTTGCACCACAAAATCTCTCTTTCAAAGTTGCAATATTGTCGACAAGAAGTGACCTACTTAGGTCACCTCTTATCGAAGGAGGGAAGGAAACTGACCCCAGAAAGAATTCAGGCAATTGCAAAATTGAGTGTCCCAAGGACACAGAGAGAAGTGCGTGCTTTCTTGGGCATTACATCATATTGCAGGCAATGGATACCGAATTTTTCCTTGTTGGCCAAACCTTTGGTGGCATTAACTTGTAAAGACACACCAAATCCCATTCCGTGGTCTGAAGAGTGTCAGAAACGTTTTTCCGAATTGCGCGACGCATTGTGTTTGGCTCCTGTGTTGGGTACCCCCGACTACAGTAAGCCTTTTACATTGTATGTCCACGAGAAAGAAGGTTGCGCATTGTCAGTTCTGACACAGTCTTTTCGGGACAAACAGCGTCCATGCGCATATTTTTCGGCGACTCTAGATCCGGTAGCTAAAGCGTTGCCAAGTTGCTTAAGAGCCACTGCGGCAGCAGCTGTCTCTATTCGACAGTCTGCTGGATTAGTAATGAATAATATGCTGATTGTAATGGTCCCGCATGCAGTAGACATTTTGTTAAACAGAACAAGGACACAGCACTTAACTAGTGCTCGATTGTCAAGTTATGAGCTGACACTGTTAGCAAGTCATGTACACATAAAGAGGTTCGATACGCTAAACCCAGCCACATTGTTGCCGATTTCAACTGAGACAGACGATGATAGTGAAGAGCAGCATGACTGTTTTCTGAGAACAGAGGAAGAGACGAAAGAGAAAATAGACCTTAAGGACACTCCCTTTCCTGAATGTGATGGGACTCTGTGGGTTGATGGTTCGTGTTTCAAGCTGCCGAATGGTGATACGACTGCAGCATACGCTGTGACAACTTTGCATACGATTGTTGAAACTGCACGTATCCCACATAACTCGGCACAAGCTACAGAGCTGATTGCACTTACAAGAGCATGTGTGTTGGCGAAAGGGATTTGTAAGCTGTTAGCTCCAGTGTGGCAAAACGCTGGGATCCCTAAGTGTGCGGAGAATGTGGTCAAGAATTGTATGGTGTGTCTGAAATACAATCCTGGTAGGGGAACCGCAACTCCAGATGGTCATTTTGCGCCTCCAACGTATCCGTTCGAGGTTTTGCAGCTAGATTTCATTCACATGGAAAGGTGCAACAATTTGAAATACGTACTCAGTGTTGTTTGTGCCTTTTCCAGGTGGGTGGAAGCATATCCCCTTAAGGACAACACTGCTTTGTCCACAGCCAAAGCCCTTGTCAAGGAATTCTTCCCTACATTCGGAATGCCTAGAATGGTTTGGAGTGATAATGGGAGTGAATTTGTGGGTCGAGTGATGAGGAAAGTGTGTGAGGGGCTAGGCATACAACAGAAGTTTCACGTTGCAAATCACCCCCAATTAGCTGGATTAGTAGAGTGCTATAATGGCACGTTAAAACTGAAACTGGCCAAGATTCAAGCGAGCACGGGTCTTAAATGGCCTGACGCCCTGCCCTTGGCACTCCTATCAACAAGAATGACTGTTCACTCTAGAGTGGGACTTAGTCCACATGAAATTGTGTTCGGCCGTCCGGCCAACATCTGGGGAGTGCCAAGGCCCACTAGGTTTAGCGAAATAGAACACCCTGTACTGCTTGATTATCTGTATGAATTGACGGCTAAATTGTGTGTTTTACACCAACAGGTCCACGACACTCTTCCTCAGGCCTCTGAAGCTCCAGGGCATCCGATCGATCCTGGATCCTGGGTGCTGGTTAAGAATTTCCAGCGAACAAAGAATGACCAGCCCCGGAGGACCAGCCCTCATCTAGTTCTTCTCTCGACGAGATCTGCCGTTCGAGTAGAAGAAAAGAAACATTGGGTCCACGGCAATCATTGTAAGAGGGTCCCACTGCCTCTTCCGTAGGACCGGTGGGCCCAGGAGGGGATTTCTGACTCTGAAGCTGAGACTGTGCCTCGGTTCCTACCCTTTAGTGATGCACGCTTAAAAGGAACAACCTCTGAAAAGGAGAGCGACAACATTTTACAAGAAGCTGTGCCTCGGTCAATCCGATTGAACACTACAGAGCCTGAACTCTTATTTCAAGACCAGACAGCACCTGGCAGAAATCGTTATAATCTGAGGCCGAAAACTATGACTATGGACAAATACATTTCTTTTTACTTTTTATTGTGCAGCTCTCTCATCTAGGAAACTTGCTCATTTTTGTTTTTTTGAACCGCCATCCGGTTCTGCTGCTAGGGTCGCGGTTGCCACAGTCTTTGGAGTGCAGCTGGAGACGGTTAGGTCGACAGTTCTGGCTGGTTCAAGGGAGTTACCCTGGACTGATAGAAGCACTCCTCAGCAGAAACAACCTACCACCGCGGGCAGCAAATTAGAGAGAATGGAGTTTTCTGAGATGGAGAGACCTGCGAGATCAACGAACTTTGAAACCAGAATATGC
This sequence comes from Lissotriton vulgaris, assembly GCF_964263255.1. Taxonomy (NCBI): domain Eukaryota; kingdom Metazoa; phylum Chordata; class Amphibia; order Caudata; family Salamandridae; genus Lissotriton; species Lissotriton vulgaris. Next base: position 5,769,992 of record NC_141696.1, on the reverse strand, counting down.
ACTGTGATGGCAAAAACACGATTTTTAATAATATGCATTTTCATGTTGTGTAGTATAAGGATGTTTTTAATAGGCTATGCTTTATACACCTTTCGAGTTTCATTTGCACCCACTACACAGCCCATACTTCCTCCTACTGTTTCCTCGCACTCTTTTCACCCCTTGCCCGAACATGAGTCCTCTAGGAGATTAGAATTTATAAATAACTCATTCGTTCAGCTCTTACACCAACACCAGTTTGTGATGAACAAGACCAATTATTGGGTATGTGGACTTATGCCACACACGACAGACAAAGGTATCCCATATTTCGTCTTGCCATTTAGCTACCATGGCTCTTGGTGGGCATTTCAAACAATGTTCCTATTTGCCCTCGAACCATATTCCCCACGTTCCACAGGAAGCAACTCGAGCAATAAGGCGCTAGTGATGGGAATCACAAATATGAGCAGAGATACCGACACGTACAGAACGATTCCCGGAGATGAATTGAAGGCTTACAGTAGATGGAATATAACAAAATATGGAGCTTCCTTGAGTGAGAGCCAGCGAGCAAAGAAGTCCTCCCCAATTTGGATAGTACCACATCAGGGTCATCTATGTCTGCAGGGAAATGGCAAAAACCCCAGAGCTCAGCTAGGGAAAAGCGTCTGCACCGAAACGTATGTTTTCTCGTCTCAAACCTCCCCTTCATTTTTAGCAGCTAAGGGTACATATTTCATCTGCCATGATAGAGCATATACATGGTTGCCCCCTGACTTTTCGGGCACATGTTTCATCTCGTTCCTGTTGCCACCCACCTACACGGCCACGGCAGATTACCATAGGACAAGGACAGTTAGGGGTGTCGTGAGTAAAGACGACACTGCGGAACAGGAGTTTGGGGATTTCGCAAAAGGTTTTCTGCCGTTTTGGGGGCCCATGGTGAATAGCAGGAACATTCGCCAATTGACGAGGGTAGTTGAATCCGCCGTGATTGAAACGGCTGGTGCCCTTAGTAACTTGACTGCGGAGCTCCAGTCGGACCGCCTTATGACTCTTCAGAACAGGGTTGCCCTAAATGTCATACTTGCAGACCGTGGTGGGGTATGTAAGGTGATCCAATCGAGTTGCTGCATTTTCATCCCAGATAACGCTCCGACAGTATACCAGGCCATCTCCAAATTGCATAAGATCTCCGAATCCATTCACGTAGATAAAGGGGACTGGTCTTTAATGGGGTGGCTCTGGGAACTGATATCTGCCTGGGGATGGAAAGTTTTGATAGTCGTTGGTATGGTCTTAGACATTCTATTCATGTTCTGTCTGTGTGTGCAGTGCGCTCCTGCAATATGTGGCCTCTGTGCTACATCATGTGTAAGGAAGCCTGTATCAAGAGACGAACTAAGTAATAGGATGATGCTACAGCAGCATCTCAATGACTTCATGTATACAGATCTAGACTCAGATTAGCATGCGTATAGGTTATTGCCTATATAAGGGCAAAAGGAGGGTCTGAGGTACTGAAAAATTCTGGACCCCGCTATTGTGTGGTACCGAAGCTCTACACTCGCGTCAGAAATATCGTCGTATCATGATGATTTTGGTATTGGCAGACCGGTAATGATTGGGATACTATGCCTAATTATTTGCGTCATGATCAAGTGACGAAATCGGCCTGAAATCGTAGTTTCCGTCTTGAACCCTCGGGTTCCATTTTGTGAGCGGCATCCATCTTGTGATTGCCCTTACATAGTCAAATGACTAAGGCCGAATTCGATCTGAAAGGACACGTACACCTTTGCTGACTCCCCTGTGACCTGGGCGAGCGGACTCCACTGCCTCAAGCCAAACCTGTTCGGGCAGTTCCTCTCCCAGTGGCCGAATGAGATTAGTATCAAGGCGCAACATGTCATAAACCGTTTTTCACATACAAGCTATGGCTAATCTCACACAAACCTGTCCCTGTTTCTTCTTTATGATCTGTTTTACGAGGAGGAGGTGCCCGATTTTATTAGGGGTCCGTTGATATCTGATGAAAGTTCTGGGCCTTGCCGGGTAATCTATCACGAACTGGACAAACTGAAATGTGGGCTTGTCATCATGACTTTGCTTTTTCTTTATAGTAAAAATATTTGTATGGTTGACCATAAAACAAGGAATGTTTGCCTGGAGCTCATTATTTAGTATAAAAAGAGAAGACTGGTTCTGTAAAAACGAGCAGTCTCCTGAGAACATACATGTCGATGTACTTCTAGGATACCTGTGACTGGTTGCAGCCAATAAATACGATCTTTGACTTCACGTAGAAGACTCTGTGTTTCTGTGGTCTGAAACAGGGAAGGACTCGAGGTCTTTGGGTGTTCTCCCTGGCACCGCCGGGTTCATAAAAACCCGGTACCTCACCATCATTTCCCTGTTTCTGCCTGACAGCCATTTTTTTCATTCAGACAAGCACCCATTTTGTGTGTGACATCCATTTTGTCTTCAGACCCACAAGCAAGACACCCTGCCTCTGGCACCCCCATTCATTGACCACACATTTCTGTGGTTCTGCCAATTCTGGGAACCAGCAGCAGATAGTTCCTGTTCTTAACTGTAAGACATCCTGCACCTGGCATCTTAGTTCATTGACCACTCCTTTCTGTGCTTCAGCCAATTCCCAGAACCAGCAAGATAGTTCCTCTTTTTGACTCTTGTGGTTCAGCCAATTCCCAGAACCAGCAAGATAGTTCCTGTTTTACACAAGATGGTTCCTGTTCTTGACTCTAAGCCAGAGATAAACCCCCGAATGAGGAAGGGCCTTCAACTGAAAGAGAACAAATTTCCACACATCGCATGCCCTCTCACGAGACACAAGACACACCCTACCTTGACACATCTGTTGGAAATTACTGCTTGTCACTTCCCTTTTTCTTGTCACTTCTCTTTTCTTCTTTTGCCTATTGACTGAAAACTGTACAAATATTCTGATGTGTGAATAAAGCTGCAGACCACTCCTGTACCCGCTTGGTGCTGGAGCTCTCTCCTTAACTCGAGTTACTGGACTTTTTTTTGTACTCAAGCACCACAGACTTCTCTCTTTGCTTTAACTGAAATTATGATTATTAAGTATAGAAATTCTGAGATGAGGTAATATTGAATTAATTTACCACAGAAGCACCGCTGAGCCTCATACTTTTAGATGCCGAGAAGGCTTTTGATCAAGTATCATGGGCTTTTCTATGGGACGTGATGAAATCTCGCGGGTTTGGGCCAAAGTATATACAATCCGTGCAAACACTATATCAACAGCCAACCGCTCGGATTTACTCAATGGGGCTTCAATCAGCACATGTTTTAATACAAAGGGGGACAAGGCAAGGTTGCCCTTGTTCCCCTCTTCTGTTCGCCCTTTACATTGATCAGTTTTTAAAGATGTTAGAAAATAGTGTACGGATTCCGCCAGTATTGATACGTCAGCAACAATATCGCGTGCTCGCGTACGCTGATGATGTGGCCGTACTCTCGCCTAAGCCTGCGGGGGCAATGCCTGAGATTGAGTATCTGGCAGCAGTATATGGGTCGGTATCAGGCTACAAGCTGAATATTGCTAAGACGCAGATTCTATGTGTTAACATCAAGTCTTTTATAGATCACAGGGTCCTCACAGAAGTAACATATTTAGGGGTACAGATTCCAGCCTCTGCCACGGCCACTGTACATTCTAATTGGCAAAGGCTGCTCACTGGAACTCGTAAACAACTAGACCAGGCTGAATGTCTTCATTTAACGTTAGTCGGAAGATGTAACACGCTAAAAATTATGGTATTGCCTAAGATTCTCTATCTCTATCGCTGTGTACCATTAGAGATCCTCCTGGCAGACATTATACAACTGCAGTCGGTCTGTATGAAATTTTTGTGGTCTCGAGGAAAGGAAAGGTGCGCAAAAAAATACATGGTTTTACCAAGGGCGGTTGGTGGCTGGGCGGTCCCAGATTTTCTTCTATATTACTATGCTTGTATGCTCCAGCACATGAACATCTTGCTTATAGGGGTAGGACCTGTGGATCAGATTTTACAACCTTCAATATATACCCTACTCCTTGGATCAGAAGCCAGGAATCGTCATTTTCTTAACTCAGATTGGAACTACTATAAACGCACCAGATTCAAGGTGGTGGCTGCTGTTTTTAAGGTCTGGAAGGCAATTAAAAAGCTATATTCAATGGAAAAAGTCTCCGGATACACTCCATTGACTGCCCCGATTCTGTCTCCTAGTATTTTCTGGGATCGTATAGTTGTGAGCTTGCGGAAGAGTGGCTTAATTATGGTAGGGGATTTATTTACAGCGGATGGCTTAAAATCTTTTAATCACCTCCCAACTACACACTTTTTCAAGTATCTGCAAATTTGTGATTATTTTTCGAAAATTAATATATCCATGTCTATTAATCCTCTTATCGAGGCAAATAAGAAAGGTGCACGGATAGGGGTACTTTATAATTTAATGCTTGGGGCTCTGCCTAATGATATAGAAACACACATAAGTAAATGGGAAAACAGATTAGGTTGTCAAGGGATTCCGTTTGAGAGGTCAATTGAATTAGCAGGGCAAATACTTATGTCAGCCAATCTTATTACGCAACATTACAAAACTCTATTTTATCTTTATCATACACCAAATAAAATATCTAAATGGGGTGGCGACCCAGAGGGGAAATTTTTAGGTGTAACGTTGTCCAGGCAGATTTGACCCATATCTTTGGCACCTGTGTTAAGTTAAGGGATCTGTTCGGGCATGTCAATACGTTTTTGTCAGAGATACTGGGTGTTCCTGTCCAGCTGTCACTTATGCAGATTCTTCTGGGTCTGGATTCAAATGTATCCCCAAGCAACAACGGGTATATGATATTTGTAGCTACAGCGGTTCTAAGGTTGTGCATAGCCACGTGCTGGTTGCAAAACGAGCCTCCTGCGTTGGAAGCATGGCGGACCCGCTTCCTTTTTACTTATAATATTGAATATAATCTTTATGTCTTGAAAGGGAGACGGAAAAGGGCATGAGGACAGCAAATTTGGGGTACGGTCTGTGCATATATGGCTCCAGATGGTTGATTACTTGGGGAGGGCCCCTCACCGTATTTCATTATATTTTTCTGTACTTTTCTGTACTCTTTTCTGGTATTTCTTACATTAACCCTGCATTTTGAAGTATTTGACTTATCTCTTTCTCATTTTGTTATAACCGCTTTATTATGGTGTACTGTCGTCTTGTATAAATTATATAAATGTGCAAAAAGGAGGAACTTCTAAAATATTTGTTCCACTGTATGATGTCTGTTATTGATTTTATTCCACTTATACATGATGAGAAGGTTTTTCTCTTTTTTTTGTGTGTGTTGTTGGATCATGCACTCATGTTCTATGTATCTCAATAAAAAAATAAAAGTAAAAAAAAGAACCTCAGAAGCACTGCTGACTAAGCACAATGTGAACATCAGCAGCTCTGATGTCTAAGAACACTGTGAACCTCAGCAGCAGTGTGGTTTAAGCACCCCATGAACCTCAGCAGTCTTATGTAAGCACACCATAAACCTCATCAGCTCTGCTGTCTAAGCACGCTGTAAAATGCAGCAGCTCTGCAGTATAACCACACCATGAACCTCAGCAGCTCTGCTGTCTAAGCAAACTGAGAACCTCAGCAGCTCTGATGTCTAAGAACACCATAAACCTCAGCAGCTCTGCTGTCCAATCATGCTGTAAAATTCAGCAGCTCTGCAGTATAACCACACCATGAACCTCAGCAGCTCTGCTGTCTAAGCACACTGTGAACCTTAGTAGCACTGCTGTCTAAGCACACCACGAACATCAGCAAGTCTGCTGTCCAAGCACACCATGAACCTCAGGAGGCCGATGTAAGCACACCATGGACTTCAGCACCTCTGTCGTCTAAGCACACAATGAACCTCAGCAGCGGTGCAGTCTAAACACACTGTGAACCTCAGTAGCGGTGCAGTCTAAACATACCGTGAACCTCAGTAGCGGTGCTGTATAAGCACACTGTGAACCTCAGCAGCTCTGCTGTCTAAGCACACAGTGAACCTCAGCAGCTCTGCAGTCTAAGCACACCATGAACCTCAGCAGCTCTACTGTCTAAGCACACAGTGAACTTCAGCAGCGGTGCAGTCTAAACACACTGTGAACCTCAGTAGCGGTGCAGTCTAAACATACCGTGAACCTCAGCAGCGGTGCTTTCTAAGCACACTGTGGACCTCAGCAGCTCTGCTGTCTAAGCATACTGTGAACCTCAGCAGCACTGCTGTCTAAGCACACCATCAGCCTCAGCAGCTCTGCAGTCTAAGCACACCGTGAACCCCAGCAGTGCTGCTGTCTAAGCACACGGTGAACCTCAGAAGCGCTGTTGTCTAAGCACACCATGAACCTCAGCAGCTCTGCTCTGTAATCACACCATCAACCTCAGCAGCTCTGTATCTATGCACACCATCAGCCTCAGCATAACTGCGGTCTAAGCCCACCATGAACCAAAGCAACTCTATAGTCTATGCACACCATGTACATCAGTTGTACTGCTGTCTAAGTACACCATTAACATCAGCAGCTCTGCTGTCTAAGCACACCATCAACCACAGAAGCTCTGCTGTCTAAGCACACACTGAACCTCAACAGACCAATGTAAGCACACCGTGAACCTCAGCAGCTCTGCAGTATAAGCACACCATGAACCTCAGCAGCTCTGCTGTCTAAAGCACACCGTGAACTTCAGCAGCTCTGCAGTCTAAGCACATCATGAGCCTCAGCAGCACTGCTGTCTAACCATACCATGAACCTCTGCAGCGCTGCTGTCAAAGCACACCATGAACCTCAGCAGCGGTGCAGTCTGTACACACCATGAACCTCATTAGTGGTTGTTGGACTTGGCCCTTCAGGCAGGTTCACCCCTAAACTTTTTGCTTTTTATCTGTGACCTAGTTTTGGTTATTTTTGGGCTTCTGCGCACTTTTACACTGTGTACCAATGTAAAGTGCGTGTGTGTGATGAGGTAGGCCCGCCCTCCCATAGAAATGCATGTGGAATGTATGTGTCCCTGGTAGTTCCTGATGCGTGTGGCAAGCAAGCTCGAGTCTGGTATGTGCGGACTCGTGTGATTGAATGCTGCGCAAGGATGTGTGCGGCGTGATTGTGTCTAGTGTGGAAGTGCCACTTCTAGAAGTTGGCATGTTTGAGTAATTTGTGTCTGGCGTGTGATTGGCTGGAGCTGGCTGGTGAACCTGGCTCCAGGAGTTAATATGGGTCTTCCCCGGTGGTGAGTGTTGAGATTAGCATCCAGATGGGTGGGAGGAGTGCACCTGGGACCTGAATAGGGCTGGGCTTTCCCCACACAATGCTGGCTCCACCCCCTGTGGTGCGTCTAGTGACCCTAGCCTGACTAGTGAATGAAAAGAGGGGCTGAGCACATCAGAGTGCTCCAAAACTAGCTGCGACTGGTTTTACCCCCACCCTGCACACACAGACAAGGGATTTACTGTATAAAAAGGGGCTGTGTCCCCATGAAAAATGTTCTCTTCTTGATCCTAAGCTTGAGGGGGGCCTGCTGCTGCTGGGCGCCAGGAGGATACTGCCACTGGGACTGTCTCCCTGCCTGGAGGGCCCTGTAAGCTGGACCCTGGGCCCAGCCTTTTCCCCCCTGCCTTCCTTCATTTTGAACTTTGTCCCTGGACTTTTGGGACCCGCCCTGCCTGGGGAGTGCTTGATCCCCCCTCCAAATAGCGCATTGCGCCGCTTGTGTGGTCACCCCCTTCCTGGGAGGATTCCCGGCGTGGGGATCCCCCTGGTGCTGATTCTCGGCGGGGGAGCCCACCCCACATATTTGCCGATTTTTTAAATCCCCAGCGGGTGCCCACCCCACCAGGGACACTGTGCTCATTTTTGTACCCCTGACGGGTGCCCACCCCGCCAGGGACACGGCCGAAATTACTTAGTTTTTCATTTATTACGGGAGCCTACCCCTCAAAATCACCGCAGCGGCCCAGGATCGGCAAGCAACGCCGCCGCGATCTGGGGAAGCCCGGAAGTCAGGCAACCCTTGTCGTGACGGGGGCGGGACCTGACCCGGAAGCATTGGAGAGACGGCAGGAAGCAGACGGGAGCCTACCCCGCTCCTCCTGCACCACCGGCTAGACGTCCGCATCTTTCCCAGGGGCTCCTGTGAGTGAGGTAGAGCCCCGTGAGACCGTCAGAAGCAGAGAGCCCGGCACCACTGCCGCACTGAGCAGGAAGCTGGCCGCAACGTCGGAGCCTCCCCGCAACCGAGCCCAGTGAGTGTCGATGGGCCGGGGGGAGCTCTGGGCATGAGTCCTTGTGCCTGGGGGAGGCACAGTTGCATTCCGAGGCCCCCGTCTATTTGCCCTTCAGAGCGGCCCCGTCTGGCAGTGGCCACTCCAACAGTGAGCAGAATTGGTTCCTGGACACCAGTCCACCCCAAAATGCCGGCATTGTGATATCTAGAGCCTGACAGCTCCCCCCACCACCCCCATTATCTTCAAAGCCCTCGAGGGGCTCCTGGCCATTTCCTTTTGTTTTCGAGTCCCCAGAGAGCGGGACTCCGACAACATGGGCACTGTTATTTTAGAGCCTAGAAGGCTCCGGGGGCATTTGGTGATTTTGAGTCCCCCGAGCGGGACTCCAACGTCCTGGGCATTCCTGGTGGTAGAGCGGCCCCAGCTGGCAGCGGGCTGCTCCCCCAGAGGTAGCAGCATTGTTCAGAGCCCACGAGGCTCCTAAGGCCCCAGTAATTGTACCGAGCCCAGTAGGCTTCCACATTGTTTATCTAGAGCCCAGAGGAGATCTCCAGCTGCCCAGCACTTAGTGGGCAGCTGCTTCGTTTAGGCTCACACCTTCTTCTTTGGCTGCCTGCACAGCCTGCCCTAAACACTGTGGACACAGGGCGTTTCAGCCCCTGGAAGGCCAGTTGACCTGGGGGACAGTTCTGTTGTTGGCCTTGTGTGGTCTTTGTGCAATTGTTCTTTCATGCACCTCTGAATGTTTTTATGCATCATGTACCTATACCTCTGAATGTGTTTTATGCATCATGTGCCAAGCTTCTACCTAAACCTCTGAATGTGTCTTCATGCATCATGTGTCTTGCCTATTCCTCTGAATGTGTTTCTAGGCTTAGGAGGTAGTCTTACCTAGTATAGTTATACTGGTGAGTTCATTGTTCCCTGCGTAATATTTTCCTAAGGTGGTTAGGGTTGCGTAGGTGGTACTTACCTGTTACCAGTGGTTACTGGTTGTGTGCTACATTTGCTATCTTTGTACTACAGTTATTTTGTGTTCTATGTGCTAAGTGCTATTTCCTACAAAGTGCTGATTCTAAAAGTGCTTATTCCTGACAGTGGTCCACGTGGCCCTGTCCCGTGTATATATAATCCCTTGTAAATTCTGCCCCTGCCAGTTGGCACAGTGTAAAGTGTGAATTTATTATCTAATTTGTTTGGTACAATACAAAGGCTATTTTTATATAACCTTGTGTGGAGTTTCTTTTGTGGTGGGCCTTAAATGTTGTTGCTGGGTGCGAGCGCAAACGCTTTACACATTGCCTCCGGGATAAGCCTGACTGCTCATGCCAAGCTACTAAGGGGGTGAGCAGGGGTTATCTTGGCGTGTAATTCCCCAACCCTAACTAGGGTGGTGGTCTCTGCCTGGCTTTGGCGCACGCCTCAGCCAACCAGAAATTGCCATTTCTAACAGTGGTGCTGTATAAGCACACTGTGAACGTCAGCAGCTCTGCTGTCTAAGCACACAGTGAACCTCAGCAGCTCTGCAGTCTACGCACACCATGAACCTCACCAGCTTTACTGTCTAAGCACACAGTGAACTTCAGCAGCGGTGCAGTCTAAACACACGGTGAACCTCAGTAGCGGTGCAGTCTAAACACACATGAACCTCAGGAGCGGTGCCGTCTAAGCACACTGTGAACCTCAGCAGGACTGCTGTCTAAGCACACCATCAACCTCAGCAGCTCTGCAGTCTGAGCACACCATTAACCTCAGCAGCACAGCACTTCTGTCTAAGCACACCATGAACCTCAGCACCTCTGTCTAAGCACACCCTGAACCTCAGCAGCTCTGCAGTATAAGCACACAGTGAACCTGAGCAACTCTGCAGTCTAAGCACGCCATGAACCTCAACAGCTCTGCGGTCTAAAGCACACCGTGAACTTCAGCAGCTCTGCAGTATAAGCACATCATGAGCCTCAGCAGCACTGCTGTCTAACCACACCATGAACCTCTGCAGCTCTGCTGTTTAAGCATACCGTGAACCTCAGTAGTGCTGCAGTCTAAGCACCCCATGAACCTCAGCAGCCCTGCTGTCAAAGCACACCAGGAACCTCAGAAGCTCTGCTGTGTAAAACCTCTGTGAGCCTCAGCAGCTCTACTATGTAGGCACAGCGTGAACCCCAGAAGCAGTGCTATCTAGGCACACCGTGAACCTCAGCAGCTCTGCAGTCTAAGCACACTGTGAACATCAGCAGCTCTACTATGTAAGCACTCTGTGAACCTCAGCAGCTCTTCTGTTTTAATACACTGTGAACCTCAGCAGCTCTACTGTCTAAGCACACCGTGAACCTCAGAATCTGTGCTGTCTAAGCAGACCATGAACCTCAGCAGCTCTGCTGTCTAAGCACACTGTGAATCTCAGCAGCTCTAATGTCTAGGCACACCCTGAACCTCAGAAGCGGTGCTGTCTAAGCACACCATGAACCTCAACAGCTCTGCTGTCTAAGCACAACATGAATCTCAGCAGCTCTACTGTCTAGGCACACCGTGAACCTCAACAGCGATGCTGTCAAATTACACCGTCAACCTAAGCAGCTCTGCTGTCTAAGCACACCGTGAACCTCAGCAGCGGTGCTGTCTAAGCACACCATGAACCTTAGCGGCTCTGCTGTCTAAGCACACCGTGAACCTCAGCAGCGGTGCTGTCTAAGCACACCATGAACTTCAGTAGCACTGCTGTCTAAGCACAACATGAACCTCAACAGAAGTGCAGTCTGAGCACACCATGAACCTCAGCAGCCTTATGTAAGCACACCATGAACCTCAGCAGCTCTGCTGTCTAAGCACACGGTGAACCTCAGTAGCGCTGCTGTCTAAGCACACAGTGAACCTCAGAAGCGCTGCTGTCTAAGCAAACCATGAACATCAGCAGCTCTGCAATCTAAGCACACCATCAACCTCAGCAGCTCTGCATCTAAGCACACCATCAACCTCAGCAGAACTACTGTCTAAGCACACTGTGAACCTCCGTAGCACTGCTGTCAAGCACACCGTGAACCTCAGCAGCTCTGTCTAAGCATACCGTGAACCTCAGCAGCTCTGCAGTAAAAGCACACAGTGAACCTGAGCAACTATGCTCTCTAAGCACACCATGAATCTCAACAGCTCTGCTGTGTGAGCACACCATGAGTCTCAGCAGCACTGCTGTCTAACCACACCGTGATCCTCAGTAGCGCTGCTGTCTAAGCACACCGTGAACCTCAGAAGCGTTGTCTGAGCACACCATGAACCTCAGCAGTTGTGCAGTATAAGCACAACATGAACCTCAGCAGCTCTACTGTCTAAGCACACTGTGAACTTCAGCAGCTGTGCAGTCTAAGCACACCATAAACATCAGCAGATCTGCTGTCTAAGCACACCGAGAACCTCAGCAGCTCTGCTGTGTAAAACCTCAGTGAGCCTCAGCAGCTCTACTATGCAGGCACACTGTGAACCTCAGAAGCAGTGCTATCCAAGCACACCGTGAACCTCAGCAGCTCTACTATGTAAGCACTCTGTGATCCTCAGCAGCTATTCTGTTTGAATACACTGTGAACCACAGCAGCTCTGCTGTCTAAGCACACCGTGAACCTTAGCAGCTCTGCAGTAAAAGCACACAGTGAACCTGAGCAACTCTGCTCTCTAAGCACGCCATGAACCTCAACAGCTCTGCGGTCTAAAGCACACCGTGAACTTCAGCAGCTCTGCAGTATAAGCACATCATGAGCCTCAGCAGCACTGCTGTCTAACCACACCATGAACCTCTGCAGCTCTGCTGTTTAAGCATACCGTGAACCTCAGTAGTGCTGCAGTCTAAGCACCCCATGAACCTCAGCAGCCCTGCTGTCAAAGCACACCAGGAACCTCAGAAGCTCTGCTGTGTAAAACCTCTGTGAGCCTCAGCAGCTCTACTATGTAGGCACAGCGTGAACCCAAGAAGCAGTGCTATCTAGGCACACCGTGAACCTCAGCAGCTCTGCAGTCTAAGCACACTGTGAACCTCAGCAGCTCTACTATGTAAGCACTCTGTGAACCTCAGCAGCTCTTCTGTTTTAATACACTGTGAACCTCAGCAGCTCTACTGTCTAAGCACACCGTGAACCTCAGAATCTGTGCTGTCTAAGCAGACCATGAACCTCAGCAGCTCTGCTGTCTAAGCACAACATGAATCTCAGCAGCTCTGCTGTCTAATCACACTTTGAACCTCGGCAGCTCTACTGTCTAGGCACACTGTGAACCTCAGCAGCTCTAATGTCTAGGCACACCCTGAACCTCAGAAGCGGTGCTGTCTAAGCACACCATGAACCTCAACAGCTCTGCTGTCTAAGCACAACATGAATCTCAGCAGCTCTACTGTCTAGGCACACCGTGAACCTCAACAGCGATGCTGTCAAATTACACCGTCAACCTAAGCAGCTCTGCTGTCTAAGCACACCGTGAACCTCAGCAGCGGTGCTGTCTAAGCACACCATGAACCTCAGCGGCTCTGCTGTCTAAGCACACCGTGAACCTCAGCAGCGGTGCTGTCTAAGCACACCATGAACATCAGTAGCACTGCTGTCTAAGCACAACGTGAACCTCAACAGCAGTGCAGTCTGAGCACGCCATGAACCTCAGCAGCCTTATGTAAGCACACCATGAACCTCAGCAGCTCTGCTGTCTAAGCACACGGTGAACCTCAGTAGCGCTGCTGTCTAAGCACACAGTGAACCTCAGAAGCGCTGCTGTCTAAGCAAACCATGAACATCAGCAGCTCTGCTCTCTAAGCACACCATCAACCTCAGCAGCTCTGCATCTAAGCACACCATCAACCTCAGCAGAACTACTGTCTAAGCACACTGTGAACCTCCGTAGCACTGCTGTCAAGCACACCGGGAACCTCAGCAGCTCTGTCTAAGCATACCCTGAACCTCAGCAGCTCTGCAGTAAAAGCACACAGTGAACCTGAGCAACTCTGCTCTCTAAGCACACCAGGAATCTCAACAGCTCTGCTGTGTGAGCACACCATGAGTCTCAGCAGCACTGCTGTCTAACCACACCGTGATCCTCAGTAGCGCTGCTGTCTAAGCACACCGTGAACCTCAGAAGCGTTGTCTGAGCACACCATGAACCTCAGCAGTTGTGCAGTATAAGCACAACATGAACCTCAGCAGCTCTACTGTCTAAGCACACTGTGAACTTCAGCAGCTGTGCAGTCTAAGCACACCATAAACCTCAGCAGATCTGCTGTCTAAGCACACTGTGAACCTCAGCAGCTCTGCTGTGTAAAACCTCAGTGAGCCTCAGCAGCTCTACTATGCAGGCACACTGTGAACCTCAGAAGCAGTGCTATCCAAGCACACCGTGAACCTCAGCAGCTCTACTATGTAAGCACTCTGTGAACCTCAGCAGCTATTCTGTTTGAATACACTGTGAACCACAGCAGCTCTGCTGTCTAAGCACACCGTGAACCTCAGCAGCTCTGCAGTAAAAGCACACAGTGAACCTGAGCAACTCTGCTCTCTAAGCACACCATGAATCTCAACAGCTCTGCTGTGTAAGCACACCATGAGTCTCAGCAGCACTGCTGTCTAACCACACCGTGATCCTCAGTAGCGCTGCTGTCTAAGCACACCGTGAACCTCAGAAGCGTTGTCTGAGCACACCATGAACCTCAGCAGTTGTGCAGTATAAGCACAACATGAACCTCAGCAGCTCTACTGTCTAAGCACACTGTGAACTTCAGCAGCTGTGCAGTCTAAGCACACCATGAACCTCAGCAGATCTGCTGTCTAAGCACATCGTGAACCTCAGCAGCTCTGCTGTGTAAAACCTCAGTGAGCCTCAGCAGCTCTACTATGCAGGCACACTGTTAACCTCAGAAGCAGTGCTATCCAAGCACACCGTGAACCTCAGCAGCTCTACTATGTAAGCACTCTGTGAACCTCAGCAGCTATTCTGTTTGAATACACTGTGAACCACAGCAGCTCTGCTGTCTAAGCACACCGTGAACCTCAGCAGCGGTGCTGTCTAAGCACAGAGTGAACCTCAGCAGCTCTGCTGTCTAAGCACACAGTGAACCTCAGCAGCTCTGATGTCTAAGCACACCGTGAACCTCAGTAGCTCTGCTGTCTAAGCACACCATGAACCTCAGCAGCTCTGCTACCTAAGCACACAGTGAACCTCAGCATCTCTACTGTGTAAGCACACTGTGAACCTCAGAAGCAGTGCTGTATGAGCACACCGTGAACCTCAGCAGCTTTGCTATCTAAGCACACCATGAATCTAAGCAGCACTGCTGTCTAAGTACACCATGAACCTCAGCAGCTCTGCAGTCTAAGCACACCATGAACCTCAGCAGCACAGCTTTCTAAGCACACAATGAACTACAGCAGCTCTGTTGTCTAAGCACACCGTGAAACTCAGCAGCGTTGCTGTCTAAGCACACAATGACTTCATCAGCACTGCTGTCTAAGCACACTGTAACCTCAGCAGTGCTGCTCTCTAAACACACCATGAACCTCAGCAGCTCTACTATCTAAGACCAACGGACCAGAGGACCACATCTTGACGTTTCCGCGTGCAGCTTTTTTCTGTGAGCTTACCTTGGCTTGTACAGAACTTTTAATAAATTGATCCGGTATCAGGAACCAGCTACATTGCGTCATGTGAAATGAAAATCGTACAAATCTAATCTACACCGGGACATTAAAAGTTATGCGGTGGGGCAGGAACAGACTAATTTGCATATAGCCAGGTTCTGAGCTGGGATGGTGCAGTGAGCTAAAAAACGGTGATGGATAAAGCCCTGATCTCTTGACTGGGTAAGAGTATTCTGCATCATTCAGAAACTCTGTCCATCACCACCCCCTTTTTCCAAATTCTAGCCCCCGAGGCGCCTGAGGAGACCGCGTCACCATCGCGGCATCGGCGCCGCCCACGCGACACCTCCGAGGTGCCTCCAGCCTATCCTGTGGCCGCCTGCCTCCGCGCGGTGTCCAGCGCTGTGATTGCCCCCTCGGCGGCCCCCGTACGCCAGGAGAGGTCCGCCGCCTCAAGTGAGCCAGGCCGCGGTAGGCCCGAAGTCAGCACGCACCCCACGTGACAGGGGGGCTCCTTCGCCCCACCCCAGAGCGCCGCGCTGCCATTGGTTCTGGCCGGCGCGCCCTCGAGGCGAAGCAAGCAATTGGTGACAACAGCCCCGGCCCCTGCTCCGATTGGTCCTCGGGCCGACTCTGTGACCGGAGGCCCGGAGACCGGCCGGACTCGTCGCGGAGGGGGCCGTAGAGCCAGGAAGCCCCCTCCGTCCTGCGCCGCATTCGTCCCCTGCCTCGTCCCCAGCGCCGGTGCCCTGAAGCTGAGCCTGCACCGCGCTGGGACGAGTGAGGCCACGAGAGGTTTGGAACCCCCTCTCCTCCTTTAAAACCGACGCAAGGGCCCTGGAGGGCCGAAGAAGTGAGGTAACCCCCTGGGGAGGAGGGCGGTAGGCCGGGAGAGGCCCGAGGTCGCCCCTCCCCCGGGGTTAACTGAGACTGGGTCCTGTTGGCCCCCCTTCGAATGTGCCTCAAGAGGAAGGAGTTTGAAGCCTGAAATGTTTATAGTGCACCGTATTTACAAGCCAGTGATGTTCAGAGAACACATATTTACAAGCCTGAAATGTTCATAGTGCACCATATTTACAAGCTGAAATGTTCATAGTGCCCCATATTTACAAGCCTGAAATGTTTATAGTGCACCATATTTACAAGCCTGAAAGGAGAGGGAGATTCACTTCACTGTACTGAATTTTCTTGCAGAGGTGGGCTTCCATAGTATTCTGATGATCTGATCTAGGTCGCAAGCCGACCGGAGTTCACAAGACGAAAGGCTTGTCACAAATAATTAAAGGTTGTGTTCTTTGGAGTTCCTTGCTGGACTAATGAGTACTTGCCGATATGTTGTATTACCTTTAAGGAAAAGCATCCATGAGAGGTTTGATGTGATATTTAAACGCATTACTATAGTCGCTTCTTGTAGGATCCTCCAAGTTAATACAGATACCCCTTTGCCTGTCAGAGAGTTTGATACGACAGGCGGGGTTAGTTAGTGTTTCACTGCTAGATAAGCGGGTTATTATTTTAATGAAATGTTCACCCATTCATAGGAAATGTAACCTGAACGTGATTCATGAAATGTCTTAATGAAATGCTTACCTGAAATGCTGATGAATTAATAATGCAACGCTCTATTTGAAAGCCTATATAAAAGATCTTGATTCTTTCAAATACAACTACTGGTGTGGTCTCCATTATTGCGCCACTGTGTGTTTCATTGGATGTGTGTGTCAAGTAGCTGCTTTACACGCAAGCCCCTGGCTGCCTTCCTGCTCGAGCCATGCTACCCCCTTAAGAGCTGGTGACCCCAGGTCTTACAGTTACATTGATTGGTGTTACCATGATTGGCTTGGCTGACTTACTGGTCAGATCCTAGTCTAGTGCACTGTGGGTGCCAAAGGCATGTAAGTTAACTGCTGCTGGTGGGCTTGCAGCACTGGTTGTGCCACCCACAGAAGCAGCTTTTAAAATTTGTCACAGGTCTGCCATTGCAGAGCCTCTGGGCAGTCCCTGACTGCCATGTCGACTTGGCAAGGAAACCCCCTTGCCAGTCCCTAAACCTTCCCTTTGCTACATTTCAGCCACCCTTATGGTAGGCCCTAGGGCAGGGTGCATTGTTGTTACAAGGTAGGACATGCCCTGATGTGAGTGGCATGACCTAATAGTGAATTACAGCCATTTTCGTTTTTCACTATTGAAGGCTACCTGCCTCCCATAGGCCAGGCTGAGCAGATTGATTATTACACCCTATAATCCTATCTGGCTCAGGGAGCACAGTAGAATTTCAAGTCTAGTATCCCTGAACTCAGAATTTAATAACAAATTCTATGTTTGAAAATAGCACTTTTAGAAAGTGGCTATTTTCTTATCCAACTGTCTACAGGTCTCTGCTGGTTTGGTGTGTGATTGACAGGGCTGGGTGGCTCCAGAGGTTTGAATGGGGCAGCATGGGCTGAGTGGAGTGATTTACATTTAGAGTAGTGAGAGGGGTTGGACCTGAGTTGTGCTCTGCCTTTTACAAAGCCGGCTCCACCCCCTGCTGGGCGACTGATGGCCCTGCCCCTGCCAGTGACAATGCTGGCCCGCCCCCTGCTAGGCGACTGATAGCCCTGCCCCTGCCAGTGACAATGCTGGCTCCACCCCCTGCTGATCGGCTTATGACTCTGCCCTGCACAGTGAATAGGCCAGGTGTCCTCTGCCTGGCAACACCCACAATAAACCCTGAGGGGGGGTGGGGAGTTCACCTCTTTGGACAAAGGGAACAAAGGAGAAAAGGGGTATAAGAGAAGGACCCCTGAACTGAAGAAGTTAGATCACTTTTGGAATCACAAGAAAACTTGCCTGCTGGAGGAAGAACCAGGAAAGCTGAGGAGAAGTACTGCCCCTGTCTGTTTGGGGTTTCACCTGCAGTGGTTGCTTTGCTGCCAGAGGAAGGAGAGAAAGGACTGGCATTTTGCTCATCTTGAAAAGGAAGATCTCCAAGGGCTGGAGGTGGTGCCAGCCTCCTGTTGAAGTCACAGGGCCAAAGGACTTCACCCTCTTCTGTTTGAGGAGAAAATTGCAATCTCGACGTCGTCGCCGAATCCTGCTCGACTCCGTGAGCGCTGCTTCGGTGCTCCGAACCTCCGACGCCTCTGATAGGTGTGCATTCCCCACCCATAAGGCCTCTGACGTAATCATGTATTAGTTAGCATAGTGTGTCTAACCGAATGACCTTTTGCATATGTACTCATGATAATTCTGTGGCTCATTTATTTTGTTTAGCGTAATTCCTTAGCTTGGCAATCGTGCCGCCATTTTGGGAGAATGTCTCCGCAGTCAGACTGCAGTTCCCCCCTCCCATATGAGCAGAAACGAAAAGTCTAACCTCAGCAATTTTGCATCTAACGTGTAGCTACAGAAACTAACGGACAAAACGTCTTTCCTTGCTATCAGTAATGTTCACATGCTCAGAGGAGCTGAGTCTCGGCTCTGTGGCCTTGGTTGATGATAAGAATGTCTTATTCTCACAGGTGCCGATGCTTCGTCAGTGCTCCCATTGTTCATGGCTGCTCCGACTTAGTACTTTTCCACGGAGGGCATGACTAATGTTGTTGTAACAGGTTATAATTTATAGTCGTTGTGGGAATAGTCAGTCCTCTCGGCGCACTCCTTGGGGTGAGGTCCAGACAGGGCCTCCCTATAGACAAACTAATGGTCTAATAAATGTACCTTTATCCTTCTCCACTGTCTGGCTGACTTATTTATGGGACATGGTACATGAGTGAGGTAAGTTCGCTCAGGTGGTTTTGGGCCACGTTTATCAGATGGAACCAGCATGTGGGATCTTTCTCTCCCGTAGACGGGTTGTAGAAGGCCGGGGACCGTCTGGTCGGCACACTGGACCTGGTACCCATTTGATGCCGGGCTTGGTTCTCGCAGCTGCCCCACCATGCTGATCGAGAAGGGTCCCGGCTTATGATCCTACGCCGGGGTCCGGAAGGCAGGACTTTGGAGCTGACCGTGTCAGTCCAAGCAGTCGGCAGTGGAGAACCGTGGATGTTGGATTCTACGCACAGGAGGTGAGTGATCCGGCTGATGGTTGGTAATGTGGTGTTGAAATACAGGCAGCCTTTGGTGATTGGTGAGATAGGGTGTGCCCCGGAGAACTCAGAGCGCGTGGGGCGCTCTGACAGACGGTTTGTTGTTTGGCGGAGTTTCCGGGGGACGCCCGATGTTCCTATGTACAGGGCATTCGGCCAGCCGTTCCTCGGAAGGGGTCACGGAAGGTCTCAGTAGAGCTCTGGGAAATGTCCCAAGCCTAGCCTGGCAGGGGGGCTTGTCTGGAAGGGTCCCAGATGTGCTCCGGGAAAGTCCGTGAAGTGGTCCTTAGTACCGCCCGTGTGGCTGACCTGTCCTTCGGCCTCCGGAACAGTTTTTGAACTGTTCGGTTTTTGGTGTTTATTAAGTCTGCAGCAGTGACTGGTTCTCCAAGTACTTGAGCTGACGGGCCTTGTCCGATTGTGGTAACCAATTCCAATTCCAAAAATTCTTTATTTCGGCCACATAGGCCATAAAAGATGCAATAAAATACAATACATATATTTAAAACACAATATTTACATATAAAAATTCTAGTGGACCCACATGGGGTAGGGAATGCAAGGTAGTACCAGTTCAGGGGGACATTTTCTTCCTTATTATCCATGCTGCCATTAAGAATTTTGAAACAGCAAAGACAATATGGCCCAGAGTGTTAGTTTTCATGACCCTGTAGGCCTGCAAGTACTTCCTGAAGCCCAGGTTCCGACACAACGGCGCTATCCAGCGCTTCCTGGGACTCTGATAAGCGTGGCAAACAAACATTATGTGTAGGTCATCTTCATCCTGGGCTTTACAGCATGGGCAAAGCTTGTCACCCCCTGAGGACCATTTGAAGGTGAATACTTTGGTGGGGAGTGTACCAAGCCTCCATTGCAGGAACAGTTTCCTTGCCAAAAGAGGGAAAATAAAATCCATAAAGGGTTCAAAAACATAAGAATTTTTGGATTCCATAAAACGTCCCGTCAAGGTGCCACTATTATGAGCATTGTCCATGTCGGCGAGATTTTTGTTTTTATACAGCTGGGCAAGAGTTTTACGCGTAATCCTTTGACAGCCCTGGGCTGGATCATCCCATAAGTCTGGCAAGTTCAGGTTAAACAGTTCCGCCTTGATAAAAGCCAGCCAGGGAATTTTGCTGTTAGCATTCAGCCTCATTACATGAATAAGGTCCTGTCTGTAGTGATGCAGTTCCTCGGTGGTCCATATCCGATGCCAAAACTTCACAGGTTTCGACTGGAGATCTTCAGCAATAGAGGGAAGGCCCAAGTCGAGTCTTAAGGGGAGGAGTGGCGTACCTTGCGGGAGAGCAAGTAAGCGTCTCAGAAAACTATTTTCCACACCTGCCAGAACCTTCCCTGCTTTGTGTCCCCACAACTCACTACCATACATGGCTGCTGCCTTCGCTTGGGACCTGTATGTTTCCAGGGCCGGGCTTACAGGCTTAAAGGTGGACTTATTAGCCACCTTCAGGAGTGCGCCCGATAGCTGGGATACTTTCAGCCTGGATCTCGCTATCTGGCAGTCCCATGATAAGTTTTCTTGGAGTGTTACCCCCAAGTATATAAAGGTTGAGACCCTCTCAAGACTAACTTCCCCCAGTTTAGGATTGGGTCTAGTTTTGGTAGGGGGGTTGAAGATCATGAACTTAGTTTTTTCCGTGTTCACCTCCAGCCCATGTTTGCGACAGAAAAGGCCAAAACCATCCAGAATCCTCTGAATCCCCATGGGGGATTTGGAAAGCAGGAGGGTATCATCAGCAAACATTATTGCCGGGACCCTCCTGCCTGCCAAAAGCGGAGCATCATTGTCCTTAACAGTGTCAAGATGTTGAATGACACTGTTAATGAAAAGACAGAACAGGGTCGGCGCCAAGACACAGCCCTGTCTGACTCCTCGACGGACCGGGAATTTGCCCGAGAGCTTACCATCCCTCCCACACCTCACTTGTGCATAGTTGTTCTCATGCAACCTGATAATAATGCTAAGGAGGTGGGGGGGTACTCCTAGCTTTTGCAAAACCTCCCATAGTTTTCCTCTAGGGACTAGGTCAAAGGCTGACCTCAGATCCACGAAGACCATGTACAGCCTTCCTCCCTCTAACGTTACCGTCTTCCAATATAGGAGAAGGAGGCGGAGGATCTGGTCCATGGTCGACGTGTTCTTTCTGAAGCCAGCCTGGAGGGGGCTCATGATGTCATTGTCCTCCACCCAGTCCAGGAGATGGTTAAGGATGAGGCGCGCAAAGAGCTTTTGGGGTACATCTATTAGGCTAATAGGCCTGTAATTGGCAGGGAGCAGAGTGGATCCTTTCTTGTGGATCGGAACAATCTCTGCCCCCAGCCAGGACCCGGGGATTGCCATACCTCCTAGAATGGCATTAAAAAGGATGAGAAGGTATGGGCCCCAGATGTCCGGGTGGTGCCTGAAAAGATCCCCGGGTAACCTATCCAGACCTGGCGCCTTCCCCAGCGATAAATGCTCTAGGGCCGCCTCCACTGTGGTTCTGAAAATTCCGGACCCTGCCATAATGGTGTGCCAAGGCCTAAACACTCGTGCAGAAAATATCATCATACCACGACGAATTTGGTATCAATAGACCGGTAATGATCAGGACATTATGCCTGTGTATTTTCGTCACGATCGAGTGATGCCATCACCCTTAAATCACTGTTCTTGTCCTGAGCCCACGGCATCCATCTTGTGTCTTGCCCTCATAATAGTCAATTGATTAAAGGCTGAATATTGATCCAAAGGACACGTCCACCTTTCTCTGACTTCTCCATGACCTGAACAGGCTGAATCTGCCTACGTGATGTTGGCCTCACCAAACCAGTCCATGCCCTCTAGTCAATCTATATTAAAGATCTGAGCAACTTGTTGTGTACATTGGCCTGAGCAAGATTAGAAGGCCGAATACAGTAGCCATGCCTGTTTATGACCCACAAGCATCCCTTATCCTACATTTCTATCTTCCACACCTGGCTCTGTTTCTCTGCTTCTGGGCTTTTACAATGGGGAGGTGACTGTTTATATGATGGGGAGGAAACCAGTTCTATTGTGAGCTTCTTCGGCCTGCACAGGAAAATATGTGAAGTTTGACATATGTTCATGATGGAAGGTGGGTTGGTCAGTTTGGGCAAGTAGAATGGAATTCATAATTATAGCCTGCTTTGTTATGGTACCATGGGAGCGACCTACAATGATGTGTTTTTCAGCAAGAATGTGAGCCTAGGGCCAAACTTTTTGTATAAAAGGCCTGCCTGAGAAAGCTCAGGCAGGCTCCCTCTTTCAATTGTAAAACTACGGTTGGACGACGAAGCCTCATAATTAATTATAATAAAGATGTCTTTTAATTTTACAGATTGGCTGTCAATTCCTATGCTGCTTTATTATGCAAACTGCTGGATAGATCCCTGGTGGGGAGAGTGAGTCATTTATAACTTTTCTTCAGTTGGCTGCCCAACTCGGGGCCTTATCATGGAGTGGTTATCTACAGGAGTATTTTGTCAAAGGATGGAAAAACTGCTGGGGAAGACAAGACAGAATTCTACCAAAAAGAGGTACTCTGGGCACAGGGTTTTCTGGGGGATTATCTGTCTCTGTGGCCTAGTATGTTTTTTTGATTTTTCTGACTTAAAACTCTCCTAAAGATGTCACTCCTGACTAAGGAACCCATTCTTTTTTTTTTTGCTGTAAGTATTTTTTAACAGACTGTTAGTGCAGTGGGGAATTGACAGTTATAATCTGGACAAATATTTGTGTATATGCAAATTGCAATTTGTATAGGCAGTTGAAGAGATATTTTCTCCATCTGTTTTAGTTCAGAAATGTGACGCAGTCCTTGGTTATTTATTGGTCGCAGAAATGTGACGTTTTGGTTTGGGTACCGGTACATTTGGTTCAGTTGGTAGGCCTTTTTGTTGCTGTGGTTCAGATTATCGTTGGATAATCTTCCTCAGTATTGGTTCCTTGGTTTTATTTGAACACTGCAGTATTCAAAAACCGTGGGTCACGTACATTTGCGTATATATCGTTGGAGATAGCCCCATGAAGTTTGAAACCCGACTAGTGAGCGCAGATGCCTGGTCGCGGTATTTTGTTTGGTATTAGTATTGACTAGGTTGCAACAAAGGATTCCCGGTTGGAGGATTCGCGTCTGATACCTCCAGTTGGAACTCCAATTTATGAGCTCTCTTTAAAGGTCTGTGAGGCTGTCTCTTTTGCAGCCTTCTGGAAATCTGTTGAAGAATTTAAAAAAAAATAGGAACTAAAACGTTTTTGTTGTAAATATGGTTTACAACTAGTTTTGGCAGGTTATTTTTGAAGACAGTCCGTAGGCTGTTCCTTGTTCCTGTCCTAAGTGTTGACCTATGGGTTAAAATGAGTGTTTAAATGTCTATGTTGTTTGTGGGTTTTGTTGTAAATTGCGACTGCGCGATTTACAAGAAATGTTTAGAGCGCGCTGCTTTGTGTGTCCTGAGTGTTTGACCCCCCTTCTGTTTTGTGTCTGGAATGAGCTCAATGTATGTATGTGTATGGGTCACCTTCAATAGATGTAAATAAGGCTCCAAAGAAAAAAAATGAAAAAACGAAATTGCCTGTTCTTTAGACGCACAGTGTTAGATGTTCACAGCCAAGTCTTTTCAGCTGCAGTATATCTAATCATTCAGCCAGCACCTCTCTAGTTAAACACGGGTGGTGGAATTTTGCAAACAGTCCTTTTTAAATAAATGTGGCGCAATCATCTCACGCATTCCCAGTTAGGCAGCTGCGCCTAGGCTTGTGTGTTAATATGTATCTAAATAATAGGCAAGGGATGTAGTGAGCATTTTATATGTAGAACAGTCACAAATAGCAATAATTAGGCTTCATTAGAATTTTTTTATTAATTATGAAAAATAATTATTAAAAACAAAGTGCTACAAAAATCGTTTTTTAATATTTGTGAAGCTTAACACTCATGCTATGACCCCCTAGCATTAAAATGTTTGATTTAAGTTATGTTGTACCACGAAAATGACCAAACACTTCTGTGCGCAATTTCCCTTACCCCAGGCGCAAACAAGCTCATTTCTATAAGGTATAACTTAGTATTTTCAAAAGCATTTCTCGTAAATTGGGTAGTAGACATTCTAGTAATACCCATTAACCAATAAAATTATAGAATATTTATTTCTTAGTATCCAGAATACAAAAGTCGATTTTCACATAAATAGACTGTTTTAAATGGTTTCAGGGCCCCTGTTTAAAGTGTCTCTTTGGTAAATACATACATTTAGATCTTAATATATATGTTTGCAGGTTGTGCCTTCTTATGATTCAGCGAGTCAATGTGTCATAGAAATTGTTTTAAATATAGTGAAATATTGCAGGTTATGTGGAAGTGGTTAAACCTACTGGCCTTGTCAGCTTCAGTTACCAGGAGCAGGGGACTGGCAGAACCTGTATAATGTGTTTCCAGCAGTAGCGGCTGAGATGTTATCTTGTAAGGCTGTCTTGTTGACATTTGTGACCTTTTAATTAGGGCCTCGCCTGTGGAATGCAGCATGACATGGTTAAGCATGCATCAGCTGCCTCTTTGTATTTAAATCCCTGCCCATGCCACGGTCCTGACCTGAGGTCACTTGAATAGCCTGACTTGTTTAAAAGTGTCTTCTTAAAGTGTTACAAATTTGACATTAGCTGGGATGGGGTTTTTGTTTTTGAACTAAAATGAGCAAAGGATGCAGGGCACATGTACAGCAATGATGATTGCATTTTAGCCAAAGAATAAATAATAGCTCCAGCATGTTCCTCAAAACGCTTGTTGTTTGGTAAATTATGTCACCAACACATTTATTTTCAATTAGATATGTGCTGACACAGCATTGCATCCCGCTAATAATAATAAAAGGAACACCACACGTGGTTTGCATAGCTCCCAGTTGCTTTCAAAATGCTGCACACAAGCGCTTTATATGAGATGTAGTTGATTGTATATGATTTAAATTTATAACCTTCATTCATTGCAGGCTGGCTTGTTCTCATTTGCCGCATTCACATTACATCTGCGTTAAAAGCGCACATCTGAGATAATAAACAAATAGGAAAGGTATTCCTCATGCAAAATTGTAGCACCTGCACTTCATGTCTTACAAATTAAGCACTGTGTAAAATGAAGGAACATGATTTAAAAAGGGCAAATGCAAAAGTGATTTCTTTGAGAAAAACAAATATCAAACGTTCTGCTAAATGATCTGTAGAACTGGTATATGTGTGTCTCCATTCTAGGAACAAATTTTTTTTTAGTTAAGTTTATTTGACAAAATGAAAAACGAAGTGTTACATTGAGTTTTAGATAGGCAATAAGTAGAAGCCCTTCCCCAAAATTCTGCAACTTAAAGGCCTTAGGCCTGAGTGAGAATGGGCGTTTTTGCAAGGTACATGGAAAATAGGTTACAGGTAAGTAATGAAAAGTTTTTGTATGTCACGTTGTGCCATGTTTTGCAGTCTGATAAAAAGGGTTAAAATTGATGTTGTATTATGAGAAATGTGTGTGTTGTGTATCTTTTCTGCTTCTTCCTACAGATAATTCATGGATTAATTCACAAGACACGTGAGTTGGCTGATTGAAGAGAAATGTTTTTTTTTGCGTAATTTCTTTAAGAAAAAATGTGTGTGTTTATGTTTCATTTATACATTTGGTCCACTGAAACGCGTTATTTGACACAGCGACACTATATTTTACAGCAGAGTATCAATTACCTGATGCCCTGCTGTCAAAAGAAGGGCATGTGCCATGGTATTATGCATGACCGTTTATTCATATATGCTGTTTGTTTGTCTGGGCTGTTTTTCCTTGTGCTTGATATACAGCAAGTATATCTTATGGCTTGAGATGGCCTGATATGTGTATTTTTTAAAATTTTTGTGTGTGTATGTTCTGTTCTATAATGTTACTTTGAAATACAAGTTCCCCTGTGTTGTGAAGGAACACATATGACGATATGCATTGTTTCACAATAAATTGGATGAATATTGTATTAAGATAAATTTCACAGATATGGACCTCATACTGTGAGCAGTAAGGCAGCTGTGTTTTTCCAGTGCACGCCTAAATTTGGCTGTAATAATTTTTTTAAGAAAACTAAAATGATATACTGGATCATAGATTGCCATCCGTTGTTAGTCACTTAACTGCCTTTTTCCTTAAGGACAGGCAGCTCTGCATTTATGTATCCTTGATTGGGCCTAAGGATGGAATTATAGATCCGTGACTAAAGGTGGCCTAATTTTGATATCGCATTTTTTTATCGCATTTTTTGATTCCTGAATAAGCCTATGGATTCATTTTTTTCCCTGAAGAGACAACTGAATATTAGTTAGAATTACCGTGTAGGGTATAGATTGTCAGCGGTAGAGTTAAATTGGTGTAACATTGGTCTTTCATGTATCCCTGTGCTCTTGGTGCTGTGTCACATGCCTTAGGCCACCCAAGCAAACTCTTGTCCTTCCTATAGATTTTTCTTTTTGCTTTTTCCCTGACCAATGTTGCATCATGTTTAGTTATTTAAGATTTTAGTTGTGTCCTACTTCCATTTTTTTTCCCTTCTCCATCTTCCTTTCACCAGTCAGCCCATTTATTATTATGGGTGTATTGTTCATGTTCCACATACATTCCCTTTTGATTGATGAGACTAATTTTCAAGAATTTACTTTAGGCCCACTTCAAATGTCTTTTTCAGACTGACTGTCAGGATAGTGATAGCCTGGTTAAATGACCCAATACAAGTTTTCCATCTCAATAGGAGATATCTCAAGTTTACATTCTTTTTAGTACGGCATATTTTTATGTCTATTTTTAATTTTTCAGTTCCCTTCTGTTTCTGCTGTTTCAATTTTTTAATAAGATGTGTTCTAATCATGCAGATACCAGGACTCTCTAGTTCTTGTCCTCTTGTCTGCACAGTTGATCATTAGCCTTTGTATTACATAGCGCATTTGATGCACATTGTTTAAAGAAGGGACTTCTTCATGTCCTTGATAATGTGTATTATGTCATTGCTCTATTTGAGATGCTCTAGATAAGGAGTTTAGGAACACCTAGGCTTCATCATTAAGGAGAATATGTATTTACCCCATTAAATAATGTACCCCATTAGACAATGCCACTGTGTGAGGGCATCCATTTAGGTTCCCATGACGAATTGCCACTCCTTTGCAGATTGCAGGCCACTTGCTTGCAGCCCTCTTGTCAAAAAGCCAACCCATGAACTGTTTTTATATCTGACTTGAAGGAAACTAACAATTGTGTTACACTTCCTATACCACTAGGTTCTGCGGGAATCTTCCAGAGTCAAAAAGGAAGAATGTTACCCTGCAGACCGGTAATCAAAAAAGCCTGGTCCCCATCAGTAAACATGGCAGACGACTACAGACTTCTTGGCCTTGCAATTCCTGACAGCAATCAGCAGCGTGAACAGCAATCAGCAGCGTGGGCAGCGGTCATCAGCATGGACAGCGATCATCAGCGTGCCTCCAGTGGTACCTCCTAAGCAAGCCATTTGTTTCATCAGAAGGCGTTGTGAAAAGAAAAGAAAAAAGGAGCTGATTTTCTGTTTTGCCTCAGAAGTTCAGTGCAAAGATGCGAAGGATCCCTGCTTTTGATGGCAGGACTGTCATCCACTTTGTGCAATTTGTTCAAACTGTCATGTGCTTGAACCTCTGGCAGCGCGCGGTCCCCTGACCCCCTTGGCCTGAGTTTTTGGCCTTTCCCCACACACACCTCTTTTCCCTTTGCTCCAGCAGAAAGGCAGTGCACCTGAGAATCCAAGTTTGGAAAAGGCACCACATTCCGGTGCCCATGAGAAGAGCAGCTTGATCGTCCTCTGACACTAAATGATGAGTGTTGGAGTCTGAAAGGAGCTACTGATCTTGAGAGGTTGATTCTCAGTGGTGCTTGTTTCTGCACAAGATGTTTTGTGCCCTTGATCAATAAAGAGCACATTTCCTGAGGTGTCACAGAGAAGAGACACTGGTGCATTTGTTTTAAGACATTGAGACTTTGAATGAACTGTGGGTGTTCCAGTAGGGCACTCCTACTGAGCATGAAAAGGCCTGGATCAAGAGGCCCAACGCGAAGAAGACACTGGAAGCGGATTTGATGGATAATAGAAGCCTGCCAGGAGAGGCTTTGACGGACTCTGGGTATTTTCTGTGAGCTTGCATAGAATTGGAGTTTGGAAACTAATTTTTGCTGCTTTGCTGGCATTTGTTTTAAAGTACTATTCTGTTTAGTAAAAGCAGAATGAAGTCTCTCTGTGGAAGTGTATCCCTTTTTCATCTGAGAGCATTGATCAGGAACGCCACTGTTTCACTTGAACATATAATAGATTACTGAAATGCATAGGAAGCTATATAGAATGCTATTAGATAATTC
The DNA here is from genome assembly GCF_964263255.1 of Lissotriton vulgaris. Taxonomy (NCBI): domain Eukaryota; kingdom Metazoa; phylum Chordata; class Amphibia; order Caudata; family Salamandridae; genus Lissotriton; species Lissotriton vulgaris. The sequence continues at coordinate 5,741,617 of NC_141696.1, read as the reverse complement.
TAGGATTTGCCCTCTGTTTAGGATTGTGGAAAATTATGATTTCATTCGTAATAATGGTCACTACATCCTCCCGTGGTCTATATGTTCTCAACAACGTGTTTACTAGTGTCATTCTAAAATGACATTGTCTTTTGTGGGTGGGATTGTTCTTGTTGCTACCCAAATTGACATCTGTACCCACCTCCCAACCTATGTCTCTTCCTACTATTACTTCTTTGCATTTGACTTTTGCTTTTCCTTTTCTCTTGCTTTTTCTGAAATTGTATTATGGTTTTTTGTTAAATTTTTGATTGGTTACCATTTGCCAGTTGCAGGGTCACGTAGGAGTACCAACGGTTCAGTTTGTGACCTGAGTAGTGGCAGTAGGCCTGCAGGACTTGCAGTGTCCCTATGACCTGCTAATAATCACAGCTGAAGTACTCTATCAAGATCGCGTGAGCGACATTAGAAAATGGAGATTGTATTGAGGAATGACGATAAAAAAGCAAGAGATGAAAAACCGAAATTATAGAATGTTGTTCTCTAAGCGTGGTATAACTTTATCTATTTTAATACTTTTATGTATTCTATTAGTTATTATATTACGTCTGCACCAACTTCTCAACCTACTCTTTCTTTACTGTTTCTTCACATGACTTTCATGTTTTACCTGAACATACATTGGTTAGGACAGAGTTTACTGATAGACCCTTCTGTACAGCTTCTACATCAACACTAGAACATCAATATTTGTTGGGTGGGTGATCTTATACCACGTTCTACAGATAGAGGTGTTCACTATTTGGTCCTGCCATATATGGCCTTTGTACCACTACGTGTGTAAGAAGACTTGTCCCGAGAGAGTTGCTAAGTAGTACGATAATACTACAGCAACACCTTTGATGATCTGATAAGTATAGACCTAGATTCAGACTGACATGGGTTTAGGTTATTGCCTATATAAGGGCAAAAGGGGCGTCTGTGGTTCTGAAAATTCCGGACCCTGCCATAATGGTGTGCCAAGGCCTAAACACTCGTGCAGAAAATATCATCATACCACGACGAATTTGGTATCAATAGACCGGTAATGATCAGGACATTATGCCTGTGTATTTTCGTCACGATCGAGTGATGCTATCACCCTTAAATCACTGTTCTTGTCCTGAGCCCACGGCATCCATCTTGTGTCTTGCCCTCATAATAGTCAATTGATTAAAGGCTGAATATTGATCCAAAGGACACGTCCACCTTTCTCTGACTTCTCCATGACCTGAACAGGCTGAATCTGCCTACGTGATGTTGGCCTCACCAAACCAGTCCATGCCCTCTAGTCAATCTATATTAAAGATCTGAGCAACTTGTTGTGTACATTGGCCTGAGCAAGATTAGAAGGCCGAATACAGTAGCCATGCCTGTTTATGACCCACAAGCATCCCTTATCCTACATTTCTATCTTCCACACCTGGCTCTGTTTCTCTGCTTCTGGGCTTTTACAATGGGGAGGTGACTGTTTATATGATGGGGAGGAAACCAGTTCTATTGTGAGCTTCTTCGGCCTGCACAGGAAAATATGTGAAGTTTGACATATGTTCATGATGGAAGGTGGGTTGGTCAGTTTGGGCAAGTAGAATGGAATTCATAATTATAGCCTGCTTTGTTATGGTACCATGGGAGCGACCTACAATGATGTGTTTTTCAGCAAGAATGTGAGCCTAGGGCCAAACTTTTTGTATAAAAGGCCTGCCTGAGAAAGCTCAGGCAGGCTCCCTCTTTCAATTGTAAAACTACGGTTGGACGACGAAGCCTCATAATTAATTATAATAAAGATGTCTTTTAATTTTACAGATTGGCTGTCAATTCCTATGCTGCTTTATTATGCAAACTGCTGGATAGATCCCTGGTGGGGAGAGTGAGTCATTTATAACTTTTCTTCACCACTTCCCCCAGGGATAGTTCCATGCGAGAGTCATGGGAGCCTAAGGGCGCTAGCAAGGCTGTATCAGGGCAGGAGTTAGTGTCTTGGTAAAGTACCCCAAAGTGGGCCTCCCAAACCACGGGGGCGATGTTGGGTTCAATTGCTTTTTTGAGTTCCCCTATCCCGTTGTTTACAAGGGCCCAGAATTTTCGGGAGTCCCTGACTTTTAGGGCATCATGATGGTCCTGCCAATGGTTCCAGTCCCACTCGGTCCTAGCAATCGCCATCACTGATTTGTAATGCTTCCTAAGGTCACGTACCTTGACCTTATTTGACCCCTCTTTTATTGCAGCAATGAGCTCAGATTTTGCTGCCCTACAAGAGGAGGTATACCAGGTGGGAACATGGGTCTTTTTCTTTCTAGTTGGCACCACCGGGTGAAATACCTCAGCCAAATCCCTCACTAGATCCTGATGTATGTTACCCAGTTTCTTATTATATTCTGGGGTTCTTGGTTCATTTAGAAGTACATCCACCTCCATGAGTCTGGGAAGTGCCAACTCATATAGCTTGCTGATGGCCTCTTCTGAACTCGCAAGCTTTCCCCACTTAACCCGGCGCCTGTTTGTTGTAAGGAGCAATTCCCCCGTGTCTTCTCCTCCACTTTCTACGGATGTGCCCGCTGGAGGCAGAGGCCACTGGATATTTAAACAAAAGGCATTGTGGTCACTATCTGACCTATTTATTACCCTAAAGTCGAGGACTTTTGGCCAGAGTGTAATATCTAACAAGATATAATCTAGCCTCGACTCATGGCCCCTTCTGTTAAAAGTACACACTGAGGGGGTATCGGAAGGGGTACGGCCATTACAAGCCCTCAGTGCGTAGTCCAGGGTAAGGGACATGAGTTGTATTGCTAGAGGGGACCAGGCTTTGGGGTGAGGGGAAGACGAGGGTGGGACCCCCCAGTAGTCATCCTTGGCCGTAAGAGCACCCTCCAATAGGCCTTCCAGGGGTTCAAAGTGGCAATTGAAGTCTCCTCCAAGCACCACCTTGAAGTCTCCCGGAAGTTGACCCAAGAAGGAGGATAGATCGTTTAGGGTCGGTGATTCATTTGGCGCGGCAACTGGTCGCGAGTAGACATTAACAATAGCCCACGGTGGTTTGCCAGGCCAAGTGAGCCGCACACACTGAATGTCCTGCGAGAACGTATGCACCTGTTCCGCCTGGCACCCAGTGTGACTCGCAATCCAGATTGCTAAGCCACCTGACGGCCTCCCCCTCCCACTCCATTTGGCAGGGATTTCAAATATTTCAAACCCTCTCCTAATTTGGGTGTCCCTCGCCCATGTTTCCTGAAAAAGGAGGATGTCACTGCTACCTACTAGCTGATCCCACTCCGGTGAGCCTTCCTTATTTGCAATTCCTGCCACATTCCAGGAGAGAATTCTCAACCCCGGATCTGGTGGTAGGATACCTTGACCTCCAGTAGGAGGTTGCACAACGGCTATGGATGGGTAAGTGTCAGGCGAAACAGTGTTGCAAACCGCGATGGCGGATGGCCCAACCAACTCCGCCACCCCAGGTTGCAAGATATGGTCAGACCCTATGTTAGGTGGGGGCCCCTGCTGACCCAGACTATCATCCGTGATAACCGTTCGATCTTTAGCGGTATCCTGCGGACCGTGTTCAGTTACAGGGGCTGTACTCAATCCCACCCAACTTTGCACCTCGTCCACCATCTTCCTAGGGCTAAAAGAAGTCTCCCCGGTTTGTGGTCAGTCGACCTGATCTAAACAGGAAAATCTATTGTGATGTATAAAATTGGCCTGGACAGGTGGTAAGTAGTGCCTTGGTCTATAACGTGAGCCATCTACAGCAAAGCCTACTCTGGTCCACCCCTTCTCCCTCCCTACCTCCGTGTTACTAACATTAGGGTCGAAGTGTGAAAGGGGTACTAATTCAATATTGGACTTGTCAGGCCTTACAAGCCAATTGCAAATGTAGTTGGCAACGTGTGGGCTTTTGAAACTTACAATGATACAATCCCCTGCCCTATTCTTTGGGGTAAGGCCAATCCATGGGATCCTCCTAACCATCAAAACCTCACCTTTCAGGTTTGGTGGCAGCGGCTTATTAATACTAAGCCAGCTTATAACCTTATTGCGTAAAGAGTCTTGAGGCTCCCTTGTATCACCAGTTAACTCAGGTACTCCCACCATGATTGCTGTATAGGGGACTGCTTCTGGGGGCAGATTGACCACCCTGCGCCTATCAAGGGGGGGAGTGATATCACCAGTGGGGCCATTGGTAGAGTTCACTACTCCCCCTGGTTGTGGTGCAGGAGGTTGCTTAGATCTCCTAGGGGCCGGGACAGGGGGCCTAGACGCTGGAGGTGGCAAAGTGTGCGTCAGAGAAGCAGACGCACCGTTTGTGCTCGGCAGAACCGTATGAGGGACTTTGGACAATGCAGAAGACAACGGTCTATTCCCAGAAGGATCCCGGGGAGCTACAGGAGCATTTGTAGCTGACCCAGGGCTTTTCCTTATATGACTGTTTTCCAAGGCCTTGAGTCTACTCTCTATGGCGTCCAATTTAGCTGAGATGGGGGTTAGCAAATTCTTAATGGTTACTGTGAGTGAATTGATTATTGTATCAGTGCTATTAGAAGTTGTCCCGCCAAAGATAAATGGACCCGAGTTCAATGGTAGGGCCGCAGGTGCTGGAGAGCCCGTGTGATCTGACCTAGCCCTGATAGGATAAGCTCAGGGGAGGCCGAAATGTCTGTACTGTCATCCTGGTTTGGCTCAATTATATCAACTTTGGCCCTTTTTGCCTTCTTTGGTTTCCTGGACCTTTTCCTTTTTGGGGGTTGTTCCATTCCGCTGCCTGCAGGCTCTGCGAGCAGGGCAGCCTGTCCCGCTTCCTGCGAGACTGATCCCAAGTTATCCGGAATGGCAGAGTGGTCAGAAGTCCCAGATGGCCGGGAGGAGTCCCTATCCCTCTGCGTTAAAGGAGTTCTTAGCTGCTGGAGGACCGACTCAATAGTCTGATCAATACTGTCCATTAGTGACATATGAGTGGCGTCCAATGGAATGGGTGTGCTAACATCTGTTGAAAAGGTATCCCCATGATCCAGAAACACGCTTTCGGGACCCATCTCGAGGTGCGTTTCTGTAACTGATTGACATTTGCTAGCTTGAATACTCGCCTTTGGGAAGAATTTTTCCAAAGTACTTAAACCTTGTTGGGCAGACTTACTCCGTGAAGTTCTGGTCGCCATTATGGAGTAAGTGAAGAGGGGCTAAGGGGCAGGGAGCGTCAGAGGAGTGGCCCGGTCCAGTCTCTGCCGGCCTCTAACGGCCTAAAACGGCCCGCTCTTTGCCCGGTCTTCACCCCGGGGATCGCCCCGCGCGCGTCCCGCGATGCGCGTACCCAAGTGCTCCTAAGTATATCGGGGGGCGTGGCACTGGGAGGGGGCGCGGCGCGGCGGGAAGAGGAACCAGCTGACATGTGATTGTGGTAACACGTGTTTGGTATGGTGATTCGATGTATATTTATAGGAATTAAATGTGTTGAAATGTGGATGTGGGTGTGTTAGAGATGAGTGATTGTCTGTTGGGGTAAGTATTTCATTATTTTCTTTTTGTGTGTTCTTTTCTTGCTGTATTTGAGTGAAAATGCCGTGTTTTAGTAAGTTACGATCTTTGGGTTGCTGTTGTCGTTTGAATGATACCAGACTGGCTGAAAGCCAGCCTGCACCTCCAGAAGGTTCTCCCAATTTTGAGATGTATGTGAAACATGGACTTACTCCGCTTTTGTTCAATACTTTATGGCATAAGTACACGAAAGACAATGTGGATTTACAGTGGCTATTGACCGGTTCATTTGATGAAGCCAAGCTAAATTATCTACAGGATAGGTTGTTCGCCAGGCGTAGTTGTCAAAGCATGTTTTATTCCCTAGGGTTATGGCAGAAGGAGGTTCGAAAGAGACGAATGAGGGATGAGAAGATAGCGAAGAAGAAAGCTAATCAGACTATAGCACAGAAGGCAATGGCTCATGATAAAGCGAAGACGGAGGCAGAGATTGAGCGCGCGGATAAACTATGTAGGTTGCAAGCGGATACAAGTTATGTTGTTAGACCAGAGGCAAAAGATTAGATAGAGGATTTGTTGGATGCCCGTCCTCCGCCTCCTTATGCTCCCTAACCGATATACCCCACGTTACCTACCTCCCCAACTGTAGCGTCCACCTCTGCAGACTCTCCCTCCCATGTGATCTCATTCTCTGACACCTCTACAATTCTGGGTTCTGCTTCCCGCGTTCTAAAAGGTGTAGAAGCTGCCTTGACGTCCGCATCATCACCCCTTGTCTCCCTATTTTCTATTGAGACCCCAGCCCAGTCCGCTCCTCTTGTTGTTTCACCTCAACCCACATCAGCGCAGTTTCGGTGAGCGCTACACCCCAGACTGCGCCTCAGACTCCGGTGCGGGGTCGAGAAGGGTTGGATGGGTGTGCAATGTCTGATCATGTGCGTAAATTGCTCACGCGTTCTAATGTAGGTGCGGAGGAGAAACAGGTCGTGGCCAACCAAGCCTCCCAATGGGCCCGGCATTTGATTTATACTGTTGAGGATATTTGGTCTACAATGAAAGATTATGAGTCGCTGATGCAACAACACGCTTTGTGGCATATGTCAGTGATTTTGATAGAGTTGTGGGAGCAATGTCACGAGGGTTGGCACCCCAGGTTATCTACGACATTAGGGACAGAGCTTATAGAGCTAATACCAGTTTGAGTGAAGTCTATGGCAATATGCGCACATTGGTTGGCTACAGAGAGAGGCTGCAGTTTAAGGGCCGGTCTATGTCGGGTGCACACCCTATGCGTGATGTTCACCCTGTCTTTCATCCAGAGATAACCGAATTGGTGGACCCAGTGACTAACGCAGTGACAAGGGCACGGGTGGAGGCCCATTTTCAGGAGCAATGGGTCTATGTCCCCTGGAAGCGAAGTGAGGCCTTGGTATTGAAGGGGCAGTTACCTGATTCTAGGAAAAATCTGACTGCTTACTATAAAGAATTGACTGAGGCTGCTACTTCTGCAGTCATGACATTTGCGGACATTGAATTATTCTTCGGGTTATTGGTTCCGGTGGATTTATGGAGACAGATAACTGGTACCGATCATATAGATGAACTGGGTGGAACGTGGCAGGAGTTTAAGGATCGAGATAAAGAGAGGAAGCCAGGTGATAAAACAAGAGCAGAGATATTAGCTTTACGCGGACGTATTATCAAGTACATGCACTCACTTCTCCCACCGAAGAAAGTGGACTGGGACAAGTTGACAGCATGTCGTCAAAAGAAAGATGAGAGTGTATCTTCACTCACCTTTGAGGAGACATATTTAGACTTTAGTGGTCAGGATCTATCACAGGATGGTGGGGTGCGGCTTTTTGTGAATAGATTTGTGCATAATTTGCTACCGGAGATATCGGCACGACTTTAGGCCTCTGAGAGTACATGGACGACATCCACCCCTTCTGGCATTTTGAGTATGGCCCAGTACTATGAGTGTAAAAAAATGTGATTCCCTTGAACAAAACTAAATATACAAAGTACGAAGGTCAAAAACAATAACAAGATTCAATAATGTAAAAAGAATTCTTAACAATTTATTGATAATACAAATGTTAAAAGAGTGGACAATAAAAGAACCACTATGACAATGATTAAAAAACAAAACAATAAGACTGTTTGACATTCAATATTGACCAGCAAGATTGATACATGGAGACAGAAAACAGTAAGACATAAAACTTGTACAGTACTGGATGTATATTCATACTCTGTTTCTGACACCTATGTTATGCACACCACAAACTAGTATATCAACAAGGGTATCTGAGTAATGAATTATACTAAAATGGAGCGTCAACGCGTTTCAGTGGTTTTCCACGATTTTATCCACCTTTATCAAGACAACATTTGATATCTGTCGCGGTACATGGGTCAATATAATATCCCTTAAAATCCTCTTTTGGATGTAGTCCAATTTCCTTTGTTAATCCACATTGAAGTGTGATTGAGTAAGGATTTAAGCTTTATGTGTTCCCCTTTTTTTTTTTAAAGTCGTAAGCAAGAGACTCCTGATATTAGAGCATGAAGGCGTTGACTGTGGTTATTGTCTGGTGTTTAAGCCGTGTGATACGTTTTCTTTTCTTATTAAAAGACCAGAGGCGCTTATGTCGTGTCTTTGCTTCGTAAATTCGTGTTTCACAGTATGGCGCAGAGGGACTGCTTACTTCCCTGGTTCTGGAGGATTTGATAAAAAGATACCAGAGGCGCTTACGTCATGTCCCTGTAACATGGGAGCGTATTTCACTGTTATATCGTCAGGGACTGCCTGCTTCTCTCGTAACCAGAGAAGCAGGCAGTCCCTGACAATATAACAGTGAAATACCCTGATAGCCGTCATCTTTTTGGTTTCTCCTTGTCTGGCCGCAGTTTCCGGTTTTGTAGAATTCCCCAGGGGTATACTGAGAGTCCCAGCATTTATAGTCAAGCACTGAAAACACAATTGGATGATTTAGAGCTCCCTGCTGGTAATGTGCTGAACCTCAGCAGCGTTGCAGTCTAAGCACACCATGAACCTCATCAGTACTGCTGTCTAAGCACACCATGAACCTCGGCAGCTCTGCTGTCTAAGCACACCGTCAATCTCAGCAGCTCTGCAGACTAAGCACACCATGAACCTCAGCAGCTCTGCAGTCTAAGCACACCGTGAATGTCAACAGCTCTGCTGTGTAAGCACACCATGAAAGACAGCAGCTTTGCAGTCTAAGCACATGTGAACTTCCGCAGTGCTGCTGTCGAAGCACACCATGAACCTCAGCAGCGGTGCTGTCTTAGCACAGTATGAACCTCAGAAGCACTGGTGCCTAAGCACACCATGAACCTCAGCAGTGGTGCTGTCTAAGCATACCCTGAACCTCAGCAGCTCTGCTGTCTAAGCACACTGTGAACCTCAGCAGCTCTGCTGTCTTAGCACAATATGAACCTCAGAAGCACTGGTGCCTAAGCACACCATGAACCTCAGCAGTGGTGCTGTCTAAGCATACCCTGAACCTCAGCAGCTCTGCTGTCTAAGCACACCGTGAACCTAAGCAGCTCTGCTGTCTAAGCACACCGTGAACCTCAGCAGCTCTGCAGACTAAGCACACCATGAACCTAAGCAGCTCTGCAGTCTAAGCACACCGTGAATCTCAGCAGCTCTGCTGTCTAAGCACATCGTGAACCTCAGCAGCTCTGCTGTCTAAGCACATCGTGAACCTCAGCAGTTCTGCTGTCTAAGCACACCGTGAACCACAGCAGCTCTACAGCCTAAGCACACCATTAACCTCAGCAGTGCTGATGTCTAAAAACACTGTGAACCTCAGCAGCACTGCTGTCTAAGCACACCATGAACCTCAGCAGCACTGCTGTCTAAGCAGACCGTCAACCTCAGCAGTGGTCCTGTCTAAGAACACCATGAATCTCAGCAGCTCTGCAGTCTATGCACACCATGAACCTCAGCAGCGCTGCTGTCTAAGCACAACATGAACCTCAGCAGCACTGCTGTCTAAGCACACCATCATCCTCAGCAGTGGCGTTGTCCAAGAACGCCATGAACCTCAGCAGCTCTGCTGTCTAAGCACACCATGAACCTCAGCAGCACTGGTATCTAAGCACATCAAGATCCTCAGGAGCGGTGCTGTCTAAGCACACAATGAACTTCAGCAGTGGCGTTGTCCAAGAACACTATGAACCTCAGCAGCTCCGCTGTCTAAGCACACCATTAATCTCAGCAACACTGCTGTCTAAGCACACCGTGAAACTCTGCAGCACAGCTGTCTAAGCACACTTTGAACCTCAGCAGCTCTGCAGACTAAGCACACTGTGAACCTCAGCAGCTCTGCTGTCTAAGCACACCATGAACGTCAGCAGCACTGGTGTCTAAGCACACCCTGAATCTCAGCAGCTCTGCTGTCTAAGCACACCCTGAACCTCAGCAGCTCTGCTGTCTGAGCATGCCGTGAACCTCAGCAACTCTGCAGCCTAAGCACACCGTGAACCTCAGCAGCTCTGCTGTCTAAGCACATCGTGAACCTCAGCAGCTTTGCTGTTCAAGCACACCATGAACCTCGGCAGCTCTGCTGTCTAAGCACACCATCAATCTCAGCAGCTCTGCAGACTAAGCACACCATGAACCTCAGCAGCTCTGCAGTCTAAGCACACCGTGAACGTCAACAGCTCTGCTGTGTAAGCACACCATGAAAGACAGCAGCTTTGCAGTCTAAGCACACGTGAACTTCCGCAGTGCTGCTGTCGAAGCACACCATGAACCTCAGCAGCGGTGCTGTCTTAGCACAATATGAACCTCAGAAGCACTGGTGCCTAAGCACACCATGAACCTCAGCAGTGGTGCTGTCTAAGCATACCCTGAACCTCAGCAGCTCAGCTGTCTAAGCACACCGTGAACCTCAGCAGCTCTGCTGTCTTAGCACAATATGAACCTCAGAAGCACTAATGCCTAAGCACACCATGAACCTCAGCAATGGTGCTGTCTAAGCATACCCTGAACCTCAGCAGCTCTGCTGTCTAAGCACACCGTGAACCTCAGCAGCTCTGCTGTCTAAGCACACCGTGAACCTCAGCAGCTCTGCTGTCTAAGCACACCGTGAACCTCAGCAGCACTGCTGTCTAAGCACACCGTGAACCTCAGCAGCTCTGCAGACTAAGCACACCATGAACCTAAGCAGCTCTGCAGTCTAAGCACACAGTGAATCTCAGCAGCTCTGCTGTCTAAGCACATCGTGAACCTCAGCAGCTCTGCTGTCTAAGCACATCGTGAACCTCAGCAGTTCTGCTGTCTAAGCACACCGTGAACCACAGCAGCTCTACAGCCTAAGCACACCATTAACCTCAGCAGTGCTGATGTCTAAAAACACTGTGAACCTCAGCAGCACTGCTGTCTAAGCACACCATGAACCTCAGCAGTACTGCTGTCTAAGCAGACCATCAACATCAGCAGTGGTCCTGTCTAAGAACACCATGAATCTCAGCAGCTCTGCTGTCTAAGGACACCATGAACCTCAGCAGCTCTACTGTCTAAGCACACCGTGAACATCAGCAGCTCTGCTGTCTAAGCGCACCATGAAGCTCAGCAGCTCTGCAGTCTAAGCACACCATGAACCTCAGCAGCGATGCTGTCTAAACACACTGTGAACCTCAGCAGCACTGCTGTCTAAGAACACCATGAACCTCAGCAGCTCTGCTGTCTAAGCACAACATGAACCTCAGCAGCACTGCTGTCTAAGCACACCATCATCCTCAGCATTGGCGTTGTCCAAGAACGCCATGAACCTCAGAAGCTCTGCTGTCTAAGCACACCATGAACCTCAGCAGCACTGGTATCTAAGCACATCAAGATCCTCAGGAGCGGTGCTGTCTAAGCACACAATGAACTTCAGCAGTGGCGTTGTCCAAGAACACTATGAACCTCAGCAGCTCCGTGAAACTCTACAGCACTGCTGTCTAAGCACACTTTGAATCTCAGCAGCTCTGCAGACTAAGCACACTGTGAACCTCAGCAGCTCTGCTGTCTAAGCACACCATGAACGTCAGCAGCACTGGTGTCTAAGCACACCCTGAATCTCAGCAGCTCTGCTGTCTAAGCACACCCTGAACCTCAGCAGCTCTGCTGTCTGAGCATGCCGTGAACCTCAGCAGCTCTGCAGCCTAAGCACACCGTGAACCTCAGCAGCTCTGCTGTCTAAGCACATCGTGAACCTCAGCAGCTTTGCTGTTCAAGCACATCATGAACGTCAGCAGCTCTGCAGTCTAAGCACATGTGAACGTCAGCAGGGCTACTATCTAAGGACACCATGAATCTCAGCAGCGATGCTGCCTAAGCACAAAATGAACCTCAGCAGCACTGCTGCCTAAGCACACCGTGAACCTCAGCAGCTCTGCAGACTAAGCACACCATGAACCTCAGCAGCGCTGCTGTGTTAGCACACTATGTACCTCAGCAGCACTAGTGTCTAAGCACACCATTAACCTAAGCAGTGGTGCTGTCTAAGCATACCCTGAATCTCAGCAGCTCTGCTGTCTAAGCACACCCTAAACCTCAGCAGCTCTGCTGTCTAATCACACCATGAACCTCAGCAGCTCTGATGTGTAAGTACACCGTGAACCTCAGCAGCTCTGCTGTCTAAGCACACCATGAACCTCAGCAGCTCTTCTGTCTAAGCGCACCATGAACCTCAGCAGTTCTGCTGTCTAAGCACACCGTGAACCTCAGCAGCTCTGTAGTCTAAGCACAGCATTAACCTCAGCAGCGCTGATGTCTAAGCACACCGTGAACCTCAGCAGCACTGTAGTCTAAGCACAGCATTAACCTCAGCAGCGCTGATGTCTAAACACACTGTGAACCTCAGCAGCTCTGCTGTCTAAGCACACCATGAACCACAGCAGCACTGCTGTCTAAGCACACCATGAACCTCAGCAGCTCTGCTGTCTAAGCATACCGTGAACCTCAGCAGCACTGGTGTCTAAGCACACCATGAACCTCAGCAGCTCTGCAGACTAAGCACACTGTGAACCTCAGCAGCTCTGCTGTCTAAGCACATCATGAACCTCAGCAGCTCTGCTGTCTAAGCACATCATGAACCTCAGCAGTTCTGCTGTCTAAGCACATCGTGAACCTCAGCAGCTCTGCTGTCTAAGCACATCATGAACCTCTACAGCTCTGCTGTCTAAGCACACCGTGAACCTCAGCAGCTCTGTAGTCTAAGCACAGCATTAACCTCAGCAGCGCTGATGTCTAAACACACTGTGAACCTCAGCAGCTCTGCTGTCTAAGCACACCATGAACCTCAGCAGCACTGCTGTCTAAGCACACCATGAACCTCAGCAGTACTGCTGTCTAAGCACACCATCAACCTCAGCAGTGGTGCTGTCTAAGAACACCATGAATCTCAGCAGCTCTGCAGACTAAGCACACTGTGAAACTCAGCAGCTCTGCAGTCTAAGCACAACGTGAACCTTAGCAGCTCTGCTGTCTAAGCACATCATGAACCTCAGCAGTTCTGCTGTCTAAGCACACTGTGAACCTCAGCAGCTCTGCAGTCTAAGCACACCATGAACCTCAGCAGCTCTGCTGTCTAAGCACACCATGAACCTCGGCAGCACTGCTGTCTAAGCACACCATGAACCTCAGCAGCACTGATGTCTAAGCACTCCATCAACCTCAGCAGTGGTGCTATCTAAGAACACTATAAACCTCAGCACCTCTGCTGTCTAAGCACACCATGAACCTCAGCAGCTCTGCTGTCTAAGCACACAGTGAACCTCAGTAGCGGTGCTGTCTAAGCACACCCTGAGTCCCAGCATCTCTGCTGTCTAAGCACACCCTGAACCTCAGCAGCTCTGCATTCTAAGCACAACATAAACCTCAGCAGCACTGCTGTCTAACCACACCGTGAACATCAGCTGCTCTGCTGTCTAAGCACACCATGAACCTCAGCAGTGGTGCTAAGCACACCCTGAACCTCAGCAGCGTTGATGTCTAAGCACACCATGAACCTCAGCAGCACTGCTGTCTAAGCACACCATGAACCTCAGCAGCGGTGCTGTCCTAGCACACCCAGAATCTCAGCAGCTCTGCTGTCTGAGCACACTGTCAACTTCAGCAGCTCTACAGTCTAAGCACACTGTCAACCTCAGCAGCTCTGCAGTCTAAACAGACCGTGAACCTCAGCAGCTCTGCAGTCTAAGCACACCATGAACCTCAGAAGCTCTGCTCTCTAAACACACCATGAACCTCAGCAGATTTGCTGTCTAAACACACCATGAACCTCAGCAGCACTGCTGTCTAAGCACACCATGAACCTCAGCAGCTCTGCTGTCTAAGCACACCGAGAACCTCAGCAGCGGTGCTGTCTAAGCACACTGTGAGCTTCAGCACCACTGTTGTCCAAGCACACTATGAACCTCAGCAGCTCTGTAGTCTAAGCACACCATGAACCTCAGCAGCTCTGCTGTCTAAGCACACCATGAACCTCAACAGCTGTGCTGTCTAAGCACACTATGAACCTCAGCACCTCTGCTGTCTGAGCACACCATGAACCTCAGCAGCTCTGCTGTCTAAGCACACAGTGAACCTCAGCAGCGGTGCTGTCTAAGCACACCCTGAATCTCAGCATCTCTGCTGTCTAAGCACACCCTGAACTTCAGCAGCTCTGCAGTCTAAGCACAACATAAACCTCAGCAGCACTGCTGTCTAACCACACCGTGAACATCAGCTGCTCTGCTGTCTAAGCACACCATGAACCTCAGCAGCGGTGCTAAGCACACCCTGAACCTCAGCAGCGTTGATGTCTAAGCACACCATGAACCTTAGCAGCACTGCTGTCTAAGCACACCCAGAATCTCAGCAGCTCTGCTGTCTGAGCACACCGTCAACCTCAGCAGCTCTGCAGTCTAAGCACACTGTCAACTTTAGCAGCTCTGCAGTCTAAGCACATCATGAACCTCAGCAGCTCTGCTGTCTAAGCACATCATGAACCTCAGCAGCTCTGCAGTATAAGCACACCATGAAACTCCAAAGCTCTGCTCTCTAAACACACCATGAACCAAAGCAGATTTGCTGTCTAAGCACACCATGCACCTCAGCAGCACTGCTGTCTAAGTACACCATGAACCTCAGCAGCTCTGCTGTCTAAGCACACCATGAACCTCAACAGCTGTGCTGTCTAAGCACACCATGAGCCTCAGCAGCTCTGCTGTCTAAGCACACAGTGAACCTCAGTAGCGGTGCTGTCCAAGCACACCCTGAATCTCAGCATCTCTGCTGTCTAAGCACACCCTGAACCTCAGCAGCTCTGCAGTCTAAGCACAAAATAAACCTCAGCAGCACTGCTGTCTAACCACACAGTGAACATCAACTGCTCTGCTGTCTAAGCACACCATGAACCTCAGCAGCGGTGCTAAGCAAACCCTGAACCTCAGCAGCGTTGATGTCTAAGCACACCATGAACCTCAGCAGCGGTGCTAAGCACACCCTGAACCTCAGCAGTGTTGATGTCTAAGCACACCATGAACCTCAGCAGCACTGCTGTCTAAGGATACCATGAACCTCAGCAGCTCTGCTGTCTAAGAATACCCTGAACCTCAGCAGCACTGGTGTCTGAGCACACCATGAACCTCAGCAGCCCTGCAGACTAAGCACACTGTGAACCTCACCAGCTCTGCTGTCTAAGCACATCATGAACCTCTGCAGCTCTGCTGTCTAAGCACATCGTGAACCTCAGCAGTTCTGCTGTCTAAGCACACAGTGAACCTCAGTAGCAGTGCTGTCTAAGCACACCCTGAATCCCAGCATCTCTGCTGTCTAAGCACACCCTGAGCCTCAGCAGCTCTGCATTCTAAGCACAACATAAACCTCAGCAGCACTGCTGTCTAACCACACCGTGAACATCAGCTGCTTTGCTGTCTAAGCACACCATGAACCTCAGCAGTGGTGCTAAGCACACCCTGAACCTCAGCAGCGTTGATGTCTAAGCACACCATGAACCTCAGCAGCACTGCTGTCTAAGCACACCATGAACCTCAGCAGCTCTGCTGTCTGAGCACACTGTCAACCTCAGCAGCTCTGCAGTCTAAGCACACTGTCAACCTCAGCAGCTCTGCAGTCTTAACAGACCGTGAACCTCAGCAGCTCTGCTACCTAAGCACATCATGAACCTCAGCAGCTCTGCAGTCTAAGCACACCATGAACCTCCGAAGCTCTGCTCTCTAAACACACCATGAACCTCAGCAGATTTGCTGTCTAAGCACACCATGCACCTCAGCAGCACTGCTGTCTAAGTACACCATGAACCTTAGCAGTTCTGCTGTCTAAGCACACCTCGAACCTCAACAGCTGTGCTGTCTAAGCACACTATGAACCTCAGCACCTCTGCTGTCTAAGCACACCATGAGCCTCAGCAGCTCTGCTGTCTAAGCACACAGTGAACCTCAGTAGCGGTGCTGTCTAAGCACACTCTGAATCTCAGCATCTCTGCTGTCTAAGCACACCCTGAACCTCAGCAGTTCTGCAGTCTAAGCACAACATAAACCTCAGCAGCACTGCTGTCTAACCACACCGTGAACATCAGCTGCTCTGCTGTCTAAGCACACCATGAACCTCAGCAGCGGTGCTAAGCAAACCCAGAACCTCAGCAGCGTTGATGTCTAAGCACACCATGAACCTCAGCAGCGGTGCTAAGCACACCCTGAACCTCAGCAGCGTTGATGTCTAAGCACACCATGAACCTCAGCAGCGGTGCTGTCTAAGCACACCAGGAACCTCAGCAGCAGTGCTGTCCAAGCATACCATCAACCTCAGCACCACAGTAGTCTAAGCACACCATGAACCTCAGCAGCGGTGCAGTCTAAGCACAGCATGAACCTCAGCAGCCCTATGTAAGCACACTATGAACCTTAGCAGCTCTGCTGTCTAAGCACATTATGTACCTCAGCAGGTCTGCTGTCTAAGCACACTGTGAACCTCAGCAGTTCTGCAGTCTAAGAACACCATGAACCTCAGCAGCTCTGCATTCTAAGCACAACATAAACCTCAGCAGCACTGCTGTCTAAGCACACCATGAACCTCAGCAGTGGTGCTAAGCACACCCTGAACCTCAGCAGCGTTGATGTCTAAGCACACCATGAACCTCAGCAGCACTGCTGTCTAAGCACACCATGAACCTCAGCAGCGGTGCTGTCTTAGCGCACCCAGAATCTCAGCAGCTCTGCTGTCTGAGCACACTATCAACTTTAGCAGCTCTGCAGTCTAAGCACACTTTGAACCTCAGCAGCTCTGCAGACTAAGCACACTGTGAACCTCAGCAGCTCTGCTGTCTAAGCACACCATGAACGTCAGCAGCACTGGTGTCTAAGCACACCCTGAATCTCAGCAGCTCTGCTGTCTAAGCACACCCTGAACCTCAGCAGCTCTG
The DNA here is from genome assembly GCF_964263255.1 of Lissotriton vulgaris. NCBI lineage: Eukaryota > Metazoa > Chordata > Amphibia > Caudata > Salamandridae > Lissotriton > Lissotriton vulgaris. The sequence continues at coordinate 5,724,674 of NC_141696.1, read as the reverse complement.
CTGTCTGAGCATGCCGTGAACCTCAGCAACTCTGCAGCCTAAGCACACCGTGAACCTCAGCAGCTCTGCTGTCTAAGCACATCGTGAACCTCAGCAGCTTTGCTGTTCAAGCACACCATGAACCTCGGCAGCTCTGCTGTCTAAGCACACCATCAATCTCAGCAGCTCTGCAGACTAAGCACACCATGAACCTCAGCAGCTCTGCAGTCTAAGCACACCGTGAACGTCAACAGCTCTGCTGTGTAAGCACACCATGAAAGACAGCAGCTTTGCAGTCTAAGCACACGTGAACTTCCGCAGTGCTGCTGTCGAAGCACACCATGAACCTCAGCAGCGGTGCTGTCTTAGCACAATATGAACCTCAGAAGCACTGGTGCCTAAGCACACCATGAACCTCAGCAGTGGTGCTGTCTAAGCATACCCTGAACCTCAGCAGCTCAGCTGTCTAAGCACACCGTGAACCTCAGCAGCTCTGCTGTCTTAGCACAATATGAACCTCAGAAGCACTAATGCCTAAGCACACCATGAACCTCAGCAATGGTGCTGTCTAAGCATACCCTGAACCTCAGCAGCTCTGCTGTCTAAGCACACCGTGAACCTCAGCAGCTCTGCTGTCTAAGCACACCGTGAACCTCAGCAGCTCTGCTGTCTAAGCACACCGTGAACCTCAGCAGCACTGCTGTCTAAGCACACCGTGAACCTCAGCAGCTCTGCAGACTAAGCACACCATGAACCTAAGCAGCTCTGCAGTCTAAGCACACAGTGAATCTCAGCAGCTCTGCTGTCTAAGCACATCGTGAACCTCAGCAGCTCTGCTGTCTAAGCACATCGTGAACCTCAGCAGTTCTGCTGTCTAAGCACACCGTGAACCACAGCAGCTCTACAGCCTAAGCACACCATTAACCTCAGCAGTGCTGATGTCTAAAAACACTGTGAACCTCAGCAGCACTGCTGTCTAAGCACACCATGAACCTCAGCAGTACTGCTGTCTAAGCAGACCATCAACATCAGCAGTGGTCCTGTCTAAGAACACCATGAATCTCAGCAGCTCTGCTGTCTAAGGACACCATGAACCTCAGCAGCTCTACTGTCTAAGCACACCGTGAACATCAGCAGCTCTGCTGTCTAAGCGCACCATGAAGCTCAGCAGCTCTGCAGTCTAAGCACACCATGAACCTCAGCAGCGATGCTGTCTAAACACACTGTGAACCTCAGCAGCACTGCTGTCTAAGAACACCATGAACCTCAGCAGCTCTGCTGTCTAAGCACAACATGAACCTCAGCAGCACTGCTGTCTAAGCACACCATCATCCTCAGCATTGGCGTTGTCCAAGAACGCCATGAACCTCAGAAGCTCTGCTGTCTAAGCACACCATGAACCTCAGCAGCACTGGTATCTAAGCACATCAAGATCCTCAGGAGCGGTGCTGTCTAAGCACACAATGAACTTCAGCAGTGGCGTTGTCCAAGAACACTATGAACCTCAGCAGCTCCGTGAAACTCTACAGCACTGCTGTCTAAGCACACTTTGAATCTCAGCAGCTCTGCAGACTAAGCACACTGTGAACCTCAGCAGCTCTGCTGTCTAAGCACACCATGAACGTCAGCAGCACTGGTGTCTAAGCACACCCTGAATCTCAGCAGCTCTGCTGTCTAAGCACACCCTGAACCTCAGCAGCTCTGCTGTCTGAGCATGCCGTGAACCTCAGCAGCTCTGCAGCCTAAGCACACCGTGAACCTCAGCAGCTCTGCTGTCTAAGCACATCGTGAACCTCAGCAGCTTTGCTGTTCAAGCACATCATGAACGTCAGCAGCTCTGCAGTCTAAGCACATGTGAACGTCAGCAGGGCTACTATCTAAGGACACCATGAATCTCAGCAGCGATGCTGCCTAAGCACAAAATGAACCTCAGCAGCACTGCTGCCTAAGCACACCGTGAACCTCAGCAGCTCTGCAGACTAAGCACACCATGGTGATCAGAGGAGGGACGAGGAAAAAGTGTCCATTTTATTTCCCCAAACAATATCAGCGTTAATCAAAGTGAAAGATGGACACTTGTAACAGATCCAGACCATTGGTTGGAAAAACTATGGTACCCTCAAAAACCCAATGTGAATTGGTGTAGCGGTATATATCGTTCCTCCGCCCCTACATTGTGGTTCGTTGGCAGTTATCATTGGGTACCATAGGTAGTGTGGGTGCCTGCCTCAACCTGAGGCTCCTCTGGTCTGGATTGCAGTGGCCAGAGAAAAAAATATATATGGTGGTGCAAAGGGAAAAAGTTAAAAATAAGATCTGCACTTTTAGGTATTTTAATGAAATAGTGTGGATCTTATGTTAAAAACAGTGGGTACTTATTCAGGATCGAGTTATGAGATCCTCAAGTATTCGAATTACAAGGGTGTCGACATGTTTCAGCCCCCTCTGGCTCAAAGGAGTCTACGGGGCTTTCGTCAGGACAAAAATGACAAACAAACAGAGAAATTCTACTCACACTTCGTTTGTGGAGTTCAAAGGATAATGAGGGTCAAATTTAAACCACTCGAATTTTCGCGAGCCTGTGAACGAAATTATAAACAGACATATTGTGCAAAGTTATGAAACAATTTAGTCATAAAACTTGAATGAGAAAGGCACACTAGTAAGCAATAGTCTTAACTAGTAACACAGAGGCGTATTTTTCGCTAGACAAATAAACATTTCTAAACAGTAGGAGCGTTCCCTGGTAGGATAGAGGAGAGAGGGGTAGGCGAGGGCGTGCATATGAGCTGTAAAGATGTGTGTTACAGCGCCAATCATAGCTTAATGGAGTCGCCACCATGAACCTCAGCAGCGCTGCTGTGTTAGCACACTATGTACCTCAGCAGCACTAGTGTCTAAGCACACCATTAACCTAAGCAGTGGTGCTGTCTAAGCATACCCTGAATCTCAGCAGCTCTGCTGTCTAAGCACACCCTAAACCTCAGCAGCTCTGCTGTCTAATCACACCATGAACCTCAGCAGCTCTGATGTGTAAGTACACCGTGAACCTCAGCAGCTCTGCTGTCTAAGCACACCATGAACCTCAGCAGCTCTTCTGTCTAAGCGCACCATGAACCTCAGCAGTTCTGCTGTCTAAGCACACCGTGAACCTCAGCAGCTCTGTAGTCTAAGCACAGCATTAACCTCAGCAGCGCTGATGTCTAAGCACACCGTGAACCTCAGCAGCACTGTAGTCTAAGCACAGCATTAACCTCAGCAGCGCTGATGTCTAAACACACTGTGAACCTCAGCAGCTCTGCTGTCTAAGCACACCATGAACCACAGCAGCACTGCTGTCTAAGCACACCATGAACCTCAGCAGCTCTGCTGTCTAAGCATACCGTGAACCTCAGCAGCACTGGTGTCTAAGCACACCATGAACCTCAGCAGCTCTGCAGACTAAGCACACTGTGAAACTCAGCAGCTCTGCAGTCTAAGCACAACGTGAACCTTAGCAGCTCTGCTGTCTAAGCACATCATGAACCTCAGCAGTTCTGCTGTCTAAGCACACTGTGAACCTCAGCAGCTCTGCAGTCTAAGCACACCATGAACCTCAGCAGCTCTGCTGTCTAAGCACACCATGAACCTCGGCAGCACTGCTGTCTAACCACACCATGAACCTCAGCAGCACTGATGTCTAAGCACTCCATCAACCTCAGCAGTGGTGCTATCTAAGAACACTATAAACCTCAGCACCTCTGCTGTCTAAGCACACCATGAACCTCAGCAGCTCTGCTGTCTAAGCACACAGTGAACCTCAGTAGCGGTGCTGTCTAAGCACACCCTGAGTCCCAGCATCTCTGCTGTCTAAGCACACCCTGAACCTCAGCAGCTCTGCATTCTAAGCACAACATAAACCTCAGCAGCACTGCTGTCTAACCACACCGTGAACATCAGCTGCTCTGCTGTCTAAACACACCATGAACCTCAGCAGTGGTGCTAAGCACACCCTGAACCTCAGCAGCGTTGATGTCTAAGCACACCATGAACCTCAGCAGCACTGCTGTCTAAGCACACCATGAACCTCAGCAGCGGTGCTGTCCTAGCACACCCAGAATCTCAGCAGCTCTGCTGTCTGAGCACACTGTCAACTTCAGCAGCTCTACAGTCTAAGCACACTGTCAACCTCAGCAGCTCTGCAGTCTAAACAGACCGTGAACCTCAGCAGCTCTGCAGTCTAAGCACACCATGAACCTCAGAAGCTCTGCTCTCTAAACACACCATGAACCTCAGCAGATTTGCTGTCTAAACACACCATGAACCTCAGCAGCACTGCTGTCTAAGCACACCATGAACCTCAGCAGCTCTGCTGTCTAAGCACACCGAGAACCTCAGCAGCGGTGCTGTCTAAGCACACTGTGAGCTTCAGCACCACTGTTGTCCAAGCACACTATGAACCTCAGCAGCTCTGTAGTCTAAGCACACCATGAACCTCAGCAGCTCTGCTGTCTAAGCACACCATGAACCTCAACAGCTGTGCTGTCTAAGCACACTATGAACCTCAGCACCTCTGCTGTCTAAGCACACCATGAACCTCAGCAGCTCTGCTGTCTAAGCACACAGTGAACCTCAGCAGCGGTGCTGTCTAAGCACACCCTGAATCTCAGCATCTCTGCTGTCTAAGCACACCCTGAACTTCAGCAGCTCTGCAGTCTAAGCACAACATAAACCTCAGCAGCACTGCTGTCTAACCACACCGTGAACATCAGCTGCTCTGCTGTCTAAGCACACCATGAACCTCAGCAGCGGTGCTAAGCACACCCTGAACCTCAGCAGCGTTGATGTCTAAGCACACCATGAACCTTAGCAGCACTGCTGTCTAAGCACACCCAGAATCTCAGCAGCTCTGCTGTCTGAGCACACCGTCAACCTCAGCAGCTCTGCAGTCTAAGCACACTGTCAACTTTAGCAGCTCTGCAGTCTAAGCACATCATGAACCTCAGCAGCTCTGCTGTCTAAGCACATCATGAACCTCAGCAGCTCTGCAGTATAAGCACACCATGAAACTCCAAAGCTCTGCTCTCTAAACACACCATGAACCAAAGCAGATTTGCTGTCTAAGCACACCATGCACCTCAGCAGCACTGCTGTCTAAGTACACCATGAACCTCAGCAGCTCTGCTGTCTAAGCACACCATGAACCTCAACAGCTGTGCTGTCTAAGCACACCATGAGCCTCAGCAGCTCTGCTGTCTAAGCACACAGTGAACCTCAGTAGCGGTGCTGTCCAAGCACACCCTGAATCTCAGCATCTCTGCTGTCTAAGCACACCCTGAACCTCAGCAGCTCTGCAGTCTAAGCACAAAATAAACCTCAGCAGCACTGCTGTCTAACCACACAGTGAACATCAACTGCTCTGCTGTCTAAGCACACCATGAACCTCAGCAGCGGTGCTAAGCAAACCCTGAACCTCAGCAGCGTTGATGTCTAAGCACACCATGAACCTCAGCAGCGGTGCTGAGCACACCATGAACCTCAGCAGCCCTGCAGACTAAGCACACTGTGAACCTCACCAGCTCTGCTGTCTAAGCACATCATGAACCTCTGCAGCTCTGCTGTCTAAGCACATCGTGAACCTCAGCAGTTCTGCTGTCTAAGCACACAGTGAACCTCAGTAGCAGTGCTGTCTAAGCACACCCTGAATCCCAGCATCTCTGCTGTCTAAGCACACCCTGAGCCTCAGCAGCTCTGCATTCTAAGCACAACATAAACCTCAGCAGCACTGCTGTCTAACCACACAGTGAACATCAGCTGCTTTGCTGTCTAAGCACACCATGAACCTCAGCAGTGGTGCTAAGCACACCCTGAACCTCAGCAGCGTTGATGTCTAAGCACACCATGAACATCAGCAGCACTGCTGTCTAAGCACACCATGAACCTCAGCAGCTCTGCTGTCTGAGCACACTGTCAACCTCAGCAGCTCTGCAGTCTAAGCACACTGTCAACCTCAGCAGCTCTGCAGTCTTAACAGACCGTGAACCTCAGCAGCTCTGCTACCTAAGCACATCATGAACCTCAGCAGCTCTGCAGTCTAAGCACACCATGAACCTCCGAAGCTCTGCTCTCTAAACACACCATGAACCTCAGCAGATTTGCTGTCTAAGCACACCATGCACCTCAGCAGCACTGCTGTCTAAGTACACCATGAACCTTAGCAGTTCTGCTGTCTAAGCACACCTCGAACCTCAACAGCTGTGCTGTCTAAGCACACTATGAACCTCAGCACCTCTGCTGTCTAAGCACACCATGAGCCTCAGCAGCTCTGCTGTCTAAGCACACAGTGAACCTCAGTAGCGGTGCTGTCTAAGCACACTCTGAATCTCAGCATCTCTGCTGTCTAAGCACACCCTGAACCTCAGCAGTTCTGCAGTCTAAGCACAACATAAACCTCAGCAGCACTGCTGTCTAACCACACCGTGAACATCAGCTGCTCTGCTGTCTAAGCACACCATGAACCTCAGCAGCGGTGCTAAGCAAACCCAGAACCTCAGCAGCGTTGATGTCTAAGCACACCATGAACCTCAGCAGCGGTGCTAAGCACACCCTGAACCTCAGCAGCGTTGATGTCTAAGCACACCATGAACCTCAGCAGCGGTGCTGTCTAAGCACACCAGGAACCTCAGCAGCAGTGCTGTCCAAGCATACCATCAACCTCAGCACCACAGTAGTCTAAGCACACCATGAACCTCAGCAGCGGTGCAGTCTAAGCACAGCATGAACCTCAGCAGCCCTATGTAAGCACACTATGAACCTTAGCAGCTCTGCTGTCTAAGCACATTATGTACCTCAGCAGGTCTGCTGTCTAAGCACACTGTGAACCTCAGCAGTTCTGCAGTCTAAGAACACCATGAACCTCAGCAGCTCTGCATTCTAAGCACAACATAAACCTCAGCAGCACTGCTGTCTAAGCACACCATGAACCTCAGCAGTGGTGCTAAGCACACCCTGAACCTCAGCAGCGTTGATGTCTAAGCACACCATGAACCTCAGCAGCACTGCTGTCTAAGCACACCATGAACCTCAGCAGCGGTGCTGTCTTAGCGCACCCAGAATCTCAGCAGCTCTGCTGTCTGAGCACACTATCAACTTTAGCAGCTCTGCAGTCTAAGCACACTGTCAACCTCAGCAGCTCTGCAGTCTAAACAGACCGTGAACCTCAGCAGCTCTGCTGTCTAAGCACACCATGAACCTCAACAGCTGTGCTTTCTAAGCACACTATGAACCTCAGCACCTCTGCTGTCTAAGCACACCATGAACCTCAGCAGCTCTGCTGTCTAAGCACACAGTGAACCTCAGCAGCGGTGCTGTCTAAGCACACCCTGAATCTCAGCATCTCTGCTGTCTAAGCACACCCTGAACCTCAGCAGCTCTGCAGTCTAAGCACAACATAAACCTCAGCAGCACTGCTGTCTAACCACACCGTGAACATCAGCTGCTCTGCTGTCTAAGCACACCATGAACCTCAACAGCGGTGCTAAGCACACCCTGAACCTCAGCAGCGTTGATGTCTAAGCACACCATGAACCTTAGCAGGACTGCTGTCTAAGCACATCCAGAATCTCAGCAGCTCTGCTGTCTGAGCACACCGTCAACCTCAGCAGCTCTGCAGTCTAAGCACACTGTCAACCTCAGCAGCTCTGCAGTCTAAACAGACAGTGAACCTCAGCAGCTCTGCTGTCTAAGCACATCATGAACCTCAGCAGCTCTGCAGTATAAGCACACCATGAAACTCCAAAGCTCTGCTCTCTAAACACACCATGAACCTCAGCAGATTTGCTGTCTAAGCACACCATGCACCTCAGCAGCACTGCTGTCTAAGTACACCATGAACCTCAGCAGCTCTGCTGTTTAAGCACACCATGAACCTCAACAGCTGTGCTGTCTAAGCACACCCTGAATCTCAGCATCTCTGCTGTCTAAGCACACCCTGAACCTCAGCAGCTCTGCAGTCTAAGCACAACATAAACCTCAGCAGCACTGCCGTCTAACCACACCGTGAACATCAGCTGCTCTGCTGTCTAAGCACACCATGAACCTCAGCAGCGGTGCTAAGCAAACCCTGAACCTCAGCAGCGTTGATGTCTAAGCACACCATGAACCTCAGCAGCGGTGCTAAGCACACCCTGAACCTCAGCAGCGTTGATGTCTAAGCACACCATGAACCTCAGCAGCACTGCTGTCTAAGGGTACCATGAACCTCAGCAGCTCTGCTGTCTAAGCATACCCTGAACCTCAGCAGCACTGGTGTCTAAGCACACCATGAACCTCAGCAGCTCTGCAGACTAAGCACAATGTGAACCTCACCAGCTCTGCTGTCTAAGCACATCATGAACCTCTACAGCTCTGCTGTCTAAGCACATCGTGAACCTCAGCAGTTCTGCTGTCTAAGCACACCGTGAACCTCAGCAGCTCTGTAGTCTAAGCACAGCATTAACCTCAGCAGCGCTGCTGTCTAAGCACACCATGAACCTCAGCAGCACTGCTGTCTAAGCACACCATGAATCTCAGCAGCACTGCTGTCTAAGCACACCATCAACCTCAGCAGTGGTGCTGTCTAAGAACACCATGAACCTCAGCAGCTCTGCAGACTAAGCACACTGTGAAACTCAGCAGCTCTGCAGTCTAAGCACAATGTGAACCTTAGCAGCTCTGCTGTCTAAGCACATCATGAACCTCAGCAGTTCTGCTGTCTAAGCACACTGTGAACCTCAGCAGCTCTGCAGTCTAAGCACACCATGAACCTCAGCAGCTCTGCTGTCTAAGCACACCATGAACCTCGGCAGCACTGCTGTCTAAGCACACCATGAACCTCAGCAGCACTGATGTCTAAGCACTCCATCAACCTCAGCAGTGGTGCTATCTAAGAACACTATAAACCTCAACACCTCTGCTGTCTAAGCACACCATGAACCTCAGCAGCTCTGCTGTCTAAGCACACAGTGAACCTCAGTAGCGGTGCTGTCTAAGCACACCCTGAATCCCAGCATCTCTGCTGTCTAAGCACACCCTGAACCTCAGCAGCTCTGCATTCTAAGCACAACATAAACCTCAGCAGCACTGCTGTCTAACCACACCGTGAACATCAGCTGCTCTGCTGTCTAAGCACACCATGAACTTCAGCAGTGGTGCTAAGCACACCCTGAACCTCAGCAGCGTTGATGTCTAAGCACACCATGAACCTCAGCAGCACTGCTGTCTAAGCACACCATGAACCTCAGCAGCTCTGCTGTCTGAGCACACTGTCAACCTCAGCAGCTCTGCAGTCTAAGCACACTGTCAACCTCAGCAGCTCTGCAGTCTAAACAGACCGTGAACCTCAGAAGCTCTGCTGTCTAAGCACATCATGAACCTCAGCAGCTCTGCAGTCTAAGCACACCATGAACCTCCGAAGCTCTGCTCTCTAAACACACCATGAACCTCAGCAGATTTGCTGTCTAAGCACACCATGAACCTCAGCAGCACTGCTGTCTAAGCACACCATGAACCTCAGCAGCTCTGCTGTCTAAGCACACCGAGAACCTCAGCAGCTCTGCTATCTAAGCACACCATGAACCTCACCAGCTGTGCTGTCTAAGCACACTATGTACCTCAGCACCTCTGCTGTCTAAGCACACCATGAACCTCAGCGGCTCTGCTGTCTAAGCACACAGTGAACCTCTGTAGCGGTGCTGTCTAAGCACACCCTGAATCTCAGCATCTCTGCTGTCTAAGCACACCCTGAACCTCAGCAGCTCTGCAGTCTAAGCACAACATAAACCTCAGCAGCACTGCTGTCTAACCACACCGTGAACATTAGCTGCTCTGCTGTCTAAGCACACCATGAACCTCAGCAGCGGTGCTAAGTACACCCTGAACCTCAGCAGCGTTGATGTCTAAGCACACCATGAACCTCAGCAGCACTGCTGTCTAAGAACACCCAGAATCTCAGCAGCTCTGCTGTCTGAGCACACCGTCAACCTCAGCAGCTTTGCAGTCTAAGAACACTGTCAACCTCAGCAGCTCTGCAGTCTAAACAGACCGTGAACCTCAGCAGCTCTGCTGTCTAAGCGCATCATGAACCTCAGCAGCTCTGCAGTCTAAGCAAACCATGAACCTCCGAAGCTCTGCTCTCTAAACACACCATGAACCTCAGCAGATTTGCTGTCTAAGCACACCATGCACCTCAGCAGCACTGCTGTCTAAGTACACCATGAACCTCAACAGCTGTGCTGTCTAAGCACACTATGAACCTCAGCACCTCTGCTGTCTAAGCACACCATGAGCCTCAGCAGCTCTGCTGTCTAAGCACACAGTGAACCTCAGTAGCGGTGCTGTCTAAGCACACTCTGAATCTCAGCATCTCTGCTGTCTAAGCACACCCTGAACCTCAGCAGTTCTGCAGTCTAAGCACAACATAAACCTCAGCAGCACTGCTGTCTAACCACACCGTGAACATCAGCTGCTCTGCTGTCTAAGCACACCATGAACCTCAGCAGCGGTGCTAAGCAAACCCAGAACCTCAGCAGCGTTGATGTCTAAGCACACCATGAACCTCAGCAGCGGTGCTAAGCACACCCTGAACCTCAGCAGCGTTGATGTTTAAGCACACCATGAACCTCAGCAGCGGTGCTGTCTAAGCACACCAGGAACCTCAGCAGCAGTGCTGTCCAAGCATACCATCAACCTCAGCACCACAGTAGTCTAAGCACACCATGCACCTCAGCAGCACTGCTGTCTAAGTACACCATGAACCTCAGCAGCTCTGCTGTCTAAGCACACCATGAACCTCAACAGCTGTGCTGTCTAAGCACACCCTGAATCTCAGCATCTCTGCTGTCTAAGCACACCCTGAACCTCAGCAGCTCTGCAGTCTAAGCACAACATAAACCTCAGCAGCACTGCCGTCTAACCACACCGTGAACATCAGCTGCTCTGCTGTCTAAGCACACCATGAACCTCAGCAGCGGTGCTAAGCAAACCCTGAACCTCAGCAGCGTTGATGTCTAAGCACACCATGAACCTCAGCAGCGGTGCTAAGCACACCCTGAACCTCAGCAGCGTTGATGTCTAAGCACACCATGAACCTCAGCAGCACTGCTGTCTAAGGGTACCATGAACCTCAGCAGCTCTGCTGTCTAAGCATACCCTGAACCTCAGCAGCACTGGTGTCTAAGCACACCATGAACCTCAGCAGCTCTGCAGACTAAGCACAATGTGAACCTCACCAGCTCTGCTGTCTAAGCACATCATGAACCTCTACAGCTCTGCTGTCTAAGCACATCGTGAACCTCAGCAGTTCTGCTGTCTAAGCACACCGTGAACCTCAGCAGCTCTGTAGTCTAAGCACAGCATTAACCTCAGCAGCGCTGCTGTCTAAGCACACCATGAACCTCAGCAGCACTGCTGTCTAAGCACACCATGAACCTCAGCAGCTCTGCTGTCTAAGCACACCATGAACCTCGGCAGCACTGCTGTCTAAGCACACCATGAACCTCAGCAGCACTGATGTCTAAGCACTCCATCAACCTCAGCAGTGGTGCTATCTAAGAACACTATAAACCTCAACACCTCTGCTGTCTAAGCACACCATGAACCTCAGCAGCTCTGCTGTCTAAGCACACAGTGAACCTCAGTAGCGGTGCTGTCTAAGCACACCCTGAATCCCAGCATCTCTGCTGTCTAAGCACACCCTGAACCTCAGCAGCTCTGCATTCTAAGCACAACATAAACCTCAGCAGCACTGCTGTCTAACCACACCGTGAACATCAGCTGCTCTGCTGTCTAAGCACACCATGAACCTCAGCAGTGGTGCTAAGCACACCCTGAACCTCAGCAGCGTTGATGTCTAAGCACACCATGAACCTCAGCAGCACTGCTGTCTAAGCACACCATGAACCTCAGCAGCTCTGCTGTCTGAGCACACTGTCAACCTCAGCAGCTCTGCAGTCTAAGCACACTGTCAACCTCAGCAGCTCTGCAGTCTAAACAGACCGTGAACCTCAGAAGCTCTGCTGTCTAAGCACATCATGAACCTCAGCAGCTCTGCAGTCTAAGCACACCATGAACCTCCGAAGCTCTGCTCTCTAAACACACCATGAACCTCAGCAGATTTGCTGTCTAAGCACACCATGAACCTCAGCAGCACTGCTGTCTAAGCACACCATGAACCTCAGCAGCTCTGCTGTCTAAGCACACCGAGAACCTCAGCAGCTCTGCTATCTAAGCACACCATGAACCTCACCAGCTGTGCTGTCTAAGCACACTATGTACCTCAGCACCTCTGCTGTCTAAGCACACCATGAACCTCAGCAGCTCTGCTGTCTAAGCACACAGTGAACCTCTGTAGCGGTGCTGTCTAAGCACACCCTGAATCTCAGCATCTCTGCTGTCTAAGCACACCCTGAACCTCAGCAGCTCTGCAGTCTAAGCACAACATAAACCTCAGCAGCACTGCTGTCTAACCACACCGTGAACATTAGCTGCTCTGCTGTCTAAGCACACCATGAACCTCAGCAGCGGTGCTAAGTACACCCTGAACCTCAGCAGCGTTGATGTCTAAGCACACCATGAACCTCAGCAGCACTGCTGTCTAAGAACACCCAGAATCTCAGCAGCTCTGCTGTCTGAGCACACCGTCAACCTCAGCAGCTTTGCAGTCTAAGAACACTGTCAACCTCAGCAGCTCTGCAGTCTAAACAGACCGTGAACCTCAGCAGCTCTGCTGTCTAAGCGCATCATGAACCTCAGCAGCTCTGCAGTCTAAGCAAACCATGAACCTCCGAAGCTCTGCTCTCTAAACACACCATGAACCTCAGCAGATTTGCTGTCTAAGCACACCATGCACCTCAGCAGCACTGCTGTCTAAGTACACCATGAACCTTAGCAGTTCTGCTGTCTAAGCACACCATGAACCTCAACAGCTGTGCTGTCTAAGCACACTATGAACCTCAGCACCTCTGCTGTCTAAGCACACCATGAGCCTCAGCAGCTCTGCTGTCTAAGCACACAGTGAACCTCAGTAGCGGTGCTGTCTAAGCACACTCTGAATCTCAGCATCTCTGCTGTCTAAGCACACCCTGAACGTCAGCAGTTCTGCAGTCTAAGCACAACATAAACCTCAGCAGCACTGCTGTCTAACCACACCGTGAACATCAGCTGCTCTGCTGTCTAAGCACACCATGAACCTCAGCAGCGGTGCTAAGCAAACCCAGAACCTCAGCAGCGTTGATGTCTAAGCACACCATGAACCTCAGCAGCGGTGCTAAGCACACCCTGAACCTCAGCAGCGTTGATGTCTAAGCACACCATGAACCTCAGCAGCGGTGCTGTCTAAGCACACCAGGAACCTCAGCAGCAGTGCTGTCCAAGCATACCATCAACCTCAGCACCACAGTAGTCTAAGCACACCATGAACCTCAGCAGCCCTATGTAAGCACACTATGAACCTTAGCAGCTCTGCTGTCTAAGCACATCATGTACCTCAGCAGGTCTGCTGTCTAAGCACACTGTGAACCTCAGCAGCTCTGCAGTCTAAGAACACCATGAACCTCAGCAGCTCAGCATTCTAAGCACAACATAAACCTCAGCAGCACTGCTGTCTAACCACACCGTGAACATCAGCTGCTCTGCTGTCTAAGCACACCATGAACCTCAGCAGTGGTGCTAAGCACACCCTGAACCTCAGCAGCGTTGATGTCTAAGCACACCATGAACCTCAGCAGCACTGCTGTCTAAGCACACCATGAACCTCAGCAGCACTGCTGTCTTAGCACACCCAGAATCTCAGCAGCTCTGCTGTCTGAGCACACTGTCAACTTCAGCAGCTCTGCAGTCTAAGCACACTGTCAACCTCAGCAGCTCTGCAGTCTAAACAGACCGTGAACCTCAGCAGCTCTGCTGTCTAAGCACATCATGAACCTCAGCAGCTCTGCAGTCTAAGCACACCATGAACCTCAGCAGCTCTGCAGTCTAAGCACACCATGAACCTCAGCAGCTCTGCTGTCTAAGCACACAGTGAACCTCAGCAGCGGTGCTGTCTAAGCACACCCTGAATCTCAGCATCTCTGCTGTCTAAGCACACCCTGAATCTCAGCAGCTCTGCAGTCTAAGTACAACATAAACCTCAGCATCACTGCTGTCTAACCACACCGTGAACATCAGCTGCTCTGCTGTCTAAGCACACCATGAACCTCAGCAGCGGTGCTAAGCACACCCTGAACCTCAGCAGCGTTGATGTCTAAGCACACCATGAACCTTAGAAGCACTGCTGTCTAAGCACACCCAGAATCTCAGCAGCTCTGCTGTCTGAGCACACCGTCAACCTCAGCAGCTCTGCAGTCTAAGCACACTGTCAACCTCAGCAGCTCTGCAGTCTAAACAGACCGTGAACCTCAGCAGCTCTGCTGTCTAAGCACATAATGAACCTCAGCAGCTCTGCAGTCTAAGCACACCATGAAACTCCGAAGCTCTGCTCTCTAAACACACCATGAACCTCAGCAGATTTGCTGTCTAAGCACACCATGCACCTTAGCAGCACTGCTGTCTAAGTACACCATGAACCTCAGCAGCTCTGCTGTCTAAGCACACCATGAACCTCAACAGCTGTGCTGTCTAAGCACACCATGAGCCTCAGCAGCTCTGCTGTCTAAGCACACAGTGAACCTCAGTAGCAGTGCTGTCTAAGCCAACCCTGAATCTCAGCATCTCTGCTGTCTAAGCACACCCTGAACCTCAGCAGCTCTGCAGTCTAATCACAACATAAACCTCAGCAGCACTGCTGTCTAACCACACCGTGAACATCAGCTGCTCTGCTGTCTAAGCACACCATGAACCTCAGCAGCGGTGCTAAGCAAACCCTGAACCTCAGCAGCGTTGATGTCTAAGCACACCATGAACCTCAGCAGCGGTGCTAAGCACACCCTGAACCTCAGCAGCGTTGATGTCTAAGCACACCATGAACCTCAGCAGCACTGCTGTCTAAGGATACCATGAACCTCAGCAGCTCTGCTGTCTAAGCATACCCTGAACCTCAGCAGAACTGGTGTCTAAGCACACCATGAACCTCAGCAGCTCTGCAGACTAAGCACACTGTGAACCTCAGCAGCTCTGCTGTCTAAGCACATCATGAACCTCTACAGCTCTGCTGTCTAAGCACATCGTGAACCTCAGCAGTTCTGCTGTCTAAGCACACCGTGAACCTCAGCAGCTCTGTAGTCTAAGGACAGCATTAACCTCAGCAGCTCTGATATCTAAACACACTGTGAACCTCAGCAGCTCTGCTGTCTAAGCACACCATGAACCTCAGCAGTGGTGCTAAGCACACCCTGAACCTCAGCAGCGTTGATGTCTAAGCACACCATGAACCTCAGCAGCACTGCTGTCTAAGCACACCATGAACCTCAGCAGCGGTGCTGTCTTAGCACACCCAGAATCTCAGCAGCTCTGCTGTCTGAGCACACTGTCAACCTCAGCAGC